>NW_027515591.1:0-600000 GCF_048772815.1 Callospermophilus lateralis
CGGAAGAAATTTAATGAAATTTTAATGGGATCCTCTTCATCAGAGATATCCCAATTGGAAAGACGTATACTCAGCTGACAAATATCTGGGTGGAGAGATGGCCACCAGGTCCCTAAGGGGGCTGTATGCAAGACAGACCATACTTCTTGTCTAATAGGATTTGTGATCAGCCATCGCTGCTGAATGGGCTGATGATTGTTAGGACTAGTGGTGGCCAAGGGGAGAGTCTATAGCCTTATCCACATGGACAATATGCAATTTGAAAGGGTTACCAGTCTTTTCCACTTTCAAGCCAGAGTCTGGACAGGGCGCAGGCTTGAGATGAGAATTAGGATCCAGGAAGTGATTCCATCTACCTTTACCACTGTAGGTTTTATAAGTAGCACCTGGTATGGTCCTGTCCATCGGGGTTCCAGGGATGACACCTGAAGTCATCTTATGTAGACGAAGTCTCTTATTTGATATCGATGTGGAGTCTCCTCTTCACCAGGTTGGTAGGCAGTGGCCAGCTGGTTTGACAGGTATCGCTGAGTTCTTTCAAGAGCTTTAAGTTTGTCAAGCAAGGGGGTGTGGAAGGGATCGGTAGGTCTTAGAGTTGGGGTTAGGTCCTTACTGGAGGAGGGGCCCCATAGAGAATTTCATAGGAGATGAGGTTACTCAAAGAAACAGAGGGAGTATTTCTTGCATGAAACAGTGCATAAGGCAGGAGCATAGTCCAACCTTTGATGCCCTCTCTAAGCTTAATTTCGTTAAGGTCTCTTTAATGGTTCTATTAATTTTTTTTAACCTGTCCTGAGCTCTGGGGTCTATAAGCACAATGTAACTTCCAATTTATTCCCAGGGTCCTGGCTAACACCTTACTTACCTGGGCCATGAACGCCGGTCCATTATCAGACAATATACCCTTAGGTAGGCCGTATCATGGAAAAATATCTTTCGGGATTTTTTACCACCATTTGTGCCTTTTTTTGTGTGGAAGGCTTCAATCCATCCTGAAAATATATCTACAAACACTAGGAGATATTGAAGTCCATACCTCGCTGGCTTAATTTCAGTAAAGTCCACTTCCCAGAATTGTCCTGGTCTGGTTGTTCATAGGTGCTATTTTGCAGGAAGCTTGGAAGGGTAAGCATTAACCTATTGACAGAACGGACAGGGTTTTGTTACCCGTTCAGTTATGTCCTTTCGCTGTGAGTCGGTTAGTGGAAAACTCTGTTCTTGATCCTTCAGGAATGCCTGCAGTTTCTTTGAACCAAGGTGTGTGAATTGATGTACATTTTTAACGTAGTGTAGGGATTTCTGAAATTGCAGGCTTGGCTCAGTGAACTTGAGGAGTTCAGTGCCAGTGTTGTTAGATGTTATCAAAAGCTTGCTGGTGCTCAGGGGTCCATTGGAATTGGGCATCTCCCTTTAACAGCGGGTATAAAGGAGAAGTTAAGGACGCAAACACAGGAATCCATAACCTGCAAAACCCAGTAGTCCCAAGAAATTCTCTGTGTTGTCTGCTGCTGGGGGGGGGGGTGTATCTGCACAACCGTTTGTTTTCTGGGCTCAGTGAGCCATCGTTTACCACCCCTAAGGGAATAGCCCAGGAAGACTACTTCTTGCTGGCAAATTTGGGGTTTTTTGGAAGAAGCTCTATACCCGAGTTGAGCAAGCTTATATAATAGTGCTTGGTTCCCAGACTCACAGTTTTCCTTGGTGTTGGCTGCAGTAGCAGGTCATCCACGTATTGAAGCTGGGTGACTTCAGGGTGCATAGGTCTGAAGTTGATGACATCTCTGTGGAGGGCTTCATCAAAGAGAGTGGGGGAGTTTTTGAACCCCTGTGGGAGTCTAGTCCATGTTAGTTTACCATACGTTCCGGTTTCTGGGTCTACCCACTCAAAAGCAAACAGCAACTGACTGTCTTTATGCAGAGGCATGCAATAGATAGCATCTTTATGTCCATACCATTTCTACTCAGGGTTCAGAGTGATAAGCAGATTGTATGAATTATTTACCATGGGGTGAATTTCCTGCACTCTGTTGTTGATCTCTCTTAGGTCTTGTATGGGGGATAGTCCCCAGTTCCTGGATTTTTTACCGGTAGCAGGGGAGTGATCCAGGCCGATTGACAGGGCCTTAGGACCCTAAGGCCAGATATTTCTGAATATGGGGCCTTATCCCATCTTTACCTTTTTTGCTCAGAGGATATTGTTTGACATTGATTGGGGAGGCTGAGGTTTTTAACTCCACTGTTCTTGGAGGTTGTTTCATGGCTAGGCCTAACCCAACAATTTTGCCCAGGCATCTGGGTAATCTGTTATCCATTTCTGGGGTAGCTTGCCTGTTTGATCAGTCTTGGGGTGTGTGAAAAGTGGATGTTCATCTTCGACTGACATTTATAAAGCCATGACTATAGGAGTTTTTAATGAAGGATTTAGAAATTTCATTTTGGGGCCTTCGGGGTTAAAAGTTGTTTTGGCCCGGAGCTTACTGAGCAGATCTCTGCCCATCAATGGGGCCAGGCATTCTGGGATTACTAGGAAGGAATGTTGGATTTTGTCTTTCCCCATGTCCATGGTCCTCTTAGTTGTCTAAGTCTGATATTTACTGCTGTTAGCCCTTTGAACTAGAGATCTTTTATTTGATAGAGGGCCCAGTGGGGCCTTAAGGGCTGAGTATACTGCTGCTGTATCCACTTCAAAGTTTATGGGGTCCCCTTCACTTCAAAAGTTACCCTGAGCTCGGGGAAGGGATCTGAGCCCCGACATTCTTAGTCAACCTCCAGAGTCAGAAAGGCTGTCTGGCGTGGCTTTCTCTTTCTAGGGCACTCTTTGGCTCAGTGTCCTTTTTCTTTACAGTAGGCACATTGATCTGAGACCAACGGTGGCTTCTGGAGGGGACCCAGGTATCACTTCTTGTCTCCCTGTTTCTTAATTTCTGGCCTATTTATTGTTGTGACCAGGACATTAGTTAATACCTTAATCTGTCTTTTTCATCTCTCATCCTCCCTTTGCTCCCTTTCGTTCTCTCTGTTTCTCTCTTATAGGATACTTTCTCGGCTACTCTGACTAAATCTCTCAAAGTCATATCTTGTAATCCATCTAAGTATTGTAACTTTCTTTTAATATCCAGATCAGCTTGCCCAATGAAGGCCATCATGGCATATGCCTTTTGATCCTCTGCCTGAAGATCGAAAGGAGTATATCTCCTATATGCCTCCATAATTCTCTCTAGAAACATAGAGGGATGTTCATCAGGCCCTTGAATAATCTCTCTTACCTTGGCCAAATTATTTGGTTGCCTAGCGGCCGGTTGGAAACCCACTATTAGGGCCCGGCAATAAGTGGACAGATGCTCCCTACCTTCAAAGGTGTCGGGGTCCCAGTTGGGTAAGTTCAAGGGGAAGCCGGCTTTGATTATGTTGGGAAGTTGTGTTGGTCACCCATCTGGTCCGAGGCTTTTTTTTTTTCTAGCTTCCAGGAAGTTTCTCTCTCATTCCTCTGTCATGAAGAGAATCCCTAGGATTTGTTGGCAGTCATCCCAAGTAGGCAGGTTTGAAAACGCCAGGGAGTTCTTTGAGTTCTTTTTGCCAGGCCAGCTTCCTCCAGGGAAGGAGGGGCTGTGTGTGTGACAAGGGGGAGTCATTTGGTGGGCGCTGGGCTGGCCTAGCTTCCTCCAGTGGCGGAGAGGCTGAGTCAGCAGCAGGGGAATCACTTAGAGGTTGTTGGGGGTTGGTGGACGAGGGCAGCGGATAAGAAGGCGAGGAGAGTCCAGTAGAGTCTTGAGACTCAGGGAGAAGAGAGGGTGGAGGAGGAGGAGCAGAGGGTTTGAGAGATAGAATCATGGTGGAAGGAGTAGGAGCTGGGGCAGAGACAAGGAAAAGCTTCACCCATGGAGGAGGAGATTTGCAGAGGTCCTGCAAAGTTGAGATATATGGCTGTTGATCTGGATGTCCATGTGGCCCCGGTTGAAATACAAAATCTCTGACTTTTCGAATTAGTGGGACGTAGATGTTTCTAGGGGCTATCCAACTCCAAAGGTGGGTCATTCTGAGGCACAGAGGGTCTGCCAGGTCCAGCGATTTACTGAAAAAGAAAGATTCTGGGCCCTTAAGCGGACTTTGTTCCAGTGATCAAGGGTCAGGAAGAGAGGTGTTGAAGTTCTCTGTCCCAAAATGAGAGATACACAAACAGTGAAAGCAACGACACACTACACTGACAAGACAAGACAATGAAGTCAGGCATTGGACGTCCAATACTGAGGCGAGGCCTGAGTAGCCCGCAAAACCTGATGGGCTGGCAATACCGAATCCGAAGCAAAATATCACTGAGTCAAGGAGACTATTGTTCCTCGATTTCCTGAGTCCTCTGGGGCATCCCCCAGGGACGTGGCCTGTGGCTCTGTGACACGTATGTCAGCCTCTGTCAGAGAGAGCTCACGCTCATCACCCATAGCCATTTTGCCAAGCCCTAACCTGAAACCTAAAACCAAAAAGAGTTGCCTTACTTACCCTGAAAGGAGCCCCTTGGGGATCTTTCATCCGCCGCTGTCGGATCTTGCTGGTGCCTCCAGATGTAAAGGTCGGGCAAGCATCGGAGGAAGCGACCACCAAGAGAATGTCTCCTTCAACAGTAAATGGTTTATTATGGGTCCAGCATTCTGGGGCTCAGAGCTCACTTGAATAGAGCAGAGAGCAATGAGAACAGCTTAAGCAGAGCTTATATGCTTTCCTTGGAGAGGGCAGGGAGGGAAGTTTATTGATTGGTCAGGGCAAGTGGGTGGTTTGCGTGCAAACGGGTGAGGGTATACATTTGCAGTTTGGCAGTTGGGGACAGCACATTCTGGAAACAAGATTAGCAAACAGTCCTCAAGACTTCAACAGTGTTTTGTTAAGCATACAGAAAAACAGTAAGTAACAAGTACTTATTTTATTAACCTTTCACCAAAGCCTAATGGAAAGTGAGCATGGATTACTAAACACATCCATGTCCAGGTTGCCTAATGCTCTCAAATCAATCCTATTGGTGACTACATATTTGTTTCTTCTTAAGATAATATATTCAACCTCAACCCTCTTGAAAATGACTAATCCTATCAGTCACTTTATATTTTGTCTGATTTCCTAATGTCTATTGATATCTGCTTTCCTACATATTTTCCCCAGTTCATCATTGTGACTGACTCTTCACATGTGCTGACATTTACATTCACTCTCTATCCGAAACCCTATTGCTAAAGAACTTTTGGTCCAAATCCTATATTACTCTTTTTTCTAACATACCGACTATCTTCCTAATCCTAAAGACTATCCCTTTTTGACTGGATGATCACTTCGACAATCAATCATCCAAGGTACAAGGTCCTATGCCATTGTATATTGATTTATCTGAGACATCTTTGCAGAACATAATTCAAAGCTAAGTATCCCAATCAACAGCCCAATGCCCTTCCTGGATTCAAATCTTATCTAGATTTCTGTTTTCAAACTTATATTTCACCAATATATTCTTGTAAATATCGCAAGTTCCCAATACCATTATTCATTAAGCAGAATGATTCCTAATTCAAATCAAACATGTTATTAAGCCTAACCATACATTGTTCCCTCAAACTAACTTTACAGAAGAGCCGAGACAGAGTTTGTCTTACAATACAGTAATGTAGGGGCTCTTCCACCTGCTGAGAACATAAAAGGACCATGCAGAAATTATACCCTTAAGAAGTTGCAGGCAGCTATGAAGGACCTAAGAGGGAAAAAGTCATATTCCATGGCAAACAACCGGGTCAGTATGAAGAGATGTGTTTGAATCAGCCTCTCCTTTCTTAATGTAGAGAACTGATCAAACCATGCCTGTGTGGAGAGCTGTTTCCAGGTGCCTATGGTTGATATACCATTCTAACTTGTGAAAGTGTCAAAGGATGTAGGGGCAGCCTCCATTTCATGGGACCTTTCGAAGCAACTGTTAGGACAAAGTGGTGGCCAATGTAGTGACCTCATTCACTTCCTGAAGGAAGTGACCTCACCTCTCTTCCTTGGTCATCAAAAAATCTGAAATTGTGATGCAGGAAGCCAGGCACCCAGAGCCAGTCCCAGTCCCAGTCCCAGTGGTCTCACTTGTTTGGATTTACCAAGGACAGAGTCAGTCTTCCTTGGTACCGACTGATATGAGCATTGTCAAATGGCAGAAGATCTCTGAAGAGGGGCCTTTCCTGAGAAAGCAGGTATTGGTTCACCACTGGCTCCTGACAACTTCACAGAGTTGGCAAAGGAGACCAGATCTGAGAAAGGGCAGGCCATTTCAGGGGAACATAGTATGGCCCACCAGTTAGAGGACACTCCGGATAGTCACAGACCTACTTGGGTTAAGGAGGTGCCTTTGTGGGTGTGGAGTGAGTTTGTGGTTTTCTCTCATGTTCTGAGAATAGGTAGGAAAGGCTGTTTGTTTGGGTTGGAGTGGCCTGTTTCTAGTAAGTCGTTTGACAAGGCTAGTGTTTCTATGTCTGAGTATCCCACTGTGTCCGTGGTTGTAGACATTAGAAAAGAGAAGGCATCAAAGGATGTGTCCTGTCTAGTAGAAAACTTCCCAGCATTCATCCTGCCTAATTAAAGAATGGACTGTGGTTTGCCTTATGGATGGGCAACACCTACTAAATTCCTAAGTTCCTGTTTTCTTCCTGAATTCTGGCCACTCTCCAGAATAGGCTCATGGTTTTGTTTCCAAGATATGTACCACCTCCAAGCTCTGAGACATGTCTATATACTTGATAGCTGTAGAGAATGGGAACATCTTAGAAAACTCAGATATCAGTGTGACCAGTAAATTTTCAGTGGAGAAATCCTGCTTTGGTTCATTTGCTTACCTATGGTTCTGTTGTCCTGAATGTCGGGAAGGTCTTTGCCTCAGGCCACCCCTTTGTGAAGACTGAAGAAAACAATTTTCAAATGGAAATGAATGGGCATCACCTGTGGTTCTTTGCTTAATTGCTTGTAAAAGGATGTGTCTAAATCAGCCTCTTCGCCCTGTATGAGGTTGTGGCTTAGATTCTCAGCACATGATGGATCTAAGGATAGATCCCATGTGTGCAATCAAAACCAAAATGGCCAAAAATCTGTCATTGTTGATCAGTCTCTTGCCTTCCTCTGTTAGGATTCTGACCTCTGTCAAGTGAGAATAGGGATCCTTTAAGTCAAATGAGTTCTTTGAAGAACTGCAGAGGTGCTTGTGTTTTCTTGTGACTCCAAATCACTTAAAGAATCTATCCCTGAGAGTCAGTAGGACTCAAATTGAAGAAGCAGAGCAGTATTCATGGCAGGCCTATTGGATCACTCCAGGTTCACAGGAAGGGTGACGATGCCACCCTGACTTTAGGCAAATGAGGGGCAAGGAAGATTATTTTGGACACTCTCTTGGGATGCGTCCCACATGAAAAACTCTAGCCAGAGGTAATGATGAGTGTCTATATGGAAGAAGGTAAGGACCATGTGGGAATGTTTTGGTTTTAATTGTAGTCATTCATGTGGCAGTTGGAAGAGATGACTGGATCCACCTGGGCTTGAACTCTGGTGTCATTCCCCTTAAACACTGAGTTCTGGATCAATCATCAAAGAAGTATTGCCATGAATTGTGTTGGGAATTTAGGAGGCCACGCATGAGAGTCTCCGTTGGAAACTGAGATCTAGTCCTAGGGTGGCTTTCCACAGAGCACTGGGAATCTCAGCCAGGATATCACATTATTTTATTCTGAAAGACTTGGAAGCCATATTTGCTAGTCAAAACACACATGGACCTCAATTGTAGACCTCGATGGGCCTGGATTCATGTGACCTTTAGGCCACTCTTTGGGAAGCCTTTCCTGTGAGAGTTCTCCAAAGCTTTCATTGAAATGAGCTTCCTCACCATTGAATGATTCCTGAATGATTTGAAAGCCATAGTGCTTCCAACTTCATAATTGAAAATTTGCTAGATAAATACCATGAAATTTTTGAAATTCCAATGACCAGGTGGCAATGAAGAACCTTTGGATGTCCTGTTGCTGATCACGAGTGTACCAGACAGTGCCTTGATTGACTGATTTTGATGAAAATGGTGTAAAACAGAGATCTCAGTAATTTGGATCCTGCTGAGTAGTGGGCCTAGAGCAGTAGTGAGCAAATGTGTGATAAAACATCTGAGGTGGGGCCATGTGGATCTGCCATTGGCTTCGAAATGGCTTGTGACTGACATGGTGCAGCGAGCAGACCCTTATATGTAAAGGCAACTTGTTATATGGAGAGGTTTCAGGGCAATGTTCAGAATCAGGTTGCTATGGTCAAGGGGGCATCCTATGTGGTATACAAGCCCTGTTGGTGCATTCTCCTGCAGACCCTGATCCACCACACGTGACAGAACTCGCTGCAGCTCTGTGTCCCAGTTGAACTCCTTGTATTTCGTGAAGCAAATACCAAACTCCGAGTGCAGCAGGAAGAAACATTATGAAAAGTGGAGGATGATGAAATGGCTTCGCAGTCCACATGGGGAGACACTTAGCCCCCAGTGGCCACAGATTACCTACAAAGCAAGAATTCAGCACTGCTGCTTCATGTTTATTGGAAAATTATAAACCATGTCCTCCAGATCACAGAGATGAAGACCCAGCTTTGATGGTCTCACTAGAAAGGAAGCTAAAGCTCCTGACAGCAACATATATTTCAAGTGCCCAACCTAAAGGCAGTTTCTCCAGACGTCTTTAGGCAGGCAAATCTCCATGTTTGTAGAGTTTTTACACTGTCCCTTACTTTTGGAAACTCCTCTACAATCTCCAAGGTTGTGAACCCTAAGCATTTTCAATTTCAGATATGTATTCAAAGATTTTCTAACTCTTCTCCTCTAATTGTGTCTTACTTGGGGTGAAGGTAATGTCAAGGCATTGTTCTGAATGAGAGTGGGAAAATTTTTTTGTAGTACACATTTGCATACACATTGATCCATTTTCCAATTTTCCATTCGAAATACTGAAATCCTGACACTAACTCATACCCTACTAGACTCTGACTACTAATCCTAATATGATGGAGAAAAATACCCCAAAAGAATGAAAATACAAGCAGTTCAGAGGAAGCATGGTGTATAGTTGGACTTCCCTCTTGCATGATAAAGGGTCGGTTTTATAAATCTACTCAATTTTTAATTGAAATAGTCCTCCATGTGATTTTTTTAAAGAGAGAGTGAGAGAGGAGAGAGAGAATTCTATAATATTTATTTTTTAGTTATCGGCGGACACAACATCTTTGTTTTCACGTGGTGCTGAGAATCGAACCCATGCCGCACGCATGCCAGGCGAGCACGCTACCACTTGAGCCACATCCGCAGCTCTCTCCATGCGTTTTTAAAGTTAACAAATATGTGAATTCCTGTCTCCCTTTCTCTGTAGCCTACTCAGCACTTGTACTTTTTATATGCACATATAGATTCCTACTTGGTATCACACATATATTTTTATGAGTTGGCTGACTTGGCAGAAACAAATTGTAAGAAGAGATCAGTGCTCCTAAACGCTGTTGGAACTGAAAATTCAAACTATGGGTGAGCTTCCTATTAGAACAATATTATACATAAACCCATGTTTAGTAAAATAAATATTTTTGCTTCTGTGGATGATATATATTACATGATGAATTACGATTGGCATATATATATTGATACTTTTTAATGAATTTTTGTGGTTTTTTTTGTATATATATATATATATATATATATATATATATATATATATATACACTCTACAGATTTTATAAAATATGAAATATATGTGTCTTATATACACTCCATAAATTCATTCATGTTCATGTATGTGGATTTATAATCAACATTTCACAAGATTATTCTCAGAAATAATCATCTACCTGAAATACATATTTGTTTCCCAGTGCTGAAAACTAACTTCAATCAATGGTGCTTACAAATCCTAATATTTCTGCAGTAACTGACCCAGTTTAACATCAATGCAAATAGATTCCTAGGGGACATGATGTCTATTTTGACGTTCATTTTAATTCAACACTGGTACATTACTATTTCTTCAGTTTTTGCACATCATAGGATATATATTTCATTCACAAGTTCACAAAATTATAGGAATTTGTTTCACTTTTAATCACTTTCTGCTTCAGAACACATGTATTCCTCCATGTTACTTGACTGGTCTTTTCATGAGACTTCTTTCCAAACACATTATTTTCGATTTCCATAATCAATTTTGAAGCTAAACCCACACACTCTTCAAGATAAACCATAACATTAATATTACCATTAGATGTATAAGTGGTTGGAATAAATGTGTGTATATCAATATAAGATTTCCTGTACATTTTCACATTTCAATTCAATCCATTATTAAAGTTGGAACCAGGTATGTTATTTATTCACAGTATGGTCTATTAATGCATTATCTCTATATTCATAGACACAGTGTACACCTCTTTGTTCCCCCAATACTAATTTATACCTCTTCAAAACATTGCTCCCAGAAATGGTAGAAGAAATATTCATGTCACCTTATCTATCTATATATGTGTGTGTGTGTGTGTGTGTGTGTGTGTGTGTATATATATATATATATATATATATATATATATATATATATATATATATATATTTCTTTTTTTATCACAGTAATATTCTGGACAAAAAAAACAAAGGTCACACTCATGATTGTATCAAAGCCTAAATGGAAAGTGAGCATGAATTACTAAAAACAACCATTTCCAGGTTGCCTAATGCTCTCAAATGTAAATCCTATTGGTGACTACATATTTGTTTCTTTCTAAGATTATATATTCAACTTCAAGGCTGTTGAAAATGTCTAATTCTATCACTCAGTTTATACTTTGCCTGATTTCCTTATATCTCTATTGATATCTGCTTTCCTACATATATTCCGCAGTTCATCATTGTGTCTGACACTTCACATATGCTGACATTTACATTCAATGTCTACCCGAGACCCTATTGCTCAAGAAATTTTGGTCTAAATCCTATACTCACTTTTATTTCTAAACCTACTGACTATCTTCCTAATCTTACTGATTATTGCTTTTTGACTCGATGTTCTCTTCGACAATTAATCATCCAAGGTATAAGGTCCTAAACCATTGTATTTCAATTTATCGGAGACATATATGCAGAACATAATTCAAACCTAAGAATCCCACTCAAGGACCCAATGCCCTTCTGACTTCGAATCTTACCTAGATTTCTGTTTTCATACTTACATTTCACCTATATATTCTTGTAAATATCACAGGTTCCCAATACCATTATTCATGGGGCAGAGAGATTCCTAACCCAAATCAAACATGTTATTAACCCTAAACATACACTCTTCCCTCAATCTAACTTTACAAAAGAGGAGGGACAGAGTTAGTCTTACAATACAGGAATGTAGGGGATCTTCCACCTTCTGAGAACATCAAAGGTCCATGCAGAAATGATCCCTGGAGAAGATGTAGGCAGCTATGAAGGACCTGATAGAGGAAAAGTCATCTTTTATGGTAAACAACCTGATCATGATGAATGGATGTGTCTGAATCAACCTCTATCTTCTAAATGTAGAGAAGATGGACCAAATCAGGCCTGTGTGGAGAGCTCTTTCCAGGTGCCAATGGTTGATATACCATTCTAACTTGTGAAAGTGTGACAGAAAGTAGGGACAGACTCCATCTCATGGGACCCTTAGAAGTAACTGTTAGGACAAAGAGGTTGCCAAGGCAGTGACCTCATTCAGTTCCTGAAGGAAGTAACCTCACTGCACTTCCTTGGTGATGGAACTCTCTGAACTTGGGATCCAGGAAGAGAGGCACCCAGAGCCAGTTGCAGTCCCAGTCCCTGTGGTCTCACTTGTTTCAATTTACCAAGGACAGAGTCAGTCTTTCTTAGTACCAACAGATGTGAGGATGGCCAAATGCCAGGAAAGCTCTGAAGAAAGGCCTTTCCTGAGAAAGCAGGTATTGGTTCACCGCTGGCTCCTGACAACTGCACAGAGTTGGCCAAGGAGACCAGATTTGAGATACAACAGGCCATTTTTGGCGAATATAGTATGGCCCACCATTCAGAGGACACTCCACAAAGGAGGTGCCTTTGTGGGTGTAGGTGTGTGTATGGTTCTTTTCTCAGGTTCTGAGAAGATGTAAGAAAGGCTGTTTGTTTGAATTGGCGTGGACTGTTTCTAGTAAGTCCTTTGACAAGGCGAGTGCTTCTATGTCTGTGTATCCCACTCTGTCCGTGGTTGTAGACATTAGAAAAGAAAATGCATCAATGGATGTGTCCTGTCTAGGAGAAAGCTTCGCAACATTCATCCTGCCCGATTTATTAATGGACTGCGGCTTTCCTTATTGAAGGGCAAAACCTGCTATCTTCCAAAGTTTCTGTTTACATCCTGAATTCTGGACACTCTCCAGAATTGCCTCATTGTTTTGTGACCAAGATATGTACTACCTCAAAGCTATGTGATATGGCTATGTACTGGATAGCTGAAGGGAAAGGCGAGCATCTAGGAAAACTCAGATATCAGTGTGACCAGGAAAGTCTCAGTGGAGAAACCCTGCTTTGTGCGTTTTGTTTACCTATTGTTCTGTTGCCCTGAATTTCAGGAAGGTTTTTGCCTCAGACCACTCCTTTGTGAATATGAATTCAATCCATTATTTAAAGTGGAACCAGCTATACTATTTATTCACAGTATGGTCTATTCATGAATTATCTGTATATACATAGACACAGGGTACAGCTTTTTGTACAACCAATACTTATGTATATGTCTTCAAAATATTACTCACAGAAATGGTGAAAGAAATACTGATGTCACCTAATCTACATATACATTTTATCACAGTAATATTCTGGACACAAAATGCAAAGTTCACACTTATTATTGTACTAAAGCCTAAATGGAAAGTGAACATGGATTACTTCCATGTTCAGGTTGCCTAATGCTCTCAAATATCAATCCTATTGGTGACTACATATTTGTTTCTTCCTAAGATTATATATTCAAAATCAACCCTGTTGAAAATATCTAATCATATCACTCACTTTATACTTTACCTGATTTTGTAATATCTCTTTTTTTAATGTTAGGATGAGCCAATTTAGTACTTTTTAAAATTTTTATTTTTTTCATCTTTCATAAATTTGATTCAAGTGAGTTATGCATTTCCATTTTTACCCCAAATACAGATTGCAGAATCACATCAGTTACACATTCACAATGTTTACATAATGCCATATTAGTGACTGTTGTATTCTGCTGAATTTCCTATCCCCTACTATCCCCCCTCCCCTCCCCTTTCATTTTTCCTCTCTACCTCATCTGTTATTCTTCCGTTCTCTCCCTTCCCCCCCCTTTCCCCTCACAACCTTGTATATGTGATTTCGTATAACGATGAG
This sequence comes from Callospermophilus lateralis, assembly GCF_048772815.1. Taxonomy (NCBI): domain Eukaryota; kingdom Metazoa; phylum Chordata; class Mammalia; order Rodentia; family Sciuridae; genus Callospermophilus; species Callospermophilus lateralis. Next base: position 13,409 of record NW_027515591.1, read on the forward strand.
GGTTTCCTTCCGTTTCCATGCAATTTCCCTTCTCTCTCCCTTTCCCTCCCATCACTTGTCTCAGTTTAATGTTAATATTTTCCTCATGCTCTTTCCCTCTGTTCAGTTCTTACTTGCTCTCCTTAAATCAAAGAAGACATTTGGCATTTGTTTTTTAAGGATTGGCTAGCTTCACTTAGCATAATCTGCTCTAATGCCATCTATTTCCCTGCAAATTCCATGATTTTGTCATTTTTTAGTGCTGCATAATACTCCATTGTGTATAGATGCCACATTTTTTTTATCCATTCATCTATTGAAGGGCATCTAGGTTGGTTCCACAGTCTGGCTTTTGTGAATTGTGCTGCTATGATCATTGATGTGGCAGTATCCCTATAGCATTCTCTTTTATGATCCTCAGGGAATAGTCCAAGGAGGGCGATAGCTGGGTCAAATGGTGGTTCCATTCCCAGCTTTTCCAGGAATCTCCATACTGCTTTCCATAATGGCCGCACCATTTTGCAGTCCCACCAGCAATGTACAAGTGTACCCTTTTCCCCACATCCTTGCCACCACTTATTATTGTTTGACATCCTAATGGCTGCCAATCTTACTGGAGTGAGATGGTATCTTAGGGTGGTTTTGATTTGCATTTCTCTGACTGCTAGAGAAGGTGAGAATTTTTTCATGTACTTATTAATTGATTGTATGTCTTCTTCTGAGAAGTGTCTGTTCAGGTCCTTGGCCCACTTGTTGATTTTGTAATATCTCTATTGATATCTGCTTTCCTACATATTTTCCCCTGTTCATCATTGTGACTGACCCTTCAAGTGGGCTGATATTTACTTTCACACTTTAACCCAAACCCTATTGCTAAAGAACTTTTTTTCCAAATCCTATACTCACTCTTTGTTAACCTACCGAATATCTATCTAATCCTACCGACTATCCCTTTTTGACTGGATGTTCTCTTCGAATTTTAATCATCCAAGGTACAAGGTCCTATGCCATTGCATATCGATTTATCTGAGATATCTGTGCACAACATAAATCAAAGCTAAGTATCCCAATGAAGGGCCCATTGCCTCTCTGGGCTTTAAAATTACCTAGACATCCTTTTTTCATTTATATATTTCACCTCTATATTTTTAAAAATATCCCAGGTTCCCAGTACCATTATACATCCAGCAGAATGATTTCTAACATCAAACATTTTATTAACCCTAACAATACACTGTTCCCTCAATGTAAATTTAATGAAGAGCAGGGACAGAGTTGGTCTTACAATACAGGAATGTAGGGGATCTTTCACCTGTTTAGAACCACAAGTTCAATGCAGAAATGATCCCTGGAGAATATGTAGTCAGCTATGGAGGACCTGAGAAAGCAAAAGTAATCTTCCATGGCAAAATACCTGGTCAGGATGACGGGATGTGTCTGAATCAGAACCTCTCTTCTCAATGTAGAGGAGATGGACCAAACCAGGCCTGTGTGGAGAGCTATTACCGGGTTCCTATGGTTGATATACCATTCTAACTTGTGAATGTTTCACAGGAAGTAGGGGAAGCCTCCATTTAATGAGACACTTGGAAGCAACTGTTAGGATAAAGTGGTTGCCAAGGCAGTGACCTAATTCAGTTCCTGAAGGAAGTGACCTCACCTTACTCCCTTGGTGATGGAACTCTCTGAACTTGGGATCCTGGAAGCCAGGCACACAGAGCCAGTCCCAGTACCAGTCCCAGTGGGTTCACTTGTTTGGAATTACCAAGGACAGAGTCAGTCTTTCTTTGTACCTACTGATGTTAGAATGGCCAAAAGCCAGGACAGCTCTGAAGAGGGGCCTTTCCTGAAAAAGCAGGTAGTGGCCCACTGCTGGCTCCTGACAACTTCATAGAGTTGGCCAAGGAGACCATATTTGAGACAGGACAGGACATTTCGGGGGAACATTGTGTGGCCCACCAGTCAGAGGACACTCCATAGAGTCACAGACCTACTTAGGGTAAGGAGGTGCCTTTGTGGGTGTGGTTGTGAGTTTGTGATTTTGTCTCATGTTGTGAGAATAGGAAGGAAAGGTGGTTTGTATGGTTTGGAGTGAACTGTTTCTTGTAAGTCGTTTGAAAAGGCGAGTGATTCTATGTCTGTGTATCCCATGGTGTCCGTGGTTGTAGACATTAGAAAAGAGAGTGCATCAATGGATGTTTCCTGTCTAGTAGAAAGCTTCCCATTTCATCCTGCCCAATTTATGAATGGATTGCGGCTTTACTTAAAGATGGGCATAACCTACTACATTCCTAATTTCCAGGTTTCTTCATGATTTCTGTTCACTCTCCAGGATAGGCTCATGGTTTTGTGTCTAACATATGTACCACCTCCAAGCTCTGTGACATGGTCATGTACTGGATAGCTGAAGGGAATGGCGAGCATCTCAAAAAACTCAGATATCAGTGTGACCAGGAAATTCTCAGTGGAAAAACCCTGCTTTGGGCATTTTGCTTATATATTGTTCTGTTGAACTGAATGTCAGGAAGTTCTTGCTCTGGCCACCCCTTTGTGAAGCCTGAAGTAAACAGTTTTCAAATGGAAATGAATGGGCATCACCTGTGGCTCTTTGCTTAATTGCTTTGGAAAGGGATGTGTCTGAATTAGCATCTTGGCCCTGTGTGAGTTTGTGGCTTAGATTCTCAGCACCAGATGGATCTAAAGAAAGATCCCATGTGTGCATCTAAAACCAAAATGGCAAATAGACCAGTCATTGTGGATAAAGTCTCGCTTTCCTCTGTGAGGTTCCTGACCTCTATCAAGTGAGAATAGGGATCCTTTGTGTCAATTGAGTTCTTCAAAGCCCTGCAGAGGTGCTTGGGTTTTCTCATGACTCTAATTCACATAAACAATCTATACCTCTAACTCAGTAGGCCTCAAATTGAAGAAGCGCTGCAGTATTAACGGCATGCCTATTTGATCACTCCTGGTTCACAGGAAGTATGTCCAGGCCACCCTGACTTTAGGCAAATGAGGGGCAAGGGAGCTTATTTTGGACACTGTCTTGGACTGCGCCCCTCATGGAAACCTCCAGCCAGAGGTTATGATGAGTATCTATATGGAAACAGATGAGGGACATGTGGGAGTGTTTTGGTTTTAATTGTGGTCATTGTGTGGCAGTTAAAGGAGATGCCTGGGTCCACATGGGCTTGAACTCTGGTGTGATTACACTTAGAGAGTGCATTCTGGATCTGATCTCAGAGAACTTGTGCCATGTATTGTGTTGGGATTCTAGGAGGGCACGCATGAGAGTCTCCCTTGGAAACTGAGATCTAGGCCCAGGGTGGCTTTCCACAGAGCACTGGGAATCTCAGCCAGGATATCACATGATTTTTTTTTTTTTTCTGAAAGACTTGGCAGGCACGGGTGACAGTCAAAACACACATGGACCTCACATTGTAGACCTCAGTGGGTCTGATTTTATGTGACATTTTGGCCACTCCCTGGGAAGCCTTGTCTGTAACAGTTCTACAGAGCTTTCATTGAAATGAGGTTTCTCATCATTTAATGGTTCCTGTACGAATTGAAATCCACAGTGCCTCCAACTTCATCCGTGAAAAATGGCTAGATAAATACAATAAAATTATTGAAATTTCCATGACCAGGTGGCACTGTAGAAAATTTGGAAAACCGGTTGCTGATCATGAGTATACCAGACAGCACCTTGATTGACTAGGTTTCATCAAAATGGTGTAGAACAGAGATGCCAGTAAATTGGAGCGTGCTGAGTAGTGGGCCTAGAGCAGTGGAGGGGGGGTGTGTGATGAAACATCTGTGGTGGGGCCATGTTGATCTTCCATTGGCTCCGAAATGCCTTGTGACTGACATGGTACAACCACCAGACCCTTATATGTAACGGCATCTTGTTATATAGAGAGGTTTCAGGGAAATGTTGAGAATTATGTTGCTATGGTCAAGGGGAAAAGCTTTGTGGAATAGAAGCATTGTTGGTATATTCTCTTGCAGACCCTTACCCACCACACGTGACAGAACTCCCTCAAGCACTGTGTCCCAGGTGATCTTTTTTTACTTCATAAGCAAATACCAAACTCCCAGTGCAGCAGCAAGAAACACCAGGAAAAGTAGAGGATGACCAAATGGCTTCACAGTCCACACGCAGAGACACTTAGGCCCCAGTGGACACAGTTTACCTACATAGAGAGAATTCAGCACTGCTGCCTCATGTTCATTGGAAAATATGAAACCATGTCCTCCAGGTCGCATAGATGCACACCCAGCTTTGATGGTCTCAGTACAAAGAAAGCTCCTTACGAAAACATATATTTCAAGTGCCCAACCTCAGAGGCAGTTTCTCAAGAAGTCTTTAGGGCAGCAGAGCTCCATGTTTGTGGAGTGCTTACCCTGTCCCATACTTTTGAAAACTCCTCTACGACCTCCAAGGTTGTGAACTCATGAGAATATTCATTTCCAGATATGTATTCACAGAATTTTTAACTCTTCTCCTCTAATTGTGTCTTACTTGGGACGAGGGTAATGTCTAGGCATTGTTCTGAATGAGAGTGGGAAGATTTTTATGCAGCATATATTTGAAATACTAAATCCCTGACACTAACCCATTCCCTACTAGACTCTGACTACTAATCCTAATATGATGGAGAAACATAACCCAAACAGAATAGAAATACAAGCATTTCAGAGGAGGCAGGGTGTATAGTTGTACATGCCTTTTGAAATATATAGGGTAGGAGTTATAAATCTAGTCAATTTTTAATTGAAATAGTTCTACATGTGTTTTTAAAGTTAACAAATATATGAATTACTGTCTTCCTTTCTCAGTAGCCTATTCAGCACATGTGTTTTAATATGCACATATAGAATCCTACCTGGTGTCACACGTACATTCTCGTGAGGTGGCTGACATGGCACATACAAATTGTGAGAAGTGATCACTCCTCCTAAACAATGTTGGAACTGAAAATTCAACCCATGGGTGAGCTTCCTATTTGAACAAACTTATATAAAAATCCATATTCATTAAAATGAATATTTTTGGATATGATGATGATATATATTTTATGATGAATTTCAATTGGCATATATATTGCTATTTTTAATATATATATATATATATATATATATATATATATATATATATATATATATATATATATATATATATAAAACATGTGTCTTATTATGCACTCCCTAAATTCATTCATATTGATGTATTTGGATTTTTAATCAACTTTTCACAAGATTATTCTCAGTAATATTCATCCACCTGAAATACATATTTGTTTCCTAGTACTGAAAACTAACTTCTTTGAATGGTGCAAACATATCCTAACATTTCTACAGTAACTGACCCTGTTTAACATCAATTCAAGTAGATTACTATGGGACATGATGTGTATTTTGATGTTCAATTTTATTCAACACTTCTACATTACTATTTATTCACTTTATGCACATCATAGGATATATATTTCATCCACAAGTTAGCAAATTAATATGCATTTGTCTGACTTTCATTCACTTCGTGCTTCAGAACACATGTATTCATCCATGTTTCTTGACTGATCTTTTCATGAGACTTCTTTCCAAACACATCATTTTCGATTTCCATAATCACTTTTGAAACACTTCAAAAGTTACCTTGAGCTTGGGGAGGGAATCTGAGCCCCAACTTTCTTAGTCATCCTCCAGAGTCAGAATGGCTGGCTGGTGTGGCTGTCGCTTTTTAGGGCAATTTTGGCCCAGTGTCCTTTTTTCTTTAGAGTAGGCACATTGATCTGAGGCCAGGGTGGCCTCTGGCATGGGCCAATGTTATCCCTTCTTGTCTACCTGTTTCTTAATTTCTGGCCTATTTGTTTTTGTGACCAGGACCTTAGTCAACGCCTTAGTCTGCCTTTTGTTTCTTTTATCCTCCCCTTGCTCCCTTCTCTTCCTCAGTTTCTCTCTTATAGTATACGTTCTTGGCTTCTCTGACTAAATCTCTGAAAGTCATATCTTGTAATCAATCTAGCTTTGTAACTTTGTTTTAATATCCAAGCCAGTTTGTCCAATAAAGGCCATCGTGACAGATGCCTTTGATTCTCTTCCTGAGGATCAAAAGGAGTATATCTCGCCTCCATAATTCTCTCTAGAAACATAGTGGGAGAATCATCAGGCCCTTGAATAATCTCTCTTACCTTGGTCAAATTACTTTGTCGCTAGCGGCTGCTTGGAGACACACTATTAGAGCCCGGTGATAAGGGGACAGATGCTCGCTACCTTCAAAGATTTTGGGGTCTCAGTTGGGTGGGTTCAAGGGAAAGCCGCCTTTGATTATCTTGGGAAGTTGTGTCAGACGCAGATCTTGTTTGAGGGATTTTTTTTCTAGCTTCCTGGAGGATTCACTGTTGTTCCTCTGTCATGAAGAGAATCCCTAGGAGTTTTTGGCAGTCATCCGAAGTAGGCTGGTGTGAAAACATCAATGACTCAACCAGACCTGAGAGCCTGGTGGGGTCCTCAGAAAAAGGGGGATTATAATTTTTTTAAGTTATATAGGTCTGACGAGGAGAAAGGCTAATACTGGTAGGCTTGCATTTTTTCCCCGTGGCCATCGTCAATCATTGGCCCATAGGGATGGAGGGGGAGCATCCCAAGAGTTCCAGGGTTTTCAATCATTCACCGCCAGCGAGTTCCTTTAGATGGTACAGCTTCCTCCAAGGGAAGAGGTGCTGTGTGTGCCGCAAAGGAATTATCTGGAGGGCGCTGGGCCGGCATAGCTTCCTCCAATGGAGGAGAGGCTGAGTCAGCAGCAGGGGAATCACTTAGAGGGTGTTGGATTTTGGGGGACAAGGGCAGGGGATAAGGAGGGGAAGGAGACTCCAGTAGAGTGAAATCTGGTGACTCAGGGAGAACAGAGGGTGTAGGAGGAGGAGGATCAGAGGATTTGAGAGTTCCTGGGGGAAGGAGTCAGAGTGGGGGCAGTGACAAGGAAAGGCTTCACCCATGGAGGAGGAGATATGCAGAGTTCCCGCCGAGTTAAGATATATGGCTGTTGATCCAGATGGCTATGTAGCACCGGCTGAAAGACAATATCTCTGACTTTTTTAAATTAGTGGGAAGTAGAAAGATCCTTCTAGGGGTAATCCAAATTCAAAGGTGGGCCATTCTGAAGCACAGAGAGTCTGCCACATCCGGCGCTTTACTGAAAAACAAAGATTCTGAGCCCTTAAGTGGACTTTGGTCCAGTGATCAAGTATCAGGGACAGAGGCATTGAAGTGCTCTGTCCCATAATGAAAGATACACAAACAGTTAAAGCAATGAAACATGACAAAGACAAGACAAGGCAATGAAGACAGGCAATGGACGTCCAACACTGAGACCAGGACTGAGGAGCCGGCAAAACCCGATTGACTGGCAATACCGAATCCGAAAAAAAATATCAATGAGTCCAGGAGACTATCTCGTCCCCATAAATTTACGGGAAGATGATCCAATACATATGGCTGTAGAGTTCCTTCACATCCTTCAGGATCCTTCCAATCTAACACCATTGCACTTCTATGGGGATTATACGCTACTCCTAGGCCTTGAAGCGTTTGAGTGGCTTGTTGTAATGGCCAATGTTTTGGCCATTCTTGACGAGAGATGATGCTAAGGTCTGCGTCTGTATCCAGTAGCCCATTAAATTCATGCCCTTGAATATTTAGTTTAAGCATGGGGCCAGAATCTAAATTTAAAGAAAGCATAGCCCAATCTACACCTGTGGAGCCTAATCACTTGGAACCTCTTTCTACAGTACGACTGGAAAATTTTTCACGTAGGCTGGGTATTATTAGTAACTGTGCTATTCTATCTCCTGGTGAAATTACTAATATACCCTTTGGAGAACTGGCTATAATTTTTATTTCACCTTCATAGTCGAGATCAATTACCCCAGGACTTATCATAAGTCCTTTTAGAGTAGAAGAGCTGCGTCCCAATAATAAGCCTACTGTTCCTTTGGGAAGAGGTCCTTTTACCCCTGTGGAAATGAATTGAACTCCCATCTCTGCAGTTAGTACTGCTCTGGCAGAGTCACAGATGTCTAACCCTGCGCTCCCTCTGGTTTTTCTGATGAGGGATCTGATGGACAATGTGTCCTGGGCACTACCCTGATGTGGTTGATGGGTTTCTCCAGTGCTGCGTATATTTGTGGTTTTGGGCCCCGGAGAATTGAGCCCCCTTGTCCATTTTTTGGCAAAGGAGCTCCATGTTTTTGTCCACGATATTGTGGATAAACACCTGGTCCTTGTTCATTTTTTGATAATGGTGTACCCTCTATGGTGGTTTGAGAACAGCATTCATTAGCCCAAAGTCTCCCTCTACGGCATCGTGGACAAATACCTGGTATTCTACTCCTTTGATACCTAGTTTTGTTAAACCCTCCTCCTATGGGACAATTCCTTTTAAAATGTCCTGTTTTTTCACAATTGTAGCATGTTCTTGGCCTGGCATCTAAAGCCTGTTTTACTGCAGCTGCCACAATTTGCCCTTGTTCATTAATGTCTCTGGCATCTAAAGCCTGTTTTACTGCAGCTTCCACGACTTGCTCTTGTTCTTTAATGTCTCTACATAATTTAATATATGTGTTTGAATCTTCATGTTTCCATGGTCTAATGATATCTTTGCACCAACGATTCGCTTGCTCATAAGCCAGTTGTTTTAGTAATGGCATTGCTTGTTGTGTATTTCCAAAAACTCTGGTAGCTGTTTGAATAAGCCTATCTACAAATTCAGCATAAGGTTCATTAGCTCCTTGTATTACCTTAGATAACTGACCTTGTAAACCTCCATTTCCTTGAAAAGTCTTCCATGCCTTAATTGCATCTATAGCAATCTGTGCATATACACCAGGATCATATGCACATTGCTGCTGCTGATCCTCATAAGGTCCCTTTCCTAACAATATATCTAGATTTCTCTGAGGATAACTAGCTGCTGCATTTTGCCTAGCCGTCTCCTTGCAAAATTCCTCATTGGCAATCTTCCATAACAGGTATTTCCTCCATTTAGCACAGCTTTACACATATTAGCCCAATCTGCTGGCTTCATGTTCATGTTGTTAATGGATTTGATAATGCTTACAGTGAAGGGTGCTTGAGGACCATAGGTTGTTACAGCCTCTGTTAGCTGCTTCACTGTTTTGAAATTTAAAGCATGGTAATCTCACTGCCCTCCTGCCTCAAATACTGGGCATGTTAATATTTGAGATCTTGTCTCAGGATTCCAACTATCAACTGTGGGGGTTGGGGGCCTCCCAGCATATGGAGGTGGCCTTGTTAGTTGGACACTTACTTCCTCTGGTGATAGAAAGGTGTTAGTAGCAGTCTCCTGTAGAGGTTGTGCTGTTGGTTGGACACTTACACCCTCTGGTGATAGAAAGGTGTTAGTAGTAGTCTCCTGTTGTAACTTTCCCCCTGATGGCTTTTTCTGTTTTACACTTTCTTCCTCTGTCTGACTGGCTTGAAAGGCCTTCTCTTTTACTTGATTTTTTTCCTCTGTCTGACTAGTTCGAGAGACCTTTTCTTTTACTTGAATTTTTTCCTCTATCTGACTAACTTGAGAGACCTTCTATTTTACTTGAATCAATATGTCTTCTCCTTCCTCTACCATTGTCTGAACTGAAGGCTTTCCACTAAGCAAACAAGGTACAAACGTCCACAATAGCAATGTGCCAACTGGCAGAGTCCCTGGGCTTTTCTTTCCTATTCTTTTTAAATCTTCACCATGATGGTTCCATTGTGATATATTTAACAACTCCTCCTGAAAAAGCCATGGGCTACATTTTTGTATTGTATCAACGTATGCCCTGACTTTTCTTGATTTTACTGAGATGCCTCCTTCCTCTAACAATTTACTGAACACTCTTTCAGTTTTTTTTTTTTTTTTTTTTTTTTACTAATTTCTGATCCCGTATTTCTACTATAATACAACCCAACAAGATGACACCAAACAAAACAGCTTCTCAGGAAAAGCCGTCAGAGCCCAACTGCCACCACAGGCTTCCCACAAGCCTCTCCCTCAAACACAAGTCTCCTCCTCTTGAGGCCGATTGGCTGGGTCACGTGGGCGAAGCCAAAATGTCCCCCAATGAGCAGTTCCATGATCTGAAAGGGCAGGGAACCAGCCCAATGTGCATCACCACAGAGGAGCCAATCAGCTAGATGTTGCTGGGGCCGCTGTGAGCCAATCATCCGCTGGCAGTCTGAAAGGTCGGGGAAACCGCTCATTGAGCATCTCAATGAGCATCACCACAGACAAGCAAATCAGCTAGATGATGCTGGGGCCGCTGTGAGCCAATCATCAGCCGGCAGATGGAAGTTTGCTGGCAGCTGCAAGTTTGCTGGGGCTCCTTTGGCTGTGGCTCTCAACAGATTATTCTCAGAAATATTCAACCACCTGACATACATATTTGTTTCCTAGTACTGAAAACTAACTTCAGTGAATGGTCCTTATATATCCTAATATTTCTATAGTAACTGACCAAGTTTAACATCAATGCAGTTAGATTCCTATGGGACATGATATGTATTTTTAAGTTCATTTTTATTCCACACTGGTACATTACTATTTCTTCAGTTTATGGACATCATAGGATATGTCCTTTCATCCACAAATTCACAAATTTATAGGCATGTGGTTCACTATCAATCACTTCCTCTTTCAGAAAACATGTATTCCTCTATGATTCTTTAGTGGTCTTTTCACTAGACTTCTTTCTAAAAACATTATTTTCGATTCTATACTCATTTTTGAAGCAAAACTCACACACTCTTCATGATAAACCGTAACCCTAATATTACCATTAGATGTATAACTGGTTGGAATGAATGTATATACATCAATATAAGATTTACTATATATTTTCAAATATAATTTCAATGCATTATTTAAAGTTGGAACCAGTTATATAATTTATTCACAATATGGTCTATTCATGCATCATCTCTTATTCATCAACACAGGGTAGGCCTATTTTATCCGCAATACTAATTTATAAGTTTTCAAAATATTGCTCCTCATATTGGTGGAAGAAATACTCATGTCATCTGATCTACATATATATTTTACCACAGTAATATTCTTGACACAAAATGCAAAGGTCACACTTATGATTGTACTAAAGCCTAAATTTAAAGTGAGCATGGATTACTAAAAACCTCCATGTCTAGGTTCCCTAATGCGCTCAAATGTCAATCCTATTGGTGACTAAATAATTGTTTCTTCCTAAGATTATATATTCAACCTCAACCCTGTTGAAAATATCTAATCCTATCACTCACTTTATACGTTGCCTGATTTCCTAATGTCTCTATTGATATATATTTACTATCTTTCCTACATATTTTCCCCAGTTCATCATTGTGACTGACTCTTCACATGTGCTGACATTTACATTCACTCTCTAACTGAAACCCTATTGCTAAAGAACTTTTGGTCCAACACCTAGACTCACTCTTCTTCCTAATCCTACAGACAATCTTCCTAATCCTATGGACTATCCCTTTTGGACTGGATGATCTCTTCTAAATTCAGTCATCTGAGGTACAGCAACCTATGCCATTGTAAATAAATTTATCTGAGACCTCGGTGCAGAACATAATTCAAGCTTAGTATGCCAATCAATCGCCAAATGCCCTTCTGGGCTTCAAATCTTACCTAGATTTCTTTTTTCGTACTTATATTTCACGTCTATATTCTTATAAGTATCAGAGGTTCCCAAACCATTATTCATCCAGCAGAATGATTCCTAACCAAAATCGAACATGCTATTAACCCTAACCATACAATGTTCCGTCAATCTAACTTTACAGAAGAGGAGGGACCGAGTTGGTCTTACAATACAGGAAGGTAGGGGATCTTCCACCTGCTGAGAACCTCAAAAGTCCATGCAGAAATGATCGATGGAGAAGATTTAGGCAGCTATTTAGGACCTGAGAGAGGAAAAGTCATCTTCCATGGCAAACAACCTAGTCAGGATGAAGGGATGTTTCTGAATCAGCCTCTCTCTTCTTAATGTAGAGAAGTCGGATCAAACCAGGCCTTTGTGGAGAGCTGTTCCCAGGTGCCTATGGTTTCTATACCATTCTAATTTGTGAATGTGTCACAAGAAGTAGGGGCCGCCTCCATCTTATGAGAACCTAGGAAGCAACTGTTAGGACATATTGGTGGCCAAGTCAGTGACCTCATTCAGTTACTGAAGGAAGTGACCTCACCTACTTCCTTATTGATGGAATTCTCTGAATTTGGGATCCAGGAAGCCAGGCACCCAAAGCCATTACCCGTCCAAGTCCCAGTGGTCTCACTTGTTTGGATTTACCAAGGATAGAATCAGTCTTTCTAGGTACCTCTTCATGTGACGGTGGCCAAATTCCAAGAAAGCTCTGAAGAGGGGCCTTTCCTGACAAGACTGGAATTGGCTCACCACTGCCTCCTGACAACTTCACAGAGTTGGTGAATGACACCAGATCTGAGACAGGAAAGGCCATTTCAGAGGAACATCGTATGGTCTACCAGTCAGAGGACATTCAGAAGAGTCACAGACCTACTTGGGGGAAGGAGGTGCCTGGGTGTGTGGATGTCAGTTTGTGGTTTTGTCTCATGTTCTGAGAATAGGTAGAAAAAACGTGATTTATTTCTTTTGGAATGGACTGTTTCTAATAAGTCATTTGACATGGTGAGTGTTTCTATTTCTGTGTATGCCACTGTGTCCGTGGTTGTAGACATTAGAAAAGAAAATGCATCAATGAATATGTCCTGTGTAGTAGAATGCCTCCCAGCAATCAACTTGTCCAATTTATGAAAGGACTGCGGCTTGCCTTACCAATGGGAAACACCTACAACCTTCCTAAGTTCCTGTTTTCTTCCAGAATTCTGGCCACTAGCCAGAATATGCTCATTGTTTTTTATCCATGATATGTACCACCTCCAATCACTGTGACATGACCATGTACTGAATAGCTGAAGGAATTGGCATGGCGAGAATCTCAAAAAACTCAGATATCAGTGTGGCTAGGAAACTCTCAGTGGAGATACCCTGCTTTGGGCCTTTTGCTTACATTTTGTTCTGTTGCCCTGAATGTCAGGAAGGTATTTGCCTCTGGCCACCCCTTTGTGAAGACTGAAAAAAACAGTTATCAAATGGAAATGAATGAGGATCACCTGTGGCTCTTGGCATAATTGCTTTGGAAAGGGAGGTGTCTGAATCAGCCACTTGGCCCTGTGTGAGGCTCCAGCTTAGATTCTCAGCACCTGATGGATCTAAAGAAAGATCCCATGTGTGCATCCAAAACCAAAATGGCAAAAAGATCAGTCATTGTGGATGAAGTCTCTAGCCTTCTTCTGTGATGTTCCTGACTCCATCAAGTGAGAATAGGGATCCTTTGGGTCAAATGAGTTATTCAAAACCCTGCAGAAGTGCTTGGGTTTTCTCATGACTCCAAACCACATAAAGAATCTATACCTGACATTCAGTAGGCCTCAAAATGGAGAAGCAGAGCAGTATTAACGGCAGGTCTTTTTAATCACTCCTGGTTCACAGGAATGGTGTCCAGGCCACCCTGACTTTAGGCAAATGAGGGCCAAAGGTGCTCATTTTGGTCACTGTCTTGGGCTGCGCCCCTCATGGAAAAATTCAGCCAGAGGTTATGATGAGTGTCTATATGGAGAACATGAGGGCCTTGTGGGAGTGTTTAGGTTTTAATTTTGGTCATTTGTGTGGCGGTTGGAAGAAATGAATGGGTCCAACTGGTCTTGAACTCTGGTGTGAGTTCAAGGGGACTTAGAGACTGAGTTCTGGAACTGAACTCAGAGAAGTATTGCCATGAATTGTGTTGGGATTTTCGCAGGCCACACATGAGAGTCCCCCTTATAAACTGAGATCTTGGTCCAGGGTGGCTTTCCACAGAGCACTGAGAATCACAGCCTGGATATCACATGATTTTTTCTAAAACACATGGCAGGCATACTTGAGCGTCAAAACACACATGGACCTCACATTGTAGACCTCAATAGTCCTGGATTTCGGTGACCTTTTGGCCACTCCTTGGGAAGACTTGCCTGTGAGAGTTTTCCAGAGGTTTCATTGAAATGAGCTTCCTCACCATTTAATGTTTCCTGAAAAAATCGAAACCCACAGTGCCTCCAACCTCATGCTTGAATAATGGCTAGATAAATACCATGAAATTCTTAAAATTCCCTTGACCAGGTTGCACAGGAGAACCTTTGGATATACTGTTGCTGACGATGAGTGTATCAGACAGTTTCTTGATTGACTGTGTTTCATGAAAATGGTGTAGAACAGAGATGCCAGTAAGTTCAAGCCTGCTGATTAGTGGGCCTACAGCAGAGATGTGCAGTTTTGTGATAAAACTTCTGTCGTGGGGCCTTGTGGATCTGCCTTTGACTTCCTTATGGCTTGTGGCTGACATGGTGCATCCAGCAGACCCTTATATGTAAAGGCATCTTTTTATAAGTAGAGGTTTAAGGGAAATCTTAACAATCAGGTTATTATGGTCAAGGGGGCAAACTGTGTGAGATAGAAACCTGGTTGGTGCATTCTCCTGCTGACCCTGACCCACCACACATGACAGAACTCCCTCCAGCACTGTGTTCCAGTTGAGCTCCTTGTATTCCATGAAGCAAATATTAAATTCCCAGTGCAGCACCAAGAATCACGACGAAATTTGGAGGATGACCAAATGGATACACAGCCAACATGTGGATACACTTAGCCCCCGTGGCCACAGTTTACCTACAAAGACAGAATTCAGCACTGCTGCCTCATGTTCATTGGAAAATAAGAAACCATATCCACAAGGTCACAGAGATGAAGACCCAGCTTTGATGGTCTCCCTAGAAAGGAAGCTAAAGCTCCTGACAACAACATATGTTTTAAGTGCCCAACCTCAGAGACAGTTTCTCAAGAAGTCTTTAGGCAGGAAGAGGTCCATGTTTGTGGAGTGTTTACCCTGTCCCTTACTTTTGGAAACTCCTCTACCACTTCCAAGGTTGTGAACTCCTGATCGTATTCCATTCCAGATATGTAGTCATGGATTTTCTAACTCTTCTCCTCTAATTGTGTGTTACTTGGGGCGTAGGTGATATCTAGGTGTTGTTCTTGATGAGAGTGGGAAGATTTTTGTGTACCACATATTTGCATACACATTGGATTCATTTTTTCTATTTTCCATTCAATATACTGATTCCCTGACACTAACTCACACCCTACTAGACTCTGATTACTAATCCTAATATAATGGAGGAAAGTAACCGAAACATTATAGATACACAAGCAGTTCAGAGGAGGCATGGTGTATAGTTGGACTTGTTATTTGCATGATAAATGGTAGGTGTTAAAAATATAGTCAATTGTTAATTGAAATAGTTCTCCATTCTTTTTAATGTTAACTTATTTCTGAATTTCTGTCTCCATTTCTCTGGAGCCTATTCAGCACATGTATTTTTATATGCACATATAGAATCCTACCTGGTATCACACGTACATTTTTGTGAGGTGGCTAACTTTGCAGATACAAATTGTGAGAAGAGATCACTACTACTAAACGCTTTTGGATCTTAAAATTCCACCTATGGGTGAGGTTCCTAGTTGAACAACATTATACATAAATCCATGTTCACTAAAATGAATACTTTTTAATCTGTGGATGATATATATTTCAAGATAAATTTTGATACCCATATATATTTATATATTGCTACTTTTTAATGTATCTGTGATATATATATATATATATATATATATATATATATATATATATATATATATATATATATATTTTACACCCTCCTGATTTTTCAAAATATGAAATATATTTGTCTTATATACACTCCCTAAATTCATTCATGTCATGAATGTGGATTTATAATAAAATGTTCACAAGATTATGCTCAGATATATTCATCCACCTGAAATATATATTTGATTCCTAGTACTGAAAACTAACTTTAGTAAATGGTCCTTTCAAAACCTAATGTTTCTACAGTAACTGACCCAGTTTAACATCAATGCAAGTAGATTCCTATGGGACATGATATGTATTTTGACATTCATTTTCTTTCAACACTGGTACATTACTATTTTTTTCAGTTTTTGCACATCATAGGATATATATTTCATCCACAAGTTAGGAAATTTATACGTTTTTTTATACTTACAATCACTTCCTGCTTCAGAACACATGTATTCCTCTAGGTTTCTTGATTCGTCTTTTCATGAGACTTCTTTCCAAACACATAATTTTCCATTTCCATAATCACTTTTGAAGCTAAACTCACACACCTTTCATGATAAAACGTAACCCTAATATTACCATTAGATGCATAACTCGTTGGAATGAATGGTTGTATATCAATATAAGATTTCTTATATATTTTCAGATATCAATTCAATCCATGATTTAAAGTGGAAACAGTTATATTATTTATTCACAGTATTGTCAATTCATGCATTACTTCTATATTCATAGACACAGGGTACAACTCTGTGTACCCCCAACACTAATTTATACGTCTTCAAAATATTGCTCCCAGAAATGTTAGAAAAAATACTCATGTCACCTGATCTACATATACATTTTATCACTGTAATATTCTGATCACAAAATGCAAAGGTCAAACTTATGATTGTAGCAAATCCTAAATGGAAAGTGATCCTGGATTACTAAAAACATCCATGTCCAGGTTGCCTAATGCTCTCAAATTTCAATCATATTGCTGACTACATATTTGTTTCTTCCTAAGATTATACATTGAAACTCAACCTTGTTGTTAATGTCTAATCCTATCATTCACTTTATACTTTGCCTGATTTCATAATGTGTGTATTGATATCTGATTTCCTACATATTTTCTCCAGTTCATCATTGTGACTGACTCTTCACATGTGCTGAAATTTACATTCACTCTCTAACCGAAACCCTATTGCTAAGGAACTTTTGTTCCAAATCCTATACACAGTCTTCTTCCTAAACCTACCAACTATATTCCTAATCCTACCGACTATCCCTTTTTGAATGGATGTTCTCTTCTACATTTAATTATCAAAGTAAAGGTCAGATGAGGTCGAAAGAAGAGACCACCAAGAGACTATCTCATGCAACAGCGCAGTGTTTATTGGGGGTCCAGCATGCTGATGCTCAGAGCTCACTTGAATAGAGTAGAGAGCCCTTAGAACAGCTTAAGCAGAGCTTGTACACTTTCCTTGGTGACGGCAGGGAGGGAAGTTTATTGATAGGTCAGGGCGAGTGGTCAGTTTGCATGCAACCCAGTGAGGGAGCACATTCTGCAGTTAGTCAGTTGGGGACAGCACATTCTGGGAACAAGATTAGCAAACATTTCTCAAGATTTCAACAGTGTTTTGTTAAGCATACAGGAAAAAAGGAAGTGAAAATTACCTATTCAATTAACCTTTCATTCCCCACTTCTTCTTCTGGCTACTTTTAATCATAAAAGTGATCATTGCGGGGTGTCACATTCTATGTTTGCTAGTGGGGTATTACCATAAGTTTAACTCATCCAATTTGAGCTTGGAAAAAAGAAATTACACGGTTGAGCAAACAGGGTTTTATAGTTAGCAATAATATGAGGATTATTATTGAACTGTCCAGGGTTGATAAATGCGTAGTTAACCAGGGGGACTGTGTGAACCAAGACTCAAACCACACTTTTTGGGCCTCTCTCTCTCATTGACACTCTTCAAGGCATCTATTTAATTTACTCCTAGATTTTTTTACAACTCCAGTATGGTCGGCAAAAACACAACATTCTCCATCAATGCAGAACAAAGGCCCCCTTCTTTCATGAAGAGGAGGTTCAACCCTCGCCTTTTCTGTAAAATAACTTCAGAGAGAGAGGTTAAAGATTCCTGCAAAGCCAAGATGGAGGATTCTAATATCTTTAAGTTTTGGTCTATTGCTGCTTCTAATTGTGTCATTTGTTGTATCCCATGGACCAAGGCAGTGGTTCTTGTGCTCACACCTGCAGCAACTCCTATTCCTAATAGGATGGCTAAAGTGATGGATATATGTTCTCAGTGGAACCGAGTTTTATGCCCCCCTATTTGAACTTCAAATGAACCTGCATTATGATAAAGCACTCTGGGAAACATCTGCACCTTTACACATTTAATCACATCGTCTTGACAATTTCTTGAAAACATAAACAATGTTTAAGTCTATAGAATTATACTGTTGTAGAGACGGACAAGGCACGGCACCTAAGATACTACCAAAAACAGGGAAACTTTCCATTTTATTATCAACCGGATTCAGAGGGCATTACTTCTGTTATAATCAATTAATTCCCTGAAACTCACGTTTAGGTAGTTTCAGAATTTTGTACCCAACATATAAGGGAAGGGGCGCAGAAGTTCACAGCCTGCAGAAGTTCACAAAAAGCAGATTTTTTTCTGTTTTATTCCTCTGTTCTGGGCAAGTTAACTTTTCAAGGACACCTGGGTGAAGGAGAGCTTTTTTTTTCCTTTATTTTTCCCCCTTCCAGCTGTTACCATGGAGCCCAGTTGGTAACTTCTTTATCTTTGAAATTTAGCCATCTCTGTGAAGCCCCAGATCAATGCCAAAGGCCTTGTTCACATATTTTGTGAAAAACTAGTAAGGGGGTGTCTAACTTAGGAGTGCTGATATTTTTAGCCAGTGACCAAGTACAACAGGGCAACATGGAAAGAGGAAGTTTATCTACTTTGAAGTCTTTCATGGGGACTCTTTTCCTGAAAGTCCTAAAGTCAGCCATGCTGAAGACTTCCGTAGAAGGTCAATTAATGTTTTTCTGTGGGCCTGGAACAGAGGGGGGAGATGGGGAAGGCATGGCTGTGAGCAGCTCCGTGGATCTGAGAATGAGGCAGCAGAGATGTGAAAGAATACTGGCAAAGGTGTTTGTGATTTTCCTAGCAACAAAAAGGTGAGCAGTAGAACAGGTAGAACAGAGGAGAAGATAGGAGTTAGTATCCCTAAAAGCCTGTGAGGGACTTTAAATTCTTAGTAACCTGTTTTCACTAATGACAAAGAAACTTTAAAGGCCATTTTCACTACATCTTGGATAGGGGTCTGAGGGTTCTCCTCAGCTGGTTTGAGCTTTGGGTTAGCTGTTAAGAGGAACTGGTGGGACCCGGTGTGGGCACTGACTGGAGAAGAGAGGAGTGATTCGGTGGAGGGTTACCTCAGTACCTGCTACCTCAGAAAGGGGGAAATGGTCTGAGATCCGGCAGAGGTTTGGGTTTTTGATCTAGTAATTGGAGGGGAGAAATCATGTTGCTGAGGTGAGAGTGACAGCAGAGAGTCTGGAGCGGAAGGCTGAGTGTGAGGACCTATTGGAGAAGCATAGTTCAGGATGTGAGCGAAGGAGGGAAAAGGCCTCAACATAGGGAAATCTCCTTTCACCCTTTTGAGGACATTCAGAAGTTAAAAAGGTCATGCAGAATTTGAGGATCTAGAGACCCCTCTAGGGGCCAACAGTTTGGGTGATCTAATTGGTAATAGGGCCAATGCTGTGTACAGAATTTGATGAGGAGTTTGGGTTCCATCATGCACTGCCTGTATGATCACATCCCTAGACATACAGAAGAAGTCGGCATTCCCCCCACACAACCGTGACTGTTTGTGGCTTTGGTAGTCCACCGGGCAAACATAGTAATCTAGGCTAGCCAACCTGCATCTGGCTCGCGTGTCCCTACATCCATAATGATTGTTTCCATTATCAATGGTGCAGAATGGATTTAATGGAAATTTAGTGGGATCCTCTTCATCAGGTATATCCCAATAGGAAAGACCTATAGCCAGCTGACAAATGTCTGGGTGGATAGATGTCCACCAAGTCCCTAAGTGGGCTGCATGCGAGATAGATCATACTTCTTTACCAGTAGGATTTGTGATCAGCCATCGCTGCTGAACGGGTTTAATAGGTTTAGGACTACTGGTGGTCAAGGGAAGAGTCTATAGCCTTAGACACAGGGTAAATACACAATTTGAAAGTTTTAACAATCTTTTCCATTTTCCAGCCAGAGTCTGGCAGGGCGCAGGCTTGAGATGAGAGGTATGGATCAAGGAAGTGATTCTGTCTTCCTTTACTGCTGTAGGTGTTATAAGTAGCACCTTGTATCATCATTTCCAGTGGGGTTTCAGGGATGACACCTGATGTCGACTTATGTAGATTAAGTCTCTTACTTGATATTGATGTAGAGTCCATTCGTCCCCAGGTTGATAGGCATTGGCCATCTGTTTTCACAGGTATCCCTGAGTTCTTTCAAGAGCTTTAATTCAGTCAAGCAATGGGGTGTGGAAGGAATCGTTAGGTCTTAGAGTTGGGGTTAGGTCCCTAACTGAAGGAGGGGAACCATGGACAATTTCATAGGGGGTAAGGTTACACAAAGAAACAGAGGGAGTGTTTCTTCCATGAAATAGTGCATAAGGAAGGAGCATAGTACAATCTATTATGCAGGTTTCTAAGCTTAATTTCGTTATGGTCTCTTTAATGGTTCTATTCATTCTTTCTACCTGTCCTGAACTCGGTGGTTTATAAGCACAATGTAACTTTTAATTAATCCCCAGGGTCTTCCTAACCCCTGACTTACTTGGGCTACAAACGCCAGTCCATTATCAGACCTTATTACTTTAGGCAGGCCGTATCTTGTAAAAATAACTTTCAGGATCTTCTTGACAACCATTTGCGCTGTTTCGTTTTTTTTCTTTTTTCCTGGAAAAGGCTTCAATCCATCCTCAAAATATATCTACAAAGACTAGGCGATATTTAATTTCAAACCTTGCTGGCTTAATTTTAGTAAAGTCCACTTCCCAGAATTGTCCTGGTCTGGTTCCTCGTAGGTGCTTTTTTGCAGGAAGCTTGGAAGGGTAAGCATTAACCATGACAGACCTGACAGGCTTTTGTTACCCATTCAGTTATTTCCTTTTGCTTTGAGTCGGTTAGTAAAAAACTCTGTTCTTCATCCTTCAGGAATGAATGCAATTTCTTTGAACCAAGGTGAGTGAGTTGATATACATTTTCTACTGACATATTTAGAGCCGTGACTATAGGAGTTTTTATTGAAGGATTTAGAAATTCCACTTGTGGGCCTTCAGGGTTAAAAGTTATTTTGGCCCGGAGCTTGGTGAGCAGATCTCTGCCCATCAATGGGGCCGGGCATTCTGGGATTACTAAGAACGAGTGATGGATTTTTCCTTTCCCCTGGTCCATGGTCCTCTTAGTTGTCCAAACCCGATATTTTCTGCCATTAGCCCCTTGAATTAGAGACCTTTTTATTTGATAGAGAGACCAATGGGGCCATAAGGGCAGAGTATATTGCCCCTGTATCCACTTCAAAGTTTGCTAGGGTCCCCTCCACTTCAAAATTTACCCTGAGCTCTCGGAGGGGATCTGAGACCCAACATTCTTAGTCATCCTCCAGAGTCAGAATGGCTGGCTAGAGTGGCTGTCTCTTTCAATGGCACTCTTTGAAGCAGTGTCCTTTTTCTTTACAGTAGGCACATTAAATTGAGGCCAGGGGTGGCCTCTAGTCTGGGCCCCGGTATCCCTTCCTGTCTCCATGTTTCTTATTTCTGGCCTATTTGTTGTTGTGACCAGGACCTTAGTCAATGCCTTAGTCTGTCTTTTGTTTCTTTTATCCTTCCTTTGCTCCCTACTCTTCCTCACTTTCTTTCTTATAGTATACCTTCTCGGCTACTCTGACTAAATCTCTCAAAGTCATATCTTGTAATCCATCTAAGCATTGTAACTTTCTTTTAATATCCAGGGCAGCTTGCCCATAAAGGCCATCTTGACAGATGACTTTTGATCCTCTGCCTGAGGATCAAAACAGTATATCTCCTATATGCCTCCATAATTCTCTCTAAAAACATAGAGGGAGATTCATCAGGCCCTTGAATAATCTCTCTTAACTTGGCAAAATTTGTAAGTCGCCTAGCGGCCACTAAGATACCCACAATTAGAGCCCAGTGATAAGTGGACAGATGCTCCCTACCTTCAAAGGTGTTGGGGTCCCAGTTTCGTCGATTCAAGGGAAAGCCGGGTTAAATATGTTGGGAAGTTTTGTCGGTTACACATCTGGTCAGAGGATATTTTTCTCTAGCATCCAGGAGGATTCTCTTTTGTTTCTCTGTCATGAAGAGACAACCCTAGGTGTTGTTGGCAGTCATCCCAAGTAGGCTGGTGTGAAAACATCAATGACTCAACCACACCTAGGAGCCGGTTGGGGTCCTCGGTAAAACGGGGATTTTTATTTTTCCAGTTATATTGGTCTGAAGAGGAGAAAGGTAAATACTGGTAGGCTTGCATTTTTCCCCCAAGGCCGTTGTCAATCATTGGCCCCTAGGGATGGAGGGGGAGCATCATTCGAGTTCCAGGTTTTTCAATCATTCACCGCTGGTGAGTACCTTTAGCCGGGCTAGCTTCCTCCAGAAGAGGAGGGGCTGTGTGTGCCGCGGGGAAATTATCTGGAGGGCGCTGGGCTGGCTTAGCTTTCTCCAATGGTGGAGAGGTTGAGTCAGCAGCAGGGGAATCACTTAGAGGGTGTTGGTCTTTGGGGGACGTGGGCAGGAGATAAGGAGGGGGACGAGAGTCCAGTAGAGTCAAATCTTGTGTCTCAGGGAGAACAGAGGTTGGAAGAGGAGGAGGAGCAGAGGGTTTGAGAGATCATGGGGGAAGCAGTAGGAGTGGGGGTAGGGGCAAGGAAATGCTTCACCCATGAAGGAGATTTGCAGAGGTCCTGCCAAGTTAAGATATATGGCTGTTGATCCAGATGGCTATGTGGCCCTGGCTGAAAGACAATATCGTCTGACTTTTTAAATTAGTGGGAAGTAGAAAGATCCTTCTAGGGGCCATCCGAATACAAAGGTGGGCCATTCTGAGGCACAGAGAGTCTGCCAGGTCCAGAATTTTACTGAAAAAGAAAGATTATGAGCCCTTAAGGGTACTTTGGTCCAGTGATCGAGGGTTAGGGACACAGGCATTGAAGTGCTCTGTCCCATAATGAAAGATACACAAACAGTAAAAGCAACGACACACGACACAGACAAGACAAGAAAATAAAGACAGACAATGGAACTTCGAACACTGAGACCAGGACTAAGTATCTGGCCCAACCCGATGGGCTGGCGATACTGAATCTGAAACAAAATATCACTGAAT
This sequence comes from Callospermophilus lateralis, assembly GCF_048772815.1. Classification (NCBI taxonomy): domain Eukaryota; kingdom Metazoa; phylum Chordata; class Mammalia; order Rodentia; family Sciuridae; genus Callospermophilus; species Callospermophilus lateralis. The sequence continues at coordinate 36,597 of NW_027515591.1, forward strand.
TGAGGAGACTATTGCTCCTCGATTTCCCGAATACTCTGGAGCATCCCCCAGGGATGTGGCCTGTGGCTCTGTGACACGTATGTCAGCCACCGTCGGAGAGAGCTCACACTCTTCATTGACAGCCATTTTGCGAAGCCCTAACCTGAAACCTGAAACCAGAAAGAGGCACCATACATACCCCAAGAGGAGCCTGTTGGGGTCTCTCGTTCGCCGCTGCCGGATCTCAGTGGAACCTCCATATGTAAAGGTCAGGCGAGCATCGGGTGAAGAGCCCACCAAGAGACTGTCTCATGCAAAAGCAAAGGGTTTATTGGGGATTCAGCATGTTGGGGCTCAGAGCTCACTTGAATAGAGCAGAGAGCCCTGAGAACAGCTTAAGCAGAGCTTATATACTTTCCTTGGAGAGGGCAGAGAGGGAACTTTATTGTTTGGTCTGGGCGAGTGAGCAGTTTGCGTGCAACCGGGTGAATGAGTACATTCTGTAGGTTGGCAGTTGGGGACAGCACATTCTGGGAACAAGATTAGCAAACAGTTCTCAAGATTGCAATAGTGTTTTGTTAAGCATACAGAAAAACAGCAAGCGACATTTACCTATTTTACTAAATTTTCATTACCGAATATACTTTGCCAGATTTCCTAATGTCTCTATTGAAATCTGCTTTCCTACATATTTTCCCCAGTACATCATTGTGACTGACTCTTCACAAGTGCTGACATTTACATTCACTCTATACCCGAAACCCCATAGCTAAAGAACTTTTGGTGCAAATCCTATACTTACTCTCCGTTCTAAACTTACCAACTATCGTCCTAATCCTACCAACTATGCTTTTTTTAATTTTTTTTCTTAAAGAAAGAGTTAGAGAGAGAGGGAGAGAGAGAGAGAATTTTTTAACATTTAGTTTTTTTAGTACTTGGCAGACACAACATCTTTGTTTGTACGTGGTGCTGAGGATCAAACTCGGGCCGCACGCATGCCAGGCGAGCGCGCTACCACTTGAGCCACATCCCCAGCCCCCCGACTATCCATTTTTGACTGGAAGTTCTTTTTGACAATCAATCATTCAAAGTACAAGGTCCTATGCCTTTGTATATTGATTTATCTGAGACATCTGTGCAGAAAATAAATCAAAGCTAAATATTGCAATCAAAGACCCAATGCCCTTCTGGGCTTCAAATATTACCTTTATTTCTGTTTTCGTACTTATATTTTACCTATATATTCTTGAAAATATCGAAGGTTCGCCATACCATTATTCATTCAGCAGAATGATTCCTAACCCCAATCGAAACTGTTATTAACCCTAACCATACACTCTTCCCTCAATCTAACTTTACAGAAGAGCAGGGACAGAGTTTATCTTAAAATACAGGAATGTACGGTTTCTTCCAACTGCTGAGAAACTCAAAGGTCCACGCAAAATGATCTCTGGAGAAGTTGTAGGCACATATGTAGGAACTGAGAGAGCAAAAGTCATCTTCCATTGAAAACAACCTGGTCAGGATGAAGGGATGTGTCTGAATCAGCCTCTCTCTTCTTAATATGGAGAAGAAGGACCAAACCAGGCCAGTGTGGAGAGCACTTCCCGGGTGCCTATGGTTGATATACCATTCGAACTTTTGAAAGTGTCACAGGATGTAGGGGCAGCCTCCATTTCATGGGACACTTTGAAGCAACTGTTAGAACAAAGTGGTTGCCAAGGCAGTGACCTCATTCAGATCATGAAGGAAGTGACCTCACCTAACATCCTTTGTGATGGAACACTCTGAACTTGAGATCCAGGAAGCTAGGCACCCAAATCCTGTTTCAGTCCCAGTCCCAGTCCAAGTGGTCTCAATTGTTCGGATTTACCAAGGACAGAGTCAGTCTTTCTTGGTACCTACGGAGGTGAGGATGCCCAAATGCCAGGAAAGCTCTGAAGAGTGGTCTTTCCTGAGAAAGCAGTTAGTGGATCACCGCTGGCTCCTGAGAACTTCACAGTGTTGACCAAGGAGACCAGATCTGAGACAGGACAGGACATTTCGAAGTAACATAGTATGGCCCACCAATCAGAACACACTATGGATACTCTCAGACTGACTTGGGGGAAGAAATTGTCTTTGTGGATGTGGCTGTTGGTTTGTGGTTTGGTCTCATGTTCTGAGAATAGGTAATAAAGGCGGTTTTTTGGTTTGAAGTGAATTGTTTCTAATAAGTCTTATGAAAAGGTGAGTGTTTCTAAGTCTGTGTATCCCACTGTGTCCGTGGTTCTAGACATCAGAAAAGAGAATGCATCAATGGATGACTCCTGTCTAGTAGAAATCTTCCCAACATTCATCCTGCCAATTTATGAATGGACTGCGGCTTGCCTTATGAATGGGCAACACCTACTATCTTCCTAAGTTTCTATTTTGTTCCTGAATTCACTCCACTCTCCAAAATAGGCTCATGGTTATGTGTCCAATATATATACCACCTCCAAGCTCTGTGGCATGGCCATGTACTGGATAGCTAAAGGGAATGGCGAGCATCTCAGAAAACTCAGATATCAGTGTGACCAGGAAAGTCTCAGTGGAGAAATCCTGCTTTGGGCCATTTGCTTACCTATTGTTCTGTTGCCCTGAATTTCAGAAAGCTTTTTGCCTCAGACTACTCCTTTGTGAAGCCTGAAGAAAAGAGTCTTCAAATGCAAATGAATGGGCATCACCTGTGGCTCTTTGCTTGATTTCTTTGGAAAGGGATGTGTCTGAATCAGCCTCATGACCCTGTGTGATGCTGTGGCTTAGATTCTTAGCACCTGATGGATCTAAAGAAAGATACCATGTGTGCATCCAAAACCAAAATGGCCAAATGAGGAGTCAGTGTGGATTAAGTCTTTTGCTTTCCTCTGTTAGGTTCCTGAAATCCATCAAGTGAGAATAGGGATCTTTTGGGTCAAATGAGTTCTTCAAACCCTGCAGAGACTAGCCCAGAGGTGCTTGGCTTTTCTCATGACTCCAAATCACATAAAGAATCTATACCTGAAAGTAAGTAGGCCCCAAATTGGAGATGCAGAGCAGTATTAAGTGCAGGCCTATTTAATCACTCTTGGTTCTCAGGAAGGGTGTCCAGGCCACCCTGACTTTAGGCAAATGAGGGGCAAGGGAACTTATTTGGATACTGTCTTTGTCTGTGCCCCTCATGGAAATTTCCAGCCAGAGGTTATGATAAGTGTCTATATGGAGAATGTTGAGGGCCATGTGGGAGTGTTTTGGTTTTAATTCTGGTCGTTTGTGTGGCGGTTGGAAGAGATGACCTAGTTCACCTGGGCTTGAACTCTGGTGTTATTAGAGACTGAATTCTGGAACTGTCCTCAGAGAAGTATTGCCATGAATTGTGTTGGAATTTTAGGAGGCAACACATGAGAGTCATCCTGAAAACTGAGATCCTGGCCAAGGTGGCTTCCACAGAGCACTGGGAATCTCAGCCAGGATTTCACGTGATTTTATTCTGAAAGTCTTGGCAGCCATAATTGAGAGTCAAAACACACATAGACCTCACATTTTAGACCTCAATGGGCCTGGATTCATGTGAAATATTGGCCACTCTTTGGGAAGCCTTGCCTGTGAGAGTTCTCCAGAGATTTCTTTGAAATGAGCTTCCTCACCATTTAATGTTTCCTAAATAATTTGAAACCCACAGTGCCTCCAACTTCATCTTTGAAAAATAGCTAAATACATACCATGAATTTTTTGAAATTTCAATGACCAGGTGGCAATGGAGAAACTTTGGATGACTTGTTGCTGGTCATGAGTGTACCAGACTGTGCTTGGATTTACTTGGTTTCATGAAAATAGTGTAGAAAAGAGATCCCTGTAAGTTGGAGACTGCTGAGTAGTGGGCCTAGAGCAGTGGTGTGCAGGTATGTGATAAAACATCTGTGGTGGTACCATGTGGATCTGCCCTTGGATTCCAAATGGCTTGAGACTGACATGGTGAAGTCAGCAGACCCTATTATATAAAAGCATCTTGTTATATGGAGAGGTTTCCGGGCAATGTTCAGAATCAGATTGCTATGGACAAGCGGGCAAGCTATGTGGGGTAGAAGCCTGGTTGGTGCATTTTCCTGCAGACCTTGACCCACCACATGTGACAGAACTCCCTCCATCACTGGTACCTGTTGAACTCCTTGTATTTCCTGAAGCAAATACCAAATTCACAGTGCAGCGGCAAGAAACACCTCGAAAAGTGGAAAATGATCAAATGGCTTCACAGTCCACATGGGAAGACACTAAGACCCCAGTGGCCACAGTTTACCTACAAAGAGAGAATTCAGCACTGCTTCCTCATGTTCATTGGAAAATAAATAACCATATCTTCCAGGTCACAGATATCAGACCCAGCTTTGTTGGTCTCACTAGAAAGGATGCTAAAATTCCTGACAACAACATATATTTCAAGTGCCCAACCTCAGAGGCAGTTTCTCAAGAGTCTTTAGGCCGAATGAGCTCCATGTTTGTGGAGTGTTTACCCTGTCCCTCACTTTTGGAAACTCCTCTACCACATCCAAGATTGTGAACTCCTGAATATTTTCCATTTCCGATATGTATTCACAGATTTCCTAACTCTTCTTCTCTAATTGTGTTTATTTGGGGCAAAGGTAATGTAAAGGCAATGTTCTGGATGAGAGTGGGAATATTTTTGTGTAGCACATATTTGCATACACATTGGATTCATTTTCCCATTTTCCATTCGAATTACTGAATTCCTGACATTAACCCATACCCTAATAGACTCTGACTACTAATCCTAAAATGATGGACAAAAATAACCAAACAGAATGGAAATGAAAGCAGTTCAGAGAAGGCATGGTGTATAGTTGGACTTTCCTTTTGAATGATAAACGGTAGGTGTTATAAATCTAGTCAATTTTTAATTGAAATTGATCTCCATGTGTTTTTAAAGTTAACAAATATGTGAATTCCTGTCTCCCTTTCTCTGCAGCCTGTTCAGCACATGTATTTTTATATGCAAATATAGAAACATAACTGGTATCACACGTATATCCTTGTGAGTTTGGCTGTCTTGGGAGATACAAATTGTGGGAAGAGATCACTCCTCCTAAACGCTGTTGGAACTGAAACTTCAACCTATGGGTGAACTTCCTAGTTGAACAATATTATACATAAATCCATGTTCAGTAAAATGATTATTTTTGGATCTGTGGATGATATATGATTCATAGTGAATTTCGATTGGCATGCATATTGATACATTTTAGTGTCTGTGTGTGTGTGTGTGTGTGTGTGTGTGTGTGTATATATATATATAAATACATAAATGCACACACACATATCTATATCTATCTATCTATATATATATATATATATATATATATACATATATATATATATATATATATATATATATAAACTCTCAAGATTTTTCAAAATATGAAATATATGTTTCTTATTATACACTCCCTAAATTCATTCGTGTTCATATATGTAAATTTATAGTCAACATTTCACAAGATTATTCTCATAAAAATTCATCCACTTGAAATACGTATTCGTTTCCTAGTACTGAAAACTAACTTCAGTGAATAGTGCATACAAATCATAATATTTCTACAGTAACTGAGCCAGTTTAGCATCAATGCAAGTAGATTCCTATGGGATATGATGTGTATTTTGACGTTCATTTTCATTCAAAACTGGTGCATTACTATTTTTTCAGTTTTTGCACATCATTGGATATATATTTCATCCACAAGTTAGGAAATTTATAGGCTTTTTTTATACTTACAATCAAATCCTGCTTCAGAACATATGAATTCCTCTATATTTCTTGACTCATCTTTTCATGAGATTTCTTTCCAAACACATTATTTTCCATTTCCATAATAACTTTTGAAGCTAAACTCACACACCCTTCATGATAAAACATAACCCTAATATTACCATTAGATGTATAACTCGTTGGAATGAATGATTGTATATCAATATAAGATTTTTATATATTTTCAGATATCAATTCAATCCATGATTTAAAGTGGAAACAGTATATTATTTATTCACTGTATTGTCAATTCATTCATTTCTTCAACATTCATAGACACAGGGTACAACTCTGTGTACCCCCAATACTAATTTATACCTCTTCAAAATATTGCTCCCAAAATGTTAGAAGAAATACTCATGTCACCTGATCTACATATACATTTTATCACAGTAATATTCTGATCACAAAATGCAAAGGTCACACTTCTGATTGTAGCAAATCCTAGATGGAAAGTGATCCTGGATTACTAAAAACATCCATGTCCAGGTTTCCTAATGCTCTCAAATGTCAATCATATTGGTGACTAAATATTTGTTTCTTCCTAAGATTATATATTGAAACTCAACCTTGTTGATAATGTCTAATCCTATCATTCACTTTATACTTTGCCTGATTTCATAATGTGTGTATTGATATCTGATTTCCTACATAATTTTCCCAGTTCATCATTGTGACTGACTCTCCACATGTGCTGAAATTTACATTCACTCTCTAACCGAAAACCTAGGGCTATTGAACTTTTGGTCCAAATCCTATACTCACTCTTCTTCCGAAACAGACCGACTATCTTCCTAATCCTAACAACTATCCCTTTTTGACTGGATGAACTCTTCTACATTCAATCATCCAGGGTACAAGATGATATGCCATTGTATATTGATTTATCAGAGACATCTGTGCGAACGAAATTCAATGCTAAGTATTCCAATCAAGGGCCCAATGCGCTTCTGGGCTTAAAATCTTACCTAGATTTCTGTTTTCATACTTATATTTCAAATCTATATTCTTATAAATATCCCAGGTTCCCAATACCATTATTCATCCAGCAGAATGATTCCTAACTTAAATAGAACATGTTATTAACCCTAACCATACATTGTTCCCTCAATCTAACTTTATAGAAGAACAGGGACAGAGTTGGTCTTAATATAGAGGAATATAGGGGATCTTCCACCCGCTGAGAACCTCAAAGGTCCATGCAGAAATTATCCCTGGGGAAGATGAAGGCAGCTATAAAGGACCTGAGAGGGCAAAAGTCATCATGTAAGGCAAACAACCTGGTTAGGATGAAGGGATGTTTATGAATCAGCCTCTCTCTTCTTAATGTAGAGAAGATGGACCAAACCAGGTCTGTGTGAGAGCTGTTCCCGGGTGCCTATGGTTGATATATCGTTCTAAGTTGTGAAAGTGTCACAGAAAGTAGGGGCAGCCTCCATCTCATGGGACCCTTTGAAGGAACTGTTAGGACAAAGTGGTTGCCAAACCAGTGACCTCATTCAGTTCCGAACGGAAGTGACCTATCTCACTTCCTTGGTCTTGGAATACTCTGAACTTGGAATCCCAGAAGCCAGGCACACAGAACCAGTCCCAGACCCAGTCCCACTGGGCTCACTTGTTTGGTTTTACCAAGGACAGAATCAGTCTTTCTTGGTACCTACTGATTTGAGAATGGCCAAATGCCAGGAGAGCTTTGGAGAGTGGCCTTTCCTGAGAAAGAAGGTAGTGGCTCAAAGCTGGCTCCTGACAACTTCAAAGAGTTTGCCAAGGAGTCCAGATCTGAGACAGTACAGGGCATTTTGGGGGAACATAGTATGGTACAACAATCAGAGGTAATTCCGGAGAGTCAAAGACCTACTTGGGGGAAGAAAGTCCTATGTTGTTGTGGGTGTGAGTTTGTTGTTTTTTCTCATGTTCTGAGAATTGGTAGGAAAGGCAGTTTGTTTGATTTGAAGTGGACTGTTTCTAGTAAGTCGTTTGACAAGGCAAGTGTTTCTATGTCTATGTATTCACTGTGTTTGTAGTTGTAGACATTAGAAAACATAATGCATCAATGAATGTGTCCTGTCTAGTATAATGCTTCCCAGAATTCATACTGCCCAATTTATGATTGGACTGCAGCTTTCCTTATGGATGGGTAGCAATTACTATCTTCCTAATTTCCTGTTTTATTCCTGAATTCTGGGCACTCTCTGGAATAGGCTCATGGTTTTCTGTTCAAGATACTGTGACATGGCCATGTACTGGAGAGCTGAAGGAAATGGGAGCATCTCAGGAAACTCAGATATCAGTGTGACCAGTAAAGTCTATGTGGAGAAACCCTGCTTTGGGAATTTTGCTTACCTATGGTTCTGGTGCTGTGAATATCTAGAAGGTCTTTGCCTTAGGCCACCCCTTTGTGAATCCTGAAGAAAAGAGTTTTCAAATGGAAATGAATAGGCATCACCTGTGGCTCTTTGTTTTATTGCTTTGTAAAGAGATGTGTCTGAATCAGCCACTTGGCCCAGTGAGATTATTTGGAGAAGTACATCAGTATTAATGGCAGGCGTATTTGATCATTCCTGGTTAATAGGAAGGGTTTCCAGGCCACCCTGACTTTAGGCAAATTAGAGGCAAGGGAGATTATTTTGGACACTGTCTTGGTATGCACCCCTCATGGAAACCTCAACCCAGAGGTTATGATGAGTGTCTATATAAAAGAAGATGAGGGCCATGTGGGAGTGTTTTGGTATTAATTGTGGTCAGTTGTGTGGCAGTAGGAAGAGATTCCTGGATCAACCTGGGCTTGAACTATGGTGTGATTCCCCTTAGAGACTGAGTTTTGGAACTGAACTCAGAGAAGTATTACCATGAATTCTGTTGGGATTTTAGAAGGCCATGCAGGAGAGTTGCCCTTGGAGACTGAGATTTAGGCCCAGGATGGCTTTCCACAGAGCACTGGGAATCTCAGCTAGGATATCACATGATTTCATTCTGAAAGACTTGGCAGCCATACTTGAGAGTCAAATAACACATGGAACTCACATTGTAGACCTCAATGGGCCAGGCTTCATTTGACCTTTTGGCCACTCTTTGGGAAGACTTGCCTGTGAGAGTTCTCCTGAGCTTTCATTGAAATGAGCTTCCTCACCATTTAATGGTTCCTGAATGAATTGAAATCCACAGTGACACCAACTTCATCCTTAAAAAATGGCTAGATAAATACCATGGAATAATTCCCAAGAGCAGGTGGCACTGGAGAATCATTGGATGTTCTGTTGCTGATCATGAGTGTACCAGACAGTGCCTTGATTTACTGGGTTTCATGAAAATGGTGTAGAACAAAGATGCCAGTACGTTGGAACCTGCTTAGTAGTGGGCCTAGAGCAGTGGTTTGCAGGTGTATGATAAAACATCTGTGATGGGGCCACATGGATCTGCCATTGGCTTCCAAATGCCTTTTGACTGACATGGTGCAGCCAGCAGACCCTTATATGTAAAGGCATCTTGTTACATTGAGAGGTTTTAGGGCAATGTTCAGAATTGGGTTGCTACAGACAAGGGGGCAAGCTTTGTTGAATAGAAGCCTGGTTGGGGCGTTCTCCTGCACACCCTGACCCACCACACGTGAGAGTACTCCCTCCAGCACTGTGTCCCCGTTGAACTCATGGTATTTACTGAAGCCAATACCAAACTCCCAGTGCAGCAGTAAGAATCACCAGGAAAAGTGGAGAATGACCAAATGGCTTCTCAGTCCACAAGAGGAGACACTTAGCTCCCAGTGGCCACAGTTTACCTACAATGAGGGAATTTAGAACTGCTGCCTCATGTTCACTAGAAAAGAAGAAACCATGTCCTTCAGGTCACATATATGCAGATCCAGCTTTGATTGTCTCACTACAAAGGAAGCTGAAGCTCTTGACAACAACATATATTACAAGGGCCCAACCTCAAAGGCAGTTTCTCAAAGAGTCATTAGGCCAGCAGAACTCCATATTTGTGGAGTATTTACCCTATCCCATACTTTTGGAAATTCCTCTACTGCCTCCAAGGCTGTGAACTCCTGAGCATTTTCATTTCCACATATGTATTCACAGATTTTCTAACTCTTCTCCACTAATTGTGTCTTAATTGGGGCGAAGGTTATGTCAAGGCATTGTTCTGGATGAGAGTGGGATGATTTTTGTGTAGCACATATTTGCATACACATTAGATTCATTTTCATATTTTCCATTTGAAATAATGAATCCCTGACATTAACCCATAACCTACTAGACTCTGACTACTAATCCTAATATGATGGAGAACAAGAAACCTAACAGAATAGAAATACAGGCCGTTCATAGGAGGCATGGTGCATACTTGGACTTCCCTTCTGCTTTATCAAGGGTATGTGTTATAAATCTAGTCAACTTTTCATTGTAATAGTTCTCAATGAGTTTTTAAAGTTAACACATATGTAAATTTCTGTCTCCCATTCTCTGTAGCCTATTCATCACATGTATTTTTTATGCATATTTAGAATCCTACCTGGTATCACAAGTACATTTTTGTAAGCTCACTGATTTTGAAAGATACATATTTTGATAAGATATCAATCCCCCTAAATCATGATGGAACTGAAAATTAAACCTATTGGTGAATTTCCTAGATGAACAACATTATATATAAATCGATGTTCAGTAAAATGAATATTTTTGGATATGTGGATGATATGTATTACACGGTGAATTTCGATTAGCATATAGATTGCTACATTATAATGTCTGTGTGTGTCTGTCTATCTATCTATATATATATATACTGTCCAGATTTTTCAAAATGTGAAATATATGTTTCTTATTATACACTCCTTAAATTCACTCATGTTCCTATATGTGGTTTATAATCAACTTTTCACAAGATAATTCTCAGAAATATTCATCTGCCTGAAATACATAATTATTTCCTAGTACTGAAAACTAACTTCAGTGAATGGAGCTTACAAATCCTAATATTTTTACAGTAACTGAATCAGTTAAACATCAATGCAAGTAGAATCCTACGGGACATGATGTGTATTTTGAAGTTCATTTTTATTCAATATTGGTACATTATTATTTTTTCAGTTTATGGACATCATAGGATATATGATTTCATCCACAAGTTCAAAAATTTATAGGCATTTGTTTCACTTTTAATCACGTCCTGCTTCAGAACACATGTATTCCTCTAAGTTTCTTGACTGGTCTTTTCATGAGATTTCATACCAAACACATTAATTTTGATTTCCATAATCACTTTGGAAGCAAAAATCACATACCATTCATATTAATTATCACTCTGATATTACCATTAGATGTATAACTGGTTTGAATGAATGATTGTATGTCAATATAAGATTTCTTATATCTTTTCAGATATCAATTCTATCCATAATTTAAAGTGGAACCAGTTATATTATTTATTCACACTATGGTCTATTCATGCATTATCTCTATATTCATAGACACAGTGTACACCTCTTTGTACCCCCAATACTAATTTATACGTCTTCAAAATATTGCTCCCTGAAATGGTGGAAGTGGACTCATGTCACCTGATCTTCATATACATTTAATCACAGAAATATTCTGGACACAAAATGCAAAGGTCACACTTATGATTGTATAAAAGCCCAAATGGAAAGAAAACATGGATTACTAAAAACATCCATGTCCAGGTTCCCTAATGCTCTCAAATGTCAATTCTATTGGTGACTACACATGTGTTTCTTCTTAAAATTATATATTCAAACTCAACCCAATGGAAAATGTCTAATCCTATCCCTCACTTTATAATTTGCCTGATTTCATAATGTCTCTATTGCTATCTGCTTTCCTACATATATTCCCCAGTTCATCATTGTGACTGACTCTTCACATGTGCTGACATTTACTTTCACACTCTAATAAATAACCTATTGCTAAAGAACTTTTGTTCCAAATCCTATACTCACTCTTCTTCCTAAACATACTAACTATCTTCTTAATCCTACCGAGTATCCCTTTTTGACTGGATGTTCTCTTCTACATTCAATCATTCAAGTAACAAGGTCTTATGCTATTGTGTATTGATTTATCTGAGACATCGGTGCAGAATGTAATTCAATGCTAAGTATCACAATCAAGGGCCCAATGCCCTTCTGGGCTTCAAATCTTACTTAGATTTCTTTTTTCATACATATATTTCATCTCTATATTCTTAAAATAATCACAAGTTTCCAATACCATTATTCATGCAGCAGAATAATTCCTAACCCAAATGGAACATGTTATTAACACTAACCATACACTGTTTGTGTTAATAACATGTTTACAGAAGAGCAGGGACAGTGTTGATCTTACAATACAGGAATGTAGTGGATCTTCCATCTGCTGAGAACCTCAAAGCGCCATGCAGAAATGATCCCTGGAGAAGATGTAGGCAGGTATGAAAGACCTGAGAGAGCAAAAGTCATCTTCCATCGCAAACAACCTGGTCAGGATGAAGGGATGATTCTGAATCAGCCTCTCTCATCTTAATGTAGAGAATATGGACCAAACCAAGACTGTGTGGAAAGCTGTTCCTGGTTCCCTATGGTTGATATACAATTCTAATTTGTGAAAGTTTCACAGGAAGTAGGGGCAGCCTCCATCTCATGGGACCGTTGAAAGAAACTCTTAGGACAAAGTGGTTGCCGAGGCAGTGATCTCATTCAGTTCCTGAAAAAAGTGACCTCAACTCACTTCCTTATTGATGGAACTCTCTGAACATGGGATCCAGGACGCCAGGCACCCAGATCCAGTCCCAGTCCCAGTCCCAGTGGTCTCACTTGTTTGGATTTACCAAGGACAGAATCAGTCTTTCTTGGTTCCTCCTAAGGTGAGGAGGCCAAATGCCTGGAAAGCTCGGAAGATGGGCTTTTCCTGGAAAAGCAGGTAGCGGCTCACTCCTGGTTCCTGACAACTTCACAGAGTTGGCCAAGGAGACCAGATCTGAGACAGAACAGGACATTTTGGGGGAACATAGTATGGCCCACCAGTCGGAGGATACTCCGGATAGTCTCATACCTATTTGGGGGAAGAAGGTGTCATTGTCAGTGTGGGTGTGGGTTTGTGGTTTTGTCTCATGTTCTGAGAATAGGAAGTAAAGTCAGTTTGTTTGGTTTGGAGTGAACTGTTTTTAGTAAGTCGTTTGACAAGGCAAGTGTTTCTGGGTCTGTGTATCACACTGTGTCCGTGGTTGTAGACATTAGAAAAGAGAATGCATCAATGGATATGTCCTGTCTAGTAGAAAGCTTCCCAGCATTCATCCTGCCCATTTTATGAATGGACTGTGGATTGCCTTATTAATGGGCAATACCTGCTACCTTCCTAATTTGCTGTTTTTTTTCCAGAATTCTGGACACTCTCCAGAATAGGCTCATGGTTTTGTGTCTAAGTTATGTACAACCTCCAAGCTCTGTGACAAGGCAATGTTCTGGATAGCTGAAGGAAATGACGAGCATCTGAGAAAACTCAGATATCAGTTGACCAGGAAAGTCTCAGTGGAGAAACCCTGCTTTGGGCCATTTGCTTACCTATTGTTCTGTTGCCCTGAGAGTCAGGAAGTCTTTGTCTCAAGCCACCCCTTTGTGAATCCTGAACAAAATAGTTTTCAAATGGAAATAAATAGGCTTCACCTTTGGCTCTTTCGTTAATTGATTTGGAAAGAGTTGTGTCTGAATCAGCCTCTTGGCCCAGTGTGATTCTTTGACTTAGATTCTCAGCACCTGATGGATCTAAAGAAAGATCCCATGTGTGCATCCAAATCAAAAATGGCAAAAAGAGCTGTCATTGTGGATGAAGTCTCTTGCCTTCCTCTGTAAGGTTCCTGAATTCCATCAAGTGAGAATAGGGATCATTTGGGTCAGATGAGTTCATCAAAGCCCTTCAGAGGCTATCCCGTAGGTGCTTAGGTTTTCTCATCACTCCAATTCACATAAAGTATCTTTAACCGACACTCAATAGGCCTCAAATGGGAAAAGTGGTGCAGTATTACGGGCAGGCCTTTTTGATCACTCCTGGTACAAAGGAAGGGTGTCCAGGCCACCCCGAATTTAGGCAAATGAGGAGCAATGGAGCTTATTTTGGACACTGTCTTGGGCTGCGTCCCTCATGGACACCTCCAGCCAGAGGTTATGATGAGTGTCAATATGGAAGAAGATGAGGGCCATGTGGGAGAATATCGGTTTGATTGTGGTCATTTGTGTGGCAGTTGGAAGAGATGACTGGGTCCACCTGGGCTTGAACTCTGGTGTGATTCTCCTTAGAGACTGAGTTCTGGAACTCACCTCAGAGAAGTATTGCCATGAATTGTGTTGGGATTTGAGGAAGCCACGCATGAGAGTCATCTTTGGAGACTGAGATCAAGGCCCAGGGTAGCTTTCCACAGGGCAATCTGATCTCAACCAGGATATCACATGATTTTATTCTGAAAGACTTGGAAGCCATTGTTGAGAGTCAAAACAGACAATGACATCACATTTTAGACCTCAATGGCCCTGGCTTCATGTGACCTTTTGGCCACTCTTTGGGAAGCCTTGCCTGTGAGAATTCTCCAGAACTTTCATGGAAATGAGCTTCCTCAACATTTAATGGTTCCTGAATGAATTGAAACCCACAGTGCATCCAACTTCATCCTTGAAAAATGGCTAGATAAATACCATGAAAATTTTCAATTTCCCATGACCAGGTGGCACTGGAGAACCATTGGACATTCTGTTGCTGATCATGAGTGTACCAGACCGTGCCTTGATTGATTGGGTTTCATGAAAATAAGTTGGAGCCTGCTGAGTAGTTGTCCTAGAGTAGTGGTTGGCAGGTGTGTGAAAAACATCTGTGGTGGGGCCATGTGGATCTGCCATTGGCTTCCAAATGGCTTGTGACTGACATGGTGCAGTCAGCAGACCCTCCTATGCAAAGGCATCTTGTTATATGGTGAGGTTTCAGGGCAATGTTTACAATCAGGTTGCTATGTTTAAGGGGGCAAGCAATGTGGGATAGAAGCCTGGTTGGTGCATTCTCCTGCATAACCTGACCCACCACGCCTGACAGAACTCGCTCCAGCACTGTGTCCCAGTTGAACTCCTTGGATTCCATGAAGCAATTACTAAACTCCCAATGCAACAGCAATAAACACATATAGAATCCTACCTGGTACCACACCTACATTCTTGTGAGGTGAACGACTTGGCAGATACAAATTGTGAGAGAAGATCACTCCTCCTAAACACCGTTGGAACTGAAAATATAACCAATGGATGAGCTTCCTAGTTTTACAACATTATACATAAATCCATGTTCAGTAAAATGAATATTTTAGATCTGTGAATGATAAATATTTCATGATGAATTTCGAATAGCATATATATTGCGAGTTTTTAATGTGTTTGTGTGTATGTATATATATGTGTATATATATACATACACACATTCTCCAGATTTTTCAAAATATGAAATATTTGTATCTTAATATACACTCCCTTAATTCATTCATATTCATGTATGTGGATTTATGATGATCTTTTCTAAATATTATTCTCAGAAATATTCATCCACCTGAAATGCTTCTTTGTTTTTTGTACTGAAAACTAACTTCAGTGAATGTTGCATACAAATCCTAATATATCTAGAGTAACTGACCCAGTTTAACCTCAATGCAAGAAGATTCAAATGGAACATGATGTGTATTTTGATGTTCATTTTAATTCAACACTGGTACATTACTATTTCTTCAGTTTATGCACATCATAGGATATATATTTCATCAAAAAGATGACAAAATTATAGGCGTTTTTTCACTTTCAATCACTTCCTACTTTAGAACACATGTATTCTTCCATATTTCTTAACTGGTCTTCTCAAGATTCTTTTTTCCAAACACATTATTTTCGATTTTCATAATCACATTGAAGCAAAACTCACACACCCTTCATGATAAACCATAACCCTAATATTAACATTGATGTATAACTTGTTGGAATGAATGATTGTATATCAATATAAGATTTTTCATATTTTCAGATATCAATTCAATCCACCATTTAAAGTGGAACCAGTTATATTACTTATTCACAGTTGGTCTATTCATGCATTATCTCTATATTCATAGACACAGGGTACACCTGTTTGTACCCCAAATACTAATTTATAAGTCTTCAAAATATTGCTCCCAAAAATGGTGGAAGAAATTCTTATGTCACCCGATCTATATATACATTTTATCACAGTAATATTCTGGACACAAAATTCAAAGGTCAAACTTTTATTTGTACCAAAGCCTAAATGGAAAGTGAACATGGATTACTAAAATCATCAATTTCCAATTTGCCTAATGCTTTCAAATATCAATCCTATTGATGACTACATATTCGTTTCTTCCTAAGATTATATATTCAAACTCAACCCTGTTGAAAATGTCTAATCCTATCACTGACTTTATACTTTGCCTGATTTTGTAATGTCTGTATTGATATCTGCTTTCCAACATATTTTCTCCAATTCATCATTGTGACTGACTCTTCACTTGTGTTGACATTTACATTCACTCTGTAACCGAAACCCTATTGCTAAATAACTTTTGTTCCAAATTTTATACTAACTCTTCTTCATAAACCTACTGACTATCTTCCTAATTTTACCGACTATCACTTTTGAATGGATGTTCTCATCTACATTCAATCATCCAAGTAAATGTAGGGCGAGTGTCAGAGGATGAGACCACCAAGAGACTATCTCATGCAACAGAAAGGGTTTATTTGGGGTCCAGCATGCTGGGGCTCAGAGCTCACTTGAATAGAGCAGAGAGCCCTGAGAACATCTTAAGCAGAGCTTATATAATTTTCTTGGAGAGGGCAGGGAGGGAAGTTTATTGATGGGTCAGGGCGAGTAAGCGGTTTGTGTGTAAACGCGTGAGGGAGTACATTCTGCAGTTTGGCAGTTGGGGACAGCACATTCTGGGAACAAGATTAGGAAAAATTTCTCAACATTTCAACAGTGTTTTGTTAAGCGTACAGAAAAACAGGAAGTGACAAGTACATATTTTATTAACATTTCATTCCCCACTTCTTCTTCTGGCTACTTTTAATCATAAAAGTGATTGTTTGGGGGGTGTCACATTTTATGTATGCTAGTGGGGTATTAACATAAGTTTAACTTGTCCAATTTGAGCTTGGAGAAAAGAAATTACATGGTTGAGAAACAGGGTTTTAGAGTAAGCAATAAAATGAGGATTATTATTGGACAGGCCAGGGTTGATTAAAATGTAGTTAACCAGGGGGACTGTGTAAACCAAGACTCAAACCACCAATTTTGGGTCTCTATCTCTCTTTGATGCTCTTCAAGGCATCTTTTTAATTTACTCATAGAGTTTGTTACAACTCCAGTATGGTCGACATAAAAAAAAAAAAAAAAAAAAAAAAACATTCTTTCCTCAATGCAGCACAAAGGCTCCCTTCTCTCATGAAATGGAGGTCCAACCCTCGACTTTTCTGTAAAACAACTTCTGCTGCAGTCTTTGGCTGGGCACAAATCACGAGTCTCCACACAGCTTGTAGATTCAAACAGCAATTCTTTATTCCCGAACTCACACCGGCCGTCTACAAACACGCTCTGGGGGAATCCACGTTCTCTGCCCAAATCCACTCTCTCCCAAATCCACTCTGCATGGGCTTCTGTCTTCCAAAATATACTGTCTGACCCTAAGCACTCAAGAGGAACTCAGCAGCAGGATACGCCCTATTCTAAAGGGGGAACACCCTAATCTCCTATTATGCTAAACTGCCCTATTCTAAAGGGGGAACACCCTAATCTCCTATTATGCTAAACCGCCCTATTCTAAAGGGGGAACACCCTAAACACGGATCGTGCCCTGGTCCTTGAGCAAGGTCACCTTTCAGAAGTCCTTCCACTAGACAGCATGGGAGTAAGCTGGCAAGGAATTTGTCATACCTACTTGGCTGATGGCTCCCAGCAAACTTCAAAGAGAGAGGTAAAAGATTCCTGCAAAGCTGTGATGGAATTTTCTAATATCTTTAAGTTTTGATCTATAGCTGCTTCTAATTGGGTCATTTGTTGTGTCTCATGGACCAGGGCAGTGGTTCCTGTGCGAACCCGGGCAGCAACTCCTATTCATAATAGAATGGCTAAGGTGAGAGATATATGTTCCCACCTGAACCGGGTTGTATGCCCCTCTATTTGATCTTCAAATGAACCTGCGTCATAATAGAGCACTCTGGGAAACATCTGCACCATTACACAATTAATCACTTCTGTTGACCATTTCATAAAAACATAAACAACGTTTAAGTATATAGAATTATATTGTTGTAGGGACGGAAAAGGCAAGGCACCTAAGATAGCACCAAAGACAAGGAAACAGTCATATTTGGTTGCAACCAGATTCAGAGGGCATTGCTTCTGTTGTAATCAATTAATCCCCTGAAACCCAAGTTTAGGTAGTTTCAGAATTTTGTACCCAACATGTAAGGGAAGGGGCTCTGAAGTTCACAGTCTGCAGAAGTTCACAAAGAGCAGTTTTTGTTTCTGATTTTTCCTCAGTTCTGGGCAAGTTAAATTTTCAAGGACACCTGGGTGCGGGAGAGCTTTTTTTTCCCCTTTTTTCCCTCTGCCAGCTGTTTCCACGGAGCCCAGTTTGCAACTTATCCATCTTACAAATATAGCCATCTCTATGAAGCCCCAGCTCAAGGCCAGAGGCCTTGATCACATATGTTGTGAAAAACTAGTAAGGGTGTGTCTAGCTCAGGAGTGCTGATTTTTTTCAGCCAGTTGCCAGGTAGACCAGGGCAACACAAAAAGAGGAAGTTTATCTACACTGAACTCTTTTATAGGGACTCTTTTGCTGAAAGTCCTAAAGTTAGCCATGGTGAAAACTTCTGGATAAGGTCACTTAAGACTTTCCTGTGGGCCTGGTACAGAGGGGGAAGACGGGAAATGCAGGGCTGAGCGCAGCTCTTTGGATCTGAGAATGAGGAAGGAGAGATGTAAAAGAATAATGGAAAAGGGTTTTGAGATCTTCCTAGCACCAAAAACATGAGTAGTAGAACGGGTAGAACAGAGAGGGAGATGGGAGTGAGTATCCCAAAAAGCCTGTAAGGGACTTTAAATTCTTAGTAACCTGTTTTCAGTGATGACAAAGCAACTTTAAAGGCCATTTTCATTACATCTTGGATAGGGGTCTGAGGGCTCTTCTCAGCTGGTTTGAGCTTTGGGTTAGCTGGTAAGAGGACCTGGTGGGACCTAGTGTGGGCACTGACAGGAGAAGAGAGGAGTGAGTGAGTGGAGGGTTACCTCAGTACCTGCTACCTCAGCAAGGGGGCAATGGTCTGAGAAACGGTGGAGGTTTGGGTTTTTAATATAGTAATTGGAGGGGAGAAATCAAGTTGATGATGTGGGAGTGACAACAGAGAGTCTAGAGCAGAAGGCTGAGGGTGAGCATGTATTGGAGAAGCATAGTTCACGATGTGAGCAAAGGAGAGAAAAGGCCTCCACATAGAGGAATCTCCTTTCACCCTTTTGAGCACTTGCAGAAGTTAAAAAGGTCACACAGAATTTGAAGATCTAGAGACCCCTCAGGGGGCCATCAGTTTTGGTTGTCTAATTGGTAATATGGCCAATGCTGTGTACAGAATTTGATGAGGAGTTTGGGTTCCATGTGGCAGTCCCTGTATGCTCACATCCCCATGACTTACAGAAGATGTTGGCGTTTCCAGCACACAGCCTTGACTGTTTGTGGCTTTGATAGTACACTGGGCAAACATAGTAATCTAGGCTAGCCAACCAGCATCTGGCTCGCGTGTCCCTACATCAATAATGTTTGTTTCCATTATCTATGGTATGGAAGGAATTTAATGGAATTTTAGTGGGATCCTCTTCATTAGGGATATCCCAATAGGGAAGACCTATACGCAGCTGACAAATGTCTGGCTGGAGAGATGGCCACCAGGTCCCTAAGCCGGCTGTATGCAAGATAGACCATACTTCCTTTCCAGTAGGATTTGTGATCAGACATCGCTGCTGAACAGGCTTATGAGGTTTAGGACTACTGGTGGTCAAGGGGAGAGTCTATAGCCTTATCCACACAGCGAATCCACAATTTGAAAGGGTTTCCAGTCTTTTCCAGTTTCCAGCCAGAGTCTGGACAGGGCACAGGCTTGAGATGAGAGGTAGGGATCCAGGAAGTGATTTTGACTACCTTTAACCTGTAGGTGTTATAAGTAGCACCTGGTATGGTCCTTTTCAGGGGAGTTCCAGGGATGACACCAGATGTCGTCTTACATAGATGAAGTCTCTATTTGATATCGCTGTAGAGTCCCCTCATCCCCAGGTTGGTAGGCAGTGGCCATCTGTTTTCACAGGTGTCTCTGAGTTCTTTCAAGAGCTTTAAGTCTGTAAAGCAAGGGGGTGTGGAAGGAATCGTTAGGTCTCAGAGTTGGGGTAGGACCCTTACTGGAGGAGGGACACCATAGAGAATTTCACAGGGTGTGAGGTTACACAAAGAAATAGATTGAGTATTTCTTGCATGAAACAGTACATAAAGCAGGAGCATAGTGCAATCTTTTATGCCGGTCTCTAAGCTTAATTTCGTTATGGTCTCTTTAATGGTTCTATTCATTCTTTCTACCTGTCCTGAACTCGGGGGTCTGTAAACACAATGTAATTTCCAATTAATCCCCAGGGTCCTTGCTAACCTCTGAGTTACCTGGGCCACGAACGCCGGTCCATTATCAGACCCTATTACTTTAGGCAGGCCATACCTTGGAAAAATATCTTCCAGAATCTTCTTGACCACCATTTGCGCTGTTTCATTTTTTTTCTTTTCTTTTTTTTGGGGGGGAAAGCTTCAATCCATCCTGAAAATGTATCTACAAAGACTAGGAGATATTTAAGTCCATTCCTTGCTGGCTTAATTTCAGTAAAGTCCACTTCCCAGAATTGTCCTGGTCTGGTTCCTCGTAGGTGCTTTCCTGCAGGAAGCTTGGAAGGGTAAGAATTAACCAATTGATGGAACCAACAGGCTTTTGTTATCCAATCAGTTGTTTCCTTTCACTGTGAGTCGGTTAGTGGAAAACTGTTTTTGATCCTTCAAAAATGAATGCAGTTTCTTTGAACCAAGGTGAGTGATTTGATGTACATTTTCTACTGACATAGTTAGAGCCGTGATTATAGGAGTTTTTACTGAAGGATTTAGAAATTCCACTTGGGGGCCTTCAGGGTTAAAAGTTATTTTGGCCCAGAGCTTTGTGAGCAGATCTCTGCCAATCAATGGGGCCATGCATTCTGGGATTACTAGGAAGGAGTGATGGATTTTTCCTTTCCCCTGGTCCATGGTCCTCTTAGTTGTCCAAGCCTGATATTTACTGCCATTAGCCCCTTGAATTAGAGACCTTTTATTTGATAGAGGTTCCAATGGGGCCTTAAAGGCAGAATATATTGCCCCTGTATCCACTTCAATGTATACTGGGGTCCCCTCCACTTCAAAAGTTAACCTGAGCTCAAGGAGAGGATCTGAGCCCCGACTTTCTTAGTAATCCTACAGAGTCAGAATGTCCAGCTGGCCTGGCTGTCTCTTTCTAGGGCACTCTTTAGCCCAGTGTCCTTTTTTTTAGAGTAGGCACATTGAATTGAGGCCAGGGGTGGCCTCTAGTGTGGTCCCCGGTTTCCCTTCCTGTCTCCATGTTTCTTAATTTCTGGTCTATTTGTTGTTGTGACCAGGACCTTAGTCAATGCCTTAGTCTGTCTTTTGTTTCTTTTATCCTCCCTTTGCTCCATACTCTTCCTCAGTTTCTCTCTTAGTATACCTTCTTGGCTTCTCTGACTAAACCTCTCAAAGTCATATCTTGTAATCCATCTAAGCATTGTAACTGTCATTTAATATCCAGAACAGCTTGCCCAATAAAGGCCACCATGACAGATGCCTTTTGATTCTCTGCCTGAGGATCGAAAGGAGTAAATCTCTTATATGCCTCCATAATTCCCTGTAGGAACATGGAGGGACATTCATCAGTCCCTTGAATAATCTCTCTTATCTTGGCCAAAATAGTTGATCGCCTAGCGGCCACTAAGATACCCACTATTAGAGCCCGGCAATAAGAGGAAGGATGCTCATTACCTTCACAGGTTTTCGGGTCCCAGTTGGGTCTGTGCAAGGGAAAGGCGGCTTTGCATATGTTGGGAAGTTTTGTCGGTCACCCATCTGGTCCGAGAATATTTTTTTCTAGAATCCAGGAAGATTCTCTTTTGTTCCTCTGTCATGAAGAGAGTCCCTAGGAGTTGTTGGCAGTCATCCCAAGTAGGCTGGTGTGAAAACATCAATGATTCAACCACACCTGAGACCCAGGTGGGGTCCTCAGTAAAAGGGGGATTGTTATTTTTCCAGTTATTTAGGTCTGAAGAGGAGAAAGGTAAAAACTGGTAGGCTTGCACTTTTCCCCCATGGTTGTCATCAATCATTGTTCCTTAGAAATGGAGAGGGAGCATCACGGGAGTTCCAGGGATTTCAATCATTCAACGCCGGCAAATTCCTTTAGCCGGGCCAGCATCCTCCAGGGGAGGAGGGGGTGTGTTTGCTGCAGGGGAGTTATTTGGAGTGCGCTGGGCTCGCTTAGCTTCCTCCAATGGCGGACAGGCTGAGTCAGCAGCAGGGGAATTACTTAGAGGGTGTTGGGGGTTGGGGGACGAGGGCAGGGAATAAGTAGTAGGACGAGAGTCCAGTAGAGTCAAATCTTGTGACTCAGGGAGAACAGAGGTTGAAGGAGGAGGAGGAGCAGAAGGTTTGAGAGAGCATGAGGGAAGGAGTAGGAGTGGGGGCAGGGGCAAGGAAAAGCTTCACACATGGAGGAGGAGAATTGCAGATGTCCTGAAAAGTTAAGATATATGTCTCTTGATCCTGATGTCTATGTGGCGCTGGCTGAAAGTCAATATCTCTGACTTTTTAAATTAGTGGGAAGTAGAAAGATCCTTCTAGGGGCTATCTGAATCCAAAGGTGGGCCATTCTGAGGCACAGAGAGTCTGCCAGGTCCAGCGTTTTACTGAAAAAAAAAGATTCTGAGCCCTTAAGCGGACTTTGGTGCAATGATCAAGGGTCAGGGAAAGAGGCATTGAAGTGCTCTATCCCATTATGAAAGATAAACAATCAGTAAAAGCAACGACACACGACACAGACAAGACAAAACAATAAAGACAGGCAATGGACGTCCAACACTGAGACCAGGACTGAGTAGCCGGCAAAACCTGATGGGCTGGATATGCCGAATCTGAAACAAAATATCACTGAGTTGAGGAGACTATTGTTCCTCGATTTCCCGAGTTCTATGGGGAGTCCCCCAGTGACGTGGCCTGTGGCTCTATGACATGTCTGTCAGCCATCGTCGGAGAGAGCTCACACTCTTCATCAACAGCCATTTTGCCAAGCCCTAACCTGAAACCTGAAACCAGAAAGAGGCGCCTTACATACCCCGAGAGGAGCCCGTTGGGGTCTCTCATCTGCCGCTGCTGGATCTCAGTGGAACCTCCATATGTAAAGGTCGGGCGAGCGTCCGGGGAAGAAACCACCAAGAGACTGTCTCATGCAAAAGCAAAGGGTTTATTATGGGTCCAGCATGCTGGGGCTCAGAGTTCACTTGAATAGAGCAGAGAGCCCTGAGAACAGCTTAAGCAGAGCTTATATACTTTCCTTTGAGAGGGCAGGGCAGGATGTTTATTGATGGGTCCGGGCGAGTGAGCTGTTTGTGGGCAACTGGGTGAGGAAGTACTTTCTGGAGTTTGGCAGTTGAGGACAGAACATTCTGGGAACAAGATTAGCAAACAGTTCTCAAGATTTCAACAGTGTTTTATTAAGCATACAGAAAACAGGAAGTGATAAGTACCTATTATATTAACTTTTCGCTACCGAGTACACTTTGCCAGATTTCCTAATGTCTCTATTGATATCTGCTTTCCTACATATTTTCCCCAGTTCATCATTGTGACTGACTCTTCACATGTGGTGACATTTACATTCACTCTATACCCGAAACCCTATAGCTAAAGAACTTTTGGTCCAAATCCTATGCTCACTCTCCTTTCTAAACCTACCGACTATCTTCCTAATCCTACTGATTATCCCTTTTTGACTGGAAGTTCTCTTTGACAATCAATCATCCAAAATACATGGAACTTTGCCATTGTATATTGATGTATCTGAGACATCTGTGCAGAAAATAAATCAAAGCTCAGTATCACAATCAAGGTCCCAATGCTCTTCTGGGCTTCAAATCTTAAATAGATTTCTGTTTTCATACTTATGTTTCACCTATATATTGTTGTAAATATCGCAGGTTTCCAATACCATTATTCATCCAGCAGAATGATTCCTAATGCAAATTGAACCTGTTATTAACCCTAACCATACACTGTTCCCTCAATATAACTTTACAGAAGAGCAGGGACAGAGTAGGTCTTACAATATAGGAATGTAGGGGAACTTCCTATTGCTAAGAAACTCAAAGGTACATGTAAAAATGATCCCTGGAGAAGTTGTAGGCAGCTATGAAGGAACTGAGTGAGCAAAAGTCATCTTCTCTTGCAAACAACCTGGTCAGGATGAAGGGATATGTCTGAATCAGCCTCTTTCTTCTTAATGTAGAGAAGAAGAACCAAACCAGGCTGTGTGGAGAGCTGTTCCCGGTTGCCTATGGTTAATATACCATTCAAACTCGTGAAACTGTAACAGGAAGCAGGGGCAACCTTCATTTCAGGGGACCCTTGGAAGCAACTGTTAGGACAAAGTGGTTGCAAATGGTGTGAGCTCATTCAGTTCCTAAAGGAAGTGACCTCAGACCTCACCTCACATCCTTGGTGATAGAACTCTCTGAATTTGGGATCAAAGAATCCAGGCACCCAAATCCCATTCCAGTCCCAGTAGCAGTGGTCTCACTTCTTTGGATTTACCAAGGACAGAATCAGTCTTTGTTGGTACCTACTGATATGAGGATTGCCAAAAGCCAGGAAAGCTCTGAAGAGTGGCCTTTCCTGAGAAAGCAGGTAGTGGATCACCACTGCCTCCTGACAACTTTACAGAGTTGGCCAAGGAAACCAGATCTGAAACAGGACAGGCAATTTCGGGGGAACATAGTTTGGCCCAATAGTCAGAGGACACTCCGGATACTCAGAGACCTACTTGGGGGAAGAAGGTGCTTTGTGGGTGTGGGTGTGTGTTTGTGCTTTTGTCTCATGTTCTCAGAATAGGTAGGAATGGCGGTTTGTTTGGTTTGGAGTGAACTGTTTCTAATAAGTGATTTGATAAAGCAAGTGTTTCTATGTCTGTGTATCCCATTGTGTCCTTGGTTGTAGACATTAGAAAAGAGAATGCATGAATGGATGTGTCCTGTCTGGTAGAAAGCTTCCCAGCATTCATCCAGCCGAATATATGAATGCACTGCGGCTTCCCTTATCGATGGGCAACACCTGCTATTTTCCTAAGTTCTGGTTTTATTTTTAAATTCTGGCCACTCTCCAGAATAGGCTCATGGTTTTGTGTCCAAGAGAAGTACCACCTTCAAGCTCTGTGACATGGCCATGTACTGGATAGCTGAAGGAAATGGCGAGCAACTAAGAAAACTCAGATATCAGTGTGACCAGTAAAGTCTCAGTGGAAAAACCGTGCTTTGGGCCTTTTGATTACCTTTTGTTCTATTCCCCTGTATGTCAGGAATTTCTTTGCCTCAGGCCACACCTTCGTGAAGCCGGAACAAAACACTTTTCAAATGGAAATGAATGGGCCTCACCTGTGGCTCTTTGCCTAATTGCTTTAGAAAGGGGTGTGTCTGAATCAGCCTCTTGGCCCTTTGTGAGGCTGTGGCTTAGATTCTTAGCACCTGATTGATATAAAGAAAGATCCCATGTGTGAATCCAAAACCAAAATGCCCAAAAGAGGAGTCATTGAGGATAAAGTCTCTTGCCTTCCACTGTAAGGTTCCTGAACTCCATCAAGTGAGAATAGGGATCATTTGGGTCAAATGATTTCTTCAAAGCCCTGCACATGCTAGCCCAGTGGTGTTTGTGTTTTCTTATGACTCCAATTCACATAAAGATTCTAAACCCCACTGTCAGTAGGCCTCAAATTGGAGAAGCAGAGCAGTATTACAGCAGGCCTATTTGATCACTCCTGGGTTACAGGAAGGGTGTTCAGGCCACCCTGACATTAGGAAAATAAGGGGCAAGGAAGCCTATTTTGGACACTGTCTTGGGCTGTGTCCTTCATGGAAACTTTCAGCCAGAGGTTAAGATGAGTGTCTATATGCAATAAGATGAGGGTCATGTGGGAATGTTTTGGTTTAATTTTGGTCATTTGTGTTGGGGTTGGAAGAGATGAGTAGGTCAACCAGGACTTGAAATCTGGTGTGATTCCCCTTAGAGACTGAGTTATGGAACTGAACTCAGAGAAGTATTGGCATGAATTGTTTTGAGTTTTTAGGAGGCCACACATGAGACTTGCTCTTGGAAACTGAGACCTAGGCCCAGGCTGGCTTTCCACAGAACACTGGGAATCTCACCCAGGATATCACAAGATTTTATTCTGAAAGACTTGGCAGCCATAGTGAAAACACACATAGACCTCACACTGTAGACCTCAATGGGCCTGGCTTCATGTGACCTTTTGGCGACTCTTTGGGAAGACTTGCCTTTGAGTGTCCTCCAGAGATTTCATTGAAATGAGCTTCCTCACAATTTAATGGTTCCTAAATGAATTGAAACCCACAGTGCCTCCAACTTCCACCTTAAAAAATGGCTAGATAAATACCATAAAATTTTTGAAATTCCTATGACCAGGTGGCACTGGAGAACCTTTGTATGCCCTATTGCTGATCATGAGTGCCTTTATTGACTGAGTTTCATTAAAATGGTGTAGAACAGAGATGCCAGTAAGTTGGATACTCCTCAATTGTAGGCGCAAGCTTTGGTGTGCAGGTTTGTGATAAAACATCCGTGATGGGGCCATGTGGATCTGCCATTGCTTCCAAATGGCATGTGACTGACGTGGTGCAGCCAGGAAACCCTTATATGTAAAGGCATATTGGTATATGGAGAATTTTTAGGGCAATGTTCATAATCAAGTTGCTATGGACAAGGGGACAATCTATGTGGGGTAGAAGCCTGGTTGGTGCATTCTCCTGCAGTCCATGACCCACTACACATGACAGAACTCCCTTCAGCACTGTGTCCCAGTTCAACTCCTTGTATTTCGTGTAGAAAATACCAATCTCCCAGTGTAGCAGCAAGAAACACCACGAAAAGTGGAGAATGACCAAATGCCTTCACAGTCCACACGGGGAGACTCTTAGACCCCAGTGGTCACAGTTTACTTACAAAGAGAGAATTCAGTACTGTAGCCTAGTGTTCATTGGAAAATAAGAAACCACGTCCTCCAGGTCACATAGATGTAGACCCAGCTCTGATGGTCTCACTAGAAAGAAAGCTAAAGCTCCTGACAACAACATATATTTTGAGTTCCCAACATCAGAGGCAGTTTCTCAAGAAGACTTTAGGCCAGAAGAGCTACAAGTATGTGGAGTGTTTACCTTGTCCCTTACATTTGGAAACTCCTCTACCACATCCAAGGTTGTGAACTCCTTTGAATTTTCCATTCCAGATATATATTCACAGATTTTCCAACTCTTCTCCTCTAATTGCGTCTTATTTGGGGCGAAGGTAATGTGAAGCCATTGTTCTGGATGAGAGTGGGAAATTTATTGTGTAGCCCATATTTGCATGCACATTGGATTCATTTTCCTTTTTTCCATTCAAAATACTGAATCCCTGACACTAACCCATACCCTACTAGACTCTGACTACTAATCCTACTATGATGGAGAATAATAACACAAACAGAATAGAAATACAAGCCGTTCAGAGGAAGCATGGTGTATAGTTGGACTTGCCTTTTGCATGATAAAGGGTAGGTGTTATATATCTAGTCCATTTTTCATTGAAATAGTTCTCTATGTGTTTTTTTCCTTTAATTTTTATTGTTGGTTGTTCAAAACTTTACCTATTGCTTGACATATCATATTTCACACTTTGATTCAAGTGGGTTATGAACTCCCATTTTTACCCCGTATACAGGTTTCAGCATCACATCTGTTACACATCCACTGTTTTACGTATTGCAATAGTAGTGTCTGTTGTAGTCGGCTGTCTTTCCTATCCTCTACTATCCCCCATCCCCTCCCCTCCCATCTTCTCTCTCTACTCCATCTACTGTAATTCATTTCTCCCCCTTGGTTTTTTCCCCCCTTTCCCCTAACTTCCTCTTGTATGTAATTTTGTATAACCATGAGGGTCTCCTTCCATTTCCATGCAATTTTCCTTCTCTTTCCTTTTCTCTTCCACCTCTCACCCCCGTTTAATGTTAATTTTCTTCTCATGCTCTTCCTCCCAACTCTGTTCTTAGTTACTCTCTTTATATCAAATAAAACTATTGGCATTTGTTTTTTTTTTTTTTAGGGATTGGCTAGCTTCACTTAGCATAATCTGTTCTAATGCCATCTATTTCCCGGCAAATTCTATGATTTTGACATTTTTTAATGCAGAGTATTATTCCATTGTGTATAAATGCCACATTTTTTTTCCTTCGTCTATTGAAGGGCATCTAAGTTGGTTCCACACTCTTGCTATTTTGAATTGTGCTGCTATGAACATCAATGTAGCAGTGTCAATGCAGCATGCACTTTTTAGGTCTTACGGAATACACTGAGAAGGGGAATAGCTGGGTCAAATGGTGGTTCCATTCCTAGCTTCCAAGAAATCTCCATACTTCTTTCAAATTGGCTGCACCAATTTGCAGTCCCACCAGCAATGTACAGGTGTACCCTTTTCCCCACATCGTCGGCAGCACTTGTTGTTTGACTTCATAATGGCTGCCAATCATACTGGAGTGAGATGGTATCTTAGGGTGGGTTTGTTTTCCATTTTTCTGACTGCAAGAGATGGTGAGCATTTTTTCATGTACTTATTGATTGATTGTATGTCCTCATCTGAGAAGTGTCTGTTCAGGTCCTTGGACCATTTGTTGATTGGGTTATTCGTTTTCTTATTGTTTAATTTTTTGAGTTCTTTGTATACTCTGGATATTAGGGCTCTATCTGAAGTGTGAGGAGTAAAGATTTGTTCCCAGGATGTAGACTACTTATTTACCTCTCTTATTTTTTCTTTTGATGAGAAAAAACTTTTTAGTTTGAGTAAGTCCCATTTGTTAGTTCTAGTTATTAACTCGTGTGCTATGGGTGTCCTATTGAGGAATTAGGAGCCCAACCCCACAGTATGTAGATCATAGCCAACTTTTTCTTGTATCAGATGCAGTGTCTCTGATTTGCTATCAAGCTCCTTAATCCATTTTGAGTTAACTTTTGTGCATGACGAGAGAAATGGATTCAGTTTCATTTTGTTGCATATGAATTTCCAGTTTTCCCAGAACCATTTGTTGAAGATGCTATCCTTCCTCCATTGCATGCTTTTAGACCCGATTGGCATTGCATTTAACATATAGAGAATTTTGGTTATATTGCCATTTTGATGATGTTAGTTCTGCCTATCCATGAACATAGTATATTTTTCCATCTTCTAAGATCTTCTTCTATTTCTCTCTTTAGGGTTCTGTAGTTTTCATTTTATAAGTCTTTCACCTCTTTTGTTAGGTTGATTCCCAAGTATTTTTTTTTTTGTGTGTGTGTGTGTGGATATTTTGAATGGAGTGGTTGTCCTCATTTCTATTTCAGAGGATTTGTTGCTGATATACAGGAATGCCTTTGATTTATGCGTATTGATTTTATATCCTGCCACTTTGGTGAATTCATTTATTAGCTCTAATAGTTTCTTTGTATACCTTTTTGGGTCTGCTAAGTATAGGATCATGTCATCTTCAAATAGTGATAATTTACGTTCTTCTTTTCCTATTTTTATGCCTTTGATTTCTTTAATCTCTCTAATTGCTCTGGCCAGTGTTTCGAGAACTATGTTGAACAGAAGTAGTGAGAGAGGGCATCCCTATCTTCTTCCAGATTTTAGAGGGAATGCCTTCAATTTTTCTCCATTCAGAATGATGCTAGCCTGAGGCTTAGCATAGATTGCTTTTACATCATTGAGGTATGTTCCTGTTATCCCTAGTTTTTCCAGAGTTTTGAACATAAAGGGATGCTGTACATTGTCGAATGCTTTTTCTGCATCTATCGAGATGATCAAATGGTTCTTATTTTTAAGTCTATTGATGTGATGAATAACATTTATTGATTTCTGTACATTGAACCAGCCTTGCATCCCAGGGATGAATTCTACTTGATCATGGTGCACAATTTTTTTAATATGTTTTTGTATCCGATTCGCCACAATTTCATTGAGGATTTTTGCATTTTTCCTGAAATAGCTTGAAAAGTAATGGTATTAGTTCCTCTTTAAAGGTTTTGTAAAACTCTGCTGTATACCCATCCGGTCCTGGGCTTTTCTTAGTTGGTAGTCTTTTGATGGTTTATTCTATTTCCTCAATTGTTATGGGTCTGTTTAGGTTGCCTATATCCTCCTGACTCAATCTGGGCAGATTATATGACTTGAGAAATTTATCGATGCCTTCACTATCTTCTATTTTATTGAAGAATAAGAATTCAAAATAATTTCGGATTATCTTCTGTATTTCTGAACTATCTGTTGTGATACTGAATTCTCCCTATTCTTTTCTTTGTTAGCTTGGCTAAGGGTCGGTCGATTTTATTTATTTTTTCAAAGAACCATCTTTTAGTTTTGTCAATTTTTTCAATTGTTTCTTTGTTTCGATTTCATTAATTTCAGCTCTGATTTTAATTATTTCTTGGCTTCTACTTCTTTTGCTGTTGTTTTGCTCTTCTTTTTCTTGGATTCTGAGATGAAGTATGAGATCATTTATTTGTCTTTTTTTTTTTTCCTTTTTTTAAGGAATGAAATCCAAGCAATGAATTTTGTTCTTAGAACTGCTTTCAATGTGTCCCATAGATTCTGATATGTAATGTCTGTGTTTTCATTTATCTCTAAGAATTTTTTAATTTCCTCCTTGATGTCTTCTATAACCCATTGATCATTCAGTAACCTATTTTTCATTCTCCATGTGATACATGATTTTTCCTTCTTTCTTTCATTGTTGATTTTCAGTTTCATTTCCTTATGATCATATAAGATGCCTGGTATTATATCTACTCCTTTATATTGTCTAAGAGTAGCTCTGTGACATAATATATGATTTATTTTTTGAGAAGTATCCATGTGCTGCTGAGAAAAAAGTGTAACTGCTTGATGTTGGGTGGTATATTCTATATATATATATATCATAAGTCTGGGTTATTAATTGTGTTATTGAGTTCTATAGTTTCATTATTCAACTTTTGTTTGGAAGATCAGTCCAGTAGTGAGAGAGGTGTGTTTGAGTCTCCCATGAGTATTGTATATTGGTTTATTAGAATCTTGAACTTGAGAAGAATTTGTTTGATGAACATAGCTGCAGCAATGTTTGGGGCATATATATTTATGATTGTTTTGTCTTGTTGGTGTATGGTTTCCTTGAGCAGTATGTAGTGTCCCTCTTTATCCCTTTTGATTAACTTTGGCTTGAAATCTATTTTATTTGATATGAGTATGGACACTTCTGCTTGTTTCCGAAGTCCATATGAGTGATATGATTTTTCCCAACTTTTCACCTTCAGTCTATGTATATCTTTTCCTAACAAATGTGTCTCCAGTAGGCAGCATATTGTTGGGTCTTGTTTTATGATCCATTCTACTAGCCTGTGTCTCTCAATTGGTGAGTTTAAGCCATTAACATTTAGGGTTATTATTGAGATATGGGTTTTTCTTCCAGCCATATTTGTATATTTATGTTACTAAACATGGTTTGTTTTCCTCCTTGATTATTTTCCCCCCTTTACTCCTCTACCTCCCACTGTTGGTTTTCATTGTTATTTTCCATTTCCCCTTCCTGTGATGTTTTGTCAAGGATGTTTTTAAGAAATCGTTTTCTAGCTGCAAATTCTTTTAACTTTTGTTTATCGTGGAAAGTTTTAATTTCATCTTCTATCCTGAAGCTTAATTTCGCTGGATACACAATTCTTGGATGGAACCCATTGTCTTTCAGTGTTTGAAAAATATTATTGCAGGATCTTCTAGCTTTCAGAATCTGTGTTGAAAGATCAGCTGTTATCCTGATTGGTTTACCACTAAATGTAATCTGCTTCCTTTATCTTGTAGCTTTTAAAATTCTCTCCTTTTTCTGTATGTTGGGCATCTTCATTATAATATGTCTAGGTGTGGATCTCTTATGATTTTGCACATTTGGCATCCTGTAAGCTTCTAGGATTTGCGATTCTGTCTCATTCTACAAGTCTGGGAAGTTTTCTCCTTTATTTCATTGAATATATTGCTCATTCCTTTTGTTTGGACCTCTATACCTTCCTGTATCCCAATGACTCTTAAGTTTGGTCTTTTTATGTTATCCCATATTTCTTGGATGTTCTGCTCATGGTTTCTTAAAAGTCTTGCTGAGCTGTCTGTGTTCTTTTCAAGTTGAAATAATTTGTCTTCATTGTCTGATGTTCTATCTTCTAAGTGTTCTACTCTGCTGGTAGTATTCTCAATTGAGTTTTTAAGTTGGTTTATTGATTCCTGCATTCCTAGGATTTCTGTTTGTTTGATTTTATAATCTTTATCACCCTGTATAGTTGATCTTATGCTTCTTGGATTTTTTTTATGTAATTCATTATCAAGGTGATCTTTCATTGTCTGATTTTGCTCTCTAATGTCTTCCTTGAGACTCCAGATCATCTGAAGCATGTATATCCTGAGTTCGTTATCTGACATTCCATCTTCTTCAGATATTACCTCTTCTAACGTTGACTTTACCTGCATTGCTTATGGTCCTTTCTTTCCTTGTCTTTTCATACTGTTCATATTCCTTTCTGCTTGGTGAAACTGTTGTGTTATTGAATTTTTCCCCTATATATTTATATTGCTCTTGTATAGTTTCAAAGTCTCCCTCGCAGGCACGGGTGGTGGCTCTGCCCCTCCTACAATTGGGACAATGTGCCTACCACACCAGCAGGCTGCTGGGCCTGTTCTGTAAGTCGGTAGCTGGTCCGCCTACCTTGAAGGTGCGAGCAGCAACTCTGCCCCTCTGCAGGCACTGGGCCTGTTCTGCCAGTGGGTCGCAAGTCGGGCTACTTTGCAGGCGTGGGCAGCAGCTTTGACCATCCGCGGGCCACTGGGTCTGTTTTGTCTGTCCCTTGCAGGTCTGTCTACCTTGCAGGCGCCTGTGGCTGCTCCGCCCCTCCCCCAACCGGGACGATGTGTCTACCATGCTGGCGGGCCATAGGCCTGGTCTGTCGGTGGTTGCAGGTCCACCTACCTTGCAGGCGCAGAGGGCGTCTCTGCCCCTCTGCAGATTGCTGGGCCTGTCCTGCTGTGGGTCACAGGTCTGCCTACCTTGCAGGCCCGGCGGCATTGCCCCTCCCCCAACCAGGGCGATGTGTTTTCCACGGTGGCGGGCCACTGGTCCTGTTCAGCCGGTGGGTCGCAGGTCCGCCTACCTTGAAGGAGCGATTGGCAGATCTGCCCCTCCCTCTCTCGATGTGTTTTTAAAGTTGACAAATATGTGAATTCCTGTCTCCCTTTCTCTGTAGCATATTCAGCACATGTATTTTTATATGCACATATAGAATCCTACCTGGTATCACACGTACATTTTTGTGAGGTTGCTGACTTGGCAGATACAAATTATGAGAAGAGATCACTCCTTCTAAACGATGTTGTAACTGAAAATTTAAGCTATGGGTGAGCATCCTAGTTAAACAATATTACACATAAATCCACGCTCAGTAAAATGAAGATTTTTGGATCTGTGGATGATATATATTTCATGAAGAATTTCAATTGGCATATATATTGCTACTTTTTAATGTCTGTTTTGTGTGTGTGTGTGTGTGTATACACACTCTTGTATATATATATATATATATATATATATATATATATATATATATATATATGCACACTCTCCATATATTTCAAAATATGAAATAGATGTGTCTTATGTACAGTCCCAAAATTCATTCATGTTCATGTATGTGGAATTATAATCAAATTTTCAAATTCATTCATGTTCATGTATGTGGAATTATAATCAAATTTTCACAAGATTATTCTCAGAAATATTCATCCACCTGAAATACATATTTGTTTCTTAGGACTGAAAACTAAATTCAGTGAATGGTGCATTCAAATCCTAATATTTCTACATTAACTGACTCAGTTTAACATCAATGCAAGAAGATTCCTATGGGACATGATGTTTATTTTGACGTTCATTTTTACTCAACACTGGTACATTACTATTCCTTCAGTGAATGCACATCAGAGGATATGTATTTCATCTACAATTTCACAAATTTATAAGCATTTGTTTCACTTTCAGTCACTTCCTGCTTCAGAACACATGTATTTCTCCAGGTTTCTTGACTGGTCTTTTTATGAGACTTTTTTCCAAAAAAAATATTTTCAATTTCCATAATCAATTTTAAGCAAAACTCACACACTCTTCATGATAAACCATAATCCTCATATTACCATTAGATGTAAAACGGGTTGGAATGAATGGTTGTATATCAATATAAGATTTCCAGTATATTTTCACATTTCAATTCAATCCATTATTTGAAGTTGGAACCAGTTATATTATTTATTCACAGTATGGTCTATACATGCATATTCTCCATATTCAAAGACAAAGAGTGCACCTGTTTGTTCCCCGAATACTAATTTATACATTTTCAAAATATTGCTCCCAGAAATGGTGGAAGAAATACTCAGGTCACCTTGTCTACATATACATTGTATCACAGTAATATTCTGGACACAAAAAGCAAAAGTCACACTTATGATTGTACCAAAGCCTAAATGGAAACTGAACATGGATTCCTAAAAACATCCAGGTCCAGTTTGCCTAATAGTCACAAATATCAATCCTATTGGTGACTACGTATTTGTTTCTTCCTAAAATTATATATTCAACCTAAATGCAGTTAATAATGTCTAATCCTATCACTCACTCTATACTTTGGCTGATTTCCTAATGTCTCTATTGATGTCTGTTTTCCTAAATATTTTCCCCAGTTCACCATGTGAGTGACTCTTCACATGTGATGATATTTACTTTCACTCTCTAAGCGAAACCCTATTGATAAAGAATTTTTGGTCCAAATCCTGTACTCACTCTTCTTCTGAAAGCTACTGACTATCTTCCTAATCTTACTGAGTTTCCCTGTTTGAGTGGAAGTTCTCTTTTCCATTCAATCATCCAAGGTACAAGGTCCTATGCCATTGATTATCGATTTATCTGAGACATATATGCGGAACATAATTCAAAGCTAAGTATCACAATCAACAGCTCAATGCCCTTCTGAG
Organism: Callospermophilus lateralis; assembly: GCF_048772815.1. NCBI lineage: Eukaryota > Metazoa > Chordata > Mammalia > Rodentia > Sciuridae > Callospermophilus > Callospermophilus lateralis. The sequence goes on from NW_027515591.1 coordinate 71,887, forward strand.
CGTCAAATCTTACCTAGATTTCTGTTTTCATACTTATATTTTATGTCTATGTTTTAATAAATATCACAGGTTCCCAATACCATTATTCATCCAGCAGAATGATTCCTAACACAAATCAAACATGTTATTAAACCCTAAACATACACTGTTCCCACAATCTCACTTAACAAAAGACCAGGGACAGTGTTGGTCTTACAATACAGGAATGTAGGGGATATTCCATATGCTGAAAAACTCAAAGGTCCATGCAGATGTGATCCCTGGAGAAGATATAGGCAGCTATGAAGGACCTTAAAGAGCAAAACTCATCTTCCATTGCAAACAACCTGGTCAGGATGAAGGGTTGTATCTTAATGAGCCTCTCTGTTCTCAATGTAGAGAAAATGGACCAAACCAGGCCTGTGTGGAGAGCTGTTCCTGGGTGCCTATGGTTGATTCACCATTCTAACTTGTGAAAGTGTCACAGGAAGTAGGGGCAGCCTCTATCTCATGGGACCCTTGGAAGCAACTGTTAGGACAAAGTGATTGCCAAGGCAGTGTCCTCATTCACTACCTGAATTAAGTGATCTCACCTCTCTTCCTTGGTGATGGAACTCTCTGAACTTGTGTGCAGAAGCCAGGCAACCAGAGCCAGTCCCAGTCCCAGTCCCATTGAGGTCACTTGTTTGGATTTACCAAGGACAGAATCAGTGTTTCCTGGAACCTACTGATGTGAGGATGGCCAAATGCCAGGAGAGCTTTGTAGAGGGGCCTTTCCTGAGAAAAAGGTACTTTCCCATTTCTGGCTCCTGACAACGTCACAGATTTGGCCAAGGAGACCATATCTGAGACAGGACAGGCCATTTGGGGGTACATAGTATGGCCTACCAGTCAGACGACACTCAGGATAGTCACAGAATTACTTGGGGGAAGGAGGTGTCTTTGTGGGTGTGGGAGTGAGTTTGTGGTTTTTTCTCATGTTCTGAGAATAAGTAGGAAAGGCAGTTTGTTGGGTTTGGAGTGGACTGTGTCTAGTAATTCCTTTGACAATGTGAGTGTTTCTATATCTGTGTAACTCTCTGTGTCCGTGGTTGTATTCATTAGAAAAGAGAATTCATCTATGGATGTGTCCTGTCTAGTAGAAAGAATTCCAGCATTTATCCTGCCTAATTTATGAATGGACTGTGACTTGCCTTATCAATGGGCAACACGTACTATCTTCCTAAGTTCCTGTTTTCTTTCTGAATCTGGCCACTCTCCAGAGTAGGCTCATGGTTTTTTGTCCAAGTTATGTACCACCTCCAACCTCTGTGACATGGCCAATGTATTCTATAGCTGAAAGGAAAGGGAGCATCTCAGAAAACTCAGATATCAGTGTGACAAGGAAAGTCTCAGTGGAGAAAACCGGCTTTGGGCCTTTTGCTTCCCTATTCCTCTGTTGCCCTGAATGTCAGGAAGGTCTTTGCCTCAGGCCACCCCTTTGTGAATCCTGAAGAAAACAGTTTTCAAATGGAAATGAATGGGCATCACCTGTGGCTGTTTGCTAAAATGCTTTGAGAGATATGTGTGTGAATCAGCCTCTTGGCCGTGTGTGAGGCTGTGTCTTAGATATTCAGCGCCTAATGGATCTTAAGAAAGATCCCATGTGTTCATCCAAAACCAAAATGCCTAAAAAATCAGTCATTGTAGATGAAGTTTATTGCCTTTCTCTGTTAGGTTCCTGACCTCCAACAAGTGAATTTGGGGATCCTTTGAATTAATCGAGTTCTTCAAAGCCCTGCAGAGGCTAGCCCATATGTGCTTGGGTTTTCTAATGAATCCAAATCACATAAAGAATCTATACATGACAGTCAGTAGGCCTCAAATTGGAGAAGCAGAGCAGTATAAGTGGCAGGCCTATTAAATCACTCCTTGTTTACAGGAAGGGTGTCCAGGTCACACTGACTTTAGGCAAATGAGGGCAAGTTAGATTATTTCAGACTCTGTCTTGTGCTTTACCCCTCATGGAAACCTCCAGCCAGAGGTAATGATGAGTGTCTATATGGAAGAAGATGAGGGCAATGTGGGAGTGTTTTGGATTTAATTGTGGTCATTTATTTGGCTGTTGGAAGATAAGACTGGGTCCACCTGGGCTTTAACTCGGGTTTGATTCACCTTAGAGACTGAGTTCTGGAACTGACCTCAGAGAAGTATTCACATGAATTGTGTTGGGATTTTAGGAGGCCACGCATTAGACTTGCCCTTTGAAACTGAGATCTAAGCCCAGGGTGGCTTTCCACAAAGCACTGAGAATGTCAGCCAGGATATACCCGGATTTTATTCTGAAAGACTTGGCAGGCATATTTGAGAGTCAAAACACCCATGGACCTCACATTGTAGACCTCAATGGGCCTGGCCTCATGTGACCTTTAGGCCACTCTTTGGGAAGCATTGCCTGTGAGAGTTCTCCAGATCTTTCATTGAAATGAGCTTCCACAACATTTAATGGTTCATGAATGAATTGAAACCCACTGTGGCTCCAAATTCCTCTTTGAAAAATGGCTAGATAAATACCATGAAATTTTTAAAATTCCCATGACCAGGTGGCACTGGAGAACAGTTAGATCTCCTGATGCTCATCATGAGTGTACCAGACTGGGCCTTGATTTACTGGGTTTCATGAAAATGGCATAGAACAGAGATGCCAGTAAGTTGGAACCTTCTGAGTAGTGCGCCTTGAGCAGTTGTGGGCAGGTGTGTGACAAAACATCTGTGGTGGGGCCATGTGGATCTGCCATTGGCTTCCAAATAGCATGTGATTGACTTGCAGCAGCCAGCAGACCCATTTATGTAAAGGCACCTTGTTATATAGAGAGGTTTCAGGGCAATGTTCAGAATTGGGTTGCAATGGAAAAGGGGGCAATGTAGCAAGCAATGAGTGATAGAAGCCTGGATGGTGCATTCTCCTGCAGACTCTAACCCACCACAAGTGACAGAACTCCCTGCAGCACTGTGTCCCAGTTGAACTCCTTGTATTTTGTAAAGCAAATATCAAACTCACTGTGCAGCAGCAAGAAACACCACGAAAAGTGGAGGATGACCAAATGTCTTCACAGCGACACGGGGAGACACTAAGCCCCCAGTGGCCACAGTTTACCTACAAAGAGAGAATTCAGCACTGCTGCCCCATGTTCATTGGAAAATAAGAAAACATGTCGTCCAGGTCACATAGATGCAGACCCATCTTTGATGGTCTCACTAGAAAGAAAGCTAAAACTTCTGACGACAACTTATATTTCAAGTGCCCAATCTCACATGCAGTTTCTCAAACAGTCTTTAGGCCAGAAGAGCTCCATGTTGGTGTTGTGTTTACCATGTCCCTTGCTTTTGGAAACTCCTCTACCATCTCGAAGTTTGTGAACTCCTGAGCATTTTCCATTCCAGACATGTATTCACAAATTTTCTAACTCTTCTCCTCTAATTGTGTCTTCCTTGGAGCGAAGGTAATGTCAAGGCATTGTTCTGGATCAGAGTGGGAAGTTTTGGGTTGCACATATTTGCACACACATTTGATACAATTTCCAATTTTCCATTCAAAATAAAGAATCCCTGACACTATCCCATACCCTACTTGACTCTGGCTACTAATCCTAATATGATGGAGAAAAATAACACAAACAGAATATAAATACAAGCAGTTCAAAGGAGGCATGATGTATATTTGGACTTGCCTTTTACATGATAAAGTTTATGTGTTATAAATCTAGTCAATTTTTAATTAAATAGTTCTCCATGTGTTTTTAAAGTTCAAAATATGTGTATTACTGACTCCCTTTCTCTGTAGCCTATTCAACATATGTATTTTTATATGCACATACTGAAAGCTACCTGGTATCAAACCTACATTTTTGTGAGGTGGCTTCCTCAGCAAATACAAATTGTGAGAAGAGATCACTCCTCCTAAAAGCTTTGGAACTGAATATTCAACCTATGGGTGAGCTTCCTAGTTGAACAAAATTATACATAAATCCATATTCTGTAAAATATATATTTTTGCATTTGTGGATGATATATATTTCATGATGGATTTCGATTGGCATATATTACTACATTTTAAAGTCTGTGTGTGTGTTTTGTGTGTGTGTGTGTGTGTGTGTGTGTGTGTGTGTATATATATATATATATATATATATATATATATATATATATAGTCTCCATATTTTTCAAAATATGAAATATTTGTGTCTTATTTAGAGTCCCAAAATTCATTCATGTTCATGTATGTGGATTTATAATAAAATTTTCACAAGATTATTCTCAGAAATATTCATCCACCTGAAGTACATATTTGTTTCCTAGTACTGAAAACTAACTACAGTGATTGGTGCCTTCAAATCCTAATATTTCTACAGTAACTGAACCAGTTTAACATCAATGCATGTAGAATTCTATTGGACGTGTTGTGTATTTTGACGTTCGTTTTTATTCCACAGTGGTACATTACTCTTTCTTAAGTTTATGGACATCATAGGACATATATTTCATCAAAAATTTCGCAAATTTATAGGCATTTGTTTCACATTCAATCGCTTCCTGCTTCAGAACACATGTATTCCTCCAGGTTTCTTGACTGGTCTTTTCATGAGACTTCTTTCCAAACAAATTATTTTCGATTTTCATAATCAATTTGAAGCAAAGTCACACACTTTTCATGATAAACCAAAATCCTCATATTTCCATTAGATGTATAATGGGTTGGAATGAATGATTGTATATTAATATAAGATTTCTTATTTGTTTTCAAATTTATTTCAATCTATTATTTCAAGTTGAAACCAGTTTTATTATTTATTCACAGTATGGTCTATTCATGCATTTCCTCTGTATTCATAGACACAGGGTGCACCTTTTTGTAGCCCCAATACAAATTTATACATCTTCAAAATATTGCTTCCAGAAATGGTGGAAGAAATACTCATGTCACCTGATCTACATATACATTTCATCACAGTAATATTCTAGACACAAAATTCAAAGGTCACACTTATGATTCTACAAAATCCTAAATAGAAAGTGAACATGGATTACTAAAAACATCCATGTCCAGGGTGCCTTATGCTCTCAAATGTCAATCCGATTGGTGACTACATATTTGTTTCTTCCTAAGATTATATGTTTAACCTCAACCCTGTTGAAAATATCTAATCCTATCACTCACTTTATACTTTGCCTGATTTCCTAATGTCTCTATTGATATCTGCATTCCTACATATTTTCCCCACTTCATCATTGTTAGAGACCCTTCACATGTGCTGTTATTGAAATTCACTCTCTAACCGAAACCCTATTGCTAAATAACTTTTGGTCCAAATCCTATACTCATTGTTCTTCCGATACTTACCGACTATCTTCCTGATCCTACTGACTATCTCTGTTTGAGGGGATGTTCTCTTCTACATTCAATCATCCAAGGTACAAGTTCCTATGCCATTGTATATCAATTTATCTGTGATACCTGTGCAGAACGTAATTCAAGCTAAGTAATCCAATCAAGGACCCAATGACTTTCTGCACTTCAAATCTTACCTGGATTTCTGTTTTCATACTTATATTTCACCTATATATTCTTGTAAGTATTGCAGTTACCCAATACCATTATACATCCCGTAGAATGATTCCTAACCCAAATCGAACTGGTTATTAAGCATAACCATACACTGTTCCCTCAATATAACATTACAGAAGAGCTGGAACAGAGTTGGTCTTACAATGCAGGGATGGAGGGGATCTTCCACCTACTTAGAACCTCAATGGTCCTTGCAGAAATTATCCCTGGAAAACATGTAGGCAGGTATGAAGGACCTGAGAGAGCAAAGGTCATCTTCCATGGCAAACAGCCTGGTCAGGATGAAGGGTTGTGTCTGAATCAGCCTCTCTCTTCTTAATGTAGAGAAGATGGACCAAACCAAGCCTGTGTGGAGAGCTGTTCCTGGGTGACTATGGTTGATATACCATTCTAACTTGTAAAAATGTCACAGGAATTGGGGCAGCATCCATCTCATGGGACCCTTGGAAGCAACTGTTAGGGCAAAGTAGTTGCCAAGGCAGTGACCTCATTCAGTTCCTGAAAAAAGTGACCTCACCTCACTTCCTTTGTAGTGGAACTCTCTTAACTTGGGAACCAGGAAGCTAGGCCCCCAGAGCCAGTGCCAGTCCCAGTTGGCACACTTGATTGGATTTACCAAGGATAGAGTCAGTCTTTATTGGTACCAACTGATGTGAGGATGGCCAAATGCCAGGAAAGCTATGAAGACAGGTGTTTCCTGAGAAAGCAGGTAGTTGTTCTGGCAAAGACACCAAATCTGAGAAAGTACAGGCCATTTCTGGGGAACATGGTATGGCCCACCAGTCAGAGGAAACTCCGGATAATCAAAGACCTACTTCTGGGAAGGAGGTGCTTTGTGGGTGTGGGTGTGAGTTTGTGGTTTTGTCTCATGTTCTGAGAATAGGTAGGGATGGTGGATTGTTTGTTTTTGAGTGGATTGTTTCTAGAAAGTCGTTTGACATGGCGAGGGTTTCTAAAAGTGTATCCCACTGTGTCCGTGGTTGTTGACATTTGAAAAGAGAATGCATCAATGGAAGTGCCCTGTCTAGTAGAAAGCTACCCAGCATTCATCCTGCGCAATTGATGAATGGACTGCAGCTTGCCTTATGAATGGACAACACCTACTATCTTCCTAAGCTCCAGTTTTCTTCCTGAATTCTGGCCACTCTCCGGAATTGTCTCATGGTTTGGTGTCCAAGATATGTACCGCCTCCAAGCTTTGTTACATGGCCATGTACTGGATAGCTGAAGGCAATGGGAGCATCTCAGAAAACTCAGATATCAGTGTGACCAGTAAAGTCTCAGTGGAGAAACCCTGCTTTCTGCCTTTTGCTAACCTTTTGTTCTGTTGCCCTGAATGTCAGGAATTTCTTTGCCTCAGGCAACCCCTTTGTAAAGCCTGAAGAAAACAGTTTTCAAATGAAAATGAATGGGCATCACCTGTGGCTGTTTGCTTAATTGCTTCAAAAGGGATGTGTCTGAATCAGCCCCTTGGCCCTATGTGAGGCTGGGGCTTAGATTCTCGGCACCTGACAGATCTACAGAAAGATCCCATCTCTGAATCCAAAACCAAAATGGCCATAAGAGCAGTCAATGTGGATGAAGTCTCTTGCCTTCCTCTGTAAGTCCTGACCTCTATCAAGTGAGAATAGATATCATTTGGGTCAAATGAGTTTTTCAAAGCCCTGAAGAGGCTAATGCATAGGTGCTTGGATTTTCTCATGACTCCAATTCACACAAAGAATTTATACTCAACAATCAGTACAGTCAAAATGGAGAAGCAGAGCAGTATTAAGGGCAGGCCTATTTGATCACTCCTGGTTCACAGGAAGGGTGTCCAGGCCACCCTGACTTTAGGCAATTGAGGGGTAAGTGAGCTTATTTTGGACACTGTCTTGGGCTGCATCCCTCATGAAAACCTGCAGCAAGAGGTTATGATGAGTGTCTCTATGGCAGAAGATGAGGGTCATGTGGGAGTGTTTTGGTTTCAATTGCGGTCATTTGTGTGGCAGTGGAATAGGCCACTAATGAGATTCGCCCTTCTAAACTGAGATCTAGCTCACTCCTTGGGAAAAATTGCCTGTGAGAGTTCTCCAGATCTTTTATTGAAATGAGCTTCCTCACCATTTAATGGTTCCTGAATGAATTGAAACCCACAGTGCTTCCAACTTCATCCTTGAAAAGTGGCTACATAAATACCATGAATTTTTTGCCATTCCAATGACCAGGTGGTACTGGAGAACCTTTGATGTCCTTTTGCTCATCATGAGTGTACCAGATAGTGCCTTGATTATCTGGGTTTCATGAAAATGGTGTAGAACAGAAATGCCAGTAACTTGTAGCCTACTGAATAGTGGTGTGTGTGCAGGTGGTGTGCAGGTGTGTGATAAAACATCTCTTGTGGGGCCATGTGGATCTGCCATTACTTCCAAAGGGCTTGAGACTGACATGATGCATCCAGTAGAACCTTATATGTCTGAAACCTCTCCATGTAAAGGCATCTTTTTATATGGAGATTTTCAGGGCAATGTTCAGAATCAGGTTGCTATGATCAAGGGGGCAATCTATGTGGGATAGAATCCTGGTTGGTGAATTCTCCTGCAGACCCTGACCCACCATACATGACATAACTCCCTCCAGCACTGGGTCTCAGTTGAACTCATTTTATTTAGTGAAACAAATACCAAACTCCCAGTGCAGCGGCAAGAAACACCATGAAAAGTGGAGGATGAACAAATGGCTTCACAGTCCACACGGGGAGACACTTAGCCTTCAGTGGCCACAGTTTACCTACAAAGAGTGAATTCAGCACTGCCGCCTCATGTCTTTTGGAAAATAAGAAACCATGTTCTCCAGGTTACATAGATGCAGACACAGCTTTGATGCTTTCACTAGAAATGAAGCTAAAGCTCCTGACAAAAACATATATTTCAAGGATCTTCTAGCTTTCAGAGTCTGTGTTGAAATATCAGCTGTTATCCTGATTGCTTTACCCCTAAATGTAATCTGCTTCCTTTCAATTGTAGCTTTTAAAATTCTCTCTTTATTCTGTACGTTGGGTATCTTCATTATAATGCATCTAGGTGTGGATCTCTTATGATTTTGCACATTCGGCGTCCTGTTGGCTTCTAGGACTTGGGAGTCTGTCTCATTCTTCAAGTCTAGGAAGTTTTCTCGTATTATTTCATTAAATACATTGCTCATTCTTTTGGTTTGGACCTCTATACCTTCCTGTATCCCAATGACTCTTAAGTTTGGTCTCTTTATGTTATCCCATATTTCACGGATGTTCTGTTCATGGTTTCTTAACAGTCTTGCTGAGCTGTCTATGTTCTTTTCAAGTTGAAATACTTTGTCTTCATTGTCTGATGTTCTATCTTCTAAGTGTTCTACTCTGATGGTAGTGTTCTCAATTGAGTTTTTAAGTTGTTTTATTGCTTCCTGCATTTCTAGGATTTCTGTTTGTCATTTTTCACAACTTCTATCTCCCTGTATAATTGATCTTTTGCTTCTTGGATTTGTTTGTGTAATTCATTGTCGAAGTGATCTTTCATTGTCTGATTTTGCTGTCTAATGTCTTCCTTGAGACTCCAGATTATCTGAAGCATGTATATCCTGAGTTTTTTATCTGACATTCCATCTGCTGCAGCTATTACCTCTTCTAAAGTTGTGTTGACCTGCATTGCTTGTGGTCCTTTTTTCTTTGTCTTTTCATACGGCTCGCGTTTCTTTCTGCTTGGTGAAACTGTTGTGATTTTGAAATTTTCCCCCTATATATTTATATTGCTCTTGTATATTTGAAAAGTCTTCCTTGCAGGTGCGGGGTGTGGCTGTTGTGCTCTTCCAATTGGGGTGATCTATCTACCATGCTGATGGGCCGCTGGGCCTGTTCTCCTGATCGGTCGCAGGTCTGCCTACCCTGCAGGCGCGGGAAGCGGCTCTGCTAAGCCCCTCCTCTAATTGGTGTGACGTGTGTACCACACCCATGGACCCCTGGGGTGTTCTGCCAGTCGGTCTCAGGTCTGCCTACCTTAGAGGCGCGGGCGGCGGCTCTGCTCTGCCCCTACTCCAATTGGGGTGACGTGACTACCATGCCGGCGGGTGGGTGGGCCTGTTCTGCCGTCGGTCGCAGGTCTGCCTACCTTACGGGCATGGGCGATGGATCTGCTCTGCCCCTACTCCAAATGGGGTGAAGTGTCTGCCGCGCTGGCAGGCCGCTGGGCCTCTTCTGCTGGTCGGGTGCAGATTTGTCTACCTTGAGGGCGCGGGTGGTGGCTCTGCTCTGCCGCTACTCCAATTGGGGTGTCGTGACTACGAAGCCGGCAGGTTGCTGGGCCTGTTCCGGGCACCATGGGCAAAGACTCTGCTCTGCGCCTACTCCTATTGGGGTTATGTGACTACCATGCCGGTGGGCCACTTGGATTGTACTAGGTGCTGGAGAAGGCTCTGCTCTGCAATTACTCCAATTGAGGTGACGTGACTACCATGCCTGCTGGTCGCTTGGCCTGTTCTGGGCACCCTGGTGGCTCTCCTCTGCCTCTATTCCAATTGGAGTGAAGTGAGTATCATGCAGGTGTGTCGCTGGGCCTGTTCCAGGCATGGGCAGCGGCTCTGCTCTGCCCCTCTGGCTTGATGACAAAGTGAGAGAGACTCGAGTGTTTCTGACTCACTTTCTTTACCAGGAGACCAACTGTTTCTGTCACCGCTGGTATTAATGAAGTTATCTCTTCCGCTGCTTTCTGATGACATCAGATCTCTGCCATGTTGGTATCCCATGCAAAAGGCAGCATTTCGTTCCCTTTGCTGGGTGACCAAAGCAATGGGTGAGTCCTGACTTGCCCTCACAAGCCTCGTCTCAATCCTGTTGCCACTGCCTATGAAGGCTCGGTTGATATTTACCTCCACATTATTCAGCAAGACCCGGACCGGGAAGCAGTTTCCACGGGTTCTTGAGCCCTGGGCCAGATCAGTTCAGGGAGGCCAAATTTGGCCGCTCTGGGCTCAGTGTATGTTCTAATAGGAGCAGGCTCCAAGACGCAGTTTCTGCGGGTTCTTTAGCACTGAGCCTGAGTAATTTGTCTGCGAAGCAAAGGTGAATGGAATCCTGAAATTACCTGTTCTATAGCTGAATGAGCTGCGATCAGTCGAAAACAGGGATGGTGACGTCAGCTCTATAAGATGGTGGACACTGGCTTCCTCTGTGGTCTGACCGGTATGGAGAACGGAATTGGACCACATCCATCCCCGTCTCAATCCCAGAATTCAGCACTGAGCACAGTAATTGCATAGCGGGCAGGAGCCCATAGAATCCGCACCACTGTATATTTGCGATGCTATTTCGTCTTTTCCCAGTGCGCGCCACACACTCTAGCTGCAGGGCAATTTGCTGAATAAGCAGCATGACCCTCCGTGCGGAAAAATCACTCGCGTTTGAGCCCCCGTAGCTGATCCTCGTGAGATGGATATATGTCCACTAGGTTTTGGAGCACCCCAAATTTGCTGGAAATTCCTAACAAGATAGGTTTTAGCCGTTCTAACTCGTCATTTTCCCGCACAGTGACGTGGTACATGGGGGTAATGCACTCCATTCGCCGCCATCATGTGATCCCCCAAAGTTAGTTTTCAGTAGAAGGAAAAAAATATGTATTTCAGGTGGAGGAATATTTCTGAGAATAATCTTGTGAAAAGTTGATTATAAATCCACATACATGAATATGAATGAATTTAGGGAGGGTATAAAAAGAAAAATATACTAAATATTTTGAAAAATCTGGAGAGTGAATATATATATATATATATATATATATATATATATATATATATATATATACACACAGACACACACACACACAGACATTAAAAAGTAGCATTATGTATGTGAATTGAAATTCACCATGAAATATATATCATCCACAGATCCAAAAATATTCATTTAAATGTACATGGATTCATGTTGTTTAACTAAAAAGCTCACCCATATGTTGAATTTTCAGTTCCAACAGCGTTAAGTAGGAGTGATCTCTTCTCACAATTTGTATCTGCCAAGCCAGCCACCTCACCAAATGTACGACTGATACCAGGTAGAATTCTGTATGTGCTTATAAAAATACATGTGATGAATAGGCTACAGAGAAAGGGAGACAGTTATTCACATATTTGTTAACTTTGAAAACACATGGAGAACTATTTCAATTAAAATTCGCTAGATTTATAACACCTACAATTTATCATACGAAAGGCAAGTCCAATTATACACCATGCCTCCTGTGAACCTCTTGTATTTGTATTCTGTTTGGGTTATTATTCTCCATCAAATTAGGATAAGAAGTCAAAGTCTAGTAGGGCATGTGTTAGTGTCAGGGATTCAGTATTTCGAATGGAAAATTGGAAAATGTATCCAATGTGTATGCAAATATGTGCTACACAAAAATCTTCCCACTCTCATTCAGAATAATGCCTTGACATTACCTTCGCCGTACATAAGACACAATTATAGGAGAACATTTAGAAAATCTGTGAATACATATGTGGAATGGAAAATGCTCAGAAGTTCACAAATTTGGAGTTGGTAGAGGAGTTTCCAAAAGTAACGGACAGGGTAATCACTCCAAAAACATGAATTTCTGCCAGCCTAACATCTGAAGAAACTGCCTGTGAGGTTGGGCAATGAAATATATGCTGTTGTCAGAAGCATTAGCTTCATATGTAGTGAGACCATCAAATCTGGTTCTGCATCTATGTGACCTGGATGACATGGTTTCTTATTTTCCAATAAACATGAGGCAGCAGTGCTGAATTTTCTATTTGTAGGTATACTGTGGCCACTGGATTCTAGGTGTCTCCCCGTGTGGACTGTAAATTCATTTGGTCATCCTCCACTTTCGTGGTGTTTCTTGCTGCTGCACTGGGAGTTTGGTATTTGCTTCATTAAATACAAGGGTTCACCTGGGACACAGTGCTGAAGTGAGTTCTGTCAAGTGTGGTGTGTCGAGTTCTGCAGGAGAATGCACCAACCAGGATTCTATCCCACATAACTTGCCCTATTGACCATAGCATCCTGATTCTGAACATTGCCCTGAAACCTCTCCATATAACAATATGCTTTTACATATAAGGTTCTACTGACTGCAAAATGTCAGTCACAATCCATTTGGAAGCCAATGGCAGATCCACATGCCCCCACCACAGATGTTTTATCACACACCTGCCAACCACTGCTCTAGAACAACTACTCAGCAAGATCCAACTTACTGGAATCTCTGTTCTACACCATTTTCATAAAACCCAGTCAATCAAGGCACTGTCCTGTATACTCATGATCAGCAAGAGGACATCCAAATGTTCTCCAGTGCTACCCGGTCATGGGAATTTCAAAAATTTCATGATATTGATATAGCCAATTTTCAAGGATGAAGTTGGAGGCACTGTGGATTTCAATTCACTCAGAAACCATTAAATGAAAACTCTGGAGAATTCTTACAGGCAAGGCTTCCAAAAGTGGCCAAAAGTCAGATTAAGCCAGGCCCATTGAGGTCTACAAAGTATGGTCCATGTGTGTTTTGACTCTCAAATATGGCTGCCAAGTCTTTAAGAATAATATCATGTGTTATCCTGGCTGAGATTCCCTGTGCTCTGTGGAAAGTCAACTAGGGCCTAGATGTCACTTTCCAAGGGCAACTCTCATGCATGGCCATCTAAAATTCCAACACAATTCCTGGCAATAATTCTCTGAGATCAGTAAAAGAACTCAGTCTCTAAGGGGAATCACACCAGAGTGCAAGCCTAGGTGGACCCAGTGATCTCTTCCAACCGCCAGACAAATGTCCACAATTAAAACCAAAACACTCTCACATGGCCCTCATCTTTTTCCATATAGACACTCATTATATCCTCTGGCTGGAGGTTTCCATAAGGGATGCAGCCCACGACAGTGTCCAAAATAAGCTCCTTGCACCGCATTTGCCTAAAGTAAGGGTGGCCTGGACTCTCTTCCTGTGAACCAGGAGTGATCAAATAGGCCTACCTTTAATATTGCTTGGCTTCTCCAACTTGAGGCCTTCTAGCTTTGGGGTTTAGATTCTTTAAGTGAATTGGAGTCATGATAATCAAGCACCTATGGCCTATCCTCTGCAGGGCTTTGAAGAACTCATTTGACCCAAAGAATCCCTATTCTCACTTGATGGATATCTGGAACCTACCAGAGGAAGGCAAGAGAGTTCATCAACAATATCTGATCTTTTTGCCATTTTGGTTTTGGATGCACGCATGGGATCTATCTTTAGATCCATCAGGTGATGAGAATCTAAGCCACAGCGTCACACAGGGCCAACAGGCTGATTCAGACATATCCCAATCCTAAGCAATTAAGCAAAGAGCCACAGGGGATGCCCATTCATTTCCATTTGCAAACTCTTTTCTTCAGGCTTCACAAAGTGGTGGCTTGAGGCAAAAAACTTCCTGACATTCAACAGAACAATAGTTAAGCAAAAGGACCAAAGCAGGGTTTCTCCACTGAGACTTTCCTGGTCAACAGATATCTGAGATTTCTGAGATGCTAGCCATTTCCTTCAGCTATCCAGTACATAGCCATGTCACAGATCTTGGAGGTGGTACAAATCTTGGACAAAAAACCATGATACTATTCTGGAGAGTGGGCTGAATTGAGAGAGAAAACAGGAAATTAGGAAGCTTGTAGGTGTTGCCCATCCATAAGGCAAGCCAGAGTCCACTCATGAATTGGGCAGGATGAATGCTGGGAAGCTTTCTACTAGACAGGACACATCCATTGATGCATTGTCTTTTCTAATGTCTACAACAATGGACTCAGTGGGATACACACACATAGAAACACTCACCTTGTCAAAGGACTTAATAGAAATATTCCACACCATACCAAACAAACCGCCTTTCCTACCTATTCTCAGAAAATGATCCACTACCTGCTTTCTCAGGGAAAGCCCCTCTTCAGAGGTTTCCTGGCATTTGGACATCCTCACATCTGTAGGTACCAAGAAAGACTGACTCTGTCCTTGGTAATTCCAAACATGTGAGACCACTGGGACTAGAACAGGTACTGTCTCTGGGTGCCTGGCTTCCTGGATCCCAAGTTCAGAGAGTTCCCTCACCAAGGAAGTGAGGTGAGATCACTTTCTTCAGGATCTAAATGATGTCACTGCCTTGGCAACCACTTTGTTGCTTCCAAAAGTACCATGAGGTGGAGGCTGCCCCGATTTTCATGTGGCACTTTCTCTAGTTAGAATGTTATATCAACCATAAGCACCCGGGAACAGCTTCCACACAGGACTGGTTTGGTCCATGTTCTATACATTAATAAGAGAGAGAATGATTCAGACACAACCCTTCATCCTGACCAGGATGATTGCCATGGAAGTTGACTTTTGCTTTCTGAGGTACTTCATAGCTGCCTTCATCTTCACCAGGGATTATTTCTGCATGAACATTTGAGTTTCTCAGCAGGTGAAGATCCCCTAGATTCCTGTAGTTTAATACCCACACTGTTCCTGCTCTCCTGCAAAGTTAGTGTATGGTTAGGGTTAATAATATTTTCGATTTGGGTTAGGAATCATTCTGCAGGATGAATAATGGGATTGGGAAACTGTGATATTTATAAGAATATATAGGTGAAATATATGTATAAAAACGGGAATCTAAGAAAGATTTGAAGCCCAGAAGGGCATTGGGCCCTTGGTTTGGATACTTAGTGTTGAATAATGTTCTGTACAATTGTCTCAGTTAAATCGAAATACAATGGCATAGGACCTTGTACCTTGGATGATTAAATGTAGAAGAGAACATCCAGTCAAAAAGGGATAGTTGGTAGGATTAGGAAGATAGTCAGTAGGTTTAGGAAGAAGAGTGAGTATATGATTTGGAAAAAAAAGCTTCTTTAGCAATAGGGTTTTGTTTAGAGAGTGAATGTAAATGTCAGCACATGTGAAGAGTAAGCCAAAATGATGAACTGGGGAAAATATGTAGGAAAGCAGGTGTCAATAGAGACATTACTAAATCAGGCAAAGTATAAAGTGAGGGATAGGATTAGACATTTTCAACAGGCTTGAGTTTGAATATATAATCATAGGAAAAAACAAATATGTCGTCATGAATGGGAATGACATTTGAGAGCATTAGGCAACCTGGACATGGATGCTATTAGTTATCAACATTCACTTTCCTTTTAGGCTTTGGTACAATCATAAGTGTGATATTTTATTTGTTTGTTGTTCAGAATATTACTGTGATAAAATGTATATGTAGATCAGGTGACATGAGTATTTCTTTCACCATTTCTGGGAGCAATAATTTGAAGACGCATACATTAGTATTAGGGGCACAAAGAGGTGTAACCTCTGTCTATGAATATAGAGATAATGCATGAATAGACCATACTATGAATAAATAACATAACTGATTCCACTTTAAATAATGGATTGAAATGACATGTGAAAATATATAAGAAATCTTATATTGATATACAATCATTCATTCCAACCAGTTATATATCTAATGGTAATATTAGGATTATGATTTATGATGAATGGTGTTTGAGTTTTGCTTTATAAGTGATGATGTTAAACGAAAGTAATGTGTTTGGAAAGAAGTCTCATGAAAAGACCAGTCAAGAAACATGGAGGAATGCATGTGTTCTGAATCAGGAAGTGATTGATCGTGAAACAAATGCCTATAAATTTTCTAATTTGTGACTGAAATATATATCCTATGATGTGGATAAACTGAAGACATAGTAACGTACAAGTGTTGAATAAAAATGAAAGTCAAAATACACATCATGTCCCCTAGGAATCTACTTGCATTGATTTTAAACTGGCTAAGTAAATGTAGAAATAATAGGGTTTGTATGCACCATTCACTGAATTTAGTTTTCAGTACTAGGAAACAATATGTATTGCAGGTGGATGATTATTATGAGAATAATCTTGTGGAAAGTTGATTATAAATCCACAGATATGAATATGAATGAATTTAGGGAGTGTATAATAAGACACATATATTTCATATTTTGAAAAATCTGAAGAGTGTGTATATATATATAAATATATATATATATATATATATATATATACAAACACGCACATGCACAGATATTAAAAAGTAGCAATACAGGAGATCCATTATGAAGGCAGGCATGGAGAAATCAAGTCTCTGATCTCTTCAGCTGCACGGGCATAGGAAGTCATAAACTGTCTAAATGCTGTTTGCTCAGAATCACTAGGCAATGTTGACCTGTTGTGAATCTGGGGCGAACAGTCTGGGCCCCTCAGAACACACACAGAGCCCGGATTGGCTGCATTCAAGCTTAGATTCGTCTGGTTTTTGTGACTCAGCACTAACATTCCCGCTGAAATAACTGGTTGGGCTTTCTGAATTGACAGAGTTAAAAGACAACTGAGCCTTCATAGGCAGTGGCCACAGGATTGAAATGGGGCTTGGGAGAGATAGTCAGGACCCACCCATTGCATTGGTCACCCAGCAAAGGGAACAAACGGTCACCATTTTAATGGGATACCACCATGGCATAGAACTGACATTACAGGCGGAGGAGATAACTTCATTGAAACCAACGCGACAAGTGTGTAATCCCATTGCCATCTCTCTCAACACCACGGGGAAACCTCAAGGGCCCCTCCCAGCTCTCCCAGGAGCATGATAGCCAGACCTAGGGAAACAGGATTGGCTCGGGACTTGCGGCGTGGAATTCCCGGCTACCACTCCCACCAGTGCTGACAATTGAGGTCTCTTACACCACCTACCAGGGGCATGGCTCCCGGAAGACAGGAAAATTCGCTGGCGGTTCTCAGGACAAAGCTCTACAAACTTAGGGTCTGAGGGAGGCAAACAGGGAGAGTGTGCCCAGGCGTTCATTAAAACAGGGCTACCAGGAGCAGAGGCCTGGTGTGTAACCAGTATTGTGGTGAGCGTCAAAGGTGAGCGGGGCCTGGCTTGAGGAAGCACAAGAGAAGGCCCTAGGCACTCAGGATTGGAGACCCGCCGAGTCTGGGAGGAAGAGCTGCTGCACAGTGATTTGTTCCCACTTATTTAGAGGAGAAGCTTGGCCCAGTGCACACAGCTCCACCTACTGGATGAGAAGTTAATTGAACTCTAGTACTGCATGTATTATTATTATTATATTATTTGTATGTTTTTCTTTTTCTTTCATTTTCATTTTTGTTGTTGTTCTTTAACTTTTTTAATGTTTTTTTATTTTTTTAATTTTTTATTTCATTATTATTATTATTATTTTAAATTTTAATTTTCATTTTTTAATTATCATTATTACTTAAAATTTTCTTTCTTTATTTTCTATTTTTTTCTTTTGTCTTTTCATTTCTTTTCAATTTTATTATACCCCTTCCTTGAATTCTACCTGGATACTCTCATTCTCTTTAGTGACTTCTTCCCTTCCCTTCTAATATCTTTCCTTCCAAGCATCAAATAAATTTATAAGAGTAAGCAGTAACTCAGTAGTCAAACAGAACAAGAAGTAACATGAGCAGCATAAAAAAGCAAGGAAGAAAAAAAGTACAAACAATGAAGGACAGCCTAAATATTCAAGAGCATCTGGAGTCATCAGAAAAATGGTCATATAAAGAACTCAAGGAATACCTTAGACAGATGTAATGGAACATTAAAGAGGATACGAGACAACAAAAACAAACAGTGAAAGAACGCATTGAAAATGAATTACATAAACAGATAAAATAAGAAATTAAGCATCTTTATCAGGAGATAGAGATTATTAGAAAAATCAAACAATAATTCTAGAAATGAAGGGAATGATAAACCAAATTAAAAACTCAATTGAGAGTATCACTAACAGAGTGGAGCAAGTAGAAGACAGAATGTCAGATAATGAAGACAAAATATATCATCTTGAAAAAACTCTATCCAAGAAAGAAATGCTGTAAAAAATTATGAGAAAACATCCAAGAGATATGGGATAACATTAAAAAAACAAACTTATGAGTCATCCCGAAAGAGGAAGGTACAGAGATTCAAACCAAGGGAATGAGTAACCTGCTGAATGAAATAATTAGAGAAAACTTTCCAAAAATAAAAATGGAAACAGATAAACAAATTGTAGATGCTTACAGGACACTGAGCACACAAAATCACAGTAGACCAATGCCAAGACACATTGTTATGAAGATATCCAATATACAAAACAAAGAGAAAATATTAAAACCTACCAGAGAAAGGAGGCAGATTACAATCAGGGGTAAAACAAAAAGGTTAACAATGTTTTTTTTTTTTTTTTTTTATCACAGATGCTGGAAGTGAGAAGATCCTGGAACAACGTACTTCAAACACTGAAAGACAATCGATGCCAACCAAGAATTATGTATCCAGCAAAATTAAGCTTAAAGTAAGACAACAAAATAAAAATATTTCATGATAAACAAAAGCTAAAAGAATTTGCAGCCAGAAAACCAGCATTGGAAAGCATCTTGAGCAAAACACTACACGAGGAAGAAATGAAAATCAACAATGTAAACCATCAGTGGGAAGTGCCTCAGTAATGACAGAGGGCGGGAAAAGCTAATCATGGAGAAACAAACTAATTTAAAAAAAAGATATAAGCAAATATGGGTGGCAGTACAAACCATATATTAATAGTAACTCTAAACGTTAATGGCTTAAACTCTCCAATAAAGTGACATAGGCTTGTAACTTGAATTAAAAAAAAACAAATCCAACAATAAGTTGCCTCCAGGGGACACATCTGAATGGAAAAGACATACACAAGCTGAAGGTGAAAGATTGGGAAAATTTATACCATGCACACAGTCCTCGTAACCAAGCAGGGGTGGCCATCCTCCTATAGAATAAAATCGACCTCAAGACTAATTTAATCAAAAGGGATAAGGAAGGACATTATATACTGTTAAAAGAAACCATTCACTGACAAGACATAACAATTATCAATATTCACGCAGCAAATAATGGTGCTGCGACGTTCATTAAACAAATTCTCCTCAAGTTCAAGAATCAAATAGACCACAGTACAATAATTATGGGTGACTTCAACTCACGTCTCTCACCATTGGACAGATCCTCCAAACAAAAGTTGAATAAAGAAACTATAGAACTCAATATCACAATCAATACCCTAGACTTAAGTGACATATATAGAATATATCAACCATCATCAAGTGGATATACTTTTTTCTCAGCAGCACAGGGATCCTTCTCAAAAATAGACCATATGTTTTGCCATAGGGCAACCCTCAGTAAATATAAAGGGGAGGAGATAATACCATGAATTTTTTGTGATCATAATGGAATGAAACTGGAAACCAATGATAAAAGAAAAAAGAAAAAATCATACATTACATGCAAAATGAACAATATGTTACTGAATGATCAATGGGTTACAGAAGACATAAAGGAGGAAATCAAAAAATTCTTAGAGATAAATGAAAATACAGACACAACATATAAGATTCTATGGGACAAAATGAAAGAAGTTTTAAGAGGTAAATTCATCTCCTGGAGGTCATTCCTCAAAAAAAGAAAGAAAAAAAAACAACAAATAAATGAGCTCACACTTTATCTCAAAGCCCTAGAAAAGGAAGAGCAAAACAACAGCAAATGTAGCAGAAGGCAAGAAATAATTAAAATCAGAGCGAAATTGAAACAAAAGAAACTATTGAAAAAATTAACAAAACTAAAAGTTGGTTCTTCAAAAAGATAAATAAGATCGACAGACCCTTAGCCATGCTAATGAAGAGAAGAAGAGAGAGAACTCAAATTACTAACATACGGGATGAAAAAGGCAATATCACAACAGATGCAACATAAATACAGAAGAAAATTAGAAATTATTTGGAAACCTGTATTCCAATAAAATAAAAAATAGTGAAGACATTGATAAACTTCTTAAGTCATATGATTTGCCCACACTGAGTCATAAGGGAACACACAATTTAAACAGACCAATATCAATGGATGAAGTAGAAGAAGCAATCAAAAGACTACCAACCAAGAAAAGCCCAGGACCGGATGGGTATACAGCAGAGTTTTACAAAACCTTTAAAGAAGAATTAATACCATTACTTTTCAAGTTATTCAGGAAATAGAAAAACTGGGAGCTCTGCCAAATTCGTTCTATGAGGACAACATCACCCTGATTCTGAAACCAGACAAAGACACCTCAAAGAATGAAAACTACAGACAAATATCTCTGATGAACCTAGATGCAAAAATCCTCATTAAAATTCTGGCGAATTGGATACAAAGGCACATCAAAAAAATTGTGCACCATGATCAACTAGGATTCATCCCTGGGATGCAAGGCTGGTTCAATATATGGAAATTAATAAATGTTATTCACAACATCATTGGACTTAAAGATAAGAACCATATGATCATCTCGATAGACGCAGAAAAAACATTCAACAAAGTAGAGCATTCCTTTATGTTCAAAACATTTTAAAAACTAGGGATAACAGGAACTTACCTCGACATTGTAAAAGCTATCTATGTTAAGCCTCAGGTTAGCATCATTCTGAATGGAGAAAAATTGAAGGCATTCCCTTTAAAATCTGGAACAAGACAGGGATGTCCTCTATCACCACTTCTATTCAATATAGTTCTCGAAAAACTGGCCAGAGCAATTAGAGAGATGAAAGACATTAAAGGCATAAAAATAGGAAAAGAAGAACTTAACTTATCACTATTTGCAGATGACATGATTCTATACATAGAAGACCCAAAAGGGTCTACAGAAAAAACTACTAGAACTAATAAATGAATGCAGCAATGTGGCAGGATAGAAAATCAACATGCATAAATTGAAGGCATTTCTGTATATTAGCGACAAAACTTCTGAAACAAAAATGAGTCAAAACACTGCATTCCCAATTTCCTCAAAATAATTAAATACTTGGGAATCAACCTAACAAAAGAGGTGAAAGATTTATATAATGCAAACTACAGAACCCTAAAAAGAGAAATAGAATAAGATCTTAGAAGATGGAAAAATATACCCCGTTCATGGATAGGAAGAACTAACATCATCAATATGGCTATATTACCAAAAGTTCTCTACAGGTTTAATGCAATGCCAATCAAAATCCCAAAGGAATTTTTTGTAGAAATAGATAAAGCAATTATGAAATTCAAATGGAAAAATAAAAGACCCAGAATAGCAAAAGCAATTCTAAGCAGGAAGTGTGAATCAGGCAGTATAGCAATACCAGATTTCAAACTATATTACAGAGCAATTATAATAAAAACAGCATGGTACTGGTACCAAAACAGGCGGGTGGACCAATGGTACAGAATGGAGGACACAGCGACTAATCCAAAAAGCTACAACTATCTTATATTTGATAAAAGAGCTAATGGCCTGCAATGGAGGAAGGATGGCATCTTCATCAAATGGTGTTGGGTAAACTGTAAATCCATATGCAACAAAATGAAACTGAATCCCCTCCTCTCGCCCTGCACAAAAGTTAACTCAAAGTGGATCAAGGAGCTAGATTCAAATCAGAGTCTCTGCGTCTGATAGAAGAAAAAGTTGGCTCAGATCTACATATTGTGTGGTCAGGCTCCAAATTCCTTAATAGGACACCCATAGAACAAGAGTTAATAACAAGAATCAAGAAATGGGACTTACTTAAACTGAATTTTTTTTTCTCAGAAAGAGAAACAATAAGAGAGGTAAATATGGAGCCTACATCATGGGAACAAATTTTTTGTCCTCACCCTTCACATGGAGCCCTAATATCTAGAGTATACAAAGTATACAAAGAACTCAGAAAATTAGACAATAATATAACCAATAACCCAATGGGCCAAGGACCTGAACAGAAACTTCTCAGAGGAGGACATAGAATCAATTAACAAGTACATGAAAAAATACTCTCCATTTCTAGCAGTAAGAGAAACGCAAATAAAAACCACCCTAAAATACCATCTCAATCCAGTGAGATTGGCAGCCATAATGAAGTCAAACAACAACAAGTGCTGGCGAGGATGTGAGGAAAAGGGTACTCTTGTACATTGCTCGTGGGACTGAAACTGGTGCAGCCAATTTGGAAAGGAGTATGGAGTCTCCTGTGAAAGCTTGGAATGGAAGCACCATTTGACCCAGCTATTGCCCTTCTTGGACTATTCCCTGAAGACCTTAAAAGAGCGTACTACAATGATACTGCCACATCGATTTTCATAGCAGCACAATTCACAATTGCTACACTGTCGAACCAACCCAGATGCCCTTCAATAGATGAATGGATAAAAAAAAATGTGACCTTTGTATACTATGGAGGATTACGCAGCACTAAAATATGACAAAATCATGGAATTTGCAGGGAAATGCATGGCAATAGAGAAGATTATGCTTAGTGAAGCTAGCCAATCCCTAAAAAACAAATACCAAATATCTTCTTTGATATAATGAGAGCAACTAAGAACAGAGCAGGGAGGAAGAGCATGAAGAAAAGATTAACATTAAGCAGAAACATGAGGTGGGAGGGAAAGGGAGAGAAGAGGGAAATTGCATGGTAATGGAGAGAGACCCTTATTGTTACACAAAATTACATATAAGAGGTTGTGGGAAAATAAACAACGAGAGAAATGAATTAGAGTAGGTATGGTAGAGAGAAAAGATGGGAAGAGAAGGGAGGGGGGATAGTAGAGTATAGGAAAGGTAGCAGAATACAACATTAACTAATAGGGCATTATGTAAAAATATGGATGTTTAACTGATGTGATTCTGCAATCTGTATTTGGAGTAAAAATGGGAGTTCATAACCCACTTGGATCTAATGTATGAAATATGATATGTCAAGAGCTTTGTAATGTTTTGAGCAACCAATAAAAAAAGTAGTGATATATATGCCAATAGAAATTTATCATGAAATATATATAATCAACAGACTGAAAAATATTAATTTTACTGAACATGAAATTATGAATAATGTTATTCAACTAGGAAGCTCACCCATAGGTTGAATTTTCAGTTCCAACAGCGTTTAGGAGGAGTGATCTCTTCTCTCAATTTGCATCTGCAAATTCAGCCACCTCACAAGTGTATACGAGTGATATCAGGTAGGATACTATATGTGCATATAAAAATACATGTGCTGAATAGGCTACAGAGAAAGGGAGACAGGGATTCATATATTTGTTAATTTTAAAAACACATGTAGAACTATTTCAACAAAAAATTGACTAGATTTATAACTCCTACAAAATATAATGCAAAAGTCAATTCCAACTATACACCATGCCTCCTCTGAACTGCTTGTATTCTATTCTTTTTGGGTTATTTTTCACCATCATATTAGGATCATAATTCAGAGTCTAGTAGGGTATGGGTTAGTGTCAGGGATTCAGTATTTCAAAATAAAAATTGAAAAATGAATCCAGTGTGTGTGTAAATATGTGCTACACAAAAATCTTCCCACTCACATCCAGAACAATGACTTGACATTACCTTCACCCAAGTAAGACACAATTATAGTAGAAAAGTGTGAAAATCTATGAATACATATATTTAATGGAATATGCTCGGGAGTTCACAACCTTGGAGGTGGTAGAGGCGTTTCCAAAAGTAAAGGACAGGGTAAACACTCCACAAACAAAGAGCTCTGCTGGCCTAAGACTTCTTGGAATACGGCTTCTGAGGTTGGGCACTTGAAATATATGTTGTTGTCATGAGCTTTGGCTTCCTTTGTCGTGAGACCATAAAAGCTGGGTCTGCATCTATGTGACCTGGAAGACATGATTTCTTATATTTCAATGAACATGAGGAAGCAGTGCTCAATTTTCTCTTTGTAGGTAAACTGTGTCCACTGGAGGCTAAGTGTCTCCCGGTGGGGACAGTGAAGACATTTGATCATCCTCCAATTTTCGTGGTGTTTCTTGCTGCTACACTGGGAATTTGGTACTTGCTTCACACAATATAAGAAGTTCATCTGGGATACAGTGCTGGAGGGTGTTCTGTCACGTGGGGTGGGTTAGCGTCTGCAGGAGAATGTACCAACCAGGCTTCTATCCCACATAGCTTGTCCCAATAACCATAGCAACCTGATTATGAACATTGCCCTGAAACCTCTCCATATAACAAGATGCCTTTACATACAAGGGAATGGGGGCTGCGCCATATCAGTCACAAGCCATTTGTAAGCCGATAGCCGATCCACATGGCCCCACCATGATGTTTCATCACACACCTCCCCACCAGTGCTCTAGGCCCACTACTCAGCAGGCTCCAAATTCCTGGCATCTCGTATTCTACACCATTTTCATGAAACCCAGTCAAACAAGGCACTTTCTGGTATACACATGATCAGCAACAGGACATCCAACGTTTCTGCAGTGCCACCTGGTCATGGGAATTTCCAAAATTTTATGGTATTTATCTAGCAAGTTTTCAAGGATGAAGTTAGAGGCACTGTGGGT
Organism: Callospermophilus lateralis; assembly: GCF_048772815.1. Taxonomy (NCBI): domain Eukaryota; kingdom Metazoa; phylum Chordata; class Mammalia; order Rodentia; family Sciuridae; genus Callospermophilus; species Callospermophilus lateralis. The sequence continues at coordinate 96,896 of NW_027515591.1, forward strand.
TTCAATTCATTCAGGAACCGTTAAGTGTTGAGAAAGCTCATTTCAATGAATGCTCTGGAGAACTCTAAAGTCAAGGCTTCTCAAAGAGTTGCCAACAGGTCACATGAAGCCAGGCCAATTGACGTCTACAATGTGAGGTCCATGTGTGTTTTGACTCTCAACTATGGCTACCAAGTCTTTCAGAATAAAATCATGTGATATTCTGGCTGAGATTCCCAGGCCTCTGTGGAAAGCCACCCTGGGCCTAGATCTCAGTTTCCAAGAGTGAGTCTCATGCGTGGCCTCCTAAAATCCCAACACAATTCATGGCAATACTTCTCTGAGGTCAGTTCCAGAACTCAGTCTCTAAGGGTAAATCATACCAGAGTTCAAGCCCAGGTGGACCCAGTCATCCCTTTCAACTGCCACAAAAATGACCAAAATTAAAATGAAATCACTCCCACAGGGCCATAATCTTCTTCCTTGTAGACACTCATCATAACCTCTAGCTGGAGGTTTCAATGAGCACAAGGTAGTGTCCAAAATAAGCTCACTTGCCCCTCATTTGCCTAAAAACATGGTGGCCTGAACACTATTCCTGTGAACCAGGAGTGATCAAATATTGCTGCTGTTAAAGTGTTCTGCTTCTCCAATTTGAGGCCTACTGGCTGAAGCCTATAAATTCTTGATTTGATTTGGAGTCATGAGAAAACCCAAGCACATATGGGCTAGCCTCTGCAGGGATTTCAAAGACTCATTTGACCCAAAGGATCCCTATTCTCACTTGATGGAGGTCAGGAACATAAAACAAGAAGGCAAAAATATTCATCCACAATGACTTCTCTTTTTGTCATTTTGGTTTTGAAATCACATGGGATCTTTCTTTAGATCCATCAGGTGCTGAGAATCTAAGCCACAACCTCATTCAAGGACAAGAGGCTGAATCAGACACATTCCATTCCAAAGCAATTAAGCAAAGAGCCACAGGTGATGTCCATTCATTTCCATATGAAAACAGTCGTCTTAAGGCTACACAACAGGGTGGCCTGAGGCAAAGACTTTCCTGACATTCAGGGTAATAGAAACAGAAGTAAGCAAATGGCCCAAAGAAGGGTTTCTCAACTGAGACTTTACTGGTCACACTGATATCTGATTTTTCTGAGATGCTCCCATTCCCTTAAGCTATCCAGTACATGGCCATGTCACAGAGCCTTGTGGTGTTACATATCTGGGACTCAAAACCATGAGCCTATTCTGGAGAGTGGCTGGAAAACACGAAGAAAACAGGAACTTAAGAAGATAGTAGATGTTGCCCATCCATAAGGCAAGCTGCAGTCCATTCGTCAATTGGGCAGTAAGAATGCGGGGAAGCTTTCAACTAGAGACAACACATCCATTGATGCATTGTCTTTTCTAATGTCTACAACAACGGATACAGTGGAATACACAGACATAGAAACACTCACCATGTCAAACGACTTACTAGAAATAGTCCACTCCAAACCAAACAAACCACCTTTCCTAGCTATTCTCAGAACATCAGAAAAAAACACAAACTCACACCTACAATGGCAAAGGCAATTCTTTCCCCCAAGTAGGTCTGTGATTATCCGGAGTGTCTTCTGACTGGTGGGCCATATTATGTTCCCCAAAAATGTCCTGTCCTGTTTCAGTTCTGGTCTCCTTGGCCAATTCTGTGAAGTTGTCAGGAGCCAGTGGTTCGCCACTACCTACTTTCTCAGGAAAGGCCCCTCTTCAGAGCTCTGCTGGAATTTGGCCATCCTCACATCAGTAGGTACCAAGAAAGACTGACTATGTCTTTGGGAAAAGCAAACAAGTTAGCCCACTGGGACTCAGAGTGAGACTGACTCTGGGTGCCTGGCTTCCTGGATCCCAAGTTCAGAGAATTACATCACCAAGGAAGTGAAATGAGGTCACTTCTTTTAGGAACTGAATATGGTCACTGCCTCGGTAACCACTTTGTCCTAACAGTTGCTTCCAAGGTTCCCATGAGATGGAGGCTGCCCCAACATCCTGTGACACATTCAGAAGTTAGAATGGTATATCAACCATAGGCACCCAGGAACAGCTCTCCACACAGGCCTGGATTGGTCCATCTTCTCTACTTTAAGAAGACAGAGGCTGATTCAGACACATCAATTCACCCTGACCAGGTTGTTTGCCATGGAAGATAACTATTGCTCTCTCAGGTCCTACATAGCTGCCTATATATTCTCCAAGGATCATTTCTCCATGGATCTTTGATGTTCTCAGCAGGTGGAAGATCATCTACATTCCTATATTGTAAGACCCACTCTGTCCCTGCTCTTCTGTACATTATATTGAAGGAACAGTGTATAGTTAAGGTTAATAATAGGTTTGATTTGGGTTACGAATCATTCTGCGGGATGAATAATGGCATTGGCAATCTGTGATATTTATAAGAGTATATATGTGAAATATAACTATGAAAGCAGAAATCTAGGTAAGATTTGAAGTCCAGAAGGGCACTGGGGACTTGAGTGGGATACTTAGCTTTGAGTTATGTGCTGCACAGATGTCTCAAATAAATCAATATACACTGGCATCGGACCTTGTACTTTGGATGATTGAATGTTGAAAAGAACATCCAGTCAAAAAGCGATAGTCGGTAGGATTAGGAAGGTAGTCTGTAGGTTTAGAAAGAAGAGTGAGTATAGGATTTGGACCAAAAGTTCTTTAGCAATAGGGTTTCGGGTAGAGAGTGTATGTAAATGTCAGTACATGTGAAGAGTCAGTCACAATGATGAACTGGGGAAATCATGTAGGAAAGCAGATATCAATAGAGACATTAGGAAATCAAGGAAAGTATAAATTGTGTGATAGGGTTAGACATTTTCAACAGGTTTGAGGTTGAATAGATAATCTTAGGAAGAAACAAATATGTAGTCACCAATAGGATTGATATTTGAGAGCATTAGGCAACCTGGACATGGATGTTTTTAGTAATCCATGGTCACTTTCTATTTAGGCTTTGGTACAATTGTAAGTGTGACCTTTGCTTTTGGTGTCCAGAATATTTCTGTGATAAAATGTGTATGTAGATCAGGTGACATGAGTATTTCTTCCACCATTTCTTGGAGCAATATTTTGAAGACTTATAAATTAGTATAGTCGTACAAAGATGTGTACCCTGTTTCTATGAATATACACATAATGCATGAATAGACCATACTGTGAATAAATAATATAACTGGATCCACTTTAAATAATGGATTGAATAGATATCTGAAAATATATAAGAAATGTTATATTGATATACAATCATTCATTCCAACCAGTTATATATCTAATGATCATCTTAGGGTTATGGTTTATCATGAAGGGTTTGTGAGTTTTGTTTCAAAATTGATTATGGAAATCGAAAAAAATGTATTTGGAAAAAAAGTCTCATGAATAGACCACTGAAGAAACGTAGAGAAATTCATGTGTTCTGGAGCAGGAAGTGATTGAAAGTGAAATAAATGCCTATAAATTTGTTAACTAGTGAATAAAATATATATTCTATGATGTACATAAACTGAAGGAATAGTAATGTACCAGTGTGGAATAAAAATTAACGTCAAAATACACATCATGTCCCATAGGAACCTACATGCATTGATGTTAAACTGGGTCAGTTAATGTAGACATATTAGGATTTGTATGCACCTTTCACTGAAGTTAGTTTTCAGTACTAGGAAACAAATATGTATTTCGGGTGGATGAATATTTCTAAGAATAATCTTGTGAAAAGTTGATTATTAATCCACATACATGAACATGAATGAATTTAGGGATTGTATATAAGACACATATATTTCATATTTTTAAAAATCTGAAGAATATATATATACACACACACACACACACACACACACACACACACACGAACAGGGACATTAATAAGTAGCAATATATATGCCAATCGAAATTCATCATGAAATATATATCATAAAGATGCAAAAACATTCATTTTACTGAACATGGGTTTATGTATAATGTTGTTCTACTGGGAAGCTCACCCATAGGTTGAATTTTCAGTTCCAACAGGGTTTAGGAGGAGTGGTCACTTCTCACACTTTGTATCTGCTAAGTCATGTAACTCACAAGAATGTACGTGTGATATCACGCAGGATTCTATTTGTGCATATAAAAATACATGTGCTGAATAGGCTCCAGAGAATGGGAGACAGTAATTCACATATTTGTTAACTTTGAAAACACATGGAGAACTATTTCAATTAAAAATTGACTAAATTTATAACACCTACCCTTTATCATGCAAATGGCAAGTCGAACTCTGAACTGCATGTACTTATGTACTGTTTGGGTTATTTTTCTCCATCATATTAGGATTAGTAGTCAGAGTCTAGTAGAATATGGGTTAGTGTCAGGGATTCAGAATTTCGAATGGAAAATAGGAAAATTAATCCAATGTGTATGCAAATATGTGCTACAACAAATCTTCCCAGTCTCATCCAGAACCATGCCTTGACATTACCTTCGCCCCAAGTAAGACACAATTAGAGGAGAAGAGTTACAAAATCTGTGATTACATTTTTGGAATGGAAAATGCTCAAGAGTGCACAAACTTGGAGGTGGAATAGGAGTTTCCAAAAATAAGGACAGGGTACACACTCCACAAACATGGAGCTCTGCTTGCCTAAAACTTTTTGAGAAACTGCCACTGAGGTTGGGCACTGAAATATAGGTTGTTGTCACGAGTTAAGCTTCCTTTGTAGTGAGACCCTCAAAGCTGGGTCTGCATCTATGTGACCAGGAGGACAAAGTTTCTTATTTTACAATGAACACGAGGCAGCAGTGCTGAATTCTCTCTTTGTAGGTAAACTGTGGCCACTGGGGCTTAGTGTCTCCAAGTGTGGACTGTGAAGCCATATGGTCATCCTCCATTTCGTGGTGTTTCTTCCTGCTGCACTGGGAGTTTGGTATTTGCTTCACGAAATACAAGGAGTTCAACTGCAACAAAGTGCAAGAGGGAGTTCTGTCACGTGTGGTGGATCAGGGTCTGCAGGATGATACAAGAACCAGGCTTCTATCCCACATAGCTTGACCCCTTGACCATAGCAACCTGATTCTGAACAATATCCTGAAATCGCTCCATATAACAAGTTGCCTTTACACAGAAGGTTCTGCTGGCTGTGCCATGTCAGTCACAAGCCATTTGGAAGCCAATGGCAGATCCACATGGCCCCATCACAGATGTTTTATCACATACCTGCCCAACACTGCTCTAGGCCCACTACTCAACAGAGTCCAACTTACTGACATCTCTGTTCTACACCATTTACATGAAACCCAGTAAAACAAGACACTGAAATATTCATGACCAGCAACAGGTCATCCAAAGGTTCTCCAGTGCCACCTGGTGATGGGAATTTCAAAAATTTCATGGCATTTATCTAGCAATTTTTCAAGGATGAAGTTGGAGGCACTGTGAGTTTCAATTCATTCAGGAACCATTAAATGGTTAGGAAGCTCATTTCAATGAAAGCTCTTGAGAACACTCACAGGTAAGGCTTCCCAAAGAATGGTGAAAAGATCACATGATGTTTAGCTCATTTAGCTCTACAATGTGAGGTCCATATGAGTTTTGACTCTCAACGATGGGTGCCAAGTCTTTCAGAATAAAATCATGTGGTATCCTGGCTGAGAGGCCCAGTGCTCTGTGGAAAGCCACCCTGGGCCTAGAACTCAGTTTCCAAGGGCGACACTCATGCCTGGCTTCCTAAAATCTCAACACTATTCATGGCAATACTTCTCTGAGTTCAGTTGCAGAACTCAGTCTCTAAGGAAATCACACCAGAGTTCAAGCACATGTGAACCAAGTCATCTCTTCTAACCGCCACCCAAATGACCACAATTTAAACAAAAACACTCCAACGTGGCGCTCATCTTCTTCCATATAGACACACATAATAACCTGTGGCTAGAGTTTTCCATGAGGGGCACAGCTCAGGTCCGTGTCCAAAATAAGCTCTCTTGCACCTAAATTGCCTAATTCAGGGTGGCATGGACACCCTTCTTGTGAACCAGGAGAGATCAAATAGGCCTCCCATTAATACTGCTCCACTTCTTCAATTTGAGGTCAACTGACTGTGGGGTTTGGATTCTTTATGTAAATTGGAGTCTTGAGAAAACCCAAGCAACCATGGGCTAGCCTCTGCATGGCTTTGAAGATCTCATTTGACCCAAAGGATCCCTATTCTGACTTGATGGAGTTCAGGAAAGTTACAGAGGAAGGCGAGAGACTTCATCTACAAGGACTGCTCTGTGGCCATTTTGGTCTTGGATGTACACATGGGATCTTTCTTTATATCCATCAGAAGGTGAGAATCTAAGCCACAGCCTCACACAGGGCAAATAGGCTGATTCAGACACATCCTCTCCAAAGCAATTAAGCAAAGAACCACAGGTAATACCCATTCATTTCCATTTGAAAACTGTTTTCTTCAGGCTTCACAAAGTGGTGGCCTGAGGAAAAGACCTTCCTGACATTCAGGGCAACAGAAGATTAGGTAATCAAAAGGCCCCAAGCAGGGTTTCTCCACTGAGACTTTACTGGTAACATTGATATCTGAGTTTTCTGAGATGCTCGCCATTCCCTTTAGCTATCTAGTACATGGTCATTTCAAAGAGCTTCGTGGTTGTACATATCTTAAACACAAAACCATGAGCCTATTCTGGAGAGTGGCCAGAATTCAGGAAGAAAACAGGATCTTAGAAAGATAGTAAGTGTTGCCATCAATAAGGCAAGCTGCAGTCCATTAATAAATTGGGAAGGATGAATGCTGGGAAGTTTTCTAGCTGACAGGACATATTCATTGATGCATTCTCTCTTCTAATGTCTACAACCACGGGCACAGTGGGATACACTGACATAGAAACACTCGCGTTGTCAAACGACTTACTAGAAACCGTTCACTCCAAAAAAAAAACAAACCTTCTTTCATACCTATTCTCAGAACATGAGACAAAACCACAAACTCACACCCACATCACAAAGGCACCTCCTTCCCCCATGTAGGTCTGTGACTATCTGGAGAGTCCTCTGACTGGTGGGCCATACTATGTTCCAGGAAATGGCCTGTTCTTTCTCAAATCTGGTCTTTTTGGCCAACTCTGTGAAGTTTTTAGGATCCAGTGGTGAGCCAATGCCTGCTTTCTCAGGAAAGCCCCCTCTTCATAGCTTTTCTTGCATTTGGCCATCCTCACAATAGTAGGTCCCAAGAAAGACTGAGTCTGTCCTTGGTAAATCAAAATAAGTTTGAAAACTGGGACTGGGACTGGGACTGGCTCTGGGTGCCAGGCTTCCTGGATTCCAAGTTCAGAGAGTTACATCACCATAGAAGTTAGGTGAGGTCACTTTCTTTAGGAACTGAATGAGGTCACTGCCTTGACAACAACTTTGTCCTAACAGTTGCTTCCAAGGTTCCCATGAGAAGGAGGCTGCCCCTACTTTCTGTGACACTTTCACAAATTAGAATGGTATGTCACCCATTGGCACGCAGGAGCAGCTCTCAACACATCCCTGCTTTGGTCCATCTTCTCTACATTAAGAAGAGAGTGGCTGATTCAGACACATCCCTTCATCATGAGCAGGTTGTTTGCCATGGAAGACTTTTGCTCTCTCAGGTCCTTCATAGTTGACTACATCTTCTCCAGGGATCATTTCTTCAAGGACCTTTGAGGTTCTCAGCAGGTGGAAGATCCTCTATATTCCTGTATTTTAAGACCAACTCTGTCCCCGCTCTTCTGTAAAATTAGATTGAGAGAACAGTGTATGGTTAGGGTTAATAACAGGTTCAATTTGGGTGAGAAAAGAAACTACATGGTTGAGCAAACAGGGTCCTACAGTTAACAATAATATGAGAATTATTAATGGACCAGCCTGGGTGGATAAAAGTGTAGTTAACTAGGTGGACTATGTGAACCAAGACTCAAACCTCCCTTTGGTGGCCTCTGTCTTTCTTTGACACTCTTCAAGTAATTTTCTTAATTTACTCATAGATTCTTTTACAACTCCAGTATTGTCGGCATAAAAAACATCATTCTTTCCTCAAGGCAAGCAAAAAGGCACCCTTCTCTCATGAAGAGGAGGTCCAACACTCGCCTGCTCTGTAAACAACTTCAGAGAGAGAGAGGTTAAAATTCCTGTAAAGCTGTGATGTCGGTTTTTAATGTCTTTAAGCTTTGGTCTATTTCTGCTTCTAATTGTGTCTTTGTTGTGTCTCATGGACTAGGGCAGTTGTTCCTGTGCCCACCCCTTCAGCAACTATTATTCCTAATAGGATGGCTAAAGTGAGGGATACAGGTTCCCGGTGGAACCGGGTTGTATGCCCCCCCTATTTGATCTTTAAATGAACCTGCGTCCTGATAGAGCACTCTGGAAAACATCTGCATCATTACATAATTAATCGCAACTATTGACCACTTTATGAAAACATAAATAATGTTAAAGTGTATAGAATTATACTGTTGTAGAGACGGACAAGGAAAGGCACCTAAGATAGCACCAAAGACAGGAAAGGAGTTTTATTTGTTTGCATCCGTATTGAGAGGGCATTGCTTCTGTTGTAATCAATTAATCCCCTGAACCCCAAGTTTTGGTAGTTTTAGTATTTGTACCCAACATGTAAGGGAAGGGGCTCAGAAGTTCACAGTCTGCAGAAATTCACACAAATCAGTTTTTGTTTCTGTTTTTTTTCCTCTGTTCTGTGCACGTTAACTTTTCAATTACACCTTGGAATGGAAGAGCTTTTTTGTCTCTTTTTTTTCCTCCTTGCCAGCTGTCACCATGGAGCCCAGTTGGTAACTTTTTTATCTTAGAAATGTAGCAATCTCTCTGAAGCCCCAGCTCAAGGCCAGAGTCCTTGTTCACATATTTTGTGAAAAACTGGTAAGGCGCTGTCTAGCTTAGGGGTGGTGATTTTTTCAGCCAGTGGCCAAGTAGAACAGGGCAACATGAAGAGTGGAAGTTTATCTCCATTGAACTTTTTCAGAGGGACTCTTTTGCTGAAAGCCCTAAAGTAAGCCTTGGTAAAGACTTCTGGAGAAGGTCATTTAAGACATTTCTGAGGACCTGGTACAGAGGGGGATGACAGGGAAGGCGATGCTGAGTGCAGCTCCGTGGATCTGAGAATGAGGACGGAGAGATGCCAAAGAATAATGGGAAAGGGGTTTGGGATTTTCCTAGAACAAAAACTTGAGCAGTAGAACAGGTAGAGCAGAGGGGAAGACGGGAGTGAGTATTCCAAAAAGCCTGTGAGGGACTTTAAATTCTTAGAAACCTGTTTTCAGTGATGACAAATCAACTTTAAAGGTCATTTTCATTACATCTTGGATAGGGGCTGAGGGCTCTTCTCAGCTGGTTTGAGCTTTGGCTAAGCTTGCTAGAGGACTTGGTGGGACCTAGTGCAGACACTGACAGGAAAAGAGAGGAGTGGGTGGAGGGGTACCTCGGTACCTGCTTCCTCAGCAAGGGGGCAATGTTCTGAGATCCAGCGGAGGTTTGGGTTTTTGATCTAGTAATTGGAGGGGAGAAATCAGGTTGCTGAGGTGGGAGTGAAAGCAGAGAGTCTAGAGCAGAAGGCTGAGGGTGAGGAACTATTGGGGAAGCATAGTACAGGATGTGAGCAAAGGAGGAAAAAGGATTCCACATAGGGGAATTTCCCCCTTTTGAGCACTTGCCGAAGTTAAAAATGTCATGCAGAATTTGAGGATCTAGAGAACCCTCTGGAGGCCACAGTTTTTGGTTGTCTAATTGGTAATATGGCCAATGCTGTGTACTGAATTTGATGAGGAGTTTGGGTTCCACCAGGCAGTCCCTGTATGCTCACATCCCCATGACTTACACAAGAAGTCGGGTTTTCCCCCACACAGCCATGGCTGTTTGTCGCTTTGATAGTCTGCCGGGCATACATAGTAATATAGGCTAGCCAACCTGCATCTGGCTCGCGTGTCCCTGCATCCATATTGTTTGTTTCAATTATCTATGGTACGGAAGGGATTTAATGGAATTTTAGTGAGATCCTCTTCATCAGGCATGTCTCAATAGGAAAGACCTATACTGAGCTGAAAAATGTCTGGGTGGAGAGATAGTCACCAGGTCCCTAAGGGGGCCGTTAAGGTCTCTTTAATGGTTCTATTTATTTTTTCTACCTGTCCTGAGTTCTGGGGTATATAAGCATAATGTAACTTCCAATTAATCCACAGGGTCCTGGTTAACACCTGACTTACCTGGGCCATGAAAACCAGTCCATTATCAGTCCATTAGGCAGATCGTATCTTGGAAAAATATCTTTCAGGATCTTCTTGAAAACCATTTGCGCCGTTTTTTTTTTTTTTTTTTTTTTGTGTGTGTGTGTGTGTGTGTGTGTGTGTAAGGCTTCAATCCATCCTGAAAATGTATCTACAAAGACTAGGAGATATTTAAATCCATACCTTGCTGGCTTAATTTTAGTAATGTCCACTTCCCAGAATTGTCCTGGTCTGGTTCCTCATAGGTGCTTTCCTCTAGGAAACTTGGAAGGGTAAGCATTACCCAATTGACGGACCCGACAGGCTTTTGTTACCCGTTCAGTTATTTCCTTTCACTGTGAGTTGGTTAGTGGAAAACTCTGTTCTTAATCTTACAGTAATGCCTGCAGTTTCTTTGAACCAAGGTGAGTGAGTTGATGTACATTTTTAACGTAGTGTAGGGCTTGCTCTAATTGCAGGCTGAGCTCAGTGAAATTGAGGCGTTCAGTGTCAGTGTCCTTAGATGTTATCAAAAACTTCCTGGTACTCAGGGTTTCATTGGAATTGGGCATCTTCCTTTAACAGCGGGTATAATGGAGCAGCTAAGGACGCAAACCCAGGCATCCATAACCTGCAAAAGCCAGCAGTCCCAAGAAATTCTCTGAGTTGTCTGCTGTAAGATGGGGGTGGTATCTACATAATGGTTCGTTTTCTGGGCTCAGTGAGCCATCGTTTACTGCCCCTAAGGGAATAGCCCAGGAAGATTACTTCATGCTAGCAAATTTGGGCCTTTTTGGTCGAAACTCTATACCCGAGTTGAGCAAGCTCATATAATAGTGCTTGGGTCCCAGACTCACAGTTTTCCTTGGTGTTGGCTGCCAGTAGCAGGACATCCACGTATTGAAGCTGGGTAAATTCAGGGTGCGTAGTTCTGAAGTTGTTGAGATCTCTGTGGAGGGCTTCATCAAAGAGAGTGGGGGAGTTTTTGAACCCCTGTGGGAGTCTAGTCCAAGTTAGTTGACCAGACGTTTTGGTTTCTGGGTCTACCCACCCGAAAGCAAACAGCAACTGACTATCTTTATGCAGAGGCAAGCAAAAGAAAGCATCTTTTAAGTTCAGAACAGTATATAATTTCCCCTCAGGGTTCAGAGTGCTAACCAGATTGTACGGATTAGGTACCGTGGGGTGAATGTCCTGCCCTCTTTTGTTGATCTCTCTTAGCTCTTTAATGGGGCGATAGTTCCCGGTCCCTGGCTTTTTTTTTCTAGTAGCAGGGGAGTGTTCCAGGCCGATTGACAGGGCCTTAGGACCCCTAATGCCAGATATTTCTGAATATGGGGCCTTATCCCACCTTTAGTTTTTTTGCTTAGAGGATATTATTTGACATTGACTGGGGAGACTGAGGTTTTTAACTCCACTGTTATTGGAGATTGTTTCACGGCCAGGCCTAACCCAGCAGTTTTTGCCCAGGCATCTGGGTAATCTGTTATCCATTTTTGGGGTAGCTTGCCTGTTTGATCAGACTTGGGGCATGTGAATGGTGGATGTTTATCTTCTACTAATATAGTTAAAGCCGTGACTATAGGAGTTTTTGCTGAAGTATTTAGAAATTTCATTTGGGGGCCTTCATGGTTAAAAGTTATTTTGGCCCGGAGCTTGATGAGCAGATCTCTGCCCATCAATGGGTCCAGGCATTCTGGGATTCCTAGGAAGGAGTGATGGATTTTTCCTTTCCCCAGGTCCATGGTCCTCTTATTGTCTAAGCCTGATATTTACTGTCATCATCCCTTTGAACTAGAGACCTTTTATTTGATAGAGGGCCCAATGGGGCCTTAAGGGCTGAGTATACTGCTCCTGTATTCACTTCAAAGTTTACTGGAGTCCCCTCCACTTCAAAAGTTACCCTGAGCTAGGGGATGGGTTCTGAGCCCTGACTTTCGTAGTCATCCTCCAGAGTCAGAATGGCCAGCTGGCGTGGCTGTCTCTTTATAGGGAACTCTATGGCCCAGTATCCTTTTTCTTTAGAGTAGGCACACTGATCTGAGGCCAGGGGTGGCCTCTGGCATGGGCCCTTCTTGTCACCCTATGTCTTAATTTCTGGCCTCTTTCTTGTTGTGATCAGGACCTTAGTCAATGCCTTAGTCTGTCTTTTGGTTCTCTCATCCTCCCTTTGCTCCCTTTCTTTCTCCCTGTTTCTCTCTTATAGTATACTTTCTTGGCTTCTTTGACAAAATCTCTCTTTTAATTTTTTTTTTAATATCCATGGCAGCTTGCTCAATTAAGGCCATCGTGACAGATGCTTTTTAATCTGCTGCCTGAGGATCGAAAGGAGTATATCTCTTATATGCCTCCATGATTCTCTCTAGAAACATAAATGGAGATTCATCAGGCCTTTGAATAATTTCTCTTACCATGGCCAAATTAGTTGGTCACCCAGCGGCCACTTGGAGACCGCTGTTAGAGCCTGGCAATAATTGAACAGATGCTCCCTATCTTCAAAGGTGTTGGGGTCCCAGTTGGGTGGGTTTAAGGAGAAGCCAGTTTTGATTATGTTGGGAAGTTGTGTTGGTCGCCCATCAGGTCTGAGGATATTTTTTTCTACATTCCAGGAGATTTTTCTCTCATTGCTCTGTCATGAAGAGAGTCGCTAGGTGGTGTTGGCAGTCACCTCAAGTAGGCAGGTGTGAAAACGTCGGTGAGTTCTCTGAGTTCTTTTAGCCGGGCCAGCTTCCTCCAGGGAAGGAGGGGCTGTGTGTGCCGCGGGACAGTCATCTGGATGACGCTGGGCCAGCCTAGCTTCCTCGAATGGTGGAGAGGCTGAGTCAGCAGAAGGGGAATCACTTAGAGGGTGTTAGGGGTTGGGAGACGAGGGCAGATGATAAGGAGGGGGTGGTGAGTCCAGTAGAGTCTTGAGACTCAGGGAGAACAGAGGGTGGAGGAGGAGGAGCAGAGAGGTTGAGATAGAATCGTGGGGGAAGGAGTAGGAGCAGGTGCAGGGACAAGGAAAGGCTTGACCCATGGAGGAGGAGATTTGTAGAGGTACTGACAAGTTAAGATATATGGCTGTTGATCTGGATGTCTATGTGGCACCTGCTGAAAGACAATATCTCGGACTTTTCAAATCAGTGTGAAGTTGAAAGATCCTTCTAGGAGCCATCCGACTGCAATGGTGGGTCATTCTGAGACACAGAATCTGCCAGGTCTGGCGTTTTACTGAAAAAGAAAGATTCTGAGCCCTTAAGCAGATTTTGGTCCAGTGATTAAGGGTCAGGGACAGAGGCATTGAAATGATCTGTCCCATAATGAAATATACACAGACACCGAAAGGAACGACACACAACACAGACAAGACAAGACAATAAAGACAGGCAATGGACGTCCAATACTGAGACCAGGACTGACTAGTCGGCAAAACCTGAAGGGCTGGCAATATCGAATCAGAAACAAAATATCACTGAGTCGAGGAGACTATTGTTCCACGATTTTCCGAGTCTATCCCCCAGGGACATGGCCTGTGGCTCTGTGACATGTGTGTCAGCCACCATGGGAGAGAGCTCACGCTCTTTACCAATAGCCGTTTTGCCATACCCTAACCTGAAGCCTGAAACGAGAAAGATGGGCCTTATTTACCCCCAGAGGAGCCCGTTGGGGGTATTTTGTCTGCAGCTTCCGGATCTTGCTAGGGCCACCAGATGTAAAGGTTGGGCGAGCATCTGCGGCAGAGACCACTAAGAGACTGTCTCATGCAACAGCAAAGGGTTTATTGGGAGTCCGGCATGAAGGGCTCAGAGATCACTTGAACAGAGCAGAGAGCCCTGAGAACAGCTTAAGAAATGGTTATATATTTTTCTTGGAGAGGGCAGGGAGAGAAATTTATTGATGGGTAATGGCGAGTGTCAGTTTGCGAGCAACTGGTTGACGGAGTACATTCTGCAGTTTGGCAGTTTGGGACAGCACATTCTGGGAACAAGAATAGTAAACAGTTCTCAAGATTTCAATGGTGTTTTGTTAAGCATACAGAAAAACAGGAAATGACAAGTATCTATTTTATTAACCTTTCAATATAAATATGAAAACAGAAATCTAGTTAAGATTTGAAGTCCAGAAGTTCATTTGGCCCTTGATTGGTATACTTAGCATTGAATTACGTTCTGTAGAGATGTCCCAGAAATATGGATATACAATGTCATAGGACCTTGTACCTTCTCGGAGGTCAGTTCCAAAACACAGTCTCTAAGGGGAATCACACCAAAGTGCAAGCCAAGTTGGACCCAGTTATCTCTTCCAACTTCCACACAAATGACCGCAGTTAAAACCAAAACACTCTCACATGACACTCATCTTCTTCCATATAGACACTCATCATAACTTCTGGCAGGAGGATTCCATGAGAGGCGCAGCACAAGACAGTGTCCCAAGTAAGCTCCCTTTCCCCTCATTTACCAAAAGTCAGGGTGGCCTGGAAACCCTTCCTGTGAACCAGAAGTGATCAAATATGCCTGCCGTTAACACAGCTCTGTTCTCCAATTTGAGGCCTACTGACTGTCGGTTTAGATTCTTTATTTGAATTGGATTCATAAGAAAACCCAAGAACCTATGGGCTAGCATCTGCAGGGCTTTGAATAACTCATTTGACCCATTGGATCCCTATTCTCACTTGAGGGAGGTTAAGAACCTTATGGAGGAATGCGAGAGACTTCATCCACAATGACTGATTTTTGGCCATTTTGATTTGGATCCACACATGGGATCTTTCTTACGATCCATCAGGTGCTGAGAATCTAAGCTCTAGGCTAACACAGGGCCAAAGGGCTGATTCAGACACATCCCTTTCCAAAGGAATTAAGCAAACAGCCACAGGTGATGCCCATTCATTTCCGTTTGAAAACTCTTTTCTTCAGGAATCTCGAAGGCGTGGCCTGAGGCAAAGACCTTCCTGACATTCAGGGCAACAGAACAATAGGTAATAAAAAGGCCAATTGCAGGGTTTCTCCACTGAGACTATCCTGGTCACACTGGTATCTGAGTTTTCTGAGATTCTTGCCAATTCCTTCAGCTATCCAGTACATGTCCATGTCACGGTGCTTGGAGGTGCTACATATCGTGGACACAAAAGCATGAGTCTATTCTGGAGAGTGGCCAGAATTCAGGAAGAAAACAGGAACTTAGGAAGATAGCCGGTGTTGCCCATTGATAAGGCAAGCCCTAGAGTATTCATTAATTGGGCAGGATGAATGCTGGGAAGCTTTCTAATAGACAGGAAACATCCATTGATGCATTCTCTTTTCTAATGTCTACAACCACGGACACAGTGGGATACACAGACATAGAAACACTCACCTTGTCCAACAACTTACTAGAAACAGTTCACTCCAAACCAAACAAACCGACTTTCCTACCTATTCTCTGAACATGAGACAAAACCACAAACACACATCCACACCCACAAAGTCACCTCCTTCCCCCAAGTAGGTCTCTCACTCTCCAGAGTGTCCTCTGACTGCTGGGTCATACTGTGTTCCCCCGATATGGCCTGTCCTGTTTCAGATCTGGTCTCCTTGTCCAACTCTGTGAAGTGGTCAGGAGCCAGCTGTGAGCCACTACCTGCTTTTTCAAAAAAGGCCCCTCTTCAGAGTTTTCCTGGCATTTGGCCATCCTCACATCAGTAGGTACCAAGAAAGACTGACTCTGTCCTTGCTAAATCGAAGCAAGTGAGACCACTAGGACTGGGACTGGGATTGGCTCTGTGTGCCTGGCTTCCTGGATCCCAAGTTCAGAGAGTTCCATTACCAAGGAAGTGAGGTGAGGTCGCATCCTTCAGGAACTGAATGAGGTCACTGCCTTGGCAACCACTTTGTCCAAACAGTTGCTTCCAAGAGTACCATGAAAAGGAGGCTGACCCTACATTCTGTGGCACTTTTGCAAATTAGGATGGTATATCAACCATAGGCACCAAGGAACAGCTCTCCACTCAGGCCTAGTATGGTCCATCTTCTCTATATTAGAAAGAGAGCCTTTAGTCCCGGGAGCATTGCAGTGAACCTCTGCACTAAAACTATTAGCAAGCACCTGATGGAGGAGGCCTCCATAGGTAAGTGGCGCCTTTATAACATCTGATATCCGGTTAAGGGAGATCTCTTCTGATGACAGAGATGTGGCCTGGGGAGGCTCACATATACTCCTGTCCAGGACAGTAACAAGAATCGTTCTGTCCTCTGTTCTGTTCTGTAGGAAATTCCTCTGGAAGTGTAGAGAGGTGCCGACGGGCACGCACGCGCTCCTACCCTGGAGCTTTAGCAAGATGTTGCACTGTACCACTGTTTTTCTGTTTAGGCGCCGGGTTTCTGTTTTTCTTTTTGTGTGTGTGTGGTGTGTTTTGTTCTCCGTTCTATTTTTTTTGTTTGTTTGTTTGCTTTTGTTCATTTTGTTGTGTGATTTTGGTTGTAAAAACTTAAGGATATTGGACGTGAAAATGGGTAATAAAGAGAGTAAGCCTGACACCCGTTTGAACTGTGTTTTAAGGAACTGCGATGAACTTTACCCCCCTTTGTTTAGCAGGATGATAGAAGCCCCTAGCTGGCTGCCTGGAGCACAACCATTGCAGAGGGCAATGCCTGCTGGGGACCTAAGAACTGAGTATCTCCCAGGTTAACAAGTGAAACTCCTTTAAAACCCCTTGTCCCTCCAGATCAAGAGAGTCACAACATTTGGCAGAGTCCCCTGTGTTTCTCCTTTGTTAGCAAAGCAATTAGCCTCCCCTTTTCTTTTTCTCAGAACCCATTCCTCATTATTTAATTGGTATAAATTGGCTTCTAGGTCAGGAACCGAACTTTAAGTTACATATTGGTACCCCCCCTCGGCCCCAGAACTTTGTGAGAGCTGTCTACTGAAATGTTAGGAGATGGAGCTTGCTTGGGGTGGAACTGAACCAGAGGAGCTAATCCTGTAAGTAAAAGGAGGGACTGAGGGACCCCCAGCAGCTGCCAAAGCTCTGTTGATTCAGGGAATACCCTCCTTCCTTCCGTGCACTGTAAGTATTATGCCACCTCTGTCTTGTTAAAAAAGAGAAAAAGAAAAAGGGGACACTAAATTCAGTAAAGTCACCATATAGACACTTTATTTTACATTTCAGGTTGCCCCTCTGTTAAAACATCTGGTCCCCCCCTGGGTGCCACTGGTGTAGTAGATTTTTTCTCTTATCTGCTCTGGTTTAAAGGATTCTGTCTGACAACCATAGTCTCTACCTCCTTTCTGTCTGTCTTGTGTCTTTGTTTCTGGTCCTTTAAGACATGTGCAATAATGTGTTGATATTATAAATTTTTTCTTGGGAATGATCTTAGCTGAATGTGTGTCTAAATGATGATGTTTTATCATAAAAAACCTGGTATCTGAATGGATTTTTGAAGCATTGCACAATCTTGCAGTTAAAAGTCGGGTTTAGGTCATTGTTTAGTTTAAGATTTCAGGTAATTCATGCCAGAGAACTTAAATACTTAGGATGGAAAACTGAAGAACTCTACTTCCAAGTTGGCAAGTAACTTCCCAATCATTCACTTTTTTATTTTAACCAATTTTGAATTCGGTAGCCAGAGAAAATGTCACTGTGTGTACCAGTGCATTAATTTGGACAAGGATAGTAAACCATAGTATGGTATCTGTTGACAAAATAAGATGTAAAGACATAAAATTTTGTGAATTGTATCTTGAACTTGTATCATAATTTTCAACACCCCAACTGGAAAATTATGGTTAATATGCCTTAGGCCTGAGGTGTCTGCTCAGAATAGCATTTTTTTTTCCTGCTCCTTCCAGACCTCAGCCATGACTCATGTTGAAATGCAAATGAAAAAAGCCTGCAAGCTTAGTAGGAGACTGATTTGATGCCTAATGGAAAAAAAAAGTAAATTGTATGGTATTTACTAATTACTGGCCAGTCATTTTTTCTAGGACTCTTATTGTTTTCCTTAGATACTTTATTATTTTTGAGCTCATGATTCTGAGCATACAGACCTAGGTTAATGTTTTTCTGATCAGTTCTATCTTTGACCAACTGTGGACTTTTTGAAACATTGCAATAGATATTTAACCTGTGAAAAACTACAAGGCCTTTACTATTATTATGTGTGCACAATTTTGTTATGTGTTGTCTGTCTATATAGACATATATCCGTATATCATATATATGATACACAAATTAACATATATAAGGAGCGCTCATTAAAAAAAGTGCTCATAAAAACAAATTTTAAAAAGTGGATCCAAAGATCTTTAGTTCACGTGGTTTAAATGTTTCAATTTAAATCGGATAAACAGATAAAAATAAATGTTTTTAAATTTAAGCTTACAAATTTTTCTAGGTGTTCAAAAATCTAATAAAATATTAATATCTACAAAACGTCTAATGTGCCTTGGTTCTAGAACATTTTCTTCAACATAAAAATGGTTTACACTGTTCAATACATTTCTCTAATATTTTGATAAATAAGTAAAGTAAATTTGATATGGGATTACTCATTCGTGAGTACTTTTGTTAGAAATCTGATTCATTTACTAAGGTCTGTATAAGTTTTTACTAAACTCTATATAAGGTTTTAAAAATCAGTCATGTGTTAATGAGACAAAAATTTTTTGAAACATAAGTTTACCCATAACATTGTGTTTATTAAGTTTTATTTTTTCTAGAGCAAGGAACCATAAAAATTAAAAAACTTATTAAATCAGAACTGTTATTTTAGAGCATTGTACTGCCATTTCTTTAAAAGCTAAACTTGGTTAATGTAGAAACATCAATGTAATTGTGATGCTATTAATGTTTTCATATCTTACAGGTATGCAAGTCTGTAAGGTAGAAACTTTAAAAGAGCATTATATCAAGCTCGTGTTCTGAAGTTGTATGGTAAAAAAATATATTGGAGATTTATTTACCTGTTATCAATAAGATATGTAAAGTTTTATGTTACTTTTTACATTGTGGAACAATTTAAATGTATTTTTAAGTTAATGAGAGCCTAATCTATGTAAAAGTTGAAAACTTTCAGGCTTTCTTTAATTCATGTTTTAAATGTGATATCATATGGTGTTAGCTAATGTTCATGAGACCACAAACAATTTATGTAAACTTTGTCAATGTTGCTTTTAATTTTTACTTTTTAATAAAAACAACCCCATACCATTATTGTCATCTGGTAATAACAAAAGGGTAATCAAAGCAATATAAACAAATACTTTAGGATTATACTCCTAAGCAAAAACACCTAAAAAAACAAAACTGCCTTCTCAATAATTCATGACTTCATTGATCATTTCTAGTTAGAGACACTTGGTAGCAGAGTAATATTATCTCCTTTTGGTACACAGTGACCCAGTTCTGTTCTTTACTTTGTTTTAAATCAATTTCTTCTGCATCATCTGATGAGAGGTTCATATACTTCTTAAAACCAATGATTGAGCCCTCAACCTGCACATTCACTTGCTCATAGAGCCAAACCTGAAATTGGGAACTATTTTGCAAGTGTCTGAAGATGAAGTTGATGGGTTACACCTTCACTGTCTGTACATTTTGACCTTGGCCACAGTACACTAAAATGGAAGTTCACAAACACCACAATGACCTAGAGGCTCCTCACATAGAAACTTACAGATCTGGTATACTGTTTTCTAGAAACCCTTCCAAATTATAAAGTAATTCTAATAATCCATGTTTATCATAATTTTTCCTACCAAAAACCAATCCTGAGTATGAACTATTAGTTTCTTAAGGAGTAGATCTTCCCAGACCCCCAAACAAAAAAAAAATAAAGATCAGCTTTAGAACTAAAATGCTTAAGATTTATAAAGAGCCCTGCCTTACCTGAGATAAGGCTGTGTGTCCCATCTTACTATATGTGAGAATGACTATGAAACAAGTACGTCAGATAATATTTCTTTAAAGTTATGTTAAAAACATAAAAAATGTCAAGATTCCTAGGATCTCAAACAGGGGATATAATGTAATACTCAGCCAAAAAATTTAGGGTAGCTATTACACGAACTAAGTATTTTTACTTTTCTTAATTTTAGTTGAAATTTTCTTATAAGTTCTCTAAAGATTCCCTGTTAGTGTTTTACAAATGTGTTGCTTTAAGAACACAACATGGGTTTATTCAAGATAATAAGTCATCACCTACAATACAGACAGAATAATACAGATCCCAATTAATAAAAAGATAATTATAAAGTTATAGACATTAAAGTCCAGTACTCTTATTATAAGGCTGTTAAAATTAATTTGCTGGATGTTTAAGATTAGGATTTAAAATTAAAGTTAAATGAAAAGGGCCAAGAAAACCAATATTTGGCTCTTACCCTCTGAGTCAATCTGAATCCAGGGAACAGGGGACTTCTCTAAAGAGCTTTGCAACTCTGAGCCACATAACCTCCTGATCAGGGAGATTAATGAGACCACTGGAGAACAGAAAGCCAATCAGTGCATTTGTTATGAAGAGGAGAGTCATCAGAGAAAGGAGATATTCCTGATGCTTCTGAGGGAAGATAAATGGTCAAGCAAGACCTGGACCCACCTAGCGCAAATGGCACTAGCAGAATTGAAAATGTGCTCTCATTTTTCCAGAATTGACTCCCATAAAGCTCAGCTGACTGTTAACAATAGATAGAAACAAAAGTCCGTTTGACTGCTTCATCTTAAACACTTTGGAAAGACAGTTAAGACGAAAATTCAGCCATTCCTGGGCATTTTAAATAATAATAATAATAATAATAATAATAATAATAATAATAATAATAATAATATTTTAAGGTATGCACTTTATTTTAGCCTCCCAAAATAAGTAAGACTGGAGGCTACAAAGAAGGATTCTCAGACAGGAATGCCTGATACTTATAAAAAGAGACTATCAAGAAGAGCTGCCAGAGGCAGAAATTTTTAATTTAAGGCCTGCAGATATTCCTAACCAACACAGGTAGGCTTGGTGTTTGCTAGTACGATTATCCAGCCCTGAGTAACAGAATTAAAGGTTTCTCTATTAGACGCAGAGGTCATACTAGAAAAAGGATTTTACAAGATCAGATGACATTACATTGTTAAACTGTATCTTATGGGGAAGGACAACTGTAACACTAAAAGTTAAATATTAATTTGATAGTCCTGATAACTGGGGATATTAAAGACTGGTGAGGGAACTTCTATACACTAACATGTTCCGGCTGCTGCAACATTTATTCAGTACTCATGGTTTTTGTTTCTCTCATAGAAGAACCCATCCCCAGATGACTTTACAACCTGTTCTTCCCCAACCAGACTTCAATCCGAAATGACTTTTAAAAGGCAACTCATGTCCCCCAACTGACTTATAAAAGGCAACTCATGTCCCTCACGCCATGCCCACTCACTTCACCCTGTCTCAGGTCAGAAGAAGAAATAATGATTGACGCCACTCTTCTTACAACAATGGAGAGAAAGATAAGTAGACTATCAATATAAGTAATTAATTAAGTCTGGTAAAATCAGGGAGATCGGTTTTGGGTAAGTTCTAAAAATTTGGAGAATCTTACCTGAGGGATTAAAATTTCCTCAGTGCTCTTCCCCTAATCTATTAAAGATTTGAAAGGGACACAGAGAAAAGGGGGAAATGATAGACCCAACCTGATCTTTTATTAAAATTGAGAGCCATCTTGCCACAAAGCCATGAAAAGGTAATTTTGGCTTTACCATAAATTACTGCAAATTCTGAACCTGCTTGAAATGCCTGCCCGTGCCTTGAACTCACGCATGCCCGGCTCTCTGACCAGATAGCAGCCCTCTCTGAAACTTTAGTGACACATCATAAATATTTGCCTTCTCTGGCCAGACAACATCCCTCTCTGAGGCTCTAATGGTCCTCTGAATTCTGATGTAGGGACAGCAAAAAAAACCTAAACTACCATTAGTGTGATGCTTGTCAGAGTTCTGTTATCTGTAACACCCCTTTTGTGTAACTTTCTGGGCTATAAAGCTGGGCTGTAGGAAAGCTGGGGTTGCTGTCTTGTTCCGGCTGTTTTGGGAGGGGAGGCAGCATGAAAGGTAGAAATAATAAGATTAATTTAATATGATTTTAATTAGAGTCAGTGGTCTTTTCTTGTGTCGTGGTCTAACAATTAACACTCCAAAAACATGGAGCTCTGACGGCCTAAAGACTTCTTGAGGAACTTCCTCTGAGGTTGGGCACTTGAAATATATGTTGTTGTAAGGAGCTTTAGCTTCCTTTCTAGTGAGACCATCAAAGATGGGTTTGAATCTATGTGACCTGGAGGACATGGTTTCTTGTATTCTAATGAACATAAGGCAGCAGTGCTGAATTTTCTCTTTGTAGGTAAACAGTGGCCACTGGGTGCTAAGTGTCTCCCCGTGTGGACTGTGAAGCCATTTTTTCATCCTCCACTTTTCGTGGTGTTTCGTGCTGCTGCACTGGGAGTTTGGTATTTGCTTCATGAAATACAAAGAGTTCAACTGGGACCCAGTTTTGGAGGGAGTTCTGTCACTTGTGGTGGGTCAGGGTCTGCAGGAGAATGCAACAACCAGGTTATATCTCACAGAGCTTGCCCCCTTGTACATAGAAATCTGACTCTGAACTTTGCCCTGGAACCTCTCCATGTAACAAGATGCCTTTACATAGAAGGTTCTGCTGGATGCACAATGTCAGTCACAAGCCATTTGGAAGGCAATGGCAAAACCTCATGGCCACACCACAGATGTATTATCACACACCTGCCCACCACTGCAATAGGCCCACTACTCAGCAGGCTCCAACTTACTGGCATCTTTGTTCTACACCATTTTCATGAAACTCGGTCAATCATGGCATTCTCTTGTACACTAATGATCAGTAACAAGACATCCAAAGGTTCTCTAGTGCCACCTGATTATTGGAATTTCAAAAATTTCATTGTATTTATCTAGCCATTTTTCATGGATGAAGTTGGAGACACTGTGGGTTTCAGTTCATTCAGGAACCATTAAATGGTGAGGAAGCTCATTTCAATGAAAGCTCTGGAGAACTCTCACAGGCAAGTCTTCCCATAGAGTCTTCAAAAGGTCGCATGAAGCCAGGCCCATTGAGGTCTTCAATGTGACGTCCAAGGGTGTTCTGATTCTCAACTATGGCTGCCAAATCTTTCAGAATAAAATCAAGTGATATCCTAGCTGAGATTCCAAGGCTCTGTGGAAAGCCACCCTGTCCTTGATCTCAGTTTCCAAGGGCGAATCCCATGCGTGGCCTCCTAAAATCTGAACACAGTTCATGGCAATATTTCTCTGAGATCAGTTCCAGAACTCAGACTTTAAGGGGAATCACACCAGAGTTCAAGCCCAGGTAGACCCAGTCATCACTTCCAACCGCCACACAAATGACCACAATTAAAACCAAAGCACTCCCACAAGGCCCTCATCTTCTTCCATATAGACACTCATCATAACCTGTGGTTCGAGGTTTCCATGAGGGGATCAGTCCAAGACAGTGTACAAAATAACCTCCCTTGCCCCTCATTTGCCTAAAGTCAGGGTTGCCTGGACACCCTTCCTGAGAACCAGGAGTGATCAAATAGGCCTGCCATAAATACTGCTCTGCTTCCCGAATTTGAGGCCTCCTGACTCTCGGGTGTATATTCTTTATGTGAATTGGAATCATGAGAAAACCCAAGCACCTATGGGCTATCTTCTGCAGGGTTTGAAGAACTCATTTGACACAAAGGATCCCTATTTTCAATTGATGGAGGTCAGGAACCTTACAGAGGAAGGCGAGAGACTTCGTCCACAATGACTGCTTTTTTGGCCATTTTGGTTTTGGAAGCACACATGTAATCTTTCTTTAGATCCATCAGGTTCTGAGAATCTATGCAACAGCCTCACACATTGCCACGAGTCTGATGCAGACACATCCCTTTCCAAAGCAATTAAGCAAAGAGCTACAGATGATGCCCATTAATTTCCATTGAAAACCATTTTTTCAGGCTTCACAAAGGGGTGGACTGAGACAAAGACGTTTCTGACATTCAGGGCAACAGAACAATAGGTAAGCAAATGGCCCAAAGCAGGGTTTCTCGAATGATATCTGAGTTTTCTGAGATGATCCCATTCCCTTCAGCTATCCAGTACGTGGCCATGTCACAGAGCCTGGAGGTGGTACATATTGTGGACACCAAACCATGAGCCTATTCTGGAGAGTGGCCCGAATTCAAGAAGAAAACAGGAACTTAGGAAGATAGTAGTTGTTGCCCATCTATAAGGCAAGCCACAGTCCATATATAAATTGGGCAGGATGAATGCTGTGAAGCTTTCTACAAGACAGGAAACATCCATTGATGCATTCTTTTTTCTAATATCTACAACCACAGACACAGTGGGATAAACAGACATAAAAACACTCGCCTTATCAAAAGACTTACTAGAAACGATCCAATCCAAACCAAACAAAGCGACTTTCCTACCTATTCCCAGATCATGAGAAAAAACCACAGACTCACACGCACACCCACAAAGTCACCGCCTTCCCCCAAGTAGGTCTGTAACTATCCGGAGTGTCCTCTGACTGATGGGCCATACTATGTTCCCCCAAAATGGGCTATCCTATCTCAGATCTGGTCTCCTTGCCAACAATGTGAAGTTGTCAGGTGCCAGTGGTGAGCCACTACCTGCTTTCTCAGGAAAGGCCCCTCTTCAGAGCTCTCTTGGCATTTGGCCATCTTCACATCAGTAGTTACCAAGAAAGACTGACTCTGTCCTTGGTAAATCCAATCATGTGAGACCACTGGGACTGGGACTGGGACTGCCTCTGGGTGCCTGGCTTTTTGGATCCCAAGTTCAGAGAGTTCCATCACCAAGAAAGTGATGTAGGTCACTTCCTTCTGGAACTGAATGAGGTCACTGCCTAGGCAATCACTTTTTCCTAACATTTGCTTCCAAGTGTCCCAATAGATGGAGGCTGCCCCTACTTCCTGTGACACTTTCACAAGTTAGAATGGTATATCAAACATAGCACCCGGAAGCAGCTCTCCACACAGGCCTGGTTTGGTCCATCTTCTCTACATTAAGAAGAGAGAGATTGCTTCAGACACACCCATTTATCCTGACCAGGCTGTTTGTCGTGGAAGATGACTTTTGCTCTCTCAGGTCCTTCATAGCTTCCTCTATCTTCCCCTGGGTTCATTTCTGCATGGACCTTTGAGGTTCTCAGCAGGTGGAAGGTCTCTTATGTTCCTGTATTGTAAGACGAACTCTGTCCCTGCTCTTCTGTAAAGTTAGATGGAGGGCAAAGAGTATGGTTAGGGTTAATAACATGTTTGATTTGGGTTAGGAATCATTCTGCTGGATGAATAATGGTATTGGGAACCTGCGATATTTGTAAGTATATATAGAGGTGAAATATATGTATGAAAACAGAAATCTAGGTAAGATTTGAAGCCCAGAAGGGCATTGGATCCTTGATTGGGATACTTAGCTTTGAATTATGTTCTGCACATGTGTCTCAGATAAATCTATACACAATGGTATAGGACCTTGTACTTGGATGATTGAATGTCGAAGAGAACATTCAGTCTAAAAAGGATAGTTGGTAGGATTAGGAAGATAGTTGGTAGAATTAGAAAAAAAGAGTGAGTATAGGATTTGAAAAAAAAGTTCTTTAGCAATAGGGTTTCAGGTAGAGAGAAAATGTAAATGTCAGCACATGTGAAGAGTTGGTCACAATGATGAATTGGGGAAAATATGTAGGAAAGCAGATATCAATAGAGACATAGGAAATCAGGGAAATGATAAAGTGATTGATTGGATTAGACATTTTCAGCAGGCTTGAAGTTGAATATATAATCTTAGGAAGAAACACATATGTAGTCACCAATAGGATTGACATTTGAGAGCATTAGCCAACCTGGACACGGGTGATTTTTATAATCCATACTCATATTCCATTTAGGCTTTGGTACAATCGTAAGTGTGACTTTGCATTTTCTTGCCAGAATATTACTGTGATAAAATGTATATGTAGATCAGGTGACATGAGTATTTCTTGCACCATTTCTGGGAGCAATATTTTGAAGAGGTATAAATTAGTATTGGGGGCACAAATAGGTGTACCATGTGTGTATGAATATAGAGAGAATGATTGAATAGACCATACTGTGAATAAATAATATAACTTGTTCCAACTTTACAAATTGGAATAAATATATATCTCAAAATACATAGCAAATCTTATATTGATATACATACATTCATTCCAACCAGTTATACATCTAATGGTAATATTAGGGTTGTAGTTTATCATAAATTCTGTGTGAGTTTTGCTTCAAAATTGATTATGGAAATCGAAAATAATGTATTTGGAAAGAAGTCTCATGAAATGAGCAGTCAAAAACAAGTAGGAATATATGTGTTCTGAAGCAGGAAGTGATTGAATGTGTTACAAATGTCTTTAAATTTGTGAACTTGTGGATGAAATGTACATTTTATGATGTACAAAAACTGAAGAAATAGAAATGTACCAGTGTTGAATAAAATTGAACGTCAAAATACACATCATGTCCCATAGGAATCTAGTAGCATTGATGTTAAAGTGGGTCAGTTACTGTAGAAATATAAGGATTTGTTTGCACCATTCACTGAAGTAAGTTTTCAGTACTAGAAAACAAATATGTATTTCAGGTGGATGAATGTTTCTGAAAATAATCTTATGAAAAGTTGATTATAAAACCACATACATGAACATTAGTGAATTTAGGGAGTGTATAATAAGACACATGTATTTCATATTTTGAAAAATCTAGAGTGTGTGTATATATATATATATATATATATATATATATATATATATATATATATATATATACACACACACAAATACATTGGAAAGTAGAAAATATATGCCAATCAAAATTCATCATGAAATATATATCATCCACAGATCCAAAAATATTAATTTTACTGAACATGGATTTATGTATAATGTTGCTCAACTAAAAAGCTCACTCATAGTTTGAATTTTCAGTTCCAAAAGCATTTAGGAGGAGTGATTTCTTCTCATACTTTGTATCTGCCAAGTTAGCCACCTCACAAAAATGTACATGTATTCCAGGTAGGATTTTGTATGTGCATATAAAAATACATGTGCTGAATTGGCTACAGAAAATGGGAGACAGGAATTCACATGTGTGTTAACTTTAAAAACACATGGAGAACAATTTCAAGAAAAAAATTGACAAGATTTATAACTCCTACCCTATATCATGGAAAAGGCAAGACCAACTATTCACCATGCCTCCTCTGAACTGCTTGCATTTCTATTCTGTTTGGGTTATTTTTCTCCATCATATTAGGATTAGTAGTCAGAGTCTAGTAGGGTATGGGTTAGTGTCAGAGTTTCAGTATTTCGAATGAAAAATTGCAAAATGTATCCAATGTGTATGTAAATATGTGCTACACAAAAATCTTCCCACTCTTATCCAGAACAATGTCTTGACAATACCTTCGCCCCAAGTAAGAAACAATTAGAGGAAAAGAGTTAGAAATTCCGTGAATACATATCTGGAATGGAAAACAATCAGGAGTTCACAATCTTGGAAGTGGTAGAGGAGTTTTCAAAAGTAAGGAACAGGGTAAACACTCCACAAAAATGGAATTCTGCTGGCCTAGAGACTTCTTGGGAAACTCTCTGTGAGGTTGGGCACTTGAAATATATGTTGTTGTCAGGAGCTTTAGCTTCCTTTCTAGTGAGACCATAAAAGCTGGGTCTGCATCTATGTGACCTGGTGGACATTGTTTCTTTTTTTCCCAATGAACATGAGGCAGCATTGCTGAATTCTCCCTTTGTAGGTAAACTGTGGCCCCTGGGGGCTAAATGTCTCCCCATGTGGACTGTGAAGCCATATGGTCATCCTCTATTTTCGTGGTGTTTTTTGCTGCTGCACTGGAAGTTTGGTACTTGCTTCACGAAATACAAGGAGTTTAAATGGAACACAGTACGGGAGGGAGTTCTGTCACGTGTGGTGAGTCAGGGTCTGCTGGAGAATACAAGAACCAGGCTTCTATCCCACATAGCTTGCCCCCTTGACTATAGCAACCTGATTTTGAACAGCGTCCTGAAACCTCTCCATATAACAAGATGCCTTTACATATAAGGGTCTGCTGGTTTGACCATGTCAGTGACAAGCCATTTGGAAGCCAATGGCAGATCCACATGGCCCCACCACAGATGTTTTATCACACACCTGCCCACCATTGCTCTAGGCCCACTACTCAGCAGGATCCAACTTTCTGGCATCTCTGTTAAACACCATTTTAATGAAAACCAGTCAATCAAGGCACTGTCTGGTATACTCATTGTTGGAAAAAGTATAAACGGCAGCCATACCCCAGAGAAAAACCCCAACATGGCGCCTAAGGACTTCTTCTTCCTACCTTCTTCTTTTCTGAAGTGGCGCGAAAAGTTCCCGCCGGGTGAACTCTCCCACTGGTGCCAATTTCAAATCTCGCTGGCGGGGAACCTTAGCCCCAATGAGAACTAACTCCTGGGCTCCGGATCTGATATCTGAAAGAACTTGCCAATAAACGGGTTGCCTGCCATTTATCTAAGTCCTTTCATCTCCTCCTTAGTTCTATATAAGCACACAGCTTTTTGCAATAAAATTGGAATTCTCCCGGCGAAGTGCCTTTGAGTGGGGAGTTCTTTCATTTTGGTGCCCCGTTTGAGGATACGGGTGAGCTCTTTCCAACAAGAGCCCCGTCCCCCGTTCCGCCCAGACACTCCGTCCTGGTCCGCTCTTTTCAGACGCCAGCTTCCTGCACTCACCACTGATCTGATGTATGTAAGCTTCCCCTGACCCCGGCTCGCCAACTTCCTTCGGGCTACCGCTAGTTTTGTGACCCTGATCGTCCAGCACACTCTAGACGCCCGGTAGGGGAGAGGGAATTCCTCCCATCAAGACCTTTACTGGTCACAGTGGACCTCTAGTGATCCGTTTCCCTTTGGGGCATGAGGGTTCTGAGTTTACACTAGAGGCTCTGTGGTTTTTCCTCCTTTGCTGCCACTGCTGCTGCCGGCTAGATTTGCTGTTTCCTGCAGGGCTGCTGTGTCTGGCTGAAGCTGCCTCTCTGCTCAGGGAAAACTGAACTCCCGTCCTAGAACTGCATTCTGCTGGAGCTGGAGTTCTGTTTTCATTACTGACTTCTTCAGCTGCATTCGAAAACTTTCCTGACGTCAGGTTGCCCATGGCTCCAAACCCATTGGGTCTTCCAGATCGCACTTCACTGGTGACGACCAGGTAGTACCCTCTTTATTTCCTCACGACAGCTGGTCATTTTGGGGACACCCACGTGACCCCCATTCGCCCTGAATTTCCTGGAAGCCGTTCCAGCTCGGGTTTTCTCTTTGTCTCTCTCGCTTACTCTTATTCTCTCTCTCTCTCTCTCTCTCTCTCTCTCTCTCTCTCTCTCTCTCTCTCTCCATCTCTCCCTGTGACAATGGGCACCTCTTCATCTGTACCTGAAGCCTCACCTCTCAAATGTTTAATAAAAAATCTGGCCACACTC
Organism: Callospermophilus lateralis; assembly: GCF_048772815.1. Classification (NCBI taxonomy): domain Eukaryota; kingdom Metazoa; phylum Chordata; class Mammalia; order Rodentia; family Sciuridae; genus Callospermophilus; species Callospermophilus lateralis. Next base: position 126,708 of record NW_027515591.1, read on the forward strand.
TCCCTCACACCAGACATCAAGCCCAAACTTTTAATTAAATTCTGTACCCAAGATTGGCCTCCATATCCACTGGATAATGGCAATCATTGGCCTCCAGAAGGCTCCTTAGATCCAAACCTCCCCTGGGACCTTTTTAACTACTGCCAGCGTCTGGAAAAGTGGAGGGAGATTCCCTGCATTGAAGGTATTAGCCTTCCCACACAGCACCTTGTCTCTGCTCCTCCTGCCCTCCCCGTCAGGTCCTCCTTGCTTGCAATCCCCTCTCTTTCCCTACTTCTACTTCTGACTTCACAGATTCTTCCTCATTCAACCCAGCAGATGAACCCCCACCTTCTTCCCAGCCCCATCTGCCCCTTCTCTTCTGCAATACCCTCCTCATCCTCTGCCTGATTCCATGGATCCTCAGCCTTCCATTTTATCCCCCTCCCCTCCGTCCTCTTCTGCCTGCTCCACTTCCTCCTCTTCCAAAGAGACACTCCCTTCCCCTCCCTCTCCTTCCTGTCCTCCGCCTGCCTCTCTCAGTCCTCCTTTTACCAGGTCTAAAGGACTCCTTCCCACCCCTAAGACAATCGCACCCCTTCGTGAGGTAGCTGGTCCTGAGGGTGTCATCAGAGTCCACGTGCCCTTCTCCAGGTCAGACATTACTCAGCTAGAGAGCAAGTTAGGCTCAATCACCACTAAACCCACCACTTACATTCGGGAGTTTCAATGGGTCCTGCAAGCATATAGCATCACTCATCATGCCATATACATGCTCTTGGCCAATACACTTCTCCCCGAGGAAAGGCAATGGGTCTGGGAGCTAGCCCAAGCCCATGCTGATGAAAATCATAGGACCAATCCTGACCACCCCACGGGCTCTCATGCTGTCCCAGAGCAGGAACCCTATGGGATTACAACACCCCTGAAGGCTTACAGACTCATGACCTTTTTACATCCTGCCTCTTGGCGGGCCTGAAAAAGGCGACCCACAATGCTGTTAACTTTAAAAAGGTGCAGGAGGTCATTCAAAGGAAGGAGGAAACACCTTCAGAATTCCTGGATAGACTAACCAAGGCCCTTCAACACTGCACATAACTCGACCCAGAAACCCCTGATGCCGTCATCTCTTAATGACATATGTTCTGGCCCAAAAATACTCTGACATTAAAGCCAAGCTTAAAAAGCTTGAACAGGGCCCTGCTACTCCTCAGACCGAAATCCTCGCTGTCTCTTTAAAGGTTTTTCATGGTAGAGAGGATGAAAGTGAATGTCGTAGGAAGAGAGCTGAAAATGCCAAATTCCAAATGTTGGCCCAGGTCATTCAGAGAAGGCCATCACCACGCCGTCCCAATGTGACACCCCCTGGAGCTTGCTTCAAATGTGGTAAGGATTGTCCTTCGCCGAGAACACCCTACAACCCCTGCCCAACATGCCATCAAAGGAGACACTGGGGGGAAGACTGCCCAACAACCCGGAAGGGAGGTTGGTCAGCCACCCGGCAACCCCAGCCTCTCCTGGGCTTGGCAGAGGAGGAATGATGGAGCCCTGGGCCTTCCCTCCAGATTATTACCATCAAGAATCAAGAACCTAGGGTCACCTTCCTGGTGGATGGACGCTTCATTACCTTCCTTTTGGATACTGGTGCCACTTTTTCGGTCTTGAGGGAGTATTGGGGTTCTATCACACCCTCAAAAACTCCTATTGTCGTGGTAGGAGGTAAACATATTTTCCCTCAAAATCCCTTTTGTCCTTCACTCACTCCTTTCTTGTTATGAGCCATTGCCCCATTCCCCTTCTGGAAAGGGACATACTCTCACTATTAAAAGTCACCATTCACATATCACCCCACACCTCTCCTACCTCTCATTTCCTCATGATGTTCCTAGGGGCAGATACACCTCCTCCATGCACTCTCCCACGACTATCTAAACCAGTTAACCCTGAGTTTTGGGACACAACTACACCCTTTATGGCTAAATGCAGTCCTTTTCATATTGTCTTACTGGAGCCTTCAAGATATATTAGTCAACCATGATATCCACTCACAACCACAGCCTTCCTCGGATTAGAAGCCATCATCCAGGATTTATAATTAAAGGGGTATCTTAGGCCTACACACTCTCTTTTCAACACCCCCATTCTGGCAGTTAAGAAACCTAACGTGTCCTACAGGCTGGTTCTAGACCTTCCCCTTGTCTACTCCTCTGTGGTCCCCATCCACCCGCTAGTGTCCAACCCTTACACCCTCCTCTCTCAGATCCCTGCCACTACTACCCACTTCTTGGTTCTAAATTTGAAACATGCATTCTTTTCTATTCCCTTGTTCTCAGAATCTCAGGATATCTTTGCTTTTACTTGCACTGACTCTCACACCCGCCATTCTCATCAGCTTACCTGGACTGTCCTCCCACAGTGATTCAGGGATAGCACCCATCTCTTTGGCCAAGTTCTTGCCCAGGACCTCACATCCTTTCACCCGACCTGTCCTGACTCTACTCTCCTTCAATATGTCGATGACCTTCTTCTATGTAGTCCCTCTGGGAACACTCTCAATCCCACACTGCACAGCTTCTTAATTTCCTAGCAGACAAGGGAAATAGGAAGTCTCCCCACAAGGCCCAGGTTTCCCAGTCTTCTGTCACCTTTCTTGGTTTTTGCCTTACACCCAGAAAAAAGGAAATAACACTGGATAGGAGGCAACTCCTCTCTGATCTTCCAGTGCCCCATACAAAAGCCAAAATACTATTATTCCTAGGACTAGCAGGTTATTTTAGGGCCTGGATCCCAAATTATTCTCTTCTATACAAATCCTGTATGAACTAGCAAAGGGACCCCCTAGTGAATCTCTTGCCTCCTCCCCAAACTACCACTTGCGCAGGCTTCAGCAACTTGTCTTAAAGGCACTTGCCCTTCACCTTCCTGATCTTTCAAGACCATTTCATGTATATGTCCTTGAAAAAGGGAGGCAAGAACTTGGGGTCTTATGTCAAAACTATGGGCCTACATTTGCACCTGTGGCATATTTGTCCAAGCAAATTGACCCTACCATCCGTGAGTGGGCCCCTTGCTTAAGAGCTCTGACTGCTGGACAAATTTTACACAAAGAAGCCTCTAAGCTTACTTTTGGGGCCCCTTTAACTATCCACTCCCCACATCACTTGAAGGATCTTTTAGCTTATAAGGGCTTTCAAACCCTTCCTCCATCCAGAGTTCTGTCACTCCTCACTTCCTTTCTGGAAAACCCTAACATTACTTTCCTCCCCTGCTCTGCACAGAACCCTGCCTCACTGCTCTCAATGACTCCCACGTCTAACACACCAACTCATAATTGGTTGGAAACCTTAGATGATTTCCTCCCCTGTCATTCTTCCATTTCTGAGAGACTACTAGCCAAGCCTGACCTTATCTGGTTTACTGATGGCAGTTCCTTTAGGCAGAATTGCACTCATTACTTTGGATACACTGTAGTTTCAGCCACTGAGATTAAGAGGCCAAAGCTCTGCCTTCAGGAACTACCAACCAGCAGTCTGAACTTATAGTAGCCACTCGTGCCTGCCTTCTAGCACAAGGAAAATCCCTAACCCTTTATACTGATTCAAAATATGTCTTCCATATCTTATCCCATGCTGCAATATGAAAGGAGCGAGGCCTACTTACCACCAAAGGTAATGTGATCACTAATTCGGCTCTTATAACCAATCTGATAAAGGCCTCCCACTTACCCACCCAGGTGGGAGTTGTCCATTGTAGGTCTAATTAGAAGGACGTCTCTCTTATCACTGAGGGCAATGCCAAAGCTGACCAGGCGGAACAAATGGCTGCTACCACTTCCAATGATGGACCCCCTGGGGGACATATAATGGCCACTTTAGACAGCTAATCTGAAGCCCCTACTTCTTCCAGTAAGAACAAGGATCTCTTCAAGTTCCTTCATACTCTATTCCTTTCCAATTCTCAGTCTTTGACCCTCTTTTTACAGAGCTTCTTCTCGCTCACCCTCTCTGACAAAGCCATGCTACAGAATATAGCCTCTAATTGTCAGATCTGTCAGTGGACCAACACTTATACTCCTTTAAGGCCCAAACCTTTTCCTTCCCACCAAGCCCGGGGACACATTCCCACTGCGGACTGGCAGGTAGACTTCACCAACATGCTCACAGTATGGCGCACTAAATACCTCCTTGTCTTTGTGGACACTTTCTCTGGTTGGATTGAGGCATTTCCCACTTCCAATAAAACGGCTTCCACTGTAGCTTTAATCTTACTGACAGACATCATCCCCAGGTTTGGTATGCCCACTTCTCTACAATATGACAATGGCCCTGAGTTTATTTCTAGAATCACACAAAAGGTCTCTCAAGCCCTCTCCTTCAAGTGGCATTTCCACTGTCCATATTATCCACAAGCTTCAGGGAAAGTGGAAAGGGTAAATTGTACTCTAAAGGAAGTCCTTACCAAAATGACAATGGAATTAAACTTAGACTGGGTCAAACTCCTTCCCTTGGATTTGCTTCAAATCAGAGCTCTCCCTAAAAACCATCTTTACTGTCTCCCTTTGAGATAATATATGGAAGACCTCTTATACCCCCTGGGTTGGTCATTTCACAAGGACCTCTCACCCGAGATTTGTCTTTGCCTCTTTTGTATCATCTCCGCTCGGAACTCTGGAAATATCAGGACTGGCTTCATCCGGACCCAGTGTCCTCTCCAAACACTCCTCCCTTAACACCTGGGAGTCTAGTATATTATAATACCCCAGAGGAGAAAGGGACTCTTGCCCCAAAATGGGAAGGCCCCTATCCTGTCATTCTCTGTACCCCCACTGCCGCCAAACTCTCCTTACCAGACAACCATCTAACTCCCTGGATTCACATTTCTAGGTTGAAGCCATATCACCAGGAGGCCCCACCTGCTGACGACAGGACCAACCCAGAGGAACTCCAAGAATCACCTCCTGAACCTCCCATTAACTCCTGCTCTCCACACTCATCTCACCCATTTAAGTTGCGGCTCACACGGTGTTCCATGCAGCCCAATTCCTCTTAAAAAAGTCACAATGGGCTCTCTCAACACCCTAATCTTCTGTAACTGCTTGTTTTTTGTGCTCTGCTTATTTTCTGTGCTCTATCGGGACTGGTCTTTACCCTCCTCTCCTACCATGTATTTATTCACTCTTCAGGAACGATACTCAGAACATGGCATGTAGAAGGTCCGTGCAGTGGATGCAACTACTTGCTTCATCCACAACTGCACCTCTATTTCCCTAAAATTGTCACCTTCAAGGACCTTCGTCCCTGGTAGCTGGAACTGGCTTTTCATTTGCTTCCTTTTTGATCAAACAAAAGACTATTGTCATTGGTGGCCTGAGATATATAATGGGTGCCCCTATTGGTCATGCAGGTTCCATGATGAACATGGTAGCTATTCTTACCACTCACTTTGTTACCCTAAAGTGTGGACTTCTAGTTACCTAAAGTGGGATAAAGTCTCTTTATCTGATAACAATGGATGGTATACTTTAGATATACCTGACCCCAAGGCCAAACGTTGGGACTATGTTGAGTTTGCTGTCTATGCTCGGACAACCTCAGCCAGACCCACAGGGTGGATGACAGTTGGCCGCACCCTGATTATGCCACCTAAGGCAACCATCCAGGTAGTTGAACACATTAAGGAGTCAGAATCAAAACTTTTAGATCTTATCCATAGCTCATCCACAAAGGATTCAGACCCTTCAACCCCCTCAGGTCCCCCTGACACATGGCTCAATTTGTTACACCAATCTCTTCGATTATTAAACTCCACCCCTCTTTTTGTGCCTCCTTCTCAGTGCTTTCTCTGTGCTTCACTTAGTCCCATTAGCGGCAGGAAATATTTCAGCAAAAACCTACAATTTCTCTAAGAAAGGACAACCCCTACATGTGACACGTATCCCACTGTGGGAAAGTTATTTCACCAATACTTTATTTGCTTTCATCTGTTTCCACCTGCCAATAATGAATCCTTTACCCATTTGTTCCTTGAGCTTAAGCACCCAATCGAGCCCTGCATTTATGCAACCTGGACATTTCCTCTGGTGTAATGGGTCTTTAAGTACCTCAACGATCAATGTCTCTGGCACCTGTTTCTTGGTTACTGTAGTTCCTCAGCTGTCTTTGTATACTCCCACCGAATTCCGACAGTTGGCCCTACCTTCCTGAACCCGTAGGGCAGTCTTTCTGCCGGTTCTGGTAGGCCTCACTTTAACAACCTCAGTGGCGGGTCTCGGATTCTCTGGTGGAGCTATAGGTCATGCTCTATGGGCATTCAAAGACCTGCAACAAAAACTGCAGGAAGCACTCGATACCACTGCTGAGTCTCTGGGCTCCTTGCAGCGCCAGGTTACTTCATTGGCACAAGTGGCTTTACAGAACCAAAGGGCAATTGATCTTCTCACTGCAGAAAAAGTGGGTACATGCCTATTCCTCAGAGAGGAATGTTGCTCTTATGTTAATGAATCTGGGCTGATAGAAAAAAATGTTGTTAAATTGCAGAAATTATTGACCAAATTGCTCAAACCTAGCTCCTCCAATCCCATAACAGGGTTCTTCCAATCCTATCTTGCCATGTACTTACTACCTATCTTGGGGCCCCTTATTGGGATGCTCCCTTTTTTTGCTCTCTTGCCATGCATAATGAAGTTCCTTCAAACCCAACTGCAAAAAATTTCTAATCAAAATTTCAACCAGCTTTTGCTTAGGCACTACCATCCTCTGATGACCGATGAACCCCTAACATCTCCAAGAGAACAGTTCACTCAGTGATGAAGCTCACTACCAGGCACGATGGAATGCAACGTACATCAGACAGCGGGAGGCAACGAGCTTGGAGAACCTCTCAAGCTGCCATCCTGGATTCATGAGTCTTTATGACCTTCTAAGCTTCCTCATGGCCCTTGGCCTCTTCTATGTCAGTCCCCCAACATGGAACTTCTGCCAAAAATTGACCTTTGCTTTAATTTTTATCTTCATTCTGTTTTTATTCGCTCTGATCTTCTTCAAGTGCTGGTGACGCCATGACCAGGCAACGCTTCCAGTATTTCCTAGAGTCTCTGTTACAGGACCAGTAGCTGATACCAACAATCTCCTCCATCCAGGACTGGTTTCATGCCATCGACAACTTGTGGCATCAGGGAACTTTCATAGACTTTACCCCTACTGAAGTAGCTATCTATACCACTGGCTTTTATTTCTGGCTGCCATGATATCCCCAGACCTGGCCCCCGAGCATTTGTCCACTTTTCTTTCTAGGCCCCACAGCACCCCCACACAGCAGGCAGCAGCCAGAAATGACAAACAATGCCCCACTTTCTAAGAAAACAAAAAGGGAGGAATGTTAGGAAAAGTATAAATGGCAGCCATACCCCAGAGAAAAACCCCAACATGGCACCTAAGGACTTCTTCTTCGTACCTTCTTCTTTTCTGCAGTGGCGTTAAAAGTCCCTGCCCTTGTTAACTCTGCAGCCAGCGCCAATTTCAAATCTCACTGGTGGGGAACCTTAGCCCCAATGAGAATTAATTCCTGGGCTCCGGAGCTGATATCTGAAAAAACTTATTCTCAGAACATGAGACCAAATCACAAACCCACAACCACACCCACAAAGGCACCTCCTTCCCCCAAGTAGGTCTGTGACTATTCGGAGTGTTCTCTGACTGCTGGGCCATACTATGTTCCTCCGAAATGGCCTGTCTTGTCTCAGATCTGGTCTCCTTGGTCAACTCTGTGAAGTTGACAGGAACCAGTGGTGAGCCACTACCTTCTTTCTCAGGAAAGGCCCCTCTTCAGAGCTCTTCTGGCATTTGGACATCTTCAAATCAGTAGGTACCAAGAAAGACTGACCCTCTCCTTGGTAAATCCAAACAAGTGAGACAACTGGGACTGGGACTGGGACTGGCTCGGGGTGCCTGGCTTCCTGGATCCCAAGTTCAGAGAGTTCCAACACCAAGGAAGTGAGGTGAGGTCACTTCCTTCAGGAAATGAATGAGGTCACTGCCTTGGCAACCACTTTGTTTTAGCAGTTGCTTCTTATGGTCCCTTTAGATGGAGGCTGCCCCTACTTCCTGTGACCCTTTCATAAGTTAGAATGGGATATAATCCATAGGCTCTCAGGAGCAGCTCTCCAAAAGGCCTGGTTTGGTCTGTCTCCTCTACATTAAGAAGACAGAGGCTGATTCAGACACCAAACTTCATCCTACCAGGTTGTTTTCCATGGAAGATGACTTTTGCTCTCTCAGGTCCTTCATAGCTGCCTACATCTTCTCCAGGAATCATTTCTGCACATACCTTTGAGGTTCTCATCAGGTGGAAGATCCCATACATTCCTGTATTGTAAGACCAACACTGTCATTGCTTTTCTGTAAAGTTAGATTGAGGGAACAGTGTATGGTTAGTGTTAATAACATTTTCAATTTTGATTAGGAACCATTCTGCTCGATGAACAATGGTATTGGGAACCTGTGATATTTATAAGAATATAGAGGTGAAATATATGAACGAAAAGAGAAATCTAAGTAAGATTTGAAGCCCAGAAGGTCATTGGGTTCTTGATTGGGATACTTAGCATTGAATTACGTTCTGCACAGATGTCTCAGATAAATCGATATACAATGGCATAGGACCTTGTACCTTGGATGATTGAATGTAGAAGAGAACATCCAGTCAAAAAGGGATAGTCAATAGGATTAGGAAGACAGTAGGTAGGTTTAGGAAGAAGAGTGAATATAGGATTTGGACCAAAGTTTTTTAGCAATAGGGTTTCGGTTAGAGAGTGAATGTTAGTGATAGCACATGTGAAGATTCAGTCACAATGATGAACTGGGGAAAATATGTAGGAAAGCAGATATCAATAGACACATTACAAAATCATTCAAAGTGTAAAGTGAGTGACAGCTTTAGACGTATTCAAAGGGTTGAGTTTGAATATATAATCTTTGGAAGAAACAAATATGTAGTCACCAATAGGATTTTCATTTGAGATCATTAGGCAACCTGGACATGGATGTTTTTAGTAATCCAGGATCACTTTCCATTTAGGTATGGTACAATCATAAGTGAGAACTTTGCTTTTTCTGTTCAGAATATTACTGTGATAAAATGTATATGTAGATCAGGTTACATGTATTTGTTCCACCATTTCTGGGAGCAATATTTTGAAGACGTATAAATTAGTATTGGGGGTACAAAGAGGTGTACCCTGTGTCTATGAATATAGAGATAATACATGAATAGACCATACTGTGAATAAATAATATAACTGGTTCCACTTTAAATAATGGATTGAATTGATATCTGTAACTAAGTAAGAAATCTTATATTGATATACAATCATTCTTTCCAACCACTTATACATTTAAAGGTAATATTAGGGTTATGGTTTATCATGACGGGTGTTTTGCTTCAAATATGATAAAGGAAATCGAATATAATGTGTTTGGAAAGAAGTCTCATGAAAAGAGCAGTCAAGAAACATGGAGGAATACATGGGTTCTGAAGCAGGAAGTGATTTGAAGTTAAACAAATGCGTATAAATTTGCTAAATTGTGGATGAAATATTTATTTATCCTCTGATGTGCATAAACTGAAGAAATAGTAATGTTCCAGTGTTGAATAAAAATGAACGTCAAAATGCACATCATGTCCCATAGGAATCTAATCTACTTGCATTGATGTTAAACTCGTGTCAGTTACTGTAGAAATATTATGATTTGGCTTTTTTTTTTGGTGTTATAATACAATTTATTTTAGTACTAGCATGCCACAGAATGTAGAGGAAGGAACAATGGATTATTATTATCATTGTGATAATTTAAGGTTTTATATCACATTAAGCTATAATATGGCATAATATATCTTATGAATTAGAGAAAAATTTTTTTAAAAAACCTATTATTTAAGGACCATATGCACTGACAATTTAAATGGCTTTCTCGTGATTTCAATTTCTATCAATTGTGTATTAATTGCCAAATATTTATTTTAGTACTTTTCATATTCATAATTGATATAAAGTCAATTGTTTAATTCTTCTTGTAAGTAGTTACTTATTACAGCAGGGACATTATTAATAATTCTAAATCTTTATAAGAAAAATGGTACAAAGTTATTTTCATGCAAAATTAAGAATAATTGCCTTCTCTGAATGTTTGATTGTTAATACATATAACAAAGAGCTTTTGATGAGTCTCTTCCGCAGTAAAACATAAAATGCAAAGATATAGTTGGGTATGTATGTCCAAATAAAGATAAGAAGAAATACACATTATTAGCTAGAAACAATTAAATAAAAGATGAAAAGAAAAATCCAATACATTGTACGAACTTGTCAGATGAGGTAGTATTCTGGAAGAATAGCCTAAGGCTAGACATGGTCCATGACAAAATATTAACTAAAAAAATGAAATATGAAAAATATAGGAAATGCTATGAATTTTTCATGAAGGTAGGTGAATTATCCTTTAATCTCATTTTATGTGCATTTTCAAAAGCCAAATTTCTGGTAAAATAAATTTGTGATAGTTACAACTACACAAAACAAAGTTTCTGCTTAGCAAAATGAATGCATCTCAACCCTTTTTTAGCTGATTTCTTCCCACTCAATTTTAAACCTTTATTTATTTATTTATTTTTATTGGTTGTTCAAAACATTACAAAGCTCATGATATATCATCTTTGATACATTTTTCTCATTTGGTTTATGAACTCCCATTTTTTCCCCAAATAAGAATTGCAGAAACACATTGCTTACACATTCACATTTTTACATAATGGCATATTAGTGACTGTTGTATTCTTCTACCTTTCCTATCCCCTACTATCCCCCCTCCCCTGCCCTCCCATCTTCCCTCTCTACCTCATGTGCTGTTGTTTAATTCTCTCCATTATTTCCGCCCCATTTCCCCTCACAACCTATTATGTGTAATTTTGTGTATCATTGAGGGTATTCTACCATTTCCATATGCTTTCTCTTCTCTCTCCCTTTCTCTCCCCCCACACGTCTATGTATAATGTTAATCTTTTCCTCATGCTCTTCCTCCCTTTCTGTTCTTAGTTGCTCTCTTTATATCAAAGAAGACATTTGGCATTTGTTTTTTTAAGGATTGGCTAGCTTTGCTTAGCATATTCTGCTCTAATGCCATACATTTCACTGCAAATTCTATGATTTTGTAATTTTTTAGTGCTGCATAATACTCCATTGTGTGTAGATTCCACATTTTTTTTAATCCATTCATCTATTGAAGGGCATCTAAGTTGGTTCCACAGTCTAGCTGTTGTGAATTGTCCCGCTATGATCATTGATGTGGCAGTATCCCAATAGTACGCTGTTTTAAGATCCTCAGGGAATAGTCCAAGAAGTGTGATAGCTTGGTCAAATGGTGGATCCATTCCCAGCTTTCCCAGGAATCTCCATACTGCTTTCCAAATTGGCTGCACCAATTTGCAGTCCCACCAGCAGTGTACAAGTGTCCCCTTTTCCCCACATCCTCGCCAACACTTACTGTTGTTTGACTTCCTAATGGCTGCCGATCTTACTGGAGTGAGATGGTATCCTAGGGTGGTTTTGATTTGCATTTCTCTGACTGCTAGAGATTGTGAGCATTTTTTCATGTACTTGTTGATTGATTGTATGTCCTCCTCTGTGAAGTGTCTGTTCAGGTCCTTGGCCCATTTGTTGATTGGGTTATTTGTTACCTTACTTTTTAATTTTTTGAGTTCTTTGTATATTTTGGATATTAGGGCTTTATCTGAAGTGAGAGGGGTAAAAATTTGTTCCCAGGATGTAGGTTCTCTATTTACCTCTCTTATTGTTTCTCTTGCTGAGAAAAAAAAAACTTTTAGTTTAAGTAAGTCCCATTAATTTATTCTTGTTATTAACTCTTGGGCTATGGGTGTCCTATTAAGGAATTTGGAGCCCGATCCCACAGTATGTAGATCGTAGCCAACTTTTTCTTGTATCAGATGCAGTGTCTCTGATTTGATATCTAGCTCCTTGATCCATCTTGAGTTAACTTCCTTGCTTGGCGAGAGAAAGGGATTCAGTGTCATTTTGTTGCATATCGATTTCCAATTTTTCTAGCACCATTTGTCCTTCGTATATTGCAGGTTTTTAGCCCCTTTTATCAAATATAAGAAAGTTGTAATTTTGTGGAATGGTTTCTGTGTCCTCTATTCTGTACCATTGGTCCACCTGCCTGTTTTGGTACCAGTACCATGCTGTTTTTGTTACTATTGCTTTGTAGTACAGTTTGAAGTCTGGTATCACTATACCTCCAGATTCAAACATCCTGCTTAGAATTGCTGTTGCTATTCTGGGTCTTTTGTTTTTCCATATGAATTTCATGATTGCTTTATCTTTTCTACAAGAAATGTCGTTGGGATTTTGATTGGCATCAATTTAAACCTGTAGAGAATTTGGGTAATATCGCCATTTTGATGATGCTAGTTCTGCCTATCCATGAATTGGGTATATTTTTCCATATTCTAAGATCTTCTTCTATCTCTTTATGTTTCTGTAGTTTTCATTTATAAATCTTTCACCTCTTTTGTTAGGTTGATTCCCAACTATATAATTGTTTTTCCAATTATCTTATTTTCTTTGAGGATATTTTGAATGGAGTTTTTTTCCTCATTTCCATTTCAGAAGTTTTGCTGCTGATATACAGGAATGCCTTTGATTTATGCGTGTTGATTGTATATCTTGCCACTTTGCTGAATTTATTTATTAACTCTAGCAGTTCCTCTGTAGACCCTTTTGGGTCTGTTAAATATATTATCATGTCATCCGCAAATAGCGATAATTTAAGTTCTTCTTTTCCTAGTTTTATGCCTTTAATTTCTTTTGTCTGTCTAATTGCTATGCCTAGTATTTCAAGAACTGAATTAAATAGAAGTGGTGATAGAGGGCATCCCTCTTGTTCCAGATTTTAGAGGGAATGCCTTCAGCTTTTCTCAATTTAGGATGATGCCAGCCTGAGGTTTAGCATATATAGCTTTTACAATCTTGAGGTAAGTTCCTGTTATCCCTAGTTTTTCTAGTGTTTTCAACATAAAGGGATGCTGAACTTTGTCGAATGTTTTTTCTGAATCTATCGATACAATCATATGGTTCTTGTCTTTAAGTCTATTGACGTGGTGAATAGCATTTATTGATTTCCGTATAATGAACCAGCCTTGCATCCCAGGGATGAATCCTACATGATCATGGTGCATAATTTTTTTTTGATATGCTTTTGTATTCGATTCACCAAGATTTTATTGAGAATTTTTGCATCCAAGTTTATTAGAGATATTGGTCTGTAGTTTTCTTTCTTTGAAGTGTCTTTGTCTGGTTTTGGGATCAGGGTGATATTGGCCTCATAGAATGAATTTGGAAGAGTTCCTTATTTTTCTATTTCTTGAAATAGCTTGGAAAGTATTGGTATTAATTCCTTTTTGAAGGTTTTGTAGATCTCTGCTGTATACCCATTCGGTCCATGGCTTTTTTTGGTTGGTAGTATTTTGATGGCTTCTTCTATTTCTTCCTTTGTTATTGGTCTGTTTAAATTGTGTGTGTCTTCCTGACTCAATCTGGGCAGATCGCATGACTTAAGAATTTATTGATATCTTCACTATCATCTATTTTATTGGAACATAGGGTTTCCATATACTTTCTAATTATCTTCTTATTTCTGTAGTGTCTGTTGTGATATTGCCTTTTTCATCCCGTATGTTAGTAATTTGAGTTCTCTCTTTTCTTCTCTTCCTTAGCATGGCTAAGGGCCTGCTCTCTCTTTTCTTCTCTTCCTTAGCATGGCTAAGGGCCTGCAGATCTTATTTATTTTTTCAAAGAACCAACTTTTAGTTTTATCAATATTTTCAATTTTTTTTTGTTTCAATTTCGTTGATTTCTGCTCTAATTTTAATTATTTCTTGTCTTCTACTACATTTGCTGTTGTTTTGCTCTTCCATTTCTAGGTTTTTGAGGCGTAGTGTGAGTTCATTTATTTGCTGATTTTTCTTTTTTTTTTGAGGAAAGAACTCCAAGAAATGAATTTCCCTCTTAAAACTGCTTTCATTGTGTCCCATAGATTCCAGTATGTTGTGTCTGTATTTTCATTTGTCTCTATGAATTTTTTTATCTCCTCCTTTATGTCTTCTGTAAACCATTGATCATTCAGTAGCATGTTGTTCATTTTCCATGTGATGTAGGATTTTTCCTTCCTTCTTTTATCATTGATTTCCAGATTCATTCCATTATGATCAGATATTCTGCATGGTATTATCTCCACGACTTTATATTTACTAAGAATTGCCCTATGGCATAATATATGGTCTATCTTTGAGTAGGATCCATGTGCTGCTGAGAAGAACGTGTATCCACTTTTTGATGGTTGATATATTCTATATATGTCGGTGAAGTCTAGGTTACTGATTTTGCTGTTGAATTCTATAGTTTCTTTATTCAGTTTTTGTCTAGAGGATCTGTCTAATGGCTAGAGCGGTGTGTTGAAGTCACCCATAATTATGGTGTTGTAGTTTATTTGACTCTTGAACTTGAGGCGAGTTTGTTTTATGAGTGTTGCAGCTCAATTGTTTGGTGCATACAAATTGATAATGGTTATGCATTGTTGGTGCAAGGTTCCTTTTAACAGTATATAGTGTCCTTCTTTATCCCTTTTGATTAACGTAGGTTTGAAGTTGATTTTATTCGATATGAGTATGGCCACTCCTGCTTGCTTCCGAGGGTCATGTGAGTGGTATGATTTTTCCCAAACTTTTAATTTCAGCCTCTGTATGTCTTTACCTATCATATGAGTCTCCTGAAGGCAGCATATTGTTGGATTTTTTTTTTTTTTGATCAAGGTTACTAGCTTATGTCTCTTGATTGGTGAGTTTAGGCCATTAACATTTAAGGTTACAATTGAAATATGATTTCTACTTCCAGTCATGTTTGTTTGTTTGTTTATTCATTTATTTATTTATTCATTTATTTATTTATTTTGGTTAGTTTTTACTTTTTGGTTATTTTCCTCTCCCTTTACTGAGATGCCTCCTGCTGCTAGTTTCAGGCATTACTTTTCAAATCCTCTTCTTGTAGTATTTTGCTCAAAATGCTTTGCACTGCTGGTGTTCTGGCTGTGAATTCTTTTAGCTTTTGTTTATCGTGAAAGACTTAAATTTCATTGTCAAATCTGAAGCTTAATTTTGCTGGATACAGTATTCTTGGTTGGAATCCATTATTTTTGAGCGTTTGAAATACTTTGTTCCAGGATCTTCTTGCTTTCAAAGTTTGTGATGAAAAAAATCAGTCGTTAACTTAATTGGTTTACCCCTGAATGTAACCTGCCTACTTTCTCTCGTAGCTTTTAATATTCTCTCTTTGTTCTGTATGTCCTTGTTCTGGCTATCTTCATAAATATTTGTCTTGGAGTTGGTCTATTATGGTTTTGAATGCTTGGGGTCCTGTAGGCTTCCAGGATTTGGCAATCCATTCCATCTTTCATCTCTGGGAAATTTTCTAGAATTATTTCATTTAATATGTTGTCCATTCCTTTGGTTTGAATCTCTATGCCTTTTTCTATCCCGATGACTCTCAAATTTGTTTTTTTTATGACATCCCATATCTCTTGAATAGATTGCTCATTGGATTTAAGCATCTTTTCTGTGTTTACTCTATTCTTTTCAAGTTGATAAACTTTGTCTTCATTATCTGACGTTGTAACTTCTACTTGATCTAGTCTATTTGTAATACTCTTCGTTTGAGTTTTTAATTTGGTTTATACTTTCCTGCATTTCTAGGATTACTGTTTGATATTTCTTTTTAATGTCTCTATCTCCTGGTAAAGCTCATTCTTTGCCATTTGAATTTGTTTGTTTATTTGATTTTCAAAATATACTTTTATTGCTTGGACTTGCTGCCTCATGTCTTCTCTAATATTCCTTTCCATCTGAGTTAGGTATGCCTTGAGTTTTTTCCCTATCCCTATTTCTAATGCTTCACGGTCCTCCTTTAGAATTTAGTTGTCCTGCATTTTTTGCACACCTTTTTTTCCCTTGTTTTTTCATGATGTTCACGTTACTTTTCAGCTCAATTTGATTGCTGTGTTTCTGCTTTCTTCAATAGATTTGTTTTGGTTTTATATATCTCTGTTGTCTCTCTTTTGTGTTTGTAGACTATGCCTGCAAAAGTGGATTCCACTTGGAAGGAATTCCGACAGCTGAGCTCCAGTGATGTCACCTGTCTGCTATGGCGGGCCCCAGGCTCCTTGCCGGGGTGTTTGAATGGGGGGGTGGGACTGGACTGTCTCTGGTTGGTTTCACCTCCCGGTCGCTGGCGGGTGGGCGGTCTCCAGCCATCCAGTTGTGCAATCAGCGAATGGGCTGTCACCGGCGGGCGGGTGATCTCTAGCTGCCCAATTGCGCAGGCAGCCAGCGGGTGATTGGTTGCTGGTGGGCAGGCGTTCTCCAGCCTCCTAGTCACGCGTGTCTGTCCTCTGGTCCCCTGGTTTCCTCTGCGAGTCCTGATTTCCCCTGCGACACCAGATTTCCCCTGAGTGATGCCTCTTGGCATCTCAAACTGTACTCTTTGCCTGCCATTCCTTGGTTGTGGAGGGTGTCTATTGGGAACACTGGCACTCTATTGTTTTGATTTTTTCCGCTTGCCCCACCCATTGCGCTGGCTAGAAAAATTTTGTTTTCACCGGTGATGGGAGGGGAAGTTGAAGGTCAGGTGCCACTAGTTTTCCCCCCGTCTTTATGAAGGCTTTCTCTGGTAATCCCTCCCCCGGAAAGCCTAAGAGAGAATTTTTGCGAATTACCTGCTGTATGGGAGATAAGCTGAGTAATACACACCTGTTTTGTTGTTGCAATCTGTCGGAGAGTGGTGGTGGATACTTCAGCTCTCCAAGATGGTGGCCGTTGGTTTCCTGGGTGGAGTTTCGGTTGTGGGGGATAGAACTGTAACACTTTCTTCCCCATCTGAAATCCCGAACTCAGCCCCAGGCTCAGTGGTGGGTGAGCCAGCCGGATTCCACAGAATCCGCAGCAACGTTTCTCCCTGCATGCTGGTCGCTTCACGGTGGAGGCCCGCCGTCTGTAGCCACGGCATGGGCCGCACGGATCAGCCACCCCAGATCTTCGGTCGCATAGTTGGCTCTTGTTTGAGACTCAATTACAGGACCTCGGTGGTGGAAATCATTCTTCTAGGTTCCAGGCACACCCATTTTTCTGTAAGATCCTAACAAGATACTTTTTCGTCATTCTAACTCCTTATTCACATGTGAAGTTGCGCAGTACAAAGGGTGTGATGCACTCTATTCATGGCCATCTTGCAATGTCAAAATATTAGGATTTCTATGCACCATTTACTGAAGATAGTTTTCAGTACTAGTAAACCAAAATGTTATTTCAGGTGGATGAATATTTCTGAGAATAATCTTTTGAAAAGTAGATTATAAATCCACATACATGAATATGAATGAAATTTGGGAGTGCATAATAAGACACATATATTTCATATTTTGAAAAATCTGGAGGATATATATATATATATATATATATATATATATATATATATATACAGACACACACAGAGAGACATTAAAAAGTAGCATTATATATGCCAATCGAAATTCATCATGAAATACATATCATCCACAGATTCAAAAATATTTATTTTACTGAACATGGATTTATGTATAATGCTATTTAAATAGGAGGATCACCCATAGGTTGAATTCTCAGTTCCAACAGCTTTTAGAAGGAGTGATATCTTCTCACAATTTCTATATGCCAAGTCAGCCACCTCACCAAAAATATACGTGTGATACCAGGTATGAATAAATATGTGCATATAAAACTACATGTGCTAAATAGGCTACAGAGAAAGGGAGACAGGAATTCACATATTTGTTAACTTTAAAAAAACATGGAGAATTCTTTCAACCAAATAATTGACTAGATTCATAACTCCTACCCTATATAATGCAAAAGGCAAGTCCAACTATACACGATGCCTCCTCTGAACTGCTTGTATTTCAATTCTGTTTGGGTTATTATTCTAGTCAGAGTTTAGTAGCATAGGGGTTAGTGTGAGGGATTCACTATTTTGACTGGAAAATTATAAAATGAATCCAATGTGTATACAAATATGTGCTACAAAAAATTGTTCCCACTGTCATCCAGAACAATGGCTTGACATTACCTAGTCCCCAAGTAAGACAAAATTAGAGGAGAAGAATTAGAAAATCTGTGAATACATATTTGAAATAGAGTATGCTAAGGAGTTTCCAAAAGTAAGGGACAGGGTAAACACTCCACAAACTGGAGCTCTTCTGGCCTAAAGACTTCTTGTGGAACTGCCTCTGAGGTTGGGCACTTGAAACATATGTTGTTGTCAAGTGCTTTAGCTTCGTTTCTAGTGAGACCAATAAAGGTGGGTCTGCATCTATGTGATCTGGAGGACATGGTTTATTATTTTCCACTGAACATGAGCAGCAGTGCTGAATTTGCTGTTTGTAGCTAAACTGTGGCCCCTGGGGTCTAAGTGTCTCCCCGTGTGGACTGTGAAGCCATTTTGTGATCCTAAAGTTTTCATGGTGTTTCTTGCGGCTTCACTGGGAGTTTGGTATTTGCTTCACAAAATACAAAGAGGTCAACAGTGTGTCAAGGGACACAGTGCTGGAGGGAGTTCTGTCACGTGTGGTGGGTCAGTTTCTGCAGGACAATGCACCAACCATGCTTCTATCCCACATAGCTTTCCCCATTGACCATAGCAACTTAATTCTGAAACTTTCCCTGAAACTTCTCAATATTACAAGATGCCTTTACATAGAAGGGACTGCTTGCTGCATCATGTCAGTCACAAGACATTTGGAAGCTAATGGCAGATCCACATGGCCCCACCACAAATGTTTTATCACACACCTGCCCACTACTGCTCTAGGCCAAGTACTCAGCAGGCTCCAATTTATTGGCATCTCTGTTCTACACCATTTTCATGAAACTCAGTCAATAAAGGCACTGTCTGGTATACTCATGATCAGCAACAGGACATCCAAAGGTTCTCCAGTGCCACCTGGTCATGGGAATTTCAAAAATTTCTTGGTATTTATCTAGCCATTTTTGAAAGATGAAGTTGGAGGCACTGTACGTTTCAAATCAATCCAGAACCATTAAATTTTGAGGAAGCTCATGTCAATGAAAGCTATGGAGAATTCTCACAGGCAAGGCTTCCCAAAGATTGGCTAAATGGTCTCGTGAATCCAGGCCCATTGAGGTCTACAATGTGAGGTCCATGTGTGTTTTGACTCTCAACTATGGCTGCCAAGTCTTTCAGAATAAAATCATGTGATATCTTGGCTGTGATTCTCAGTGCTTTGTGGAAATACAACCTGGGCATACATCTCAGTTTCCAAGGACGACTCTCATGCGTGAACTCATAACATCCCAACACAATTCATGGCAATACATCTCTGAGGTCAGTTCCAGAACTCAGTCTCTTAGGGGAATCACACCAGAGTTCATGTCAAGGTGGACCCAGTCATCTCTTCCAACCACCACACAAATGACCACAATTAAAACCAACACACTCCCACATGGCCCTCATGATCTTTCATATAAACACTCTTCATAACCTCTGGTTGAATGTTTCTATGAGGGGTGCAGACCAAGACAGTTTCCAAAATAATCTCCCTTGCCCCTAATGTGCCTAAAAACAGGGTGGCTTGGACACCCTTCCTGTGAACCTGGTGTGATCACATAGGCCTGCTGTTAATACTTCTCTGCTTCTCCAATTTGAGGACTACTGACTGTGGGGTTTAGATTCTTTGTCTGAATTGGAGACATGAGGAAACCCAAGCTCCTACGGGCTAGCCTCTGCAGGGCTTTGAAGAAATTATTTGACCCAATGCATTCCTATTCTAACTTGATGTAGGTCTAGAACCTCACAAAGGAAGGGGAGAGACTTCATCCAGAATGACTGCTCTTTTGGCTATTTTGGTTTTGTATGCACACATGGGATCGTTCTTTAGATCCATCAGGTGCTGAGAATCTAAGCCTAAGCCTCACACAGGGCCAAAAGGCTGATTCAGACACATCCTTTCCAAAGGAATTAAGCAAAAAGCCTCAGGTGATGCCCATTCATTTCCATGTGAAAACAGTTTTTTTTTTCAGGCTTCAAAAAGGGGTGGCCTGAGGCAAAGACCTTTCAGACATTCAGGGCAGCAGAACAATTGGTAATTAAAAGGCCCAAAGCAGGGTTTCTCCACTGAGACTCTCCTGATCACACTGATACCTGAGTTTTCTGAGATGCTCGCCATTCCCTTCAGCTATCCAGTACATGGCGATGTCACAGGGCTTGGAAGTGGTACATATATTGGACACAAAACCATGAGCCTATTCTGGAGAGTGGCCAGAATTCAGGAAGAAAGCAGAAACTTTGAAAGATAGCAAGTGTTGCCCATCGATAAGGCAAGCTGAAATCCATTCATAAATTGGGCAGGATGAATGCTGGGAAGCTTTCAACTAGACACGACATATCAATTGATGCATTCTCTTTTCTAATGTCTACAACCATGGACACCGTGGGATACACAGACATAGAAACACTCGCCTTGTCAAACGACTTACTCGAAACAGTCTACACCAAACCAAACATACCGACTTTCCTACCTATTCTGAGAACATGAGACAAATCCACAAACTCACACCCACACCCACAAAGGCACCTCCTTCCCCGAAGTAGGTCTGTGACTATCCAGAGTTTCTCTAATTGTGGACCATATTTTATTCCCACAAAATGGCCTGTCCTGTCTCAGATCTGGTCTCTTTGGTCAACATTTTGAACTACTGAGGAGCCAGCGGTGATCCAATACCTGCTTTCTCAGTAAAGGTGACTTTTCAGAGCTTTCTGGCATTTGGCCATCCTCACATCAGTAGGTACCAAGAAAGACTAAATCTGTCCTTGGTAAATCCAAGCAAGTGAGACCCCTGGGAGTGGGACTGGGACTGGATTTTGGTGACTGGCTTCCTGGATCCCAAGTTCAGAGAGTTCTGTCACCAAGGTTGTGAGGTGAGGTCACTTCCTTCAGAAAGTGAATAAGGTCACTGCCTTGGCAACCATGTTGTCCTAACAGTTGCTTCAAAGAGTCCCATGAAATGGAGGCTGCCCCTACTTTCTGTGACACTTTCACAACTTAGAATGGTATACCAACCATAGGCACCCAGGAAGAGCTCTCAACACAGGCCTGGTTGGGTCCTTCTTCTCTAAATTAAGAAGACCCAGGCTGATTCAGACACATTCCTTCATCCTGACCAAGTTTTTTACAATGAAAGATGACTTTTGCTCTCTCAGTTCCTACATAGCTGCCTACAACTTCTGCAGGGATCATTTTTGCATGGACCTTTGAGTTTCTCAGTAGTTGGAAGGAATCCTACATTTTTGTATTGTAAGACCATCTCTGTCCCTGCTCTTCTGTAAAGTTAGATTGAGGCAACAGTGTATGGTTAGGGTTAATAACAGGTTTGATTTGGGTTAGGAATCATTCAGCTGGATGAATAATGGTATTGATGACCTGCGATAATTACAAGAATATATAGGTAAAATATAAGTATGAAAACAGAAATCTATGTAAGATTTAAAACCCAGAAGTGTATTAGGACCTTGATTGTGATACTTAGCTTTGATTTATTTTCTGCACAGATGTCTCAGGTACATTGATATACAATTGCATTGGACCTTGTGCCTTGGATGATTGATTGTCAAAGATAACTTCCAGTCAAAAAGTGATAGTCGGTAAGATTAAGAAGATAGTCGGTAGTTTAGAAAGGAGAGTTAGTATAGTATTTGCACCAAATGTTCTTTAGCTATAGCTTTTCGGGTATAGAGTAAATGTAAATGTCAGCACATGTGAAGAGTCAGCCACAATGATGAACTGGGAAAAATATGTAGGAAAATAGATATCAATAGATACATTAGGAAATCTGGCAAAGTATAGTCGTTAGTGAAAAGTTAGTAAAATAGGTAGTTGTCTCTTCATGTTTTTCTGTATACTTAACTTCCCTCCCTGCCCTCCCCAAGGAAAGTATATAAGCCCTGTTTAAGCTGTTCTCAGGACTCTCTGCTCTATTGAAGTGAGCTCTGAGCCCCAGCATGCTGGCCACCAATAAACCCTTTGCTTTTGCATGAGACAGTTTCTTAGAGGTCTCTTCGCCTGACACTCATCCGACCTTTACATATGGAGGTTCCACCGAGTTCTGGCAGCAGCGGACGAGAGACCCCAACTGGCTCCTCAAGGGATTTGTAAGGCGCCTCTTTCTGGTGTCAGGTTTCAGGTTAGAGCTTGGCAAAATGGCTGTCAATGAAGAGTGTGAGCTCTCTCTCACGGTGGCTGACAGATGTGTCACAGAGCCACAGGCCACCACCCTGAGGGACACCCCAGAGGACTCTGAAAATCAAGGAACAATAGTCTCCTCAACTCAGTGATATTTTGTTTCAGATTCGGTATTGCCAGCCCATCAGGTATTGCCGGCTACTCAGTCCTCGTCTCAGTGTTGGACTTCCATTTCCTGTCTTTATTGTCTTGTCTTGTCTGTGTCATGTGTCATTGCTTTTACTGTTTGTGCATTTTTCATTATGGAAAAGAGCACTTCAATGCCTCTGTCCCTGACCCTTGATCACTGGACCAAATTCGGCTTAAGGGCTCAGAATCTTTCTTTTTCAGTAAACCGCTGGACCTGGCAGACTCTCTGTGCCTCAGAGTGGCCCACCTTTGGATTCGGATGGCCCTTAGAAGGATTTTTCTACTTCTCACTAATTTAAAAAGTCAGAGATATTGTCTTTCAGGAAGGGCCACTTAGCCATCCAGATCAAAAGCCATATATCTTAACCTGGCATTACCTCTGCAAATCTCCTCCATGGGTGAAGCCTTTCTTTGCCCCTGCCCCCGCTCCTAATCCTTCCCCCACGATCTCTCAAACCCTCTGCTCCTCCTCCTCCTCCACCCTCTTTTCTGCCTAAGTCACAAGATTTAACTCTACTGCACTCTCATCCCTCTCCTTATCCCTTGCCCTGGTCTCCCAACCCCCAACACCCTCTAAGTGATTCCCCTGCTGCTGACTCAGCCTCTCCGCCATTGGAGGAAGCTAAGCCAGCCCAGCACCCTCCAGAAAACTCCCCCGCCGCACACACAGCCCCTCCTCCCCTGGAGGAACCTGGCCCGGCTAAAGGAACTCACCATCAATGAAAGATTGAAAACCCTGGAACTCCCGTGATGCTCCCCCTCCGTCCCTATGTGCCAATGATTGATGATGGCCATGGGGAAAAATTGCAAGCCTACCAGTATTGGCCTTTCTCCTCTTCAGACCTATATAACTGGAAAAATAACAATCCCCCCTTTTAAGAGGACCCCACTCGTGTCTCAGGTGTGGTTGATTCATAGATGTTTTCACACCAGCCTACTTGGAATGACTGCCAACAACACCTAGGGACTCTCTTCATGACAGAGGAACAAAAGAGAATCCTCTTGAAAGCTAGAAAAAAATATCCTCGGACCAGATGTTTGACTGACACCACTTCCCAAAATATTCAACCCGGCTTTCCCTAGAATCGACAAAACTGGGACCCCAACACCTTTGAAGGTAGGGAGCATCTGTCCACTTATCTCCGGGCTCTAATAGCGGGTATCTTAGTGGCTGCTAGGCGACCAACTAATTTGGCCAAGGTAATAGAGTTTATTCAAGGGCCTGATGTATCTCCCTCTATGTTTCTAGAGAGAATTATGGAGGCATATAGGAGATATACTCCTTTTGATACTCAGGCAGAGGCTCAAAAGGCATCTGTCATGATGGCCTTTATTGGGCAAGCTGCCATGGATATTTAAAGAAAGTTACAACACTTAGATGGATTACAAGATATGACTTTGAGAGATTTAGTCAGAGAAGCCAAAAACGTATACTATACGAGAGAAACTGAGGAAGATAAGGAAGCAAAGGGTGGATAAAAGAAACAAAAGACAGACTAAGGAATTGACTCAGGTCCTGGTCACAACAACAAATAGGCCAGAAATAAGAAACATGGAGACAGGAAGGGATACCTGGGCCCAAACTAGAGGCCACCCCTGGCCTCAGATCAATGTGCCTATTGTAAAGAAAAAGGACACTGGGCCAAAGAGAGCCCTAGAAAGAGACAGCCACGCCAGCCAGCCATCCTGACTCTGCAAGATGACTAAGAAAGTTGGGGATCAGATCCCCTCCCCGAGCTCAGGTTAACTTTTGAAGTGGAGGGCACCCCAGTAAACATTGAAGTGGATACAGGGGCAATATACTCAGCCATTAAGGCTCCATTTTGCCCTCTATCAAATAAAAGGTCTCTAATTCAAGGGGCTAATTGCAGTAAATATCGGGCTTGGACAACTAAGAGGACCTGGGACCAGGGGAAAGGAAAAATCCATCACTCCTTCCAAGTAATCCCAGAATGCCCGGCCCCATTGATGGGCAGAGTTCTGCTCACCAAGCTCCGGGCCAAAATAACTTTTAACCCTGAAGGCCCCCAAGTGGAATATATATATATACACAAAACACAAACACAGACAATGAAAAGTAGCAATATATATGCCAATCGAAATTCTTCATGAAATATATATCATCCACTGATGCAAAAATATTAATTTTACTTAGCATGGATTTATGTATAATGTTTTTTTTTTTACTAGGAGGCTCCCCCATAGGTTGAATTTTCAGTTCCAACAGCGTTTAGGAGAAGTGATCTCTTCTCACAATTTGAATCTGCTAAGTCAGCCACCTGACAAGAATATACGTGTGATACCACGTAGGATTCTATATGTGCATATAAAATACATGTGGCAAGTAGGCTACAGAGAAAGGGAGACAGGTATTCACATATTTTTTAACTTTAAAAACACATGGAGAACTATTTCATTTAAAAATTAGCTAGATTTATAACACCTACCCTAGATCATGCAAAAGGCAACTCCAACTATACACCATGCCTCCTCTGAACTGCTTGTATTTCTATTCTATTTGGGTTATTTTTCTCCATCATATTAGGATTAGTAGTCATATTCTAGTAGGGTATGGGTTAGTGCCAGGTGTCCCGGCCGGCAGGACACATCAACGTGGGCATCGAACATAGTTGGGAAGGAATGAAGGGACAAAAGACAGGACAGATGACACCCAGACAGGAGTTCTGATCAAGCTGCAAACTTTTATTGTTCTCACAGGGTGTTTATATGCTGCTGATGGGAAAGCTCTCTTATCGGCAGTTGCTGGATGTCTTCACAGGGTTAGATAACCTCAGGATATTTCAGGAAGACAGATGGCGACAGGATGTCTCAGGGAGATAGATGGTTGTGGGATATCTCCCAGGCAGGATGTCCCCCAGGGGGCTGTTTCTTGTAAGTGTCAGGCTATTTTTTGAAGGAGAACTTTCTTTTAGCCCCTGACATCTCCCCCTTTCTTATATAAAATATTTGACCTACCTTACCGGCCATGTTTTTAGGGGGGGGGGTTAGAGGCTCTGTTTCTCTAGGAGGCCTTAGAATATCTCCTGATCCGAGCGAGCATCTTTACTAGCAGATTTCGTGGTGGCCTTGGCATGTTTTTGGAGGAGATGGCCTTGAAGCGGAAGCATGCCAACCGCCATGCACCAGAGCATGTCACTCACAGGTCTTGTGTTTGGGGATCCGTGGATCCATCCTTTTGCAATCCTTCCTGCACCCTCCGATATTGTGGCCTAACGTCCTCACTCCATGGGTGCGTCTTCCCCCAAGCCGAAGGGCCCATGTAGACGAACCCTTATGGCAAGGGCAGAAGATGGTTTGTCAGAGCTGTTACTTATAGTTTTATGTAAGAAAGAGAGATTTGTGGGGATGTAAACTTAAGAAATAAGCCTGTCAGAAGGGTAGAACATCCTTTTAAAAGTTGACAGCGTGGTCTTCCATCTCCAGATGATGATAGTGGATTTGTAGGGGCTTAGAGGCCATAATATTAATGTGTTCTTTAATAAATTGTACCACACTGTTTATAATGCAGGGTCCTATGGTCACCATTAAACGTAAACCCAACAAAGGGCCTAATAGGGGAAGAAGGTAGGGTAGAAATCCATTAAGCTTTGTCCAGAGGGGATTTTCAAATAGTTCCCTTCATCTCTTTTCTAGATCTTCTTGAAGCTGCTTAAATTTAGTGCATACTATGACTGATTTATTGGCATAAAAGCAGCATCGTTCCCCTAAGGCCAATCAAATATCTCCCTGGTTAGCAGTCAGCAAATCTAAGCCTCGTCTGTTTTGAAGGAACACTTTTGCCAGGAAGTCTATTTGGTCCTACAAATCTTTAATGGTTTCTGATAGAGTTTGTACATCATTTTAAGTTGTTGAGACAGGCGATGGTAAGGGTGTATTGCCGTGCCTAAGCCAGTGTACCTGTGCCCACAGCAGCTGTTATTCCAAGGCTGGCAATAAGTGATAAGGCCTGTATCGCCCGCCTCTGTCTTTTGACTAAGGTGTCTAGGCTAGAGGTTCGTCTCCTGGGACAATAGTTATATCAGGGAGTAATAAGGCAAGAACACAGCCACTGTTCCAATTCGCTGGAAGCCTGGGGAAGGCCACATTTCCTCCACACATAACAACTGTGCCATTGGGGGGACAAAGAGATGGGATGGGTGAGGAATAATTTTGTTCTGTTGAGCAATTTCCAAAGGAAGCAATTCCAAAATCCATATCATA
Organism: Callospermophilus lateralis; assembly: GCF_048772815.1. Taxonomy (NCBI): domain Eukaryota; kingdom Metazoa; phylum Chordata; class Mammalia; order Rodentia; family Sciuridae; genus Callospermophilus; species Callospermophilus lateralis. The sequence goes on from NW_027515591.1 coordinate 153,446, forward strand.
GGTATTATTCTGCATCACGCCTAAAAGACATAATGTAAAAGTGCCTATAGGCTGTACTTTAAAGGGAAATCCGGGTTGGCATGTATTATCATTGTCCATAGTAGAATTAATAGGAACTGCCATAGGCATGCTTGCCCCAGTTGTCATGCAGAGCCAGCAATTACCAGCAAGGGTGGGGTTGGAATTATTAAGGAAGGAGAAGGTAGTTTGCAAAATATCTAATGTATTGGTATCTAAACCTGGGAACTGGGATTTCGGCTACATTAAGGGATGATATGTGAGCTCAGGGATTTGGGGTTTCAAAAGTTTGATTATCTGAGGATGCTTGACTGCATCAGTGGGTCCTCTACCATCAGAGACCCCTGTAGGGTCCTTAATGGGCCAGTTGGAATTTTTTCCGACAGTGCCTTGGCACCCAGCTGACTGTAGCTTGGTGTATTTGCCTTCTCCTCCCTGGTCAAAGAGAACGGGGGTATAATGAATAGTGGTCCACCCTGCTTCATGAGTTTTAGTTAGGGAGGCTTCAAAAAATTATTCTCCCTGCTTGTTAACACAAATTGAGGCCGACACAAAACAAGAGACATGCATCTCCTGGGTATGCGTACGGGTTGCAGAACAATTTTGGAGAGCTTTACTTGTACTAGGGGGAATAATCTTTGGCTTGTTAACACATACCCATTTAGGCTGATGAACTCCTCTGAATTTATGGTCAACCTCGGAACGGAGGTAAGCCACCTTAGTCATGCAGTCAGCAGTCTGGTTCCAACTAGTGGGAGCCTGAGTCCAAGATCCTCCCTTGCCTTCACGGGGGGAGGGGGGGGAAGGTTCTCCATGATGTTGGAAGGTGGAGGGCCCAGGCCTCCGTGCACAAACCTGTTCAGCAGAAGTGCCTTAAGCAGGATCCTCACACAGATTGTTGGATGGATCCGAAAAAGGGGAAAATTTGTACTCAGGGAGAGGGCCTTCGTCCCCGGTTTGAGGTAAGTCATTAACCTGTTTAACCAGGCATTCTGGTAACCATCTTGGGGCTGCTAGCTCTTGGTCCAAAACACAAGCTGAGCCACATTCCCAGATGAGGACAGGATGTGGGCATTTCTATTTATTTGTAAGGGGATTTCGCCACATAACAGGTGGCTGATCAGAATTGGAAAAGGGATGCCAGTGTGTGTCTGCAGCCGAAAGGCCTTCACTGTCTAGGGTAAGAAAAGAAAGGGCAAATAATGCATGGTTAAGGCAATGCCTGTGAGTGGTAAATACAAGGGCGGAAGCCTTAAGGCGGGATAGCCAAGTCTTTAAGGTAAGGTGGAACATTCCACAATGCCTTGGCCCTGAGGTTTGTATTGAATTCCAGTAGGATGACAAAATTGCAAGGTAGCACAAAACTGTTTAAACTTGGCACTGGTATATGGAGGACAATTATCTGTTTTAATATGTATTGGTTTACCCATTATGGAAAAGGCTGAAACAAGATGAGAAAGGACATCTTTGGTAGCCTCTCCAGAATGTGGTGATGCAAAAATAAAGCTGCTGAAGTTATCGATAGAAACGTGTATATATTTGGTTTTTCCAAATTCAGGAAAATGAGTAACATCCATTTGCCAAACCTGATTTGGCAGTAATCCTCGGGGGTTAACTCCCAAGTGTTGAATGGGGAGGGAGAGAGCGCAAGCAGGGCATTCTTTTACTATTTCTCGTTTCTGTTGCCTGGTAATTTTACAAAGTAATCGAAGGCTCTGGGAATTTAGTTGGTGAAGATTGTTTAGCTCCGTGGCCTATTGAATGGAGCCACCAAAAATTTGAAAGATGGTAGGAGTTGCTGCATCAGCTTGAGCATTACCTGTGTTAGAGGGTCGGAAAGATCAGAGTGTGCCCTGATGTGTCCTAAGAAAAATGGGTGTTGTCTGGCCTGAATTAGCTGCTGAAGCTGGTGAAACAGAAAGGCCGCATTGGAAGAAGCTTTAATCGCGGGTGAAATCTCCAGCAGGGGCACAGAATGAGCAATGTAGGCACTGTCTGTATGAATATTAACAGGATTATCACAAAATGTTATAAAAACTTGTGTTATGGCAAACAATTTCACAAACTGTGCTGAATGATAGACAGTATCAAAGGTTGTAGGCTGGTTATTGACAACAAAGACCGCACAGCCATTACTGGAACCGTCTGTAAAGACAGTAAGGGCTTGGAACTGAGAGCCTTTTGAGTAATTTTGGGAAAAATAAATGGATGTATCTGGACAAAATGTAAAAGGGTGTCATTGGGGACGTGGTTATCAATTGTTCCCAAATGGCCTGATTGGGCAATACCCCATTCATCCCCTCTCTGTAGTAAAAATTGGGTTTGGTCATTAGTATATGGAATTAAAATATTATCAGGGTCTTTGCCAAAATGTTGTCGAGAAAGCAAACGACCTTTAATAATAATAGAAGCTACCTGAGCAAGATAAACGGTAATAAACTTGGAGGATGTGGTGGATAAATGGACCCAAAGCAAGGGGAAGCCTTTATTTTTAAAATATGGATATCACTGCCAAAATTTTCCTGAGGGTATATGAGGAGTGTGTAAAAGAACCAGAACCAGAGGAAGGTTATAAGAAATTTGTGTAACAAACTGTTTGGCAATGGCCTCTGTGACTTGGTTTAATGCCTGTCATGCCTCGGGAGTAAGCTTTTGAGGGGAGGAAGGGTAGGAATCACCTCTCAAAATATCATTAAGGGGCAAAAGTACACAAGTGGATAATTATAAATATGTTCTTAGCCATTGAATATCTCCCAGTAATTTTTGAGAATCATTAAGGGTGTGAAGATGGTTCACACGCAGTTGTATTTTATGAATTTGGATCTGATTATCTTGAAGTTTAAGGCCCAAATAGGTATAAGGGTCCTGTGTTTAAACCTTATCAGGAGCTATCCGTAGTCTCAAGGTAGTGAGGGTTTTCTAAAGGTCCAAGTAACAATTATTAAGGTCATGGTAATTAGGTGCAGCAATTAAAAATTCATCCATATTATGTAAAACATAAAATTGTGGTCATCACTCTCTCACAGGGTCTACTGCTTGAACAACTTATATTTAGCAAAGACTAGGGCTGTTGGCCATACCTTGGGGAAGAACCTTCCATTGAAATCTCTGCATAGGGCCGTGGAAATTAATGCAAGGGAGACTAAAGGCAAAATAGGGTCTATCCTCAGGATGTAAAGGAATGGTAAAAAAGCAAACTTTTAAGTCAATAACCATTTTACAATAGTTTTGGGAATAGCCATTGGTGTGGGAATTCGAGACAGTAGTGCTCCCATCAGGCACATAACTTTATTACTGGCACACAAATATTGTAAAAGATGCCGCTTGTCTGATTTTTTCTTGATAACAAAAATAGGAGTAATCCATGGTGAGGTTGAGGGCTCTACATGGCCGGCTGCCAGCTGTTCCTGCACTAACATGGAGGCAGCCTCCAATTTTTTGGGGGGGTAAGGGGCCACTGATCCACCCACACAAGAGTCTGAGTCTCCCAAATAATTTTATCTGCATGGGGTACAGGAGGGTCAGGAACCGACACTAAAAATCAGAATACCCAAATCCATATGTATTTGTTTTTTTATGTGTTTTATAGTCCCCACCAGTCCTTGTCTCAGTCTCACAAGGCCTGTACCAGGGACAAAATTTATACGAAGCATTTGATGAGTCATCATGGAATTGGGACTGGCAAGAATGACTTCCATTTGACTCAAAATATCTCGGCCCCATAGGTTAACAGGGAGGTCAGGAACAATGAAAGGAGTGACAGTCACCTTATTACCCTCTTTATCAGTAAAGCTAAGAGCCCTAGAACTGACATGGGGATTTTTTGACTCTTAACCCTTTTAGGTCATTCAAGGATGGGGTGATGGGCCAACCTGATGGCCAGTATTTGTGAGAAATAATTGTGGCATCAGCTCCAGTATCTAGAATTCCTTGGAATTCCTTTTTTTCAATAAGTAAGGTAAGGGTGGGTCTATTGTGAGAAATGGGCTGAACCCAATATACATCAGAGGAGCCGAGGGAGGCTGTCCCCCATTTTATGTTTGGGCGGTGGAAGTGCCTCCTGAATCCAAGGGAAGGAATATTAATTGTGCAAGTCTTGTTCCTGCTGGGATGGCCGCAACTCCATTAATAGCTGTTGCTAGTATTTTTATTTCTCCAGTGAAATCATTATCATTAATGCCAGGGAAGACCTGAACACCATTTAAGGTAGCAGAGACTCTTCCAAGAATAAGGGCACTCGTATGAGATGAAGGGGGACCCATAATTCTAGTGGGTATTATCTGGTGCCCTTGCATTGAGTCTAATATTGTATCGGTGGTGGCACAGAGGTCCAATCCTGCGCTGCCTGGGGTGGCTAGTTGGAGGGAGGCAATTGTGGGGAAGAATTTTGTGGTAGGTTTGGAGTTTGGTAGGGAATAAACCTTATTGCCCCTGGTTTTGTCCTGGGGGAGGTCGTGGCCAGGGGCTGGCCCCGCAGGGTTTTCCTGAGAAGCAGGAAGAAATAGGCTGTCTGAGGCCATTTGTCTTAGATCTACACTTACTGGCCCAGTGATGACATTTACCACATCTAGAACAAAGGGTAGCTGGGGGCGGTTTAGCCCCAGTTTGAGGAGACGATATTCCTACGCTTTGTTTGTCTTTCAGACACTTGCGTGCAAAATGGCCAGGTTGTTTACAAGTAAAGCAAGTACATGAGCCAGGATTGTGAAAGGCCTTGATAAAGGGGGCATGTAGGGCGAGACCCATGGCATGGGCTGCACCCACCCCTGCACAGAGTCTAATAAAGTCCGAAAGTTTCCCTTTTTCCTTATGTGGTCAAAGAACATCCTGACATGCCAGGTTGGCGTTTTCTAAGGCAAGATGTTTTACAAAAGTTCTTTTGCTTTCGCTTGGTCCAAGCAAGCATTCTGCAGCTAGGTTAAGCCGGGGAACAAGGTTTCTATAAGGGTCGTTGGGTCCTTGTCAAATTTTTGCCAAAGAAGTGGTAGCCGAGCCAGTTTGAGGGAGGCATCTCCAAGCATGTAAGCAAGCCATCTGAATCTGCGCCAAAATTCCAGCAGGGAAACGTGCCTATTTAGTTTTAGTGTCAAATGGCGCATAGCCCACTAGCTTAACATAAGTTCAGGATTTAGAGGAGGCCTTAGTTAATTTTTTTTGAGCAGTTTCCTGACAGTGCTCCTCGAAATCTGCATTCCATAACAGGAAATCTCCGGCACTGAGGGTAGCTCGGTCTAAAAATTTCCAATCATTGGGAGTAAGCCATTGTGCGCTGTGGCTTTCTAATAAAGTCAACTTGTAGGGCACAGTGGGGCCATTGTGAGCACAAGTCTTTTTATGTTTTTCAAGAAAACGCAGGCTTAATTTTTTTGTAGACACTCTGGGTTCCTTCCTGCCTAGGGGTGAACTCCTCATCCTCTGAGTCCTGATCTCCTTGATCCATTTCCCCCACTTCCTCCTCTTGATCCTCGTCTAAGTCTTTGACCTCAGCCTGGGCAGGCTTATCTATCTGACTGCGGGTGACTGGGAAGGCGAGAACAGGCTGATGGAGTGGCTTAGCCTTTGTATTAGACCGCCGTGGGCCAGTTTGCATTGACTCCGTGCCTAAGGCTAATGAACAGAGCTCAGAGTCTAGGGATCTTAATTCTTTTAAAAGTTTGATCTGTTCCCGTCTATGTTGGAGAGACTCTCACAAGGGAGCCAGGCTAGGCAAGGGAAGTGGGGAAAAATATCTGGGTTGCATTTTGCTCCTGAAAGGCTGGAGCACAAAAGGCAGGAGGGATATAGGAGGTAGGTAGATGTGTAAGTCCTATAGGCTGTGGCAGGGTCCTGAGAGGTGGCGCATCTTCTGAATTGTAGCTTGCTGCTTCCTTCTCCAAGGTAGCCTCCGTCCCAGGGGTCAATGTGTCTCTGGGATTTAAAACTCGATAAAGGTGTTTGGTAACCATTGGAGCCTTATTCATTAGGGTGGTATTTTGAGGGGGACTAGGAAGGTTCCCAGGGTCCTGGGGAGACTGAGAAGGGTCAATGTCTATACTAACTGATGGGCATGCCGTGGGGAGACGAGAGGTGTTTTGCATAGTCTCTTCTCCAATCCTGACAAGTTGTAAGGTACCATTGTCAAAGGGTGAACTTTTAAGAATTTCATTAATTAAGTTCCAGTAAGAAAAGGTGGGAACTGGCACTTTTTCTGGGCCAAAGGTTTCATAATAATCTTTTAAACAGTCTCTTACTCTAAGCCATCTTTTGCCATCAATGGTCACTTCAATGTGAAACCATGTACACAATTCTCCTATGTATTAGAAGAAAAATTTTAAGTCCTTTTTCTTAACATGCACCCCTCATGTCTTGAAGGACTCCTTGAGGCCTGACAAAAACAAATCATGTGACGAAACTGCTTGTCCCATGGTGGGTCACTCACCGTGCGTCATCCCCACTCTCCTCCTGGATCTGTCTCTTTGTGGTGTCTGCTGAGGCAATCTCGAGCTCCACTTGATGAAGTCTTCCAGGAGGACGGGGTTCCCAATCAGTCAAAGGCTCGAGCCCCAGTCAGTGGGTGCCAGTAGTCACGGCTGGAAAGACACATCAACAGGGGCAGCGAACCTAGATGCGGAGGAATGAAGGGACAGGACTGAAGGGACAGCAAGACAGGAGTTCTTATCAAGCTGCAAACTTTTATTTTTCACACAGGGGCATTTATATGCTGGAGATGGGAAAGCTCTCTTATCCAAAGTTCCTGGATGTCTTCACAAGGTGAGATAAACTCAGGATGTTTCAGGAATACAGATGGCAACAGGATGTCTCAGAGACACAGTTGGCTACAGGATGTCTCCCAGACAGGATGTCTCCATGGGGGCTGTTTCTTGTAAGTGTCAGGCTATTCTTTGAAGGTGAATTCCTTCTATGCCTGACAGTCAGGGATTCAGTATTTCAAATGGAAAATTGGAAAAAGAATCCAATGTGTATTCAGAACAATGCCTTGACATTACCTTCATCCCATGTAAGACACAATTAGAGGAGAAGAGTTAGAAAATCTGTGAATACACATCTGGAATGGAAAATGCTCAGGAGTTCACAACCTTGGAGGTGGTATAGGAGTTTCCAAAAGTCAGAGACAGGGTAAAAACACCACAAACATGGAGCTCTGCCGGCCTAAATATTTCTTGAGAAACTTCATCTGAGGTTGTTTTTAGGAGCTTTAGCTTCCTTTATAGTGAGACGATCAAAGCTGGGTCAGCATCTATGTGACCTAGAGGACATTGTTTCTTATTTTCCAATGAACATGAGGCAGCAGTGCTGAATTCTCTCTTTGTAGGGAAACTGTGGCCACTGGTGGCTAAGTGTCTCCCAGGGTGGAATGTGAAGCCATTGGTCATCCTCCAATTTTTGTGGTGTTTCTTGCAGCTGCACTGGGAGTTTGATATTTGCTTCACAAAATACAAGAAGTTCAACTGGGACACAGTGATGGAGGGAGTTCTGTCACGTCTGGTGGGTAAGGGTCTGCAGGAGAATGCACCAACAAGGCTTCTATCCCACATAGCTTGCCCTCTTGACCATAGCAATCTGATTGTAAACATTGCCCTGAATCCTCTCCATATAACAAGATGCCTTTACATACAAGGATCTGGGGCTTGTACCATGTCAGTCACAAACCATTTGGAAGCGAAGGGCAGATGCAGATGACCCGACCACAGATGTTTTAACACACACCAGCACACCACTGCTCTAGGCCGACTACTCAGCAGGCTCCAAATTACTGGCATCTCCGTTCTACACCATTTTCATGAAACCCAGTCAATCAAGGCACTGTCTGGTACACTGATGGTCATCAATAGGACATCCATAGGTTCTCCAGGTCCACCCGGTCATGGGAATGTCAAAAATTTAAAGGTATTTATCTAGCCATTTTTCAAGGGTGAAGTTGGAGGCACTGTGGGTTTCAATTCATTCAGGAATGATTAAATGGAGAGGAAGCTCATTTCAATGAAAGCTCTGGAGAACTATCACACGCAAGGCTTCCCAAAGACAGGCCAAAAGGTCCCATGAAGCCAGACCTATTGATGTCTACAATTTGAGGTCCATATGTGTTTTGACTTGCAACTATGGCTGCCAAGTCTTTAAGAATAAAATCATGTGATATCCTTCCCAAGATTCCCAGTGCTCTGTGGAAAGCCAACCTGGGCATAGATCCCAGTTTCCAAGGGCGACTCTCATGCATGGCCTCCTAAAATTCCAACACAATACAAGGCAATACTTCTTTGAGGTAAGTTCCAGAACTCAGTCTCTAAGGAGAATCACACCAGTGTTCAAGCCCAGGTGGACCCAGTCATCTATTCCAAGCGCCACACAAATGACCGCAACTAAAATCAAGACACTCCCACATGGCCCTCATTTTCTTCCATATAGACACTCATCATAACCTCTGGCTGGAGGTTTCCATGAGGGGCACAGCCTAAGACAGTGTCCAAAATAAGCTCCCTTGCATCCATTTGCCTAAAGTCAGTGTGGCCGGGACATCCTTCCTGTGAACCAGGAGTGTTCAAAGAGGCCTGCCGTTAATATTGCTCTTATTCTCAATTTTGAGGCCTACTGACTGTGGTGTTTAGATTCTTTATGTTAATTGGAGTCATGAGAAAACCCAAGAACCTATGGTCTAGTGTCTGCAGGGCTTTGAAGAACTCATTTGACCCAAAGGATCCATATTCTCAATGATGGAAGTCAGAAACCTTACAGAGGAAGGCGAGAAACTTCATCCAAAATGACTGCTCTTTTGGCTTTTTGATTTGCATGCACACATGGGATTTTTCTTTAGATCCATCAGGTGCTGAGAATCTAAGCCACAGCCTCACACAGGGCCAAGAGGCTGATTCAGACACATCCCTTTCCAAAGCAATTAAGAAAGAGCCACAGGTAATGTTTATACATTTCCATTTGAAAACTGTTTTCTTCAGGCTTCAAAAAGGCATAGCCTGAGGCAAAGACCTTCCTGACATTCAGGGCAACAGAAGGATATGTAAGCAAAAGGCCCAAAGCGGGGTTTTTCCATTGAGACTTTCCTGGTCACACTGATATCTGAGTTTTCTGAGATGCTCATCATTTCCTTCAGCTCTCTAGTACATGGCCGTATCACAGAGCGTGGAGGTGGTTCATATCTTGGACACAATACCATGAGCGTATTCTGGAGGTTGCCCATAATTCAGGTAGAGAACAGGAACTTAAGAAGATATTAGGTGTTGCCCATCCATTAGGCAAGCCGCAGACCATTCATAAATTGGGCAGAATCAATGCTGGGAAGATTTCTACTAGAAAGGACACATGTATTTATGCATTCTCTTTTCTATTGTCTACAACCATGGACACAGTGGGATACACAGATATAGAAAGACGAGCCTTGTCAAACGACTTACTAGAATCAGTTCACACCAAACCAAACAAACCGACTTTCTTACCTATTCTCAGAACATGAGACAAAACCACAAACCAATACCCACACCCACACCCACACAGACCCCCAAGTACCTCTGTGACAATACGGAGTGTCGTTTGATGGTGGGCCATAAGAAATTCCCTCATAATGGGCTGTCCTGTCTCAGATCTAGTCTCTGTGGCCAACTTTGTGAATCTGTAAGGAGCCAGTGGTGAGCCACTATCTGCTTTCTCAGGAAAGGCCCCTCTTCAGACCTTCCTGGCATTTGGCCATCCTCACATAAGTAGGTACCGAGAAAGACTGACTCTGTCTTTGGTAAATCCGAAAAATTTTGACCACTGGGACTGTGACTGGGACTGGCTCTGGATGCCTGGCTTTCTGGATCCCAAGTTCAGAGAATTCCATCACCAAGGAAGTGAGGTGAGGTCACTTCCTTCAGGAACTGAATGAGGTCCATACCTTGGCAACCACTTTGTCCTAACAGTTGCTTCCAAGGGTCCCATGAGATGGAGGCTGCACCTACTTACTCTGACATTTTCACAAGTTAGAATGGTATAAAACCATAGGCACCCAGGAACAGCTCTCCACACAGGCCTGGTTTGCTGCATCTTCTTTACATTAAGAAGAGAGAGGCTGATTCTGACACAACCCTTCATCCTGACCAGGTTGTTTGCAATGAAAGATGACTTTTGCTCTCTGAGGTCCTTAATAGCTTCCTACATCTTCTCCAGGGATCATCTTTAATGACCTTTGAGGTTCTCAGCAGGTGAAAGATCCCTTAATGTCTGTCTTGTAAGACCAACTCTGTCCCTGCTCTTCTGTAAAGTTAGATTGAGGGAAGAGTGTATGGTTAGGGTTAATAACATGTTCAATCTGTGTTAGGAACTATTCTGCTGGATGAATAATGTTATTGGGAACCTACGATATTTATAAGAATATGTAGGTGAAATATATGTATGAAAACAGAAATCTAAGATTTGAAACCCTGAAGGGCATTGGGCCCTTCATTGGTATACTTAGTGTTGACTTACTTTCTGCACAGATGTCTCAGATAAATAAATATACAATGGCATAGGACCTTGTACATTGGATGATTGAATGTGGAAGAGAACATCCAGTCAAAAAGGGATAGTAGGTAAGATTAGGAAGATAGTTGGTAGGTTTTGGAAGGAGAGTGAGTATAGGATTTGGAAAAAAAAAACTTCTTTAGCAAAAGGGTTTCTGTTAGAGGGTGAAGGTAAATGTCAGCACATATGAAGATTCAGTCACAATGATGAACTTTGGAAAATATGTAGGAAATCAGATAATAATAGAGACATTACAAAATCAGGGAAAGTACAAAGTGAGTGATAGGATTAGACATTTTGAACAGGGTTGAGTTTGAATATATAATCTTAGGAAGAAACAAATATGTAGTCACCAATAGGATTGACATTTGAGAGCATTAGGCAATGTGGACATGGATGTTTTTAGTAATCCCTGTTCACTTTCCTTTTAGGCTTTGGTACAATCATAAGTGTAACCTTTGCATTTTGTGTCCAGAATATTACTGTGATAAAATGTATATGTAGATGGCGTGACATTAGTATTTCTTCCAGCATTTCTGGGAGCAATGTTTTGAAGTCCTATAAATTAGTATTGGTGGTACAAAGAGGTGTACACTGTGTCTATGAATATAGAGATAGTGCATGAATAGACCACATTGTGAATCAATAATATAACTGGTCCCACTTTAAATAATAGATTGAATTCATATCTGAAAATATATAAGAAATCTTATATCGATATACCATCATTCATTCCAACCAGCAATACATCTAATGGTAATATTAGGGTTATGGTTTATCACGAAGTGTCTTTGAGTTTTGCTTCAAAAGTGATCATGGAAATCGAAAATAATGTGTTTGGAAAGAAGTCTCATGAAAAGACCCATCAAAAACATGGAGGAATACATGTGTTCTGTAGAATAAAGTGATTGAATGTGAACAAAATGCCTATAAATTTGCAAATTTTTGGATGAAATATATTTGCTATGATGAGCATAAACTGAAGAAATAGTAATGTACCAGTGTTGAATAAAATAAATGTCAAAATGCACAACATGTCCCATAGGAATCTACTTGTATTGATGTTAAACTGGTTCAGTTACTGTGGAAATATTAGGATTTGTATGCACCTTTCACTGAAGATAGTTTTCAGTACTAGGAAACAAATATGTATTTCAGGTGAATGAATAATTTTGAGAATACTCTTGTGAAAATTTGATTATAAATACACATACTTGAATATGAATGAGTTTAGGGAGTGTATAACAAGACATATATTTCATATTTTGAAAAATCTGGAGAGTGTGTATATATATATATATATATATATATATATATATATATATATATATATATATATACATACACAAACACACAGACATTAAAAATAGCATAATATATTCCAATTGAAATTCACCATGAAATATATGTCATCTACAGATCCAAATGTATTTATTTTATTGAATATGGATTTATGTATAATGTTCTTAAACAAGGAAGCTCACTCATAGATTGAATTTTCAGTTCCAACAGCTTTTAGGAGGAGTGATCTCTTACAATTTGTATCTGCCAAGTCAGTCACCTCACAAGAATGTACGTGTGGTATCAGGTAAGATTCTATAATTGCATGTAAAAATACATGTGCTGAATAGGATACAGAGAAAGGGATGCCTTGACATTACAATCACGGAGACTAAGGCACAATTAGAGGAGAAGAGTTAGAAAATCTCTGAATAAATATCTGGAATGGAATATGCTCAGGAGTTCACAACCTTGAAGACGGAAGAGGAGATTTCAAAAGTAAGGGACAGGGAAAACAGTCCACAAACATGGAGCTCTGGTTCCCTAAATCCTTCTTGAGAAACTCACTCTGAGTTTGGGCACTTGAAATATATGTTGTTGTCGGGAGATTTAGCTTCCATTGTAGTGAGACAATCAAAGCTGTGTCTGCATCTATGTTACCTCGAGGACATGGTTTCTTATTTTCCACTGAATATGTGGCAGCAGTGCTGAATTTTCTTTAGTAGGTAAACTGTGGCAACTGGGGGATAAGTGTATTCACATGTGGACTGTGAGGCCATTTGGTCATCCTCCACTTTTCGTCGTGTTTCTTGCTGCTGCACTGGGATTTTGGTATTTGCTTCATGATATACAAAGAATTCAACTGTTACCCGGTGCGTGAGTGAGTTCTGTCACTTTTGGTAGGTCAGGGTCTGCAGGAGAATGCACCAACCAGGCTTATATCCCACATGACTTGCCCCCTTGACCATAGCAATCTGATTCTAAACATTGCCCTGAATCCTGTCCATATAACAAGATGCCTTTACATACAAGGGTCTGCTGGCTGCACCATGTCAGTCACAAGTCATTTGGAAGCCAATGGAAGATCCACATGGCCCCACCACAGTTGTTTTATTGCACACCTGCCCAGCACTGCTGTAGGCCCACCTCTCAGCAGGCTCCAACTTCCTGGTATCTCTGTTCTGAACCATTTTTATGAAAACCAGTCAATCAAAGCACTGTCTTGTAATCTCATGATCAGCCACAGGATATCCAAAGATTCTCCAGTGCCACCTGGTCATGGGAAGTTTAAAAATTTCTTGGTATTTATCTACCCATTTTTCAAGGTTGAAGTTGGAGGCACTGTGTGTTTCATTTCATTCTGGAACTATTAAATGGTTAGGAAGCTCATTTCAATGAAATCTCTGCAGAAGTCTCACAGGCAAGGCTTCCCAAACAGTGGCCAAATGATCACATGAATCCAGGCCCATTGGGATCTACATTGTGACATCCGTGTGTTTTGACTCTCATATATGGCTGCCAAGTCTTTCAGAATAAAATCATGTGGTAACCTGGCTGAGATTCCCAGTGCTCAGTGAACAGCCACCCTGGGCCTAGATCTCATTTTACAAGGGTGACTCTCATGTGAATCCTCCTAAAATCCCAACACAATTCATGGCAATACGTCTCTGAGGTGAGGTCCACAACTCAGTCTCTAAGGGGAATCACAACAGAGTTAAAGCCAAGGTGGACACAGTCATCTATTCCAACGGCCACACATGACCACAATTAAAACCAAAACACTCCCACATGGCCCTCATCTTCTTCCATATGGACACTCATCATTACCTCTGGCTTGAGGTTTCCATGAGGGGCACAGCCAAGACAGTGTCCAAAATAACCTCCATTGCCCCTCATTTGCCTAAAGTCAGGGTGTCCTGGACACTCGTCCGGGGAACCAGGAGTGATCAAATAGGCCTGCTATTAATATTGCTTTGCTCCTCCAATTTGAGGCCTACTGACTGTCAGGTATAGATTCTTTATGTGATTTGGATTCTGGAGAAAACCCAAGCACCTATGGGATAGCCTCTAAAGGGCTTTGAAGAACTCATTTGATCCAAAGGTTCCTATTCTCACTTGATGGAGGTGAGGAACCTTACAGGGGAAGGCGAGAGACTTCTTCCATAATGACTGCTCTTTTGGCCAATTTAGTTTTGGGTGCAAACATGGGATTTTTTTTACATCCATCATGTGCTGAGAATCTAAGCCAAAGCCTAACACAGGACCTAGAGCCTGATTCAGACATATCCCTTTCCAATGCAATTAAGCAAAGAGTCACAGGTGATGCCCATTGATTTCCATTTGAAAACTGTTTTCTTTAGGCTTCCCAAAGGGGTGGCCAGAGGCAAAGACCTTCCTGACATTGAGGGCAACAGAACAATAGGTAACCAAAGCAGTATTTCTCCACTGAAACTTTCCTGATTACACTGATATCTGAGTTTTCTGAGTTGCTCGCCATTCCCTTCAGCTATCCAGTACATAGCCATGTCACAGAGCTTGGTGGTGGTATACATCTTGGACACAAAACCATGAGCCTATTCTGGAAAGTGGCCAGAATTCAGAAAGAAAACAGGAACTTAGGAAGATATCGGGGGTTGCCCATCAATAATGCAAGCCACAGTCCATTCATAAATGGGAAGTATGAATCCGGGGAAGCTTTCTACTAGACAGGACACATCCATTGAAGCATTCTCTTTTCTAATGTCTACAACCCCTGACACAGTGGGATACACAGACCTAGAAACACTCGCCTTTTCAAACGACTTACTAGAATCAATTAACTCCAAACAAAACAAACTGCCTTTCTTACCTATTCTCAGAACATGAGACAAAACCACAAACACACACCCACACCCACAAATGCACCTCCTTCCCCCAAGTAGGTCTGTGACTATCCGCAGTGTCCTCTGAGTGGTGGGCCATACTATGTTTCCATGAAATGGCCTGTTCTGTCTCAGATCTGTTCTCCTTGTCCAACTCTGTGAAGTTGACAGGAGCCAGCGGTGAGCCACAACCTGGTTTCTCAGGAAAGGGCCCTCTTCAGAGCTTTACTGGCATTTGGCCATCCTCACATCAGTAGGTACCAAGAAAGACTGACTCTGTCCTTGGTAAATCCAAACAAGTGAGATCACTGGGACTGGGACTGGGACTGGCTGTGGGTGCCTGGCTTCCTGGACCACATGTTCAGAGATTTCGAACACCAAGGAAGTGAGGTGAGGTCACTTCCTTCAGGAACTGAATGAGGTCACTGCCTTGGCAAACACATTGTCCTAATTGTTGCTTCCAAGGCCCCATGAGATGGAGGCTGCCCCTACTTCCTGTGACACTTTCACAAGTTAGAATGGTATATCATCCATAGGCACTCCAGAGCAGCTCTCCACACTGGCCTGTTTTGGTGCATCTTCTCTACATTAAGAAGAGAGAGGCAGATTCAGACATAACCCTTCATCCTGACCAGGTTGTTGGCCATGGAAGGTGACTCTTACTCTCTCAGGTCCTTCATAGCTGCCTACATCTTCTACAGGGATCATTTCTGCATGGACGTTTGAGGTTCTCAGCGGGTGGAAGATCCCCTAAATTCCTGTATTGTAAGACGAACTCTTTCCCTGCTCTTCTGTAAAGTTAGATTGAGGGAACAGTGTATGGTTAGGGTTAATAACATGTTCGATTTGGGTTAGGAATTGTTCTGCTGTATGAATAATGTTATTGGGAACCTGCGATATTTATAAGACTATAGAAGTGAAATATAAGTATGAAAACAGAAATGTTCTAAGGTTGTATGGTAATTCTAGGCTTAAAATAAAAACATGTTGGAGATTTATGTGTGTCATTTGTGTTGTATAATTGGACTTGTTATCAAAAAGATATGTACAGTTACATGTTACTTTTTACCCTTAGATAAAATTTAAAAGTATTTTTAAGTTAATGAGAGCCTAATCTCTGTGAAGGTTTTATTGTAAAACACAAAGGTAAAATGCCCATTCATTTCCATGTGAAAACTGTTTTCTTCAGGCTTCAGGAAGGAGTAGCCTGAGGAAAAGATGTTCCTGATATTCAGGGCAACATAACAATAGGTAATCAAAAGGCCCAAAGCAGGGTTTCTCCACTTAGACTTTACTGGTCACACTGATATCAGAGTTTTCTGAGATGCATTCCCTTCAGCTATCCAGTACATGGCCATGTCACAGAGCTTGGAAGTGGTACATATCTTGTACATAAAACCATGAGCCTATTTTGGAGAGTGGCCAGAATTCAGGAAGGATACAGGAACGTAAGAAAATAATAGGTGTTGCCCAATGATAAGGCAAGCCACAGTCCATTTATAAAATGGGCAGGATGAATGCTTGGAAGTTTTCTCTTTGACAGGACACACCCATTGAGGCATTCTCTTTTCTAATGTCTACAACCATGGACACAGTGGGATACACAGACATAGAAACACTCGCCTTGTCAAAGGACTAACTAGAAACAGTTCACTCCAAACCAAACAAACCCCCTTTCCTAACTATTCTCAGAACATGAGAAAAAACCACAAACCCACTCAAACACCCACGAAGTCACCTCCTTCCCCCAAGTAGGTCTGAAACTATCCAGAGTGTCCTCTGACTGGAGGGCAATACTATGTTCCCCAGAAATGGCCTGTCCTGTCTCAGATCTGGTCTCCTGGGTCAACTCTGTGAAGTTGTCAGGAGACAGCAGTGAGCCTCTAACTTCTTTCTCTGGAAGGGCCCCTCTTCAGAACTTTCCTGGCATTTGGCCATCCTCACATCACTAGGTACCACAAAAGACAGACTCTGTCCTTGGTAAATCCAAACAAGTGAGACCACTGTGACTGGAGCTTGGACTGGGTCTGGATGCCTGGCTTCCTGGAACCCAAATTCGGAGAGTTCCATCAACAAGGATGTGAGGTGAGGTCACTTCCTTCAGCAACTGAATGTGGTCACTGCATTTCCAACCACTTTGTCCTAACATTTGCTTCCTAGGGTCTCATAATATGGAGGATGCGCCTACTTCCTGTGACACTTTCACAAGTTCGAATGGTATAGAAACAATAGGCACCTGGGAACAGCTCTCCACACAGGTCTAGTTTGGTCAATCTTCCCTACATTAAGAAGAGAGAGGATGATTCAGACACATGCTTTTAACCTGACCGGGTTGTTTGCCATGGAAGATGACGTTTGCTCTCTCAGGCCTTTCATAGCTGCCTGCATCTTCTCCAGGGATCATATCTGCATGGACCTTTGAGGTTGTCAACAGGTGGAAGGTTCCCTACACCCATGTATTGTAAGACCAACTCTGTCCCTGCTCTTCTGTAAAGTTGGATTGAGGGAAAAGTGTATAGTTAGGATTAATAACATGTTCGATTTGTGGTAGGAATCATTCTGTTGGATGAATAATGGTATTGGGAACCTGCAATATTTATAAGAATATACAGGTGAAATGTAATTATGAAAACTGAAATCTAGGTAAGATTTGAATACCAGAAAGGCATTGGGCCCATGATTGGGATACTTATGTTTGAATTATGTTCTGCACAGATGTCTCAGATAAATCAATATACAATGGCATAGGACCTTGTACCTTGGATGATTGATTGTTGAAGAGTTCATCCAGTCAAAAAGGGATAGTCGGTAGGATTAGGTAGATAGTCGGTAGGTTTAGAAAAAAGAGTGAGTATAGTATTTGGACAAAAAGTTCTTTAGCAATAGGGTTTCGGATAAAGAGTGAATGTAAATGTCAGCACATGTGAAGAATCAGTCACTATGATGAACTGGGGAAAATATGTAGGAAAAGAGATATCAATAGAGACATTAGGAAATCAGACAAAATATAAAGTGAGTGATAGGATTAGACATTTTCAACATGGTTGAGGTTGAATATATAATCTTGGGAAGAAACAAATATGTACTCACCAATAGGATTGACATTTGAGAGAATTAGGCATCCAAGACATGGATGTTTTTAGTAATCCATGTTCACTTTCCATTTAGGCTTCGGGACAATCCTAAGTGTGACCTTTGCATTTTGTGTCCAGAATATTACTGTGATAAAATGTATATGTAGATCAGTTGACATGAGTCTTTCTTCCACCATTTCTGTGAGCAAAATTTTGAAGATATACAAATTATTATCGAGGGTACACAGAGGTGTACCCTGTGTCTATCAATATAGAGACAATGCATGAATAGACCATACTGTGAATAAATAATATAACTGGTTCCAAATTAAACAATGGATTGAATTGATATTTGAAAGTATACAAGAAATCTTATATTGATATACAATCATTCATTCCCACCAGTTTTACATCTAATGGTAATATTAGGTTTACGGTTTATCATGACGGGTGTGTGAGTTTTGCTTCAAAAATGATAATGGAAATCAAAAATAATGTCTTTGGAAAAAAGTCTCATGAAAGGAGCAGTCAAGAAACGTGGAGGAATACATGTGTTCTGAAGCAGGAAGTGATTGAAAGTAAAACAAATGCGTATAAATTTGCTAAATTGTGAATGAAATATACATACTATGATGTGCATAAACTGGACAAATAGTAATGTACCAGTGTTGAATAAAAATGAACGTCAAAATACAATTATATTCCATAGGAATCTTCTTGCATTTATGTTAAACTGGGTCAGTTACTGTAGAAATATTAGAATTTTTTTTGGTGTTATAATACAATTTATTTTAGCACTAGCATGCCACAGAATGTCGAGGAAAGAGCAATGGATTTTTAGTTATCGCACTAGTAATCTATCATTAAATGACTATTTTGGGGAGTCTAGAAATTACATAAGGCTATGTAACATTTTTTTTTATTTAGCATTCATAAAAACTCAGAATTTTGGTAATATTTCTACTTTTTTATTTATTTTTTTTTATTTTTTCAGTTGTTGATCGACCTCATTTTATTTATTTATATGTGGTGCTGAGAATATAACCCAGTGCCTCACACATGCTAGCCAAGCATGTTACCACTGAGCCAGACACCCAGACCCTCCACATTTATCTTATAATCAAACACTCCTCTCCCTCTTCTTTACTCACTTTCTTCCTCATTTTCCCCCTTCTCTCTCTTCCTTTTTCATTTTCCCTCCATAGGAGTTTTTCTCTCATGTCATTACAAACAGTAATATGCTATGAAATTTACATTTAAGAATTTTTTTATAGTCATTCTTTTTTCTTGAGAAAATTTAATAATTATAATAACCTATAGATATATTACAATACATTTATTATACATATGTATCTATATTCATGCATATGTATTACATATGATATATATACATATATATTTAAAAGTACTTTGATTAGCCTGTTAGAAATAATATAGACCAAGTCTTTCTTAATTTTCAAGTCTTCTAGAATTAACAGCTTACAGTGAAAATCAAATAAACATATTTAAGTAAACAGGTATCATTCTTATTTATCAATACTTATCATTTAAGTTTTTATATTACATTAAGCTGTGATATGGCATATTAACTCTTATGAATTAGTGAAATTTTATTTGAACAACCTTTTATTTAAGGACCATATGCACTGACATTTTAAATGGCTTTCTTGTGATTTTAATTTCTATCAATTGCATATTTATTGCCAAATACTTATTTTATTAATTTTCATATTCATGATTGATATAAAGTCAATTGTTTAATTCTTCTTGTAAGTAGTTACTTATTACAGTAATAATTCTACATCTTTATAAGAAAAATGGTACAAAGATATTTTCATGCAAAATTAAGAATAATTGCATGCTCTAAATGTTTCATTGTTGATACATATAATAAAGAGCTTTTGATGAGTCTCTTCCCCAGTAAAACATAAAATGCAAAGATATAGTTGGGTATGTATGTCCAAATAAAGATAAGGAAAAATACACATTATCAGCTACAAACTATCAAATAAAAGATGAAAAGAACAATCCAACACATTGTACGAACTTGTCAGATGAGGTAGCCTAAGACTAGACCTGGTCCATGACAAAATATTCACGAAAAAAAATGAAATATGAAAAATATAGGAAATGATATGAATTTTTCATGAAGGTAGGTGGATTATCCTTTAATCTCAATATATGTTCATTTCAAAAGCCAGTTTTCTGGTAAAATAAATTTGTGATATTTACAACTACACAAAACAAACTTTCTGCTTATCAAAATGAATGCATCTCAACTCCTTTTTAGCTGATTTCTTCCCACTCAATTTTAAACCTTTGTTTATTTATTTTTATTGGTTTTTCAAAACATTACAAAGCTCATGATATATCATCTTTCATACATTTGACTGAAATGGGTTATGAACTCCCAATTTTCCCCAAATACGAATTGCAGAATCACATCAGTTACACATTCACATTTTTACATAATGTCACATTAGTGACTGTTGTCCTCTGCTACCTTTATTATCCCCTACTATACCCCCTCCCCTTTCATCCTATCTTCCCTCTCTTCCTCATCTGCTTTTTCACTTCTCTCTCTTGATCCCGCCTTTCCCCTCACAACGTCTTATATGTAATTTTGTGTAACAATGAGGGTCTCCTACCATTTCCATATGCTTTCCCTTCTCTCTCCCTTTCTCTCTCCCACTTGTCTTTGTTTAATATTAATCTTTTCCTCATGCTCTTCCTCCCTGTTCTATTCTTAGTTACCCTATTTTTATTAAAGCAGACATTTGGCATTTGTTTTTTTAAGGATTGGCTAGCTTCTCTTAGCATAATCTGCTCTAATGCCATCCATTTCCCTGCAAATTCTATGATTTTGTCATTTTTTAGTGCTGCATCCATCGTGTATAGATGCCACATTTTTTTTTATCCATTCATCTATTGAATTGCATCTAGGTTGGTTACACAGTCTAGGTATTGTGAATTGTGCCACTATGATCATTGATGTGGCAGTATCCCTTTAGTACACTCTTTTAAGATCCTCAGGGAATAGTCCGAGAAGGGCGATAGCTGGTTCAAATGGTGGATCCATTCCTAGCTTTCCCAGGAATCCCCATACTGCTTTCCATGTTGGCCTCACCAATTTGCAGTCCCACCAGCGGTGTACAAGTGTCCCCTTTTCCCCATATCCTCGTAAACACTTGTTGTTGTTTGACTTCATAATGGCTGCCAATCATACTGGAGTGAGATGGTATCTTAGGGTGGGTTTGATTTGCATTTCTCTGACTGCTAGATATGGTGAGCATTTTTTCATGTACTTGTTGATTGATTGTATGTCCTCCTCAGTGAAGTGTCTTTTCAGGTCCTTGGCCCATTTGTTGATTAGGTTATTTGTTATCTTATTGATAATTTTTTTGAATTCTTTGTATATTCTGGATATTAGGGCTCTATCTGAAGTGTGAGGGGTAAAAATTTGTTCCCGGGATGTAGGCTATCTATTTACTTCCCTTTTTGTTTCTCTTGCAGAGAAAAAAAAAAACTTTTTAGTATAAGTAAGTCTCATTTTTTTTATTCTTGTTAAGAACTCTTGGGCTATGAGCGTCCTATTAAGAAATTTGGAGCCCGAACCCACAGTATGTAGATCGTAGCCAACTTTTTCTTCTATGAAACGCAGTGTCTCTGATTTTATATCTAGATCCTTGATCCATTTTGAGTTAAATTTTGTGCATGGCGAGAGAACGGGATTCAGTTTCATTTTGTTGCATATGGATTTCCAATTTTCCCAGCACCATTTGTTGAAGATGCTATCCTTCCTCCACTGCATGCTTTTAGCCCCTTTATCAAATATAATAAAGTTGTAATTTTGTGGATTGGTTTCTGTGTCCTCTCTTCTGTACCACTGGTCCACCTGCATTTTTCGGTACCAGTTCCATGCTGTTTTTGTTACTATTGCTTTGTAGTACAGTTTGAACTCTGGTATCGCTATACCTCCAGATTCACACTTCCTGCTTAGAGTTGCTTTTGCTATTCTGGGTCTTTTATTTTTCGATATGAATTTCATGATTGATTTATCTATTTCTACAAGAAATGCCGTTGGAATTTTGATTGGCATTGCATTAAACCTGTAGAGAACTTTGCGTAATATTGCCATTTTTATGATGTTAGTTCTGCCTATTCATGAACAGGGCACATGTTTCCATCTTCTGACATCTTCTTCTATTTCTCTCTTTAGATTTCTGTAGTTTTCATTATATAAATCTTTCACCTCTTTTGTTAGGTTGATTCCCAAGTATCTTATTTTATTTGAGGATGTTGTGAATAGAGTGGTTTTCCTCATTTCCATTTCAGAAGTTTTTTTTCTGTTATACAGGAATGCATTTGATTTATGCGTGTTAATTATATATCCTGCCACTTTTCTGAATTCATTTATTAACTTTAGCCATTTCTTTGTAGACATTTTTGTGTCTGTTAAATATATTATCATGTCATCTGCAAATAGTGATACTTTAAATTCTTCTTTTCCTATTTTTATGCCTTTAATTTCTTTTGTCTGTTTAATTGCTCTGGCTAGTATTTCAAGAACTAAATTGAATAGAAGTGGTGATAGAGGGCATCCCTGTCTTGTTCCAGATTTTAGAAGGAATGCCTTCAGTTTTTTCTCCATTTAGGATGATGCTAGCCTGAGGTTTAGCATATATAGCTTTTACAATGTTGAGGTAAGTTCCTGTTATCCCTAGTTTTTATAGAGTTTTGAACATAAATGGATGCAGAACTTTGTCAAATGCTTTTCTGCATCTATCGAGATGATCATATAGTTCTTGTCTTTAAGTCTATTGATGTGGTGAATGGCATTTATTGATTTTCGTATATTGAACCATCCTTGCATCACAGGGATGAATCCTCCTTGATGATGTTGCACAATTATTTTGATATGCTTTTGTACTCGATTTGTCTGAATTTTATTGAGAATTTTTGCATCCAAGTTCATTAGAGAAATTGGTCTGTAGTATTCTTTCTTTGAAGTGTCTTTGTCTGGTTTCGGGATCAGGGTGATGTTGGCCTCATAGAATGAATTTGGAAGAGCTCCTTCTTTTTCTATTTCTTGAAAAAGCTTGAAAAATATTGATTTTAATTCTTCCTTGAAGGTTTTGTAGAAATCCGCTGTATTCCCATCCGGTCCAGGGCTTTTTTTGGGTTGGCAGTCTTTTGATTGCTTCTTCTATGTCTTCCTTTGTTATTGGCCAGTTTAAATTGTTTGTGTCTTCCTGACTCAATCTGGGCAGATTGTATGACTTAAGAAATTTATCAATATCTTCACAATATTCTATTTTATTGGAATATAGTGTTTCAAAATACTTTCTAATTATCTTCTATATTTCTGTAGTGTCTGTTGTGATATTGCCTTTTTTATCCCACATGTTAGTAATTTGAATTCTCTTTCTTCTTCTCTTCCTTAGCATGGCTAAGGGCCTGTTGATCTTATTTATTTTTTCAAAGAACCAACTTTTAGTTTTATCAATTTTTTCAACTTTTTTTTTGTTTCAATTTCGTTGATTTCTGCTCTAAATTTAATTATTTCTTGTCTTCTACTACATTTGCTGTTGTTTTGCTCTTCCTTTTCCAGGTTTTTGTGGTGTAGTTTAAGTTCATTTATTTGTTGTTTTTTTTTTTTTCTTTTTTTGAGGAAAGAACTCCAAGAAATGAATTTCCCTCTTAAAACTGCTTTCATTGTGTCCCATAGATTCCGGTATGTTGTGTCTGTATTGTCATTTGTCTCTAAGAATTTTTTATCTCCTTCTTTATGTCTTCTGTAACCCATTGGTCATTCAGTAGCATGTTGTTCATTTTCCATGTGATGTAGGATTTTTCCTTCCTTCTTTTCTCATTGATATCCAGTTTCATTCCATTATGATCAGATATGGTGCACGGTATAATCTCCATGCCTTTATATTTACTAAGAATTGCCCTATGGCATAATATATGGTGTATCTTTGAGTAGGATCCATGTGCTGCTGAGAAGAACATGTATCCACTTGATGATGGTTGATATATTCTATATATGTCGGTTAAGTCTAGGTTATTGATTGTGCTGTTGAGTTCTATAGTTTCTTTATTCAGTTTTTGTCTAGAGGATCTCTCTAATGCTGAGAGTGGTGTGTTGAAGTCACCCATAATTATTGTGTTGTAGTCTATTTGACTCTTGAACTTGAGGAGAGTTTGTTTTATGAACGTTGCACCTCCATTGCTTGGTGCATACAAATTGATAATTGTTTTTTTCTTGTTGGTGGATGATTACTTTTAACAGAATATAGTGTCATTCTTTATCCCTTTTGATTAACTTAGGTTTGAAGTTGATATTATTCCATATGAGTATGGCAAATCCTTCTTGCTTCCGAGGGCCATGTGAGTGTTATGATTTTTCCCAACCTTTTACCTTCAGCCTGTGTATGTCTTTTCCTATCATATGAGTCTCCTGAAGGCAGAATATTGTTGGATTTGTTTTTTTGATCCAGGTTACTAGCACATGTCTCTTGATTAGTGAATTTAGGCCATTAACATTTAAGGTTACAATTGAAATATGATTTGTACTTCCAGTCATGTTTATTTATTTATTATATTTTAGTTTGGATAGTTTTTACTTTTTTGGTTACTTTCCTCCCGCTTTACTGAGATACTTCCCACTGTTAGTTTTGGGCACTATTTTTTAACTCTTCTTCTTGTAGTATTTTGCACAAAATGCTTTGCAGTGCTGGTTTTCTGGCTGAGAATTGTTTTAGCTTTTGTTTATCGTGAAAGACTTTAATTTCATTGTCAAATCTGAAGCTTAACTTTTCTTTATATGGTATTCTTGGTTGGAATTCTTTTTTTTTTTTCAACATTTGAATTACACTGTTCCAGGATCTTCTCACTTTCAAAGAATGTGATGAAAAATCAGTTGTTAACCTAATTGGTTTACCCCTGAATGTAATCTGCCTCCTTTCTCTTATAGCTTTTAATATTCTCTCCTTGTTCTGTATGTTGGCTATCTTCATAATTATATGTCTTGGAGTTGGTCTATTTTGGTTTTGAATGTTTGGGGTCCTGTAGGCTTCCAGGAATTGGCAATCCAATCCATCATTCATCTCTGGGAAGTTTTATAGAATTATTTCATTTAATATGTTGTCCATTCCTTTGGTTTGAATCTCTATGCCTTCTTCTATCCTGATGACTCTTAAATTTGTTTTTTGTTTTTTTATGACATCCCATATCTTTTGAATAAATTCCTGGTGGGATTTAAGCATCTTTTCTGTGTTTACTCAATTCTTTTCAAGTTGATAAACTTTGTCTTCATTATCAGATGTTCTGACTTCTACTTGATCTAGTCTATTTGTAATATTCTCGTTTGAGTTTTTAATTTGGTTTATATTTTCATGCATTTCTAGGATTACTGTTTAATATTTTTTTTAAGATCTCTATCTCCTGGTAATGCTCATTCTTTGCCATTTGAATTTGTTTGCTTAATTCATTTTCAAAATATACTTTTATTGCTTGGACTTGCTGCCTCATGTCTTCTCTAATATTCCTTTCCATCTGAGTTCGGTATGCCTTGAGTTCTTTCCCTATCCCTGTTTCTGATGCTTCAAGGTCCTCCTGTAGATTTAAGTTGTCCTGCATTGTTTGTACTCCTTTTTTGCCCTTGTTTTTTCATGATGTTCACGTTACTTTCCAGCTCTATTTGATTGCTGTGTTTCTGCTTTATTCTTTAGATTTGTTTTGGTGTTGTATATCTCTGTTGTCTCTCCTTTGTGTTGGTAAACTATGCCTGCTAAAGTGGATTCCGCTTGGAAGTAATTCCGAAGGCCGAGCTCCAGTGATGTCACCTCTCTGCTTTGGCCGGCCCCAGGCTCCTTGCCGAGGTGTCCGAATTGGGGGGTGGGACTTGACTGTCTCTGGTTTGTTTCAGCTCTGGGTCACTGGCAGGCGGGCGGTCTCCAGCCGCCCAATTGTGCGGTTGGTCGCCAGCGGGCAGGCGGTCTCCAGCCGCCCAGTCACGCGGGCAGAAGGTGGGCTGTCGCCGTTGGGTTGTCAATCTCTAGCCACGCAGTCTCACGCTCGGTTGCCGGCGGGCGGGCATTCCTCAGCCCCCCAGTCACTCAGGCAGTGGGTGGAATGTCATGTGCAGGCCTGCGGTCTCCAGCCACCCAGTCACAAGGGCCTGCCTTCTAGTCCTTTGGTTTCTCCTGCTTGTCCTGGTTTCTTTTTCTAGACCAGATTTCCCCTGAGTGATGCCTCTCGGCAGTTCAAACTGTACTCTGTGCCTGCCGTTTGTTGGGTGTGGAGGGTGTCTTTTGGGAACCCAGACACTCTATTGTTTTGAGTTTTTCCACTTACCCCTCCCCCAGCACTGGCTATAAACGTTTCGTTATGGCCACTGATGGTAGGGGGAGTCGAAAGTCAGGTGTCTCTAGTTTTTCTTGCGTCTTTATGCAGGCTTGCTCTGATTAACCCTCCCCCGGAAAGCCTAGGAGACATTTTATGCGAATTCCCTGCTGTATGAGAGATGAGCTGAGTAACACACATCTGTTTTATTGTTGCAGTCTATTGGAGAGGGGCGGTGGTTACTTCAGATCTCAAAGATGGTGGCCGCTTGTTTCCTTGGTGGAGTTTCTTTTGTGGGGGATAGAACTATACCACTTTCTTCCCTGTCTGAATTCCCAAACTCAGCCCGGGGATCAGTGGGAGCTCAGCCGGCAGGATTCCACAGAATCCGCAGCAACATTTCTCCCTGCTTCAGGTCACTTCTCGGTGGTGCCCCGCCATCTGAAACAGCAGGCCTGGCTGCATGATTCAATCAGCCCGGATCTCTGATTGCACAGTTGGCTATTGGGAACCCCGGCACTCTATTGTTTTGATTTTTTTTTTCCGCTTGCCCCTCTCTCAGCGCTGGCTAGACAGGTTTTTTTCACCACTGATGGGAGGGGGAGTTGAAAGTCAGGTGCCTCTAGTTTTCCCCTATCTTTATGCAGGCTCCCTCTGATAATCTCTCCCCCAGAAAGCCTAGGAGAGATTTGATGCAAATTCCCCGAAGTATGGGAGAGGAGCTGAGTAACAGTAACAGAATAACAACATTTTATTGTTGCATTCTGTAGGGGAGTGGCTGTCGTTACTTCAGCTCACCAAGATGGTGGCCGTTGGTTTCCTTCGTGGAGTTTCTATTGTGGGGGTTAGAACTGTACCACTTCCTTCCCCATCTGAAACCCTGAACTCAGCCCAGGGCTCAGTGGGGACTCTACTGGCAGAATTCCACAGAATCTGCATCAACGTTTCTCCGTGATTATTGATCGCATCTCGGTGGTGCCCTGCTTTCTGTAGCCACTGGACTGGTAGCACGGATCAGTCAGACAGGATCTCCGGTCGCAGAGTTGGCTCATGTTTGAGACTCATTTACCGGACCTCAGTGCTAGAAATCCTTCTTCTAGGTTTCAGTGCACCCCCATTTTGCTGTAAGTTCCTAACCAGATAGTTTTTTGTCGTTCTTAGTCGTTAGTCACCTGCGCAGTGGCGCGGTACACTGGGTATGATGCTCTCTATTCGCGGCCATCTTGCAATGTCAAAATATTATGATTTGTATGCACCATTCACTAAAGTTAGTTTTCAGTATTAGGAAACAAATATGTATTTCAGGTGGATGAATATTTCTGAGAATAATCTTGTGAAAAGTTCATTATAAATCCTCATACATGAATATGAATAATTTTAGGAAGTGTATAATAAGACACATATATTTCATATTTAGAAAAATCGGGAGAGTATATATATATATATATATATATATATATATATACACACACACACAAACACACACACCGAGACATTAAAAAGTAGCAATATATATGCCAATCGAAATTCATCATTAAATATATAACATCCACTTATCGAAAAATATACATTTTACTGAAAATGGATTTATGCATAATGTTGGTCAACTAGGAAGCTCACCCATAGGTTGAATTTTCTGTTCCAACAGAGGTTAGGAGGAGTGATCTCTTCTCACAATTTTTATCTGCCATGTCAGCCACCTCAGAAGAATGTACATGTGATACCAGGTAGGATTCTATTTGTGCATATTAAAATACATGTGCTTAATAGGCTACAGAAAAAGGGAGAGAGGAATTCACATATTTGTTAATTTTAAAAACACATGGAGAACTATGTCAATAAACATTAAGGGATGTCCAACTACATACCATGCCTTCTCTTAATTGCTGGTATTTGTATTCTTTTTGGGTTACTATTCTCCATCATATAAGGATTAGTAGTCAGAGTCTAGTAGGGTATGGGTTAGTGTCAGAGATTCAGTATTTCAAATGGAAAATAGGAAAGTAAACCCAATGTGTTTGCAAATATGTGCTACACAAAAATCTTCCCACTCACATTAAAAACAATCCCTTGATATTACCCTCACTGGAAGAAATACACAATTAGAGGATAAGAGTTAGAAAATCTGTGAATACATACCCGGAATGGAATATGCTGAGGAGTTCACAACCTTGGAAATGGTAGATGAGTTTCCAAAAGTAAAAGACAAGGTAAACACTCCACAACATGGAGCTCTGCAGGCCTAAAGACTTCTTGAGATACTGCCTCTGAGTTGGGACACTTAAAATGTATGTTGTTGTCGGTAGCTTTAGCATCCTATGTAGTGAGACCATCAAAACTGGGTCAACATCTATGTGACCTGGAGGACATGGTATCTTATTTTCAAATTAAAAGAAGGCAGCAGTGCTGAATTCTCACTTTGTGGGTAAACTGTGGCAACTGGGGGATAAGTGTCTCTCCGTGTGGACTGTGAAGCCATTTGGTCATACTCTACTTTTCGTGGTGATTCTTGCTGCTGCACTGGGAGTTTGGTATTGGCTTAATGAAATACAAGGAGTTTAACTGGGACACAGTGCTGGAGGGAGTTCTGTCACGTGTGGTGGGACAGGGTCTCCAGGAGAATGCACCAACCAGGCTTATGTCCAACATAGCTTGCCCCCTTGACCATATCAACCTGATTCTGAACATTGCCCAGAAACCTATCCATATAACAAGATGCCTTTACATATAAGGGTCTGCTGGCTGCATCATGTCAGTCACAAGCCATTTGAAAGCCAATGGCCAATCCACATGAAACCACCAGAGATGGTTTATCTCACACCTACCCACCTTTGCTGTAGGCCCACTACTCAGCAGGTTCCAACTTACTGGCATCTCTGTTCTACACCATTTTTGTGAAACCCAGTCAATCAAGGCACTTTCTCGTACACTCATGATCAGCAACAGGATCTCCAATGGTTTTCCAGTGCCACCTGGTAATGGGAATTTCAAAAATTTCATGGTATTTATCGAGCCCATTTTTTAAGGTTGAAGTTGGAGGCACTGAGGGTTTCATTTAATTCAGTAACCATTAAATGGTGAGGAAGCCCATTTCAATGAAAGCTCTGGAAGACTCTCACAGGCAAGGCTTCCCAAAGAGTTGCCAAATGGTCACATAAAGCCAGGCATATTGAGGTCTACAATGTAAAATCCTTGCGTGTTTTGACTCTCAACTATGGGTGCTAATTCTTTCAGAAAAAAATTATGTGATAACCTGGCTGAGATTCCCTGTGCTCTGTGGAAAGCCTTCCTGGGCACAGATCTCAGTTTCCAAGGGTGACTCTCATGCATGGCCTCCTAAAATCCCAACAAAACTCATGGCAATACCTCTCTGAGATCAGTTCCAGAACTCAGTCTCTAAGGGGAATCACACTAGAATTCAAGACCAGGTGGAGCCAGTCATATTTTTCAACAACCACACTAATAACCACAATTAAAACCAGAACACTTCCACATGGCCGTCATCTTCTTCCATATAGATACTCATTTTAACCTCTGGCTGGAGGTTTCCATGAGGGGCACAGCCCAAGACAGTGTCCAAAATAAGCTCCCTTGCCCCTCATTTGCTTAACGTTGGGGTGGCCTGAACACCTTCCTGTGAACCATGACTTATCAAATAGGCCTGCCGTTAATACTGCTCTGCTTCTCCAATTTGAGGACTACTGACTGTGGGGTTTAGATTCTTCATGTGAATTGGAATCATTGGAATCACCTATGGGCTAGCCTCTGAAGGGCTTTGAAGAACTCATTTGACCCAAAGGCACCCTATTCTCACTTGATAGAGGTCAGGAACCTTACAGAGGTAGGGAGAGACTTCATCCACAAAAACTGCTCTTTTGGCCATTTTGGTTTTGGATGAACACGTGGGATGTATAAGGTGCTGAGTATCTAACCACAGCCTCACACAGGGCCAAGAGGCTGTTTCAGAAACATCCATTTCCAAAGCAATTAAGCAAAGAGCCACAGGTGATGCCCATTAATTTCCATTTGAAAACAGTTTTCTTCAGGCTTCACAAATTAGTGTCCTGAGGTAAAGACCTTCCTGAAATTCAGGGCAACAGAACAATAGGTAAGCAAAAGGCCCAAAGAAGGGTTTCTCCACTGAGACTTTCCTGGTCCCACTAATATCTGAGTTTTCTTAGATTCTCGCCATTCCCTTCAGCTATCCAGTACATCACCATTTCACAGAGCTTGGAGGTGGTACATATCTTGGACACAAAACCATGAGGCTATTCTGGAGAGTTTCCAGAATTCAGGAAGAAAACAGAAACTACTGAGAGCAGATGTTGCCCTTCAATAAGACAAGCTGCAGTCCATTTGTAAATTGGGCAGGATGAATGCTTGGAAGCTTTCTACTAGACAGGACACATCCATTGATGCATTCTCTTTTCTAATGTCTACAATCACGGACAGAGTGGGATACACAGACATAGAAGCACTCGCCTTGTCAAACGACTTACTGGAAACAGTCCACACCAATCCAAACAAAGAGC
This sequence comes from Callospermophilus lateralis, assembly GCF_048772815.1. Taxonomy (NCBI): domain Eukaryota; kingdom Metazoa; phylum Chordata; class Mammalia; order Rodentia; family Sciuridae; genus Callospermophilus; species Callospermophilus lateralis. The sequence goes on from NW_027515591.1 coordinate 184,049, forward strand.
CTTTCCTACCTATTCTCAGAACATGAGACAAAACCACAAACCCACACACACACACTCAAAGGCACCTCCTTTGCTCAAGTAAGTCTGTGACTATCCATAGTGTCCTCAGAATGGTGGGCCATTGTATGTTCCCCCAAAATGGCCTGTCCTGTATCAGATCTGGTCTCCTTGGCCAACACTTTGAAGTTGTTAGGAGCCATGGGTGAGCCACTACCTGCTTTCCCAGGAAAAGCTCCTCTTCAAAGCTTTCCTGTCATTTGGCCATCATCACATCAGTAGGTACTAAGAAAGACTGACTCTGTTCTTGGTAAATCAAAACAAGTGAGACCACTGGGACTGGGACTGTGACTGGCTCTTGGTGCCTGTCTTCCAGGATCAAACGTCCAGAGAGTTCCATCACCAAGGCAGTGAAGTGAGGTCATTTCCTTCAGGAACTGAAAGAGGTCACTGACTTGGCAACCACTTTGTCCTAACAGTTACTTCTAAGGGTCCCATGAGATGGAGGCTGTCCCTACTTCCTGTCACACTTTCACAGTTAGAATGGTATACCAACCATAGGTACCTGAGAACAGCTCTCCACACAGGCCTGGTTTGGTCCATCTTCTCTACATTAAGAAGGTAGAGGCTGATTCAGACACATCCCTTCATCCTGACCAGATAGTTTACCATGGAAGATGTCTTTTGCTCTCTCAGGTCCTTCATAGCTTCCTTCATCATCTCAGGGGATCATTTCTGCATATACCTTTGATGTTCTCAGCAGGTGGAAGATCCCCTACATTCCTGTATTGTAAGACCAACTCTGTCCCTCCTCTTCTGTAAAGTTAGATTGAGGGAAAAGTGTATGTTTAGGGTTAATAACATGTTTGATTTGCGTTAGGAATCTTTCTGCCGGATGAATAATGGTATTTGGAGCCTGTGATATTTACAAAAATATATAGGTAAAATATAAGTATAAAAACAGAAATCTAGGTAAGATTGGAAGCCAGAAGGGAACTGGGCCCTTGAGTGGGATACTTAGGTTTGAATTATGTTCTGCACATGTGTCTCAGATAAATTGATATACAATGGCATAGGACCTTATACCTTGGATAATTGATTGTCGAAGAGAACATCGAGTCAAAAAACTATAGTCAGTAGCATTAGGAAGATAGTCAGTAGGTTTAGAAAGAAGAGTGAGTATAGGATTTGGACCAAAAGTTCTTTAGCAATACGGTTTCGGGTAGAGAGTGAATGTAAATGTCAGCATATGTGAAGTGTCAGTCACAATGATGAACTGGGGGAAATATGTATGAAAGCAGGTATCAATAAAGATATTACCAAATCAGGCAAAGTATGAAGTGAGTGATAGGATTAGACATTTTCAACATGGTTGAGGTTGAATATATAATCTTAGTAAGAAACAAATATGTAGTCACCAATTTGATTTACATTTGAGAGCATTAGGCAACCTGGACATGGTTCTTTTTAGTAATCCACGCTCCCTTGGCATTTAGGCTTTGATACAATCATGAGTGTGACCTTCGTTTTTTGTGTCCAGAATATTCCTGTGATAAAATCTATATATAGATAAGGTGACATGAGTATTTCTTCCACCATTTCTGGGAGCAATATTTTGAAGACGTATAAATTAGTATTGAAGGGACAAAGAAGAGTACACTGTATCTATTAATATAGAGATAATGCATTAATAGACAATACTGTGAATAAAAAGCATAACTGGTTCCAACTTTAAATAATGGATTGAATTGAATCGTGAACATATAGAGGAAATCTTATATTGATATACAATTATTCATTCCAACCAGTTATACATCTAATGTTAATATTAATGTTATGGTTCATCATGAAGAGTGTGTGAGTTTAGCTTCGAAATTGATTATGGAAATTGAAAATAATGTATTTGGAAAGAAGTCTCATGAAAAGACCAGTCAAGTAACATGGAGGAATACATGTGTTCTGAAGCAAGAAGTGTTTGAAAGTGAAACAAATTCCAATATATTTTAAACTTGTGGAAGAAATACATATCCTATGATGTGCAAAAACTGAAGAAATAGTAATGTACCAGTGTTGGATTAAAATGAAGGTCAATATAGACATCATGTCCCATAGGAATCTACTGGCATTTATGTTAAACTGGGTCAGTTACTGTAGAAATATTAGGATTTGTAAACACCATTGATTGAAATTAGTTTTCAGTACTGGGAAATAAATATGTATTTCAGGTGGATGAATATTTCTGAGAATTATCTTCTGAAAAGTTGATTATAAATTTATATACATGAACATGAATGAATTTACAGAGTGTGTATAAGTCACATACCTTTCATATTTTGAGAAATCTGGAGTGTATATATATATTTTAAATAAACACAAATATACATTAAAAAGTATCAATATATATGCTAATCGTAATTCATCATGTAATATACATCATTTAAAGATGCAAAATATTTATTATACTGAACATGGATTTATGTATAATATTGTTCTACTGGGAAGCTTACACATAGTTTGAATTTTCAGTTCCCACAGCGTTTAGGAGGACTGATCTCTTCTCACAATTTGTATCTGCCAATTCAGCCAACTCATGAAAATGTACGTGTGATAGCAGGTAGGATTCTGTATGTGCATATAAAAATACATGTGCTGAGTAGGCTACAGAGAAAGGGAGACAGGAATTCACATATTTGTGAACTTTATAAACACATGGAGGACTATTTCAATTAAAAATTGAGTAGATTTATAACACCTACCCTTAATCATGCAAAAGGGAAGTCCAACTGTACAGCATGCCTCCTCTGAACTGCTCGTATTTTTATTCTATTTGGGTATTATTCTTCATCATATTAGGATTAGTAGTCAGAGTATAGTAGGGTATGAGTTACTGTCAGTGATTCAGTATTTCGAATGGAAAATTGGAAATGGATCAATGTGTATGCAAATTAGTGTTACACAAAAATTTTCCCACTCTCATTTAGAACAATAACTTGACATTACCTTCACCCCAAGTAAGACACAATTAGAGAAAAAGAGTTAGAAAATCTTTGAATTCATACCTGAAATGAAAACTGCTCCGGATTTCACAACCTTGGAGATGGTAGAGGAGTTTCCAAAAGTAAGGGACAATGTAAAAACTCCACAAACATGAAGATTTGCCAGCCTAAAGACGTCTGGAGAAACTGCCTCTAAGACGGACAGTTGAAATATATGTAGTTTTCAGGAACTTTAGCTTTTTTTCTAGTAAGACCATCAAACGTCTTTATGCATCTCTGTGACCTGGAGGACATGGTTTATAATTTTCCAATGGACATGAAGCAGTAGTGCTGAATTCTTTCTTTGTAGGTGAACTATGGCCACTGGGGGCTATGTGTCTCCCCATGTGGACTGTGAAGCCATTTCATCATCCTCCACTTTTTATAGTGTCTCCTGCTGCACTGAGAGTTTTGTATTTGCTTCATGAAATACAAGGAGTTAAACTTGACCACAGTCCTGGAGGGAGTTCTGTCACATATGGTGGGTCAGGGACTGCAGGAGAATGCACCAACAGGACTTGTATACCACATAGGTTGCCTCCGTGACCATAGCAACCTGATTCTGAACATTGCCCATAAACCTCTCCATATAACATGATGCGTTTACATACAATGTTCTGCTGGCTCCACCATGTCAGTCACAAGCCATTTGGAAGACAATGGCAGATCCACATGACCCCACCACAGATGTTTTATCACACACTTAATCACCTCTGCTCTAGGCCCACTATTCTGCAGGCTCCAAATTACTGGCATCTCTGTTCTACACCATATTCATGAAAGCCTGTTAATCAAGGCACTGTCTGGTACACTCATGATCAGCAACAGGACATCCAAAGGTTCTTCAGTGCCACCTGGTCATTGGAATTTTAAATATTTCATGGTATTTATCTAGGCAATTTTCAAGGATGAAGTTGGAGGCACTGTTTATTTCAATTCATTCAGGAATCATTCAATGTTGAGGAAGATCATTTCAATGAAAGCTCTGGAGAACTCTCACAGGCAAGGCTTCCCAAAGAGTGGCCAAAAGGTCACATGAAGCAACGCCCATTGAGGTCTAAAATTGAGGTCCATGTGTTTTTTGACTATCAAATATGGCTGCCAAGTCTTTCAGAATTAAATCATGTGATATCCTGTCTGAGATTCCCAGTGCTCTGTGGAAAGCCACCGTGGGCATAGATCTCAGTTTCCAAGGGCGACTCTCATGCGCGGCCTCTTAAAATCCCCACACAATTTATGGCAATTCTTCTTTGATATGTGTTCCAGAACTAAGGCTCTAAGGGGAATGACACCAGAGTTCAAGCCCAGGTGGATCCAGTCATCTCTTCCAACTGCCACAAGAATGACCACAATTAAATCCAAAAGACACCCAAATGGCCCTCATCTTCTTAAATATAGACATTCATCTTAACCTCTGGCTGGAGGTTACCATGCAGGATGCATCCCAAGAGAGTGTCCAAAATAATGTCGCTTGCCCCTCATTTGCCTAAAGTGAGGGTGACATGGACACCCTTCCTGTGAACCAGGAGTGATCAAATAGGCCTACCATTAATACTGCTCTCCTTCTCCAATTTGAGGCCTACTGACTCTCAGGTATAGATTCTTTATGTGATATGTAATCTTGAGAAAACACAAGCACCTCTGCAGGGATTTGAAGAACTCATTTGACCTAAAGGACTCCTATTCACACTTGATGGAGGTAAAGAACCTAACAGAGGAAGGCAAGAGACTCATCCACAATGAGTGATTTTTTGCCATTTTGGTTTTGATTGCACAAATGGAATCTATCTTTAGATCTACCATGTGCTGAGAATCTAAGCCACAACCTCACACAGGCCCAAAAGGCTGATTCGGACAGGTCCCTTTTCAAAGCAATTAAGCAAAGAGCCACATGTTATGCCCATTTATTTCCATTTGAAAACAGTTTTCTTCAGGCTTCACAAAGGGGTGGCCTGAGGCAAAGACCTTCTTGACATTCAGGGCAACATAACCATAAGTATGCAAATGAACCAAAGCAGGGTTTCTCCACTGAGAGTTTACTGGTCACACAGATATTTGAGTTTTCTAAGATGTTCCCATTCCCTACAGCTATCAAGCACATGGCCATGTCACAGAGCTTGGAGGTGGTACACATCTTGGACTCAAAACCATGGGCCTATTCTTGAGGTTTGCCGGAATTCAGGAAGAAAACAGGATCTTAGAAAGTTAGTAGGTGTTTCTTATGCATAAGACGAACCACAGTCCATTCCTAAATCGGGCAGGAAGAATGCTGGGAAGCATTCTACTAGACAGGACACATCCTTGATGCATTCTCTTTTCTAATGTCTACAACCACGGACAGAGTGGGAAACACAGACATAGAAGCACTCGCCTTGTCTAACGACTTACTAGAAACAGTCCACTCCAATCCAAACAAACTGCCTTTCCTACCTATTCTCAGAACATGAGACAAAACCACAAACTCACACCCACACCGACAAAGGCACCTCCTTAACTCAAGTAGGTCTGTGAATATCCAGAGTGTCCTCTGACTGGTGGACCATACTATGTTCCCCTGAAATGGCCTGACCTGTGTCAGATCTGGTCTCCTTGGCTAACTCTGTGAAGGTGTCAGGAGCCAGAGGTGAGCCACTACCTGCTTTCTCAGAAACGGCTCCTCTTTAAAGCTTTCCTGGCATTTGGCCATCCTCACATCAGTAGTTACCAAGAAAGACTGACTCTGTCTTTGGTAAATCCAAACAAGTGTGACCACTGGGACTGAGACTGGGACTGCCTATGGGTGACTGGCTTCATGAATCCCAAGTTCAGAGATTTTAATCACCAAGGAAGTGAGGTGAGGTCACTTCCTTCAGGAACTGAATGAGGTTACTGCCTTGGCAACCACTTTGTCCTACCAGTGGCTTCCAAGTGTCACATGAGAAGGAGGCTGCCCCTACTTCCTGTTACACTTTCACAAGATAGAACGGTATATCAATCATAGGCACCCTGGGACAGCTACCCACACAGGCTGGGTTTGGTCCATTTTCTCTACATTAAGAAGAGAGAGGCTGATTCAGTCAGAACCCTTCATCCTGACCAGGTTGTTTGCCATTGAAGATGACTTTTGCTCTCTCAGGTCTTTTATAGCTGCCTTCATGTTCTTCAGAGATCATTTATGCATGTACCTTTGAGGTTTTCATCAGGTGAAAGATCTCATACAACTCTATCCCTGCTCTTCTGTAAAGTTAGATTGATGGAACAGTGAATGGTTAAGGTTAACAACATGTTTGATTTGGGTTAGAAATCATTCTGCTGGATGAATGATGGTATTTGGAACCTAAAATATTTAAAAGAATATAGAGGTGAAATATAATTATGAAAACAGAAATCTAGTTTAGATTCGAAGCCCAGAATGGCATTGGGACCTTGACTGGGATAATTAGCATTGAATTATGTTATGCACAGATGTCTAAGATGAATATATAATCAATGGCATAGGATCTTCTACCTTGGATGATTGAATGTACAAGAGAACATCGAGTCAAACAGGGACAGTCGGTAGGATTAGGAAGATAGTCGGTAGGTATAGGAAGAAGAGTGAGTATAGTATTTGAAACAAAAGTTCTTTAGCAATAGGGTTTTGGTTAGAGAGTGAATATTTGTCAGCACATGTGAAGAGTCAATCACAATGATGAACTTGGGAAATATGTAGGAAAGCAGATATCAATAGAGACATTACAAAATCAGGCAAACTATAAAGTGATAGGATTAGACTTTTTCAAAGGGTTCAGGTTGAATATATAATCTTAGGAAGAAACACATATGTAGTCACGAATAGGATTGACATTTGAGAGAATTAGGCAATGTGGACATGGATGTTTTTAGTAATCCATGCTCACTTTCCATTTAGGCTTTGGTACAATAATAAGTGTGACCTTTGCATTTGGTGTCCAGAATATTACTGTAATAAAATGTATATGTAGATCAGGTGGCATGCGTATTTCTTCCACCATTTCCAGGAGCAATATTGTGAAGACGAATAAATTAGTATTGGGGGTACAAAGAGGCGTATGCTGTGTCTATGAATATAGAGATTATGCATACATAGATCATACTGGGAAAAAATATAACTGGTTCCAAATAAATAATGGATTGAATTGATATCTGAAAATATATAGGAAATCTTATATTGATATACAATCATTCATTCCAAAGAGTTATACATCTAATGGTAATCTTAGAGTTATGGTTTATAATGAAGGGTGTGTGAGTTTTGTTTCAAAAGTGATTACGGAAATAGAAAATAATGTGTTTGGAAAGAAGTCTCATGAGAAGACCAGTCAAGAAACATGGAGGAATACATGTGTTCTGAAGCAGAAAATGATTGAAAGTGAACCAAATGCCTATAAACTTCCTAACTTGTGGAATAAATATGTATCCTATTATGTGCATAAACTGAAGAAATAGTAATGTAACAGTGTTGAATAAAAATGAACTTCAAAATACACATCATGTTCCATAAGGAATCTACTTGCATTGATGTAAACCTAGGTCAGTTACTGTAGAATGGAAAATTGCAAAATAAATCCAATCTGGAATGGGAAATTCTCAGGAGTTCACAACCTTGGATATGGTGGAGGAGTTTCTCAAAGTAAGGGACATTGTAAACACAACACAAACATGGAGCTCTGCTGGCCTAAAGACTTCTTGAGAAACTGGCTAAGAGGTTGGGCACTTAAATTTATATTGTTGTCTGGAGCTATAGCTTCTTTTGTAGTGAGACCATCAAAGCTGGGTGTGCATCTATGTGACCTGGAGGACATGGTATCTTATTTTATAATGAACATATGGCAGCAGTACTGAATTCCCTCTTTGTAGGTAAACTGTGGCCACTGGGGGCTAAGTGTCTCCCCATGTGGACTGTGAAGCCATTTGTTCATTCTCCATTTTCGTGGTGTTTCTTGCTGCTGCACTGGGAGTTTGGTATTTGCTTAACTAAATACAAGGAGTTCAACGGGGACAAGTGCTGGTGGCTACCCCTACTTCATGTGACACTTTCACAAGTTGGAATGGTATATCAACCATAGGCACCCGGGAACAGCTCTCCACACAGGCCATGTTTGGTCCTTCATATCTGCCTACATCTTCTCCAGGGGTCATATCTGCATGGACATTTGAGGTTCTCAGCAGGTGGAAGATCCCCTATATTCCTGTATTGTAAGACCAACTCTGTCCCGCTCTTCTGTAAAGTTAGATTGAGGGAACAGTGTATGGTTAGCATTAATAACTTGATCAATTTGGGTTAGGAATTATTCTGAGGGATGAATAATGATATTGGGAATCTGCTATATTTATAAGAACATAGAGGTGAAATATATGTATGAAAACAGAAATCTAGGTAAGATTTGAAGCCCAGAAGGGAATTGGGCCCTTGATTGGGATACTTAGCATTGAATTACCTTCAGCAGAGATTTCTTGGATAAATCAATATACAATGGCATAAGACTTTGTACCTTGGATGATTGAATTTAGAAGGGAACATCAACTCCAAAAGGGATAGTCGGTAAGATTAGAAAGACAGTCGGTAGTTTTCGGAAGAAGTGTGAGTATAGAATTTGGAAAAAAAAAAATTCTTTAGCAACAGGGTTTCGATTAGAGAGTGAATGCCAATGTCAGGACATGTGAAGAGTCATTCACAATGATGAACTAGGGAAAAAATGTAGGAAAGCAAATATCAAGGAAGACAATAGGAAATTAGGCAAAGTACAAAGTGATTGTTAGGATTAGACATTTTCAACAGGATTGAGTTTGAATATATAATCTTAGGAAGAAACAAATATGTAGTCACCAAAGAATGACATTTGAGAGCATTAGGCAACCTGGACATGGATGTTTTTAGTAATCCATGTTCACTTTCCATTTAGGCTTTGCAAAATCATAAGTGTGACCTTTGCAGTTTTGTCAAGAATATTACTGTGATAAAATGTATATGTAGATCAGGTGACATGAGTATTTCTTCCACCATTTCCGGGAGCAATATTGAGAAGACGTATAAATTAGTATTGGGGGTACAAAGAGGTGTACGCTGTGTCTGTGAATATAGAGATAATGCATGAATAGACCATACTGTGAATAAATAATATAACTGGTTCCACTTTAAATAATTCATTTAATTGATATCTGAAAATATACAGGAAATCTAATATTGATATAAAATCATTCATTCCAACCAGTTATACATCTAATGGTAATATTAGGTTATGGTTTATCATGAAGGGTGTGTCTGATTTTCTTCAAAAGGATTATGGAAATCGAAAATAATGTGATTGGAAAGAAGTCTCAAAAAATCCAGTCAAGAAACCTGGAGGAATACATGTGTTCTAAAGCAGGAAGGGATTTAAAGTGAACCAAATGCCTCTAAATTTGTGAACTTGTGGATGAAATATATATGCTATGATGGGCTAAACGTAAAGAAATAGTAATGTAGCAGTGTTGAATAGAAATGAAGTTCAAAATAGACATCATGTCCCATAGGAATCTACTTGCATTGATGTTAAACTGGGTCAGTTAATGTAGAAATGTTAGGATTTGTATGAACCATTAACTGAAGTCAGATTTCAGTAATGGGAAACAAATATGTATTCAAGGTGGATGAATATTTCTGAGAATAATCTTCTGAAAAGTTGATTATAAATCCACATACATGAACATGAATGAATTTAGGGAGTTTATATAATACACATATATTTCATATTTTAGAAAACTTGGAGAGTCACACACACACACACACACACAGACACATGCACAGACATTAAAAGTAGCAATATATATGCCAATCGCATTTCATCATGAAATATATATAATCCACATATCGAAAAATATTCATTTTGCTTAACATGGATTCATGTATAATGTTGTTCTACTAGGAAGCTGACATAGGTTGAATTTTCAGTTTCAACAGCGTTTAGGAGGAATGATCTCTACTCACAATTTTTATCTTCCAAGTCAGTAGCCTCAAAAGAAATTATGTGTGATACCAGGTAGGATTCTATATGTGCGTATAAAAACACATGTGCTGAATAGGCTACAGAGAAAAGGAAACAGGAAGTCACATATTCGTTACCTTTAAAAACACATGTAGAACTATTTCAATTAAAAATTGACAATTTTTATAATACCTACCCTTTATCATGCAAAAGGCAAGACCTAGTATACACCATGCCTCCTCTGAACTGCTTGTATTTCTATTCTCTTTGGGTTATTTTTCTTCACCATATTAGGATTAATCGTCAAAGTCTAGTAGGGTATGGGATAGTGTCAGAGATTCAGTATTTTGGATGGAAAATAGGAAAATGAATCCAATGTGTACGCAAACATATGCTACACAAAAATCTTCCAACTCTCATCAAGAACAAAGCCTTGTCATTACCTTCGACCCTAGTAAAACACAATTAGAGGAGAAGAGTTAAAAAATCTGTGAATTCATATGTGGAATAAAATATACTCAGTAGTTCAAAAAATTGGAGGTGGTAAAGGAGTTTCCAAAAGTAAGGGAAAGTTTAAACAGTCCACACACATGGAGCTCTGCTGGCCTAAAGACTTCTTGAGAAAGTCCCTCTGAGGTTGGGCACTTGAAATATATTTTGTTGTATGGAGCTTTAGCTTCCTTTGTAGTGAGACCATCAAAGATGGGTCTGCATCTATGTGACCTGGAGGACATGGTTTCTTATTTTCCAATGAACATGAGACCGTAGTGCTGAATTCTCTCTTCCTAAGTAAACTGTGGACACTGGACCTAAGTGTCTCCCCGTGTGAACTGTGAAGCCATTTGGTCATCCTCCACTTTTCGTGGTGTTTCTTGCTGCTGCACTGGGAGTTTGGTATTTGCATCACGAAATACAAGGAGTTCAACTGGGACACAGTGCTGGAGGGAGTTCTGTCACGTGTGTATGGTCAGGTTCTGCAGGAGAATGCACCATCCAATATTCTATCTCTCATTGTTTGCCCCTGTGTCCATAGCAACCTGATTCTGAACATTTACCTGAAACCAAACCATATAACAATTTGCCTTTACATATAAGGGTCTGCTGGCTGCACCTTGTGAGTCACAAGCCATTCTATATAAATGCCACATTTTTAATCCATTCATCTAATGAAGGGAATCTAGGTTGGTTCCACAGTCTTGCAATTGTGAATTGTGCTGCTATGAACATCGATTTATCAGTATCTCTGTAGCATGCTCTTTTTAGTTCTTTAGGGAATAGACCGAGAAGGGGAATAGGTCAAATGGTGGTTCCATTCCCAGCTTTCCAAGAAATCTCCATACTGCTTTCCAAATTGGCTGCACCAATTTGCAGCCCCACCAGCAATGTACAGGTGTGCCCTTTTCCCCACATCCTCGACAGCACATGATGGCGTTTGACTTCATAATGGCTGCCGATCTTACTGCAGTGAGATGGTATCTTAGGGTGGGTTTGTTTTGCTTTTCTCTGACTGCTAGAGATGGTGAGCATTTTTTCATGTACTTATTGATTGATTGTATGTCCTCCTCTGAGAAGTGTCTGTTCAGGTCATTGGCCCATTTGTTGATTGGGTTATTCATTTTCTTATTGTTTAATTTTTTTGAGTTCTTTGTATACTCTGGATATTAGGGCTCTATCTGAAGTGTGAGGAGTAAAGATTTGTTCCAAGGATGTAGGCTCCCTATTTACCTCTCTTATTGTTTCTTTTGCTGAGAAAAATGTATTTAGTTTGAGTAAGTCCCATTTGTTGATTCTAGGGATTAACTCTTGTGCTATGGGTGTCCTATTGAGAAATTTGGAGCCCGACACCACAGTATGTAGATGGTGGCAAAAGTTTTCTTCCACCAGATGCAGTGTCTCTGATTTGATATCAACCTCCTAGATCTATTTTGAGTTAACTCTTGTGCATGGTGAGAGGAGGGGATTCAGTTTCATTTTGTTACATATGGAATTCCAGTTTTCCCAGCACTATTTGTTGAAGATGCTATCCTTCCTCCACTGCATGCTTTTAGTCCCTTTATCAAATATAAGATAGCTGTAGTTTTGTGGATTGGTTTCTGTGTCCTCTATTCTGTATCACTGGTCCACCCGCCTGTTTTGTCACCAGTACCATGCTATTTTTGTTACTATTGATCTGTAGTATAGTTTGAGGTCTGGTATCAGTATACTGCCTGATTCACACTTCCTGCTTAGAGCTGTTTTTGCTATTCTGGGTCTTTAATTTTTCCATATGAATTTCATAATTGTTTTATCTATTTCTACAAGAAATGACCTTGAGATTTTGATTGGCATTGCATTAAACCTATAGAGAACTTTTGGTAATATCGTCATTTTGATGATGTTAGTTATGCTTATCCATGAACAGGGTATATTTTTCCATTTTCTAAGATTTTCTTCTATTTCTCTCTTTAGGGTTCTGTAGTTTTCATTGTATATGTCTTTCACCTCTTTTGTTAGGTTGATTCCCAAGTATTTTATTTATTTTTTTGATGATATTGTGAATGGACTGATTGTCCTCATTTCCATTTCAGAGGATTTGTCACTGATATACAAAAATGCCTTTGATTTATGCGTGGTGATTTAATATCCTGCCACTTTGCTGAATTCATTTATTACCTCTAATAGTTTCTTTGTAGACCCTTTTGGGTCTGCTAGGTATAGAATCATGTCTTTTGCAAATAGCGATAATTGGAGTTCTTCTTTTCCTATTTTAATGCCTTTAATTTCTTTAGTCTTTCTAATTGCTCTGGCCAGTGTTTCGATAACTATGTTGAACAGAAGGGGTGAGAGAGGGCATCATTGTCTTGCTCCAGATTTTAGGGGGAATGCCTTCAATTGTTCTCCATTCAGAATGATGCTAGCCTGAGGCTTAGCAAAGATTGCTTTTACAATATTGAGGTATGATTCTGTTATCCCTAGTTTTTCTAGAGTTTTGAACGTAAAGTGATGCTGTACCTTGTCAAATGCTTTTTCTGCATCTCTCGAGATGATCATATGGTTCTTATTTTTAAGTCTATTGATGTGATGAATAACATTTATTGATTTCCGTATATTGTACCAGCCTTGCATCCCAGGAATGAATCCTACTTGATTATGGTGCACATTTTTTTTATATATATGTTTTTGTGTCTGATTCGCCAGAATTTTTTTGAGGATTTTTGCATTTTTCCTGAAATACCTTGAAAAGTATTGGTTTTTGTTCTTCTTTAAAGGTTTTGTATAATTCTGCTCTATACCCATACGGTCCTGGGCTTTTCTTAGTTGGTAGTATTTTGATGGTTTCTTCTATTTCCTCAATTGATATTGGAATGTTTAAGTTGTCTATATCCTCCTGACTCAATCTGGGCACATCATATGACTTAAGAAATTTATCAATGCCTTCACTATATTCTATTTTATTGGAGTATATTAATTCAAAATAATTTCTGATTTTCTTCTGTATTTCTGAAGTGTCTCTTGTTATATTTCCTTTTTCATTTCATATGCTAGTAATTTGAGTTCTCTTTCTTCTTCTCTTTGTTAGCATGGCTAAGGGTCTGTCGATTATATTTATTTTTTCAAAAAACCAATGTATTGTTTTGTCAATTTTTTTAATTGTTTCTTTTGTATCGATTTCATTAATTTCTTCTCTGATTTTAATTATTTGTTGCCTTCTACTTCTTTTGCTGTTGTTTGCTCTTGTTTGTCTAAGATTTTGAGATGAAGTATGAGATCATTTATTTGTTGGTTTTTTCTTTTTCTAAGGAATGAACTCAAGCAATGAATTTTCCTCTTGGAACTGCTTTCAATGTGTCCCATAGATTCCGATATATTGTGTCTGTGTTTTCATTTATCTCTAAGAATTTTTTAATTTCTTCCTTGATGTCTTCTATAACCCATTGATCATTCAGAAACCTATTGTTCATTCTCCAAGTGATGAATGATTTTTCCTTCCTTTTTTTATCGTTGATTTTTAATTTCATTCCATTATGATCAGATAAAATGCATGGTATTATCTCTACTCCTTTTTATTGTCTAAGAATTGCCCTGTGACATAATATATGATGTATTTTTGAGAAGGATCCATGTTCTGCTGAGAAAAAAGTGTAACTTCTTGATGATGGGTTGTATATTGTATATATGTCAATTAAGTCTAGGTTATTAATTGTGTTATTGAGTTCTATAGTTTCCTTATTCAACTTTTGTTTGGAAGATCTGTCCAGTGGTGAGAGAGGTGTGTTCATGTCTCCCATGATTACTGTATTGTGGTCTATTAGACTCTTGAAATTGAGAAGAGTTTGTTTGATGAACAAAGCTGCACCATTGTTTGTGGCATATATATTTATGATTGTTATGTCTTGTTGGCGTATGGTTCCCTTGAGTAGTATGTAGTGTCCTTCTTTATCCCTTTTGATTAACTTTGGCTTGAAATCTATTTTATTTGATATGAGTATGGACACTCCTGCTTGTTTCCGAAGTTCATAAGAGTGATACGATTTTTCCAAGTATCACCCTCAGTCTATGTATGTCTTTTCCTATAAAATGCGTCTCCTGTAGGCAGCATTTTGTTGGTTCTTGTTTTGTGATCCATTCTACTAGCCTGTGTCTCTTAATTGGTGAGTTTAAGCCATTAAGATTTTTGGTTATTATTGAGATATGGGTTGTTCTTCCAGCCATATTTGTTTATTTATGTTACTAAACATAGTTTGTTTTCCTCTTTGATTATTTTCCCCCCTTTAATGTCCTACCTCCCACTGTTGGTTTTCATTGTTATTTTCCATTTCCACTTCCTGTAATGTTTTGCCGAGGATGTTTTGAAGAGATGGTTTTCTAGCTGCAAATTCTTTTCACTTTTGTTTATCGTGGAAGGTTTTAATTTCATCTTCCATCTGAAGCTTAATTTCGCTGGATACATGATAATTGGCTGGAACCCATTTTCTTTCAGTGTTTGAAATATGTTATTAAAGGATCTTCTAGCTTTCAGAGTCTGTGTTGAAAGATCAGCTGTTATCCTGGTTGGTTTACCACTAACTATAATCTGCTTCCTTTCTCTTGTAGCTTTTAAAATTCTCTCCTTATTCTGTATGTAGGGTATCTTCATTACAATGTGTCTAGGTGTGGATCTCTTATGATTTTGCACGTTCGGCATCCTGTAGACTTTTAGGATTTGGGATTTTGTCTCATTCTTCAAGTCTAGGAATTTTTCTCCTATTATTTCATTGAATAGATTGCTCACTCCTTTGGTTTGGACCTCTATACTTTCCTGTATCCCAATGACTCTTATGTTTATTCTCTTTATGTTATCCCATATTTCTTGCAGTTTTGCTCATGGTTTCTTAACAGTCTTGCTGAGCTGTATGTGTTCTTTTTGAGTTGAAATACTTTGTCTTCATTGTCTGATGTTCTATCTTCTAAGTATTCTGCTCTGATGGTAGTATTCTCAATTGAGTTTTTAAGATGGTTCATTACTTCCTGCGTTTCTAAGATTTCAGTTCGTTTGTTTTTTATAACCTCTATCTCCCTGTATAGTTGATCTTTGCTACTTGGATTTTTTTATGTAATTCATTGTCGAAGTGATCTTTCATTGACTGATTTTTGCTGTCTAATGTCTTCCTTGAGATTCCAGATCACCTGAAGCATGTATATCCTGAATTCTTTATCTGACATTCCATATGCTGCATCTATTACCTCTTCTAAAGTTGAGTTGACCTGCATTGCTTGTGGTCCTTTCTTTCCTTGTCTTTTCATACAGCTTGCGTTTCTTTCTGCTCGGTGAAACTGTTGTGTTTTTGTAATTTTCCCCCTGTATATTTATATTGCTCTTGTATTGTGGAAAAGTCTCCATTGCAGGTGCGGTTGTTGGCTGTGCTGCTCCTCCAATTGGGGTGATCTGTCTACCATGCTGACCGGCCGCTAGGCCTGTTCTGCCGGTCGGTCGTACGTCTGCCTACCTTGCAGGCATGGGTGTCGGCTCTGCTCTGCCCCTACTCCAATTGGGGTGACGTGACTACCACGCTGGTGGGTCGCTGGGCCTGTTCCAGGCACAGGTGGCAGCTCTGCTCTGCACCTCTGGCTTGATGACAAAATGAGAGAGACTCAGATGTTTGTGACTCACTTTCTTTACCAGGAGACCAACTATTTCTCTCGCCGCTGGTATCGATGAAGTTATCTCCTCCACTGCTTTGTGATCACATCAGATGTCTGCCATGTTGGTATCCCATGTAAATGGCAGCATTTCATTCCCTTTGTCGGGTGACTAAAGCAACGGGTGAGTCCTGACTGGCCCTCACAAGCCCCGTCTCAATCCTGTTGCCACTGTCTATGAAGGCTCAGTTGGCATTTACCTCTACAGTATTCAGCAGGACCCAGACCAAGAAACAGTTTCTGCAGGTTCTTTAGCCCTGGGCCAGAGCAGTTCCGGGACCCGGAATTCAGCCGCTCCGGGCTCGGTGTATGTTCTGATAGGAGAACGATCCAAGAAGCAATTTTCATGGGTTCTTTAGCACTGACCCTGAGTAATTTGTCTGCAAGATGAAGGCGAATGGCAGTCTGAAATTACCTATTCTGTATCTGAATGAGCTGTGATCAGTCGAAAACAGGGATGGTGACATCAGCTCTCCAAGATGGTGACCACTATCTTCCTCTGTGGTCTCACCGGTGTGGAAAACCGAATTGGACCGCTTCCTTCCCCCATTTCAAACCCAGAATTCAGCACTGAGCACAGTGATTGCCCAGATGGCAGGAGCCCGCATAATCCACAGACTGTATCTTTGTGTTGCTCTCTCGTCGTTTCCCAGCGCGCATTGCAGACACTAGCCGTGGGGCGATTTGCTAAATAAGCAGCGTGACCCTCCGTGAGGACAAATTGCTGGTGTTTGAGTCCCCGTAGCTGGTCCTTGTGCAATGGAAATCCTTCCTGTAGGTTTTGGAGCACACCAATTTTCCTGGAAATTTCTAATAAGATAGATTTTAGCCGTTCTAACTCGTCCTTCTCCTGCAAAGTGACGCGGTACAGGTGGGTAATGAACTCCCATCGCTGCCATAATATGATCCCCTGAAGTTAGTTTTCAGTACTAGGAAACAAACATGTATTTCAGGTGGAAAAATATTCCTGAGAATAATCTTCTCAAACGTTGATTATAAATCCAAATACATGAATATGAATGAATTTAGTTAGTGTATAATAAGACACATATATTTTATATTTTGAATAATCAGCAGAGTGAATACACACACACACACACACACACACACACACACACACACACACACACCTAAATACAGACATTACAAAGTAGCATTATGTATGGCAATCGAAATTCACCATGAAATATATATCATCCACAGATCCAAAAATATTGATTTTACTAAATATGGATTTATGTTGTTCAACTAGGAAGCTCACCCATAGGTTGAATTTTCAGTTCCAACAGCATTTAGAAGAAGTGTTTTCTTCTAACAATTTGTATTTGCAAAGTCAGTTACCTCACAAATATGTACGTGTGATACCATGTAGTATTCTATATGTGCATATAAAAATGCATGTGCTGAATCAACTACAGAGAAAGGGAGACAGGAATTCACATATTTGTTAACTTTAAAAACACATAGAGAACTATTTTAACTACAAATTGACAAGATTTATAACACCAACCCTTTATCATGCAAAAGGAAAGTACAACTATACACCATGCCTCCTCTGAACTGGTTGTATTTCTATTCTGTGTGGGTTATTTTACTCCATCATATTAGGATTAGTAGTCAGAGTCTAGTAGGTTTTGGGTTAGTGTCAGGGATTCAGTATTTCGAATTGAAAATAGGAAAATAAATTCAATATTTATGCAAATATGTGATACAAAAAAATGTTACCACTCTCATCCAGAACAATGCCTTGACATCATCTTCGCTTAAAGTAAGACACAATTAGAGGACATGATTTACAAAAATCTGTGAATACATATCTGGAATGGAATATGCTCAGGAGTTCATATACTTGGAGGTGGTATAGGAGTTTCCAAAAGTAAGGGACAGGGTAAACACTCCACAAACATGGAGCTCTGCTGGCCTAAAGACTTTTGAGAAACTGCCTCTGAGTTTGGGCACTTGAAATATATGTTGCTGTCAGGAGGTTTAGCTTCCGTTCTAGTTAGACCATCATAACTGGGTCTGCATCTATGTGACCTGGAGGACATTGTTTCTTATTTCCCAATGAACATGAGGCAGCAGTGCTGAATTTTTTCTTTGTAGGTAAACTGTAGCCACTGCGCGCTAAGTGTCTCCTCGTCTTTACTGTAAAGCCATTTTTTCATCCTCCACTTTTTGTGGTGTTTCTTGCTGCTGCACTGGGAGTTTGGTATCTGTTTCTTGAAATACAAGGAGTTCCACTGGGACAAAGTGCTGGAGGGAATTCTGTCACATGTGGTGGGTCAGGGTCTGCAGGAGAATGCACCAAGCAAGCTTCTTTCCCACAGAGCTTGCCCCATTGACCATAGCAACCTGATTCTGAATATTGTCCTGAAACCTCTCCATATAACAAGATGCTTTTACATACAAGGGTCTGCTGGATGCAAAATGTCAGTCACAAGCCATTTGGAAGCCAATGGCAGATAAACATGGCCTCACCACAGATGTTATTTCAGACACCTCCCCACCACTGCTCTAGGCCAACTACTCAGCAGGCTCCAAATTACTGGCATCTCTGTTCTACAGCATTTTCGTGAAACCAAGTCAATCAAGGCACTGTCTGGTATACTCATAATCAGCAACAGGAATCCAAAGTTTCTCCAGTGCCACTTGGTCAAGGGAATTTCAAAAATTTGGTGGTATTTATCTAGCTATTTTTTAAGGATGAAGTTGGAGGCACTGTGGGTTTCCAATCATTCAGGAACCATTAAATGGCGAGGAAACTCATTTGAACGAAAGAAATGGAGAACTATCACAGGCAAAGCTTCCCAAAGTGTGGCCAAAAGGTCACATGAAGCCAGGCTCATTGAGGTCTACAATGTGAGCTCCATGTGTGTTATGACTCTCAACTATGGCTGCCAAGTCTTTGACAATAAAATCGTGTGATATCGTGGCTGAGATTACTTATGCTCTGTGGAAAGCCACCCTGGGCCTAGATCTCAGTTTCCAAGGGCGAATCTCGTGTGTGGCCTCCTAAAATCTCAACACAATTCATGGCAATACTTCTCTGAGGACAGTTCCACAACTCAGTCTCTAAGGGGAATCACACCAGAGTTCAAGCCCAGGTGGAACCAGACATCTCTTCCAACCGCCACACAAATGACCACAATTAAAAACAAAAGACTCCCACATGGCACTCATCTTCTTCCATATAGACACTAATAATAACCTCTGGCTTGAGGTTTTCATGAGGGGCACAGACCAACACAGTGTTCAAAATAAGCACCCTCGCACCTCATTTGTCACAAGTCAGGGTTGCCTGGACACCCTTCCTTTGAACATGGAATGATCATAGAGCCCTGCCTTTAATACTGCTCCACAATTCCAATTTGAGGCTTACTGACTGTGGGATTTAGATTCTTTATGTGAACTGGAGTCATGAGTAATCACAAGCACCAGTGGGCTAGACTCTGCAAGGCTTTGAAGTACTCATTTGATGCAAAGGATCCCTATTCTCACTTGATGGAGATCAGGAACCTTACAGAGGAAGGCGAGAGACGTAGTCCACAAAAAATGCTTTTTGGACATTTTGGATTTGGGTGCACACATGGGATCTTTCTTTAGGTCCATTAGGTGCTGAGTATCTAAGCCACAGCCTCACACAGGGCCAAGTGGCCAATTCAGACACATCCCTTTCCAAACAATTAAGCAAAGAGCCCCAGGTGATGCCCATTCATTTCCATTTGAAAACTGTTTTCTTCAGGCTTCACAAAGGCGTGGCCTAATCAAAGACCTTCCTGTTATTCAGTGCAACAGAAGAATAGGTATGCAAAAGGCCCAAAGCAGGGTTTCTCCACAGAGACTTTACTGGTCACATTGATATCTGAGTTTTCTGAGATGCTCCAATTCCCTTCAGATATCCTGTACATGGCCATGTCCCAGAGCTTGGAGGTGGTACATATCTTGGACACATAACCATGAGCCTATTATGGTTTGTGGCCAGAATTCAGGCAGAAAACAGGAACTTAGGAAGACAGTAGGTGTTGCCCATCCAGAAGGCAAGCCAAGTCCATCTATAAATTGGGAAGGATGAATGCTGGGAAGCTTTCTACTAGACAGAACACATCCATTGATGCATGCTCTTTCTAATGTCTTCATCCACGAACACAGTGGGATACCCAGACATAGAAACACACTCCTTGTCAAACGACTTTCTAGAAACCATCCACTCCAAAATGAACATACTGCCTTTCCTACCTATTCTCAGAAAATGAGACAAGACCACAAACTCACACCCAACCCACAAAGGCACCTCCTTCCCCCAAGTAGGTCTGTGACTATCCGGAGTGTCCTCTTACTGGTGGGCCATACTATGTTCCCAGAAATGGCCTGTCCTGTCTCAGATCTGGTCTCCTTGGCCAACTCTGTGAGGTTATTAGGAGCCAGCGGTGAGCCATTACATGGAGATGACTTTTTCTCTCTCAGGTCCTTCATAGCTGCATACATCTTCTCCAGGGATCATTTCTGTATGGACCTTTGAGGATCTTAGCATGTGGAAGATCTGCTACATTCCTATATTGAAAGACCAACTCTGTCTCTAATCTTCTGTAAAGTTAGATTGAGGGAACAGTGTATGGTTAGGATTAATAACATGTTCGATATGAATTAGGAATCATTCTGCAGGAATGATTGGGAAGCTGCAATATTTACAAGAAAATATAGGTGAAATATTAGTATGAAAACAGAAATGTAGGTAAGATTTGAAGCCCAGAAGGGCATTGGGCCCTTGATTGGGATACTTAGATTTGAATTATTTTCTGCAGAGATGTCTCAGATAAATTCAGTACAATGGCATAGGACCTTGTACGTTGGATGATGGAATGTTGAAGAGAACTTCTAGTCAAAAAGGGATAGTTGAAATTATTAGAAAGATATTCAGTTTCAGAAAGAAGAGTGAGTATAGGTTTTGGACAAAAGTTCTCCAGCAATAGGGTTTCGGATAGAGAGTGAATTTAAATGTGAGCACATGTGAAGAGTCAGTCACAATGATGAACTGGGGAAAATATGTCGGTAAGCAGATATCAATAGAGACATTAAGAAATCAGGAAAAGTATAAAGTGAGTGATAGGATTAGATATTTTCAACAGGGTTGAGTTTGAATATATAATCTAAGGAAGAAAAAAATATGTTGTCACAAATAGGATTGACATTTGAGAACATTAGGCAACATGTACATGGATGTTTTTAGTAATCCATGCTCACTTTCAATTTAGGCTTTGGTACAATAATATGTTTGACCTTTGCATTTTGGGTCCAGAATATTACTGTGATAAAATGTATATGTAGATTGGGTGACATAAGTATTTCTTATACCATTTCTGAGAGCAATATTTTGAAGATGTATAAATTATTATTGGCGGTACAAAGATTTGTACTCTGTGTCTATGAATATAGAATTAATGCATGAATTGACAATACTGTGAATAAATAATATAACTGTTTCCACTTTAAATAATGGATTGAATTGATATGTGAAAATATACACAAAAACTTATATTGATATACAATCATTCATTCCAACCAGTTACACATCTAATTGTATAATTGCGTTATGTTTTATTATAAAGATTGTGTGAGATTTGCTTCAAAAGTGATTATAGAAATCGAAAATAATGTGTTTGGAAAGAAGTCTCATTAAAAGACCAGTCAAGAAACCTGGAGGAATACATGTGTTCTGAAGCAGTAAGTGATTGAAAGAGAAACAAATGCCTATAAATTTGTGAATTTGTGGATGAAATATATATCCTATGATGTGCATGAACTGAAGAAATATTAACGAACCAATGTTGAATAAAAATGAACATCAAAATACACACCATGTCCCATAGGAATCTAATTGCATTGATGTTAAACTGGGTCAATTACTGTAGAAATATTAGTATTTGTATGCACATTCACTGAAGTTAGTTTTAAGTACTAGAAAACAAATATGTAGTTCAGGTAAATGAATACTTCTGAGAATAATCTTGTGAAATTTTTATTATAAATCCACATACATGAACATGAATGAATTTCGGTAGTGTATATAAGACACATATATTTCATATTTTGAAAAATCTTGAGAGTGTGTATATATATATATATATATATATATATATATATATATATATATATATATATATATATATAAACACACACCCAAAACCCACACAGAGATATTAAAAAGTACCAATATATAAGCCAATCAATATTCATCATGAAATATATAACATCCACAGATGCAAAATAATTTATTTTACTGAGCATGGATTTATGTACAATGTTGTTCTCCTAGGAAGCTCACACATAGGTTGAATTTTCAGTTCCAACTGCTTTTAGGAGGAGTGATCTTTTCTCACAATTTGTATCTCCAAGTCAGCCAAGTCACAAAAATGTACGTGTGATACCAGGTAGGATTCTATATGTGCATATAAAAATACATGTGCTGAATAGGCTACAGAGAAAGGGCATATAAAAATACATGTGCTGTATAGGCTACAGAGAAAGGGAGACAGGAATTCACGTATTTGTTAACTACAAAAACCCATGGTGAACTATTTTAATTAAAAATTGACTAGATTTATAACACCTACACTTTATCATGCAAAAGGCAAATCCAACTATACACCATGCCTCCTCTGAACTGTTTGTATTTCACTTCTGTTTGCATTATTTCTCTCCACAATATTAGGGTTAGTAGTCAGAGTCTAGTAGGGTATGGGTTAGTGTCAGGGATTCAGTATTTTGAATGTAAAATAGGAAAATGAATCAAATGTGTATGCAAATATGTGCTACACAAAATCTTCCTACTCTCATTCACAACAATACCTTGACACTATCTTTGCCCCAAGTAAGACAAAATAAAAGAAGAAGATTTAGAAAATCTGTGAATACATATCAGGAATGGAACATGGTTACGAGTTCACAATATTGGAGGTGGTAGAGGAGTTTCCAAAAGTAAGGGACAGGGTAAATACTGCACAAATATGGAGATCTGCCAGCCTAAAGACTTCTGGAGAACCTGCCTCTGAGGTTGGCCACTTGAAGTATATGTTGTAGTCAGGACCTATGGCTTCCTTTCTAGTGAGACCACCAAAGCTGGGTCTCCATCTATGTGACCTGCAGAACATGGTTTCTTATTTTCCAAAGAACGTGAGGCAGCAAGGCTAAATTCTCTCTTTGTAAGTAAACTCTTGCCACTGAAGGCTAAGTGTGGCCCCGTGTGGACTGTGAAGCCATTTGGTCATCCTCCACTTTTCATGGTGTCCTTGCTGCTGCACTGGGAGTTTGGTATTGGCTTCAGGAAATACAAGGAATTCAACTGGGTCACAGTGCTGGAGGGAGATCTGTCACGTGTTGTGTGTCAGGGTCTGCAGGAGAATGCACCAACCAGGCTTCTATCCCACATAGCTTGCCCCCTTGACCATAGCAACCTGATTCTGAACATTGCCCTGAAACCTCTCCATTCAACAAGATGCCTTTACATACAAGGGTCTGCTGGCTGCACCATGTCAGTTACAAGCCTTTTGGCAGATCCACATGACCCCACCACAGAAGTTTTATCACAGACCTGCAAAACACTGCTCTAGGCCCACTACTCAGCAGACTTTAACTTATTTGCATCATTGTTCTACACCATTTTCATGAAACCCAGTCAATCAAGGCACTGTCTGGTACACTGATGATGAGCAACAGGAAATCCAAAGTGTATCCAGTGTCACCTGGTGATGGGAATTTCAAATTTTTATGATGTTTATCTAGCCATTTTTCAAGGATGAGGTTGGAGGCACTGTGGGATTTAATTCATTCTGGAAACATTAAAAGGTGAGAAAGCCCATTTCAATGAAAGATCTGGAGAACTCTCACAGGCAAGACTTCCCAAAGAGTGGCCAAAAGATCAAATGAAGCCAGGCCCATTGAGGTCTACAATGTGAGGTCCATGTGTGTTTTTACTCTCAACTATGGCTGTCAAGTCTTTCAGAATAAAATCATGTGATATTCTGGCTCAGATTCCCAGTGCTCTGTGGGAAGCCCCCCGGGCCTACATCTCAGTTTCCAAAGGCCACTACCATGTGTGGCCTCCAAAAATCCCAACACAATTCATGGCAATACATCTCTGCAGTCATTTCCAGAACTCAGTCTCTAAGAAGACTCACACCAGAGTTCAAGCCAAGGTGGACCCAGTCATCTCTTCCATCAGCCAAACAAATGACCACAATTAAAACCAAAACACTCCCACATGGCTCTCAACTACTTCCACATAGACACTCATCATAACCTGTGGCTGGAAGTTTCCATGAGGGGTGCAGCTGAAGACAGTATCCAAAATATGCTCCCTACCCTCATTTGTCTAATGTCAGGGTGGCTTGACAACCTATCTGTGAACAAGGAGTGATCAATTAGGCCTGCCATTAATACTGCTCTGCTTCTCCAATTTGAGCCTTATGTCTGTGGGGTTTAGATTCTTTATGTGAATTGGAGTTATGAGAAAATCCAAGCACCTATGGGCTTGCCTCTGCTGGGCTTTGAAAAACTTTTTGAACCAAAGATACCTATTCTCACTTGATAGAAGTCAGGAACCTTACAGAGGAAGGCGAGAGACTTCATCCACAAGACTGCTCTTTTTCCATTTTGGTTTTGGATGCACACATGAGATCTTTCCTTAGATTCATCAGGTGGTGAGAATCTAAGTCACAGCCTCACACAGGGCCAAGAGGCTGATTCAGACACATCCCTTTCCACGGCAATTAAGCAAAGAGCCACAGGTGATGCTCATTATTTTCCATTAGACAACTGTTTTCTTCAGGTTTCACAAAGGGGTGGACTGAGGCAAAGACCTTCCAGACATTCAGGGCAACGGAACAATAGGTAAACAAAAGGCCCAAATCAGTGTTTCTCCACTGACACTTTACTGGTCACACTGATATCTGAGTTTTCTGAGTTCCTCTCCATTCCCTTCAGCTATCCAGTACAAGGCCATGTTATAGAGTTTGGAGGTGGTACATATCTTTTACACAAAACCATGAGCCTATTCTTGAGAGTGGCCAGAATTCAGGAAGAAAACAGGAACTTAGGAAGATAGCAGGTGTTGCCCATTCATAAGGAAAGCCGTAGTCCATTCATAAATTTGGCAGGATGAATGCTGAGAAGCTTTCTACTAGACAGAACAATTCCATTGATGCATTCTCTTTTCTAATGTCTATAACCACAGACACAGTGGAATACACAAACCCACAACCACACCCACAAAGGCAACTCTTTCCTCCAAGTTGGTCTGTGACTATCCAGAGTGTCCTCTGACTGGTGGGCCATACTATGTTCCCCAAAATTGCTTGTCCTGTCTCAAATCTGCTTTCCTTTGCTAACTCTGTGAAGTAGTCAGGAGTCAGCGGTGAGCCAATACCTGCTTTATCAGAAAAGAATTATCTTCAGAGCTTCCCTGGCATTTGGCCATCCTCACATCTGTAGGTAAGTGCCGCAGCCCGGCTGGCTGGGCAAAATAACCGGGGGGGTGACGAACAACTTGGGTAGACTGATGCAGCAGGAGTGGAAGCCAATTATTGTTGAATAAGAGCGGTATTTATACATTTTACACAGCCTATCTAATTAGCATGAAATAGATACAGCAGTCAAACAATAAGGAATCTCCACACTTAATGGCTCACTTTTGTTACTTCACAAACCACTCCCTCTGGCATTTTGCCAGGCGCCATTCAGACTTTTTTTACAGACTCTAACATTTCTCTGGCAAAATAACAGGTGCCAATCTGACTTGTTTACAGACCTTAACAGGTAAGAAGAAAGACTGACTCTGTCTTTGGTAAATTCAAACAAGTGAGACCACTGGGACTGGGATTGGTAATGGCTCTGGGTGCCTTGCTTCCTGGATCCCAAGTTCAGAGACTTTCATCATCAAGGAAGTGAGGTGTGGTCACTTCTTTCAGGAACTGAATGAGGTAACTGCCTTGGCAACCACTTTGTCCTAACAGTTGCTTCCAAGGGTCCCATGAGATGGAGGCTGCCCCTACTTCCTGTGACACTTTCATATGTTAGAATGGTATATCAACCATACGCACCTGGGAAGAGCTTTCCACACAGGCCTGGTTTGGTCTACTCTACATTAAGAAGAGTGAGGCTGATTCAGACACATTCCTTCATCCTACCAGGTTCTTTGCCATGGAGATGTCTTTTGCTCTCTCAGGTCCTTCATAGCTGCCTACATCTTCTCCAGAGATCATTTCTGCATGTACCTTTGATGTTCTCAGCAGGTGGAAGATCCCATACATTCCTGTATTGTAAGACCAACACTGTCGCTGCTCCTCAGTAAAGTTAGATTGAGGGAACAGTGTATGATTAGTGTTATTAACATGTTCGATATGGGTTAGGAACCATTCTGCTGGATGAATAATGGTATTGGGAACCTGTGATATTTATAAGAATATAGAGGTGAAATATATGTACGAAAACAGAACTCTAAGTAAGATTTGAAGCCCAGAACTTCATTTGTCCCTTGATTGGGATACTTAGCGTTGAATTACATTCTGCACAGATGTTTCAGATAAATCGATATACAATGGCATAGGACCTTTCACCTTGGATGATTGAATGTAGAAGAGAACATCCAGTCAAAAAGTGATAGTCGGTAGGATTAGGAAGATAGTCGGTAGGTTTAGGAAGAAGAATGAGTGTAGGATTTGGAACAAAAGTTCTTTAGAACTAGGGTATCGCTAAGAGAGTGAATGTAAATATCAGCACATGTGATGAGGAAGTCACAATGATTAACTGGGGAAAATATGTAGGAAAGCAGATATCAATAGAGACATTACAAAATCAGGCAAAGTATAAAGTGAGTGACAGGATTAGACATTTTCAACATGTTTGAGTTTGAATATATAATCTTTGGAAGAAACAAATATGTAGTCACCAATAGGATTTTCATTTGAGAGCATTAGGCAACCTGGACATGGATGTTTTTAGTAATCCATGTTCACTTTCCATTTAGGTTTTGTACAATCATAAGTGTGACCTTTGCTTTTTATGTCCAGAATATTACTGTGATAAAATGTATATGGAGATCAGGTGACATGGGTATTTCTTCCACCATTTCTGGGAGCTGTATATTGAGGACGTATAAATTAGTATTGGGGGTACAAAGAGGTGTACCTGTGTCTATGAATATAGAGATAATTCGTGAATAGACTGTACTCTGAATAAATAATATAACTGGTTCCACTTTAAATAATGGATTGAATTGATATCTGAAACTAAGTAAGAAATCTTATATCGATATACAACCATTCATTCCAACCAGTTATACATCTAATGGTAATATTAGTGTTATGGTTTATTGTGACGGGTTTGTGCGTTTTGCTTCAAATGTGATAATGGAAATCGAAAATAATGTTTTTGGGAAGAAGTCTCATGAAAAGAGCAGTTATGAAACATGGAGGAATACATGTGTTCTCAAGCAGGAAGTGATTGAAAGTGAAACAAATGCCTATAAATTTGAGAAATTTTGATGAAACATATATGCTATGATGTGCATAAACTGAAGATAGTAATGTACCAGTGTTGAATAAAAATGAACGTCAAAATACACATCATGTCTCATAGAGTCTACTTGCATTGATGTTCAACTGGGTCAGTTACTGTAGAAACATTAGGATTTGGGGGGGAATTAATAATACAATTTATTTTAGCACTAGCATGCCACAGAATGTAGAGGAAAGATCAATGGATTTTTAGTTATAGCACTAATAATCTAACATTTAGTGACTATTTTGGATAGTCTAGAAATTACATAAGGCTATGTAACATATTTTTTTTATTTAACATTCATCAAAGCTTGGAATTTTCGTAATATTTCTTCTTTTTTCTTTTTTTATTTTTTCAGTTGTTGATTGACCTTCATTTTGTTTATTTGTATGTGGTGCTGAGAATAGAACCATGTGCCTCACACATGCTAGATAAGCATGTTACCTCTGAGCCACAAACCCAGCCCCTCCACTTCTATCTTAACATCATACACTCATGTCCCTCTTCTTTACTCACTTTCTTCCTCATTTTCCCCCTTCTCTCCCTTCCTTTTTGGTTTCCCCTCCATATCTATTTTTCTCTCATGTCATTACAAACAGTAGTATGCTATGAAATTTAAATTTAAGACTGTTTTTTATAGTCATTCTTTTTCTTGAGAAAATTTAAAAATTATAATCACCTGATAGATATATTACAATACATTTATTATACATATGTATCTATATTCATGCATATGCATTACATATATTTTATATATATATATATATATATATATATATATATTTAAAAGTACTTTGATTTTCCTGTTAGAAATAATATAGACCAAGTCTTTCTTAATTCTCAATTCTTCCATAATTAACATCTTACAGTGAAAATCAAATAAACATATTTAAGTAAACAGGTATCATTCTTATTTATCAATACTGATAATTTAAAGTTTTATATCACATTAAGCTGTAATGTGGCATATTAACTCTTATGAATTAGAGAAATTTTATTTGAACAAAATATTATTTAAGGACCATATGCACTGACATTTTAAATGGCTTTCTTGTGATTTCAATTTCTATGAATTGTGTATTAATTGCCAAATACTTATTTTAGTACTTTTCATGTTCAAAATTGATATAAAGTCAATTGTTTAATTCTTCTTGTAAGTAGTTACTTATTACAGTAGGGACATTATTAATAATACTACATCTTTATAAGAAAAATGGTACAAATTTATTTTCATGCAAAATTAAGAATAATTGTATGCTCTAGATGTTTGATTGTTGATACATATAACAAAGAGCTTTTGATGAGTCTCTTCCCCAGTAAAACATAAAATGCAAAGATATAGTTAGGTTTGTATGTCCAAATAAAGATAAGAAAAAATACACATTATCAGCTAGAAACTATTAAATAAAAGATGAAAAGAACAATCCAACACATTGTACGAACTTGTCAGATGAGGTAGTATTCTGGAAGAATAGCCTAAGACTAGACCTTGTCCATGACAAAATATTCACGAAAAAAATGAAATATGAAAAGTGTAGAAAATGCTATGAATTTTTCATGAAGTTAGGTGAATTATCCTTTAATCTCAATTTATGTGCATTTTCTGGTAAAATAAATTTGTGATATTCACAAAACAAAGTTTCTGTATAGCAAAATGAATACATCTGAACCCATTTTTAGCTGATTTCTTCCCACTAAATTTTAAACCTTTATTTATTTATTTATTTTTATTGGTTGTTCAAAACATTACAAAGCTCAAGATATATCATCTTTCATACATTTGACTCAATTGGGTTATGAACTCCATTTTTTCCCCAAATACGAATTGTAGAATCACATCGGTTACACATTCACATTTTTACATAATGGCATATTAGTGACTGTTGTATTCTGCTACCTTTCCTATCCCCTACTATCCACCCTCTCCTCCCCTCCCATCTTCCCTCTCTACCTCATCTGCTATTGTTCAATTCTCTCCATTGTTTCCCCCTCACTTCCCCTCACAACATCTTATATGCAATATTGTGTAACATTGAGAGTTTCCTAAAATTTTCATAAGCTTTCCCTTCTCTCTCCCTTTCTCTCCCCCCATTCGTCTTTGTTTAATGTTAATCTTTTCCTCATGCTCTTCCTCCCTGTTCTGTTCTTATTTGCTCTCTTTATAACAGAGAAGACATTTGGCATTTGTTTTTTAAGGATTGGTTAGCTTCGCTTAGCATAATATGCTCTAATGCCATCCATTTCCCTGCAAATTCTATGATTTTGTCATTTTTTGTGCTGTGTAATACTCCATTGTGTATAGATGCAACATTTTTTTTATCTATTAATCTATTGAAGGGCATCTAAGTTGGTTCCACAGTCTAGCTATTGTGAATTGTGCTGCTATGATCATTGATGTGGCAGTATCCCTATAGTACGCTATTTTAAGATCCTGAGAGAACATTCCAAGAAGGGTGATAGCTGGGTCAAATGGTGGATCCATTTCCAGCTTTTCCAGGAATATCCATACTTCTTTCAAAATTGGCCTCACCAATTTGCAGTCCCACCAGCAGTGTACAAGTGTATCCTTTTCCCCAAATCCTCGCCAACACTTATTGTTGTTTAACTTCATAATGGCTGCTGATCTTACTGGAGTCAGATGGTATCTTAGGGTGGTTTTGATTTGCATTTCTCAGACTGCTAGAGATGGTGAGCATTTTTTCATGTACTTGTTGATTGATTGTATGTCCTCCTCTGTGAAGTGTCTGTTTAGGTCCTTGGCCCATTTGTTGATTGGGTTATTTGTTATCTTATTGTTTAATATTTTGAGTTCTTTGTATATTTTGGATATTAGGGCTCTATCTGAAGTGTGAGGGGTAAAAATTTGTTCCCAGGATGTAGGCTCTCTATTTACCTCTCTTATTGTTTCTCTTCTTGAGAAAAAACTTTTTAGTTTAAGTAAGTCCCATTTGTTTATTCTTGTTATTAACTCTTGGGCTATTGATGTCTTATTAAAGAATTTGGAGCCCGACCCCACAGTATATAGATCATAGCCAACTTTTTCTTCTATGAGACGCAGTGTCTCTGATTTGATATCTAGCTCCTTGATCTATTTTGAGTTAACTTTTGTGCATGGTGAGAGAACGGGATTCAGTTTCATTTTGTTGCACATGGATTTCTAATTTTCCCTGCACCATTTGTTGAAGATGCTATCCTTCATCCATTGCATGTTTATAGCCACTTTATCAAATATAAGAAAGTTGTAATTTTGTGGATTGGTTTCTCTGTCCTCCATTCTATACCATTGGTCCACCTGCCTGTTTTGGTACCAGTACCACACTGTTTTTGTTACTCTTGCTTTGTAGTAAAGTTTGAACTCTAGTATCGCTATACCTCCCGATTCACACTTCCTGCTTAGAATTCCTTTTGCTATTCTGTGTCTTTTGTTTTTCCATATGAATTTCATGATTGCTTTATCATTTCTACAAGAAATGCCGTTGGGATTTTGATTGGCATTGCTTTAAACCTGTAGAGAACTTTGGGTAATTTCGCCATTTTGATGAATTTAGTTCTGCCTATCCATGAACAGGGTACATTTTTCCATCTTCTAAGATCTTTTTCTATCTCTCTCTTTAGGGTTCTGTGGTTTTCACCTCTTTTGTTAGGTTGATTTCCAAGTATCTTATTTTCTTTGAGGATATTTTGAATGGAGTGGTTTTCCTCATTTCCATTTCAGAAGTTTTGTTGCTGATACACAGAAATGCCTTTGATTTATGCGTGTTGGTTTTATATCCTTCATTTATTAACTCTAGCAGTTTCTTTGTAGACCCTTTTGGGTCTGTTAAATATATTACCATGTCATCCACAAATAGCGATAATTCAAGTTCTTCTTTTCCTATTTTTATGCCTTTAATTTCTTTTGTCTGTCTAATTGCTCTGGCTAGTATTTCAAGAACTAAATTGAATAGAAGTGGTGATAGAGGGCATCCCTGTCTTGTTCCAGATTTCAGAGGGAATGCCTTCAGTTTTCTCCATTTAGGATGATCCTAGCCTGAGGTTTAGCATATATAGCTTTTACAATGTTGAGGTAAGTTCCTGTTATCCCTAGTTTTTCTAGTGTTTCGAACATAAAGGGATGCTGAACTTTGTTGAATGTTTTACTACATCTATCGAGATGATCATATGGTTCTTGTCCTTAAGTCTATTGATGTGGTGAATAGCATTTATTGATTTCCGTATATTGAACCAGCCTTGCATTCCAGGGATGAATCCTACTTGATCATGGTGCACAACTATTTTGATATGTTTTTGTATTCAATTCACACGGATTTTATTGAGAATTTTTGCATCCAACTTCATTAGAGATATTGGTCTGTAGTTTTCTTTTTTGAAGTGTCTTTGTCTGGTTTTGGGATCAGGGTGATTTTGGACTCCGAGAATGAATTTGGAAGAGCTCCTTATTATTCCATTTCTTGATATAGCTTGAATAGTATTGGTATTAATTCTTCTTCGAAGGTTTTGTTGAACTCTGCTGTATACCCATCAGGTACAGGGCTTTTTTTGATTGGTAGTCTTTTGATGGCTTCTTCCATTTCTTTCTTTGTTTTTGGTCTGTTAAAATTGTGTGTGTCTTCTTGACTGAATATGGGCAGATCGTATGACTTAAGAAATTTATCGATATTATAACTATCTTCTATTTTATTGGAATATAGGATTTCAAAATACTTTCTAATTATCTTCTGTATTTGTGTACTGTCTGTTGTGATATTGCCTTTTTCATTCCGTATGTTAGTAATTTGAGTTCCCTCTCTTCTTCTCATCCTTAGCATGACTAAGGGCCTGTAAATCTTATTTATTTTTTCAAAGAATCAACTTTTAGTTTTATCAATTTTTTCAATGTTTTTTTTTGTTTGTTTCAGTTTCGTTGATTTCTGCTCCAATTTTAATTATTTCTTGTCTTCTACTACATTTGCTGTTGTTTTGCTCTTCCTTTTCTAGGTTTTTGATGTGTACTGTGAGTTTATTTATTTGTTGTTTTATTCTTTTTTTGAGGAAAGAACTCCAAGAAATGAATTTCCCTCTTAAAACTGCCTTCTTTGTGTCCCATAGATTCCAGTATGTTGTGTCTGTATTGTCATTTGATTCTAAGAATTTTTTTATCTCCTCCTTTATGTCTTCTGTAACCCATTGATCATTCAGTAGAATATTGTTCATTTTACATGTGATGTAGGATTTTTCCTTCCTTCTATTCTCATTGATTTCCAGTTTCATTCCATTATGATCAGATATGGTGCATGGTATTATCTCCACGCCTTTATATTTACTAAGAGTTGCCCAATGGCATAATATATGGTCTAACTTGGAGTAGGATCCATGTGCTGCTGAGAATAAAGTGTATCCACTTGATGATGGTTGATATATTCTATATATGTCGGTTAAGTCAAGGTTATTGATTGTGCTGTTGAATTCTATAGTTTCTTTATTCAGTTTTTTATAGAGGATCTGTCTAATGGCGAGAGCGGTGTGTTGAAGTCACCCATAATTATTGTGTTGTAGTCTATTTGACTCTTGAACTTGAGGCGAGTTTGTTTTATAAGCGTTGCAGCTCAATTGTTTGGTGCATACCAATTGATAATTGTTATGTCTTGTTGGTGGATGGTTCCTTTTAACAATATATAGTGTCCTACTTTATCCCTTTTGATTAACGTAGGTTTGAAGTTGATTTTATATGATATGAGTATGGCCACTCCTGCTTGCTTCCGAGGGCCATGTGAGTGGTAAGATTTTTCCCAACCTTTCACTTTCAGCCTGTGTATGTCTTTACCTATCAAAAGAGTCTCCTGAAGGCAGCATTTTGTTGGATTTATTTTTTTGATCCAGGTTACTAGCCTATGTCTCTTGATTGGTGAGTTTAGATTTTTAACATTTAAGGTTACAATTGAAATATGATTTATACTTCCAGTCATGTTTATTTATTTATTTATTTTAATTTGGGTAGTTTTTACTTTTTGGTTATTTTCTTACCCCTTTACTGAGATACCTCCCACTGTTAGTTTTGGGCACTATTTTTCAATTCCTCTTCTTGTAGTATTTTGCTCAAAATGCTTTGCAGTGCTGGTGTTCTGTCTGCGAATTCTTTTAGCTTTTGTTTATCAAGAAATACTTAATTTCATTGTCAAATCTGAAGCTTAATTTTGTTGGATACAGTATTCTTGGTTGGAATCCATTATTTTTCAGTGTTTGAAATACATTGTTCAAAGATCTTCTCGCTTTCAAAGTCTGTGATGAAAAATCAATTGTTAACCTAATTGGTTTACCCCTGAATGTTATCTGCCTACTTTCTCTCGTAGCTTTTAATATTCTCTCCTTGTTCTGTATGTTGGCTATCTTCATAATTATATGTCTTGGAGTTTGTCTATTATGGTTTTGAATGTTTGAGGTCCTGTAGGCTTCCAGGATATGGCAATCGATTCCATCTTTCATCTCTGGGATGTTTTCTAGAATTATTTCATTTAATATGTTGTCCATTCCTTTGGTTTGAATCTCTATGCCTCCTTCTATCCCGATGACTCCCAATTTTGGTTTTTTTTATGACATCCCATATCTCTTGAATAGTTGCTCATGGGATTTAAGCATGTTTTCTGTGTTGACTATATTCTTTTCAAGTTGACAAACTTTGTCTTCATTATCTGATGTTCTGACTTCTACTTGATCTAGTCTATTTGAAATATTCTTGTTTGAGTTTTTAATTTGGTTTATAGTTTCCTGCATTTCTAGAATTACTGTATGATTTTTTAAAAGATCTCTATCTCCTGGTAAACCTTGTTCTTTGCCATTTGAATTTGGTTGTTTAATTCATTTTCAAAATATACTTTTATTTCTTGGACTTGCTGCCTCATGTCTTCTCTATTATTCCTTTCCATCTGAGTTAGGTATGACTTAAGTTTTTTCCCTATCCCTGTTTCTGATGCTTCTAGGTTCTCCTGTAGTATTAAGTTGTCCTTCATTGTTTCTACACCTTTTTTTCCCCTTGTCTTTTCATGATGTTCATGTTATTTTCTGGCTCTATTTTATTGCTGTGTTTCTGCTCTCTTCTATAGATTTGTTATGGGTTTATATATCTCTGTTTTCTCTCCTTTGTGTTGCTAGACTATGCCTGCTTAAGTGGATTTCGCTGTTAAGGAATTCTGACAGCCGAGCTCCAGTGATGTCACCTCTCTGCTGTGGTGGGCCCCAGGCTCCTTGCCGGAGTGTCCGAATTGGGGGGCTGGACTGGATTGTCTCTTGTTGGTTTCAGCTCCCGGTCGCTGGCATGCCGGCAGTCTCCAGCCACCCAGGAGCGCGGGCAGCGGATGGGCTGTCGCCGGCGGGTGGGTGATCTCTAGCCACACAGTTGCGCGTTCGGTCGTCGGCAGGCGAGCGTTCTCCAGCCATCAAGACATGCCGTCAGCAGGTGGGCTGGCACCGGCAGGAAGGTGGTCTCCAGTTGCCCAGTCACACTGGCAGCGGTCTGGCGTTCTCCAGCCACCCAGTCAGGAGGGCCTGGCCTCTAGTCCCCTGGTTTATCCTGCTAGTCCTGATTTCTCCTGCTAGACCAGATTTCTCCTGAGTGATGCTTCTCGGCAGCTCAAACTGTTCTCCGGGTCTGCCGTTTGTTGGGTGGGGAGGGTGTCTATTGTGAACCCTGGAACTCTATTGTTTTAATATTTTCCGCTTGCCCCTCGCCCAGCACTGGCTAGACAAGTTTCATTTTTGCCGCTGATGGGAAGGGGAGATGAAGGTCAGGTGCCTCTAGTTTTCCCCCAGTCTTTATGCAGACTTGCTCTGATTATCCCTCCCCCAAAAGCCTAGGAGAGATTTTATGCGAATTTTCCTCTGTATGTGAGATGAGCTGAGAAACACACACCTGTTTTATTGTTGCAATCTGTCTGGGAGTGGTGGTGGTTACTTCAGCTCTCCAAGATGGTGGCTGCTGGTTTCCTTTGTGGAGTTTCCACTTTGGGGGATAGAAATGTACTGCTAACTTTCCCGTCTGAAATCCCAAATTCAGCTGGGGGCTCAGTGGATGCTCAGCCAGCAGGATTCCACAGAATCTGCAGCAACGTTTCTCCCTGCTTGCTGGTCGCTTCTCGGTGGTGCCTCACCATTTGTAGACACGGGGCAGGTCACGCGGATAAATCAGAATGGATCTCCGGTTGCACATGTGGCTTGTGTTTGAGACTCAATTACCGGACCTCGGTGGTGGAAATCATTCTTCTAGATTTCGGTAAACACCCATTTTCCTGTAAGATCCTAACAAGATAGTTTTTCATCGTTCTAACTCGTTATTCACCTGCGCAGTGGCAGGGTACACTGGGTGTGATACACTGTCTTCACAGTCATCTTGCAATGCCGAAATATTAGGATATGGATGCACCATTTACTGAAAACTGTTTCAGTACTAGGAAAAAATATGTATTTCAGGTGGATGAATATTTCTGAGATTAATTTTTTAAAAAGTGGATTATAAATCCACATACATGAATATGAATGAATTTAGGGAGTGCATAATAAGACACAAATATTTCATATTTTGAAAAATCCGGAGAGTATATATATATAAATATATATATATATATATATATATATATATATATATATATATATATATATATACATATACACACACAAACACACAGACATTAAAAACTAGCAATATATATGTCAATTGAAATTCATCATGAAATACATATCATCCACAGACCCAAAAATATTCATATACTTAACATGGATTTATGTATAATGTTGTTCAACTAGGAGGCTTACCCATAGGTTGAATTTTCAGTTCCAACAGCATTTAGGAGGAGTGATCTCTTCTCAAAATTTGTATTTGCCAAGTCAGTCACCTCACAAAAATGTACGTGTGATACCAGGTACGATTCTATATGTGCATATAAAATTACATGTGCTGAATAGGCTACAGAGAAAGGGAGACAGGAATTTACATATTTGTTAACTTTCAAAACACACGGAGAACTATTTCAACAAAAAATTGACTAGATTTATAACTTCTAACCTATATAATGCAAAAGGCAATTCCAACTATACACCATGCCTCCTCTGAACTGCTTGTATTTCTATTCTGTTTGAGTTTTTATTCTCTATCATATTACGATTAGTAGTCAGAGTCTAGTAGGGTAGGGGTTAGAGTCAGGGATTCAGTATTTCGAATGGAAAATTGGAAAATGAATCCAATGTGTATGCAAATATGTGCTACACAAAATCTTCCCACTCCTCCAGAACAATGGCTTGACATTATCTTCGCCCCAAGTAAGACATAATTAGAGGAGAAGAGTTAGAAAATCAGTGAATACTTATCTGGAATGGAATATGCTAAGGAGTTCACTACCTTGGAGGTGGTAGAGGAGTTTCCAAAAGTAAGGGACAGGGTGAACACTCCACAAACATGGAGCTCTGCTGGCCTAAAGACTTCTTGAGAATTTGCCTCTGAGTTTGGTCACTTGAAACATATGTTGTTATCAGGAGCTTTAGCTTCCTTTGTAGTGAGATCATCAAAGCTGGGTCTGCACCTATGTGACCTGTAAAACATAGTTTCTTATTTTCCAATGAACATGAGGCAGCAGTCCTGAATTTGATCTTTGTAGGTAAACTGTGGCCACTGGGTTCTAAGTGTCTCCCTGTGTGGACTGTGAAGCCATTTGTTCATCCTCCAATTTTCATGGTGTTTCTTGCTGCTACAATGGGAGTTTGGTATTTGCTTCATGAAATACACGGAGTTCAACTGGGACACAGTGCAGGAGGGAGTTCTGTCACGTGTGGTATTTCAATTTCTGCAGGAGAATGCACCAACCATGCTTCTATATCACATAGCTTGCCCCATTGACGATAGCAAATCGATTCTGAACATTGCCCTGAAACCTCTCCAAATAACAAGATGCCTTTACTTAGAAGGGAATGCTGGCTGCATCATGTCAGTCACAAGCCATTTGGAAGCCAATGGCAGATCCACATGGCCCCACCAGACATGTTTTATCACTCACCTGCCTACCACTGCTCTAGGCCCACTAATAATCAGGCTCCAACTTATTGGCATCTCTGTTTTACACAATTTTCATTAAAACCAGTCAATCAAGGCAGTGTCTGTTATACTCATGATCAGCAACAGGAAATCCAAAGGTTCTCCTGTGCCAGCTGGTCATGGAAATTTCAAAAATTTCATGGTATTTTTCTAGCCATATTTCAACAATGAAGGTGGAGGCACTGTGAGTTTCAGTTCATTCCAGAACCATTAATGTTGACGAAGCTCATTTCAATGAAAGCTCTGGAGAAATCTCACAGGCAATGCTTCCCAAAGAATGGCCAAAAGGTCAAATGAAGCCAGGCCCATTGAGTTCTACAATGTGAGGTCCATGTGACTTTTGACTCTCAACTACGGCTGCCAAGTCTTTCAGAAGAAAATTATGTGATATCTTGGCTGTGATTCCCAGTGCTCTGTTGAAAGCCACCCTGGGCCTTGATCTCAGTTTCCAAGGGCGACTCTCATGCATGGCCTTCTAAAATCCCAACACAATTAATGGCAATACTTTTCTGAGGTCAGTTCCAGAACTCAGTCTCTAAGGGGAAAAACACCAGAGTTCATGTCAAGGTGGACCCAGTCTTCTCTTCCAATCACCACACTAACAACCACAATTAAAACCAAAACAATCCCACATGGCCCTCATGTTCTTTTATATAGACACTCATCATAACCTATCGCTGGAAATTTCCACGAGGGGCGAAGCCCAAGACAGTCTCCTAAATAATCTCTCTTGCCCCTAATTTGCCTAAATTCAGGGTGGCCTGGACACCATTCCTGTGAACCAGGAGTGTTCAAATAGGCCTGCTGTTAATACTTCTCTGCTTCTCCAATTTGAGGCGTATTGACTGTGCAGTTTGGATTCTTTATGTGAATTGTAGTCACGGGAAAACTCAAGCAATTTAGGGATTTGAAGAAATGATTTGGCCCAATGGATCCCTATTCTAACTTGATGGAGGTCAGGAACCTTACAGAGAATGGGGAGAGACTTCATCCACAATAACTGCACTTTTGGCCATTTTTGTTTTGGATGCACACATGTGATGTTTCTTTAGATTCTTCAGGGGTTGAGAATCTAAGCCACAGCCTCACACAGGGCCAAGAGGCTGATTCAGACACTTCCATTTTCAAAGAAATTAAGCAAATATCCACAGGTGATGTCCATTCATTTCCATTTGAACCTGTTTTCTTCAGGCTTCACAAACGGATGTCTTGAGGCAAAGACCTTCCTGACATTCAGGGCAACAGAACAATAGGTAAGCAAAAGGCCCAAAGCAGGGTTTCTCCACTGAGACTATCATGGTCACACTTATATCTGAGTTTTCTGAGATGCTCGACATTCCCTTTAGCTATCCAGTACATGGCCGTGTCACAGGGCTTGGAACTGCTACATATCTTGGACACAAAACCATGAGCCTATTCTGGAGAGTAGCCAGAATTCATGAAGAATGCAGGAATTTTGGAAGATACCACATGTTGCCCATCGATCAGGCAAGCTGAAATCCATTCATAAATTCGGCAGGATGAATGCTGGGAAGCTTTCTGCTAGACAGGAGACAACAATTGATGCATTCAGTTTTCTAATATCTAAAACCATGCACATAGTGGGATACACAGACATAGAAACACTTGCTTGCCAAACGACTTACTATAAACAGTTCACTCCAAACCAAACAAACCACCTTTCCTACCTATTCTCAGAACATGAGACAAAACCACAAACCCACACCGACAACCACAGAGGCACCACCTTCTACAAAGTATGTCTGTGACTATCCAGAGTGTCTTCTGACTGGTGGGCCAACTTATGTTCCCCGGAAAACACCAACTCTGTGAACTTGTCAGGAGCCAGCGGTGAGCCACTATCTGCTTTCTCAGGAAAGGCCCCTCTTCTGAGTTTTCCTGGCAGTTGGCCATCCTCATATCTGTAGGTACCATGAAAGACTGACTCTGTCCTTGGTAAATCCAAACAAGTGAGCCCACTGGGACTGGGACTGGGACAGGCTCTTGGTACCTTGCTTCCTGGATCCCAAGTACCGAGAGTTCCATGACCAAGGAAGTGAGGTGAGGTCACTTCCTTCAGGAACTGAATGAGGTCACTGCTTTGGCAACCACTTTGTCCTAACAGTTGCTTCCAAGGGTCCCATGAGATCGAGGCTTCTCCTACTTCCTGTGACACTTTCACAAGTTAGAATGGTATATGAACCATAGGCACCCAGGAACAGGTCTCCAAAAAGGACTGTTTGTGTCCATCTTCTCTACATTATGAACAGAGAGGCTGATTCAGACACAACCCTTCATCCTGACCAGGTTGTTTGCAATGGAAGATGACGTTTGCTCTCTCAGGTCCTTCATGGCTGCCTACATCTTCTCCAGGGATCACTTCTTCATGGACCTTTGAGTTTTACAACAGGTGGAAGATTCTCTACATTCCTGTATTGTAAGACCAACTTGGTCCCTGCTCTTCTGTAAAGTTAGATTGAGGGAACAGTGTATGGTTAGGGTTAATAACAGGTTTGATTTGGGTTAGGAATTATTCTAATTGATGAATAATGGTATTGGGAACCTGTGATATTTATAAGAATATATAGGTGAAATATAAGTATGAAAACAAAAATCTAGGTAAGATTTGAAGCCCAGAAGGGCATTGCGCTATTGATTGGGATACTTAGCTTTGATATACGTTCTGCACAGGTGTTTCAGATAAATCGATAATCAATGGCATAGGACCTTGTACCTTGGATGATTGAATGTAGAAGTGAACATCCACTAGAACAGGGATAGTCGGTAGGATTAGGAAGATATTCGATAAGT
Source organism: Callospermophilus lateralis (assembly GCF_048772815.1). Lineage (NCBI taxonomy): Eukaryota > Metazoa > Chordata > Mammalia > Rodentia > Sciuridae > Callospermophilus > Callospermophilus lateralis. The sequence goes on from NW_027515591.1 coordinate 224,626, forward strand.
TTCAGAAGAAGACTGAGTACAGAATTTGGACCAAAAGTTCTTTAGCAATAGTGTATCGGGTAGAGAGTGAATGTAAATGTCAGCACACGTGAAGGGTCAGTCACAATGGTGAACTGGGGAAAATATTTAGGTAAGCAGACATCAATAGAGACATTAGGAAATCAGGCAAAGTATAAATTGAGTGATAGGATTAGACATTTGCAACAGGGTTGAGGTTCAAAATATAGTCTTAAGAAGAAACAAATATGTAGTTACCAATAGGATTGACATTTGAGAGCATTAGGCACACTGGACATGAATGTTTTCAGTAATCTATGCTCACTTTTCATTTAGGCTTTGATACAATCATAAGTGTGACCTCTTCTTTTTGTGTCCAGAATATTACTGTGATAAAATGTATATGTAGATTAGGTGACATGAGTATTTCTTCCACCATTTCTGGGAGCAACATTTTGAAGATGAAAAAATTAGTATTGGGGTTACAAATAGATTTACTCTGTGTCTATGAACATAGAGATAATTTATGAATAGACGATACTGTGATTAAATATTATAACTTGTTCCAACTTTAAATATTCGATTGAATTGATATCTGAAAATAAACAGAAAATCGTATATTTATATGCAATCATTCATTCCAACCAGAAATACATCTAATGGTAATATTAGGGTTATGGTTTATCATGAAGAGTGTGTCAGTTTTTCTTCAAAATGATTATGGAAATCAAAAAAAAAAGCGTTTGGAAAGAAGTCTCATGAAAAAACAATCAAGTAACCTGGAGGAATACATGTGTTCTGAATCAGGAAATGATTGAAAGTGAATCAAAATCCTATAAATTATTGAAGTTGTTGATGAAATATATATCCTATGATGTGTATAAACTGAACAAATAGTAATGTACCAGTGTTGAATAAAATGAACTTCAACATAGACATCATATCCAAGAGGAATCTAGTTGCATTGATGTTAAACTGGGTCAGTTACTGTAGAAATATTAGGATTGTATGCACCACTCACTGAAGTTAGTTTTCAGTACTATAAAACAAATATGTAATTCAGGTGGATGAATATTTCTGAGAATAATATTGTGAAAAGTTGATTATAAATCCACATACATGAACATGAATGAATTTAGGTAGTATATGTAAGACACATATATTTCATATTTTGAAATATTTGGAGAGTGTATATATATATATATATATATATATATATATATATATATATATATATACACCCACACACACACACACACAACACACACACCCAGGCAATAAAATGTAGCAATATATATGCCAATCGAAATTCATCATGAAGTATATATCATCCACAGATGCAAAAATATTTAATTTACTGAACATGGATTTATGTATAATGTTGTTCTACTAGGAGGCTCACCCATAGGTTGAATTTTCTGTTCCAACAGCGTTTAGGAGGAGTGATCTCTTCTCACAATTTGTATCTTCCAAGTCAGCCACCTCACAAGAATGTACATCTGATACCAGGTAGGATTCTATATGTGCATATAAAAATACATGTGCTGAATCGGCTACAGAGAAAGGGAGACAGGAATTCACATATTTGTTAACTTTAAAAACACATGGAGAACTATTTCAATTAAAAATTAACTAGATTTATAACACCTACCCTATATCATGCAAAAGGCAAGTGCAACTATACACCATGCCTCCTCTGAACTGCTTGTATTTCTATTCTGTTTGGGTTATTTTTCTCCATCATATTAGGATTTGTCATCAGAGTCTAGGAGGGTATGGGTTAGTGTCAGATGGCCCGGCTGGCAGGACACATCAACTTGGGTGTCGATCCTAGTTGGGGAGGAATGAAGGGACAAGAGACACGAGAGATGACAGCAAGACAGGAGTTCTGATCATGCTGCAAACTTTTATTATTCTCAGAGGGTATTTATATGCTGCGGATGGGAAAGCTCTCTTATCGGCAGTTGCTGGATGTCTTCACAGGGTGAGATAACCTCAGGATGTTTCAGGTAGACAGATGGTAGCCGGATGTCAAAAGGAGATAGATGGCTGTGGGATGTCTCCCAGGCAGGTTGTGTCCCAGGGGGATGTTTCTTGTGTCAGTCTATTTTTTGAAGGAGAACTTCCTTCTAGCCCCTGACATCTCCCCTTTTGTTATATAAAATATTCGACCATACCTTACAGGCCATGGATTTAGGGGGTGATAGTGGCTCTGTTTCTCTAGGATGCCTTAGAATATCTCCTGATTTGAGCGAGCATCTTTCCTAGGAGATTTCGTGTTGGCTTTGGCATGTTTTTGGAGGAGACGTCTTTGAGGGGATAGCATGCCAACCACCATGCACCAGAGCGTGTCATTCAGAGGTCTTGTGTTTGGGGATCCGTGGATCCATCCTCCTGCAGTCCTTCCTGGACCCTCCGTTATTATGGCCTAACGTGCTCATTCCAAGGGTGTGTCCTCCCCGAAGCGGAGGGGCCCATGGAGAACGAACCCTTATTGCAAGGGTAGAAGATGGTTGCTCAGAGCTGTTACTTATAGTTTTCTGTAAGAAAGAGAGATCTGTGGGGATGTAAACTTAATAAGCCTGTGAGAAGGGTTGAACATTCTTTTAAATGTTGGCAGTGCTGTCTTCCATCTCCAGACCATGATAGTGGACCTGTATGGGCTTAGAAATCAAAATATTAATCTGTTCTTTAATAAATTGTACCAGCCTCTTTATAATGCAGGGGCCTATGGACACCATTAAAAGTAAACCCAACAAAGGGACTAATAGGGGAAGAAGGTAGGGTAGAAATCCATTATGCCCAATCCAGAGGGGATTTTCAAATAGTTCCCTTTGTCTCTTTTCTGGATCTTCTTGAAGCTGCTTAATTTTAATGCGTACTATGCCTGATTTATTGGCATAAACGCAGCATCGTTCCCCTAAGGCTAAGCAAATACCACCCTGGTTAGCTGTCAGCAAATCTAAGCCCCGTCTGTTTTGAAGGAACACTTCTGCCAGGGAATTTATTAGGTCCTGCAAATCTTTAAAGGTTCCTGATAAAGTTTGTACATAATTTATAAGTTGTTGAGACAGGCGATGGTAAGAGTGAATAGCCGTGCCTAAGCCACTGTACCTGTGCCCACAGCAGCTGTTATTCCAAGGCTGGCAATGAGTGGTAAAGCCTGTATTGCCCACCTATGTCTTTTGACTAAAGTGTCTAGGCTAGAAATTGGTAGAGGTTCATCTCCTGGGACAATAGTTATATCAGGGAGTAATAAAGCAAGAACACAACCAATGGTCCAATTCGCTGGAAGCGTGGGAAGGCCGAGTTTCCTCCACACATAAAAACTGTGCCATTGGAGGAACAAAGAGATGGGGTGGGTGAGGAATAATTTTATACTGTTGAGCAATTTCCAAAGGAAGTAAGTCGAACATCAGTGTCATAGGTATTATTCTGCATCGCGCCTAACAGAAATAATGTAAAAGTGCCTATAGGCTGTACTTTAAAGGGAAATCCGGGTTGGCATGTATTATCATTGTCCATGATAGAATTAATAGGAACTGCCATAGGCATGATTGCCCCTGCTGTCATGCAGAGCCAGCAATCACCAGCAAGGGTGGGGTTCGAATTATTAAGCTAGGAGAATGTAGTTTGCAAAATATCTAATGTATTGGTATCTAAACCTGGGAACTGGGATTTAGGCTACATTAAGGGATGATATGTGAGCTCAGGGATTTGGGGTTTCAAAAGTTTGATTATCTGAAGATGCTTGACAGAATAAGTGGGTCCTCCACCATCAGAGACCCCTGTAGGGGCCTTAATGGGCCAGTAGGAACCTTTTCCGACAGTGCCTTGGCATCCAGCTGACTGTAGCTTGGTGTATTTGCCATCTCCTCCATGGTCAAAGAGAATGGGGGTATAATGAATAGTGGTCCCCCTGCTGCATGAGTTTTAGTTAGGGAGGCTTCAAAAAATTGTTCTCCCTGTTTATTAACACAAAGTGAAGCCGACACATTACAAGAGACATGCATCGCCTGGGTATGCGTACAAGTTGCAGAACAATTTTGGAGAGCTTTACTTGTACTAGGGGGAATAATCTTTGGCTTGTTAACACATACCCATTTAGGCTGATGAACTCCTCCGAGATTATGGTCAACCTTGGCACGGAGGTAAGTCACCTTAGTCATGCAGTCAGCAGTCTGGGTCCAACTAGTGGGAGCCTCAGTCCAAAATCCTCCTTTGCATTCATGGGGGGGGGCAAAAAGGTACTCCATGATGTTGGAAATTGGAGGTCCAAGGTCTCCGTGTTCAAACCTGTTCAGCAGAAGTGCCTTAAGCAGGATCCTCGCACAGATTCTTGGCTGTATCTGAAATGGAGGAAAATTTGTCCTCAGGGGGAGGGCCTCCGTCCCTGGGTTGAGGTAAGTAATTTACCTGTTTAACCAGGCATTCTGGTAACCATCTTGGGGATGCTTGCTCTTGGTCCAAAACACAAGCTGAGCCTCATCCCCTGATGAGGATAGGATCTGGGCGTTTTCATTTATTTGTAATGGGATTGCACCACATAACAGGCGAGCGAACAGAATTGGACGAAGGATGCCAGTGTCTGTCTGTGGCCAAATGGCCTTCACTGTCTAAGGTAAGAAAAATAAGGGCAAATAATGCATGGTTAAGGCGATCCCTGGGAGTGGTAAATACAAGGGCGGAAGCCTTAAGACGGGATAGCTAAGTCTTTAAGCTAAGCTGGGCAAGTTCCACATGCCTTGGCCCTGAGAGTTGTATGGAATTTCAGTAGTATGACAAAATTGCAAGGTAGCACAAAACTGTTTAAACTTGGCACTGGTATATGCAGGTCATTTATCTGTTTTAATATGTATTGGTTTACCCATTACGAAAAAGGCTGAAACAAGATGAGAAAGGACAACTTTGGTAGCCTCTCCAGAATGTGGTGATGCAAAACTAAAGCCGCTGAAAGTATCTATAGAAACGTATATATATTTGGTTTTTCAAAATTCAGGAAAATGAATAACATCCATTTGCTAAACCTGATTGGGCTGTAATCCTCGGGGGTTAACTCCCAAGTGTTGAATGGGGAGGGAGACAGTGCAACCAGGGCATGCTTTTACTATTTCTCATGCATGTTGCCTGGTAATTTTCCAAAGTAATCGATGGCTCTGGGAATTTAGATGGTGAAGATTTTGTAACTCCATGGCCTTTTGAATGGAGCCAACAAAAATTGGAAAGATGGAACGTGTTGCTGCATCAGCTTGGGCATTACCTTGTGTTAGAGGGCTCAGAAGGTCAGAGTGTGTCATGATGTGTCCTAAGGAAAATGCATGTTTTCTGGCCTGAATTAGCTGCTGAAGCTGGTGAAACAGAAAGGGGGAATTGGAAGAAGCCATAATGGTGGGTGAAATCTCCAGCAGGGGCACAGAAAGAGCAATGTAGGCACTGTCTGTATAAATATTAACAAGATTATCAAAAAAACTTTATGAAAACTTGTGTTATGGTGAACAATTCCCAAAACTGAGCTGACTGATAGACAGTATCAAAGGTGGTAGGCTTGTTATTGACAACAAAGACTGCACGGCCATTACTGGAACCATCTGTAAAGACAGTAAGTTCTTGAGGAATGGGAGCCTTTTGAGTAATTTTGGGAAAAATAAATGAATGTAACTGGACAAAATTTAAAACGGGGTCATTGGGGATGTGGTTATGAATTGTTCCCAAAAAGCCTGATAGGGCAATACCCCATTGATCCATGTCTCTAGTAAAAATTGTAGTAAGGGTTTGGTCCTTAGTATATGGAATTAAAATATTATCAGGGTCTTTGCCAAATTGTTGTCGAGAAAGCAAACGACCTTTAAAAATAAGAGAAGCTACCTGAGCAAGATAAACAGTAATAACCTTGGAGGATGTGGTGGATACAAGGACCAAAAGCAAGGGGCAGCCTTTATTTTTAAAATGTGGATCTCGCTGCCAAAATATTCCTGTGGGTGTATGAGGAGTGTGGAAAATAACCAGAACCAGAGGAAGGTTATAAGAAATTTGTGTAACAAACTTTTGGGCAATGGCTTCTGTGGCTTGGTTTAATGCATGTCATGCCTCGGGAGTAAGCTTTTGAGGGGAGGAGGGGTGGGAATCACCTATCAAAATATCATTAAGGGGCAAAAGTACACAAGTGGGTAATTTTAAATATGTTCCTAGCAATTGAATATCCCCCAGTAATATTTGAAAATCATTAAGTGTGTGAAGATGGTAAACACATAGTTGTATTTTAGGAATTTGGATCTGATTATCTTGAAGTTTAAGGCCCAAATAGGTATAAGGGTCCTGTGTTTGAAACTTATCTGGAGCTATCTGTAGTCCCAAGGTAGTGAGGTTTTGTAAAAGTCCAAGTAACAATTATTAAGGTCATGGGTATTAGGTGCAGCAATTAACAAATCATCCATATAATGTAAAATATAATTTTTTGCTCATCGCTCTCTCACAGGGTCTACTGCTTGAGCAACGTGTTTTTGGCAAAGACTAGAGCTGTTGGCCATACCTTGGGGAAGAACCTTCCATTGAAATCTCTGCATAGGGCCCTGAAAATTAATGTGAGGGAGACTAAAGGCAAAATAGGGTCTATCCTCAGGATGTAAAAAGATGGTAAAAAAGCAATCTTTTAAGTCAATAACCATTTTACAATAGTTTTTTGGAATCGCCACTGGTGTGGGAATGCCTGGCTGTAGTGCTCCCATCGGGCGCATAACTTTATTAATGGCACACAAATATTGTAAAAGGCACCACTTGCCTGATTTTTTCTTGATAATAAAAATAGGAGTAATCCATGATGAGGTTGAGGGCTTTACATGGCCGGCTGCAAGCTGTTCCTGCACTAACGTGGAGGCAGCCTCCAATTTTTCTTGGGTAAGGGGCCACTGATCCACCAACACAGGAGTCTGAGTCTCCCAAATAATTTTATCTGCATGGGGTACAGGAGGGTCAGGGACTGACACTAAAAATCTGAATACACAAGTCCACATGTATTTGTTTTTGTATGGGTTGTATAGCCTCCACCAGTCCTTGTTTCAGTATCCCCAGGCCTGTACCAGGAACAAAATTCATAGGAAGCATTTGATGAGTCACCATGGAATTGGGACTGGCGAGAATAACTTCCAATAACTCAAAATATCTCCTCCCTATACGTTAACAGGGAGGTCAGAATCAACGAAAGGAGTGACAGTTGACTTATTACCGTCTTTATAAGTGCAGCTAATAGACCTAGAGCTGACCAGAGGATTTTTTTATTTTCCTATCCCTTTAAGGTCAGTCAAGGATGGAGTGAGGGGCTAACCTGATGGCTTGTATTTTTGAGAAATAATTGTGGCATCAGCTCCAATATCTAGAACTCCTTGGAATTCCTTTCCTTCAGTAAGTAAGGTAAGGGTGGGTCTATTGTGAGAAATGGGCTGAACCCAATACACATCAGAGAAGCCCAAGAAGGCAGTCCCCCGAGGTAGGTTTGGGTTTTGGAAATGCCTCCTGAATCCAAGGGAAGGAGAATTAATTGTGCAAGTCTTGTTCCTGCTGGGATGGCGGTAACTCCATTAATAGCAGTGGCCAGTATTTTTATTTCTCCAGTGAAATCATTATCATTAATGCCAACGAAGACCTGAACACCTTGTATGGTAGTGGAGGTTCTTCCAAGATTAAGGGCACATGAATGAGATGGAGGGGGACCCATAATTTCATTGGGTATTATCTGGGGCCCTTGCATTGGGTCTAATATTGTATTTGTTGCAGCACAGAGGTCCAATTTTGTGCTGCCTGGGGTGGCTAGTTGGAGGGAGGCAATTGTGGAGAAGGATTTTGTGGTAGGTTGGGAGTTTAGGAGGGAACAAACTTTATTGCTCCTGTGTTTGTCGTGGGGGATGTTGTGGCCGGGGGCTGGCCCCGCAGGGAGTTTCCCGAGAAGTAGGAAGAAATAGGCTGTGTGAGGGCATTTGTCTTAGATCTACACTCACTGGCCCAGTGATGACCTTTACCACTTCTATGGAAAAGGGTAGCTGGGGGCGGTTAAGCCCCAGTTTGAGGAGACGCTATTCCTAGGCTTTGTTTGCCTGTGGGACACTCACATGCAAAATGGCCAGGTTGTTTACAAGTAAAGCAAGTACGTGAGCCAGGATTGTGAAAGGCCTTGGTAAAGGCGGTCCCTAAAGCCAGACCCATGGCATGGGCTGCACCCACGTCTGCACAGAGTCTAATAACTTCAGAAAGTTTCCCTTTATCCTTATGTGGTTGAAGAACATTCTGACATGCTGGGTTAGCATTTTCAAAGGCAAGATGTTTTACATAGGTGCTTTCACCTTCGCTTGGTAAATCCTATAGGCTGTGGCACGGTCCTGAGAGGTCGCGGGTGTTCTGAATGGTAGAGAGCTGCTTCCTTCTCCAAGATAGCGTCCTCCCCAGGGGTCAATGTGTCTCTGGGATTTAAAACTGGATAAAGGTGGTTTTTAATCATTGGAGCCTTATTAATTAGGGTCGTATTTTGAGGGGGACCAGGAAGGTTCTCAGGGTCCTGGGAAGACTGAGAAGGTTCTATGTCTATACTAATGATGGGCATGCAGAGGGGGGACGAGAGGTCTTTTGCATAATCTCTTCCCCAATCCTGACAAGTTGTAAGGTACCATTGTCAAAGCGAAAACTTTTAAGAATTTCATTAATTAAGTTCCAGTAAGAAAAGGTGGGAACTGGCATTTTTTCTGGGCCAAAGGATTCATAATAATCTTTTAAACAGTCTCCTACTCAAAGCCATTTTTGCCATCAATGGTCCCTTCAAGAGGAAACCATGGACACAATTCTCCTATGTATGAAAAGAAAAATTTTAAGTCCTTTTTCTTAACATGTGCCCCTCATGTCTTGAAGGACTCCTTGAGGCCTGAAATAAACAAATCATGTGACGATACTGCTTGTCACATGGTGCGTCACTCACCGTGCATCATCCCCACCTTCCTCCTGGATATGTCTCCGGGTGGTGTCTGCTGAGGCGATCGTGAGCTCCTCTTGACCAAGTCTTCCAGGAGGAAGGGGTTCCCCCTCAGTCAAAGGCTTGAGCCCCAGTCGGTGGGCGCCAGATGTCCCGGCCGGCAGGACACATCAACGTGGTCAGCGAACCTAGATGGGGAGGAATGAAGGGACAAGAGGCATGAGAGATGAGAGCAACACAGGAGTTCTGATCAAGCTGCAAAATTTTATTGTTCACACATGGGTATTAATATGCTGGATATGGGAAAGCTCTCTTATCAGCAGTTCCTGGATGTCTTCACAAGGTGAGATAACTTCAGGATGTTTCTGGAAGAAAGATGGCCACAGGATGTCTCAGGGACATATATGGCTACAGGATGTCTTCCAGACAGGATGTCTCCTGGGGGCTGTTTCTTGTAAGTGTCAGGCTGTTCTTTGAAGAAGAATTCCTTCTACCCCTGACAGTCAGGGATTCAGTATTTCGAATGGAAAATTCGAAAATGAATCCAATGTGTAGGCAAATATGTGCTACCCAAAAATCTTCCCAGTCTCATTCAGAACAATTCCTTGACATTTCCTTCACTCCAAGTAAGACATAATTAGAGGAGAAGAGTTAGAAATCTGTGAATACATATCGGTAATGGAAAATGCTCAGGAGTTCACAACCTTCGAGGTTGTAGAGGAGTTTCCAAAAGTAAAGGACAGGGTAAAAACTCCAAAAACATGGAGCTCTGCTGGCCTAAAGACTTCTTGAGAAACTGCCTCTGAGATTGGGCACCTGAAATATATGTTGATGACAGGAGCTTTAGCTTCCTTTGTAGTGAGACCATCAAAGCTGGGTCTGCATCTATATGACCTGGAGGACATGGTTTCTTTTTTTCCTATGAACATGAAGCAGTAGGGCTGAATTCTCTCTTTATAGGTAAACTGTTGCCACTGGGCGCTAAGTGTCTTGCAGTGTGGACTGTGAAGCCATTTGGTCATCCTCCACTTTTCGTGGTGTTTCTTGCAGCTGCACTGGGAGTTTGGTATTTGCTTCACAAAATACGAGAAGTTCAACTGGGACACAGTGATGGAGGGAGTTCTGTCATGTGTGGTGGGTAAGGGTCTGCAGGAGAATGCACCAACCTGGCTTATATCCCACATAGCTTGCCCCCTTGACCACAGCAATCTGTTTCTAAACATTGCCCTTCAACCTGTCCATATAACAAGATGCCTTTACATACAAGGGTATGGGGGCTGCACTATATCAGTCACAAGGCATTTGAAAGCCAATGGCATATCCACATCAGCCCACCACAGATGTTTTAACACACACCTGCACACCACTGCTCTAGGCCGACTACTCATCAGGCTCCAAGTTACTGGCATCTCTGTTCTACACCATTTTCATGAAACCCAGTCAATCAAGGCACTGTCTGGTACATTCATGATCAGTAATAGGACACCTAAAGGTTCTCCAGTGCCACCAGGTGATGGGAATTTCCAAACTTTAATGATATTTATCTAGGCATTTTTCATGGATGAAGTTGAAGGCACTGTGGGTTTCAATTTATTCAGGAACCATTAAATGGAGAAGAAGCTCATTTCAATGAAAGCTCTGGAGAATTCTAACAGGCAAGGCTTCCCAAAGACAGGCTAAAAGGTCACATTAAGCCAGGCATTTGAGGTCTACAATGTGAGGTCCATGTGTGTTTTGACTTGCAACGATGGCTGCCAAGTCTTTAAGAATAAAATCATGTGATGTCCTTCCTGAGATTTCCAGTGCTCTTCGGAAAGCCTCCCTGGGCCTAGATCTCAGTTTCCAAGGGCGACTCTCATGCGTGGCCTCCTAAAATCCCAACACAATACACGGCAATACTTCTTTGAGGTCAGTTCCAGAACTCAGTCTCTAAGGGGAATCACATAAGGGTTCAAGCCCAGGTGGACATATCCATGTCTTCCAACGGCCACAAAAATGACCACAATTAAAACCAAAACACTCCCACATGACACACCTGATGCAAAGACCTTCCTGACTTTCAGGGCAACAGAAGAATCGGTAAGCAAAATGTCCAAAGCAGAGTTTTTCCAATGAGGCATTCCTGGTCTCACTGATATCTGAGCTTTCTGAGATGCTCGCCATTCCCTTCAGCTATCCAGTACATGGCCATGTCACAGAGATTTGAGGTGGTACATATATTTGACACAAAACTATGAGCCTATTCTGGAGAGTGCACACAATTCAGGAAGAAAACAGGAACTTAAGAAGTTAGCAGGTGTTCCCCATCGATAAGTCATGCCACAGTCCATTCATGAATTGTGCAGGATGAAAGCTGAGAAGCTTTCTACTAGACAGGACTCACCAATTGATGCATTTTCTTTTCTAATGTCTACAACCAGGGACACAGTGGTATAAACAGACATAGAAACACTCGCCTTGTCAAATGACTTACTAGAAACAGTTCCCTCCAAACCAAACAAACCGCCATTCCTACCTATTCTCAGAATATGAGACAAAACCACAAACCCACACCCACACCCACAAAGACACCTCCTTCCCCCATGTAGGTCTGTGACTATCCGGAGTGTCCTCTGACTGGTGGGCCATACTATGTTCCAATGAAATGGCCTGTCCTGTCTCAGATCTGGTCTCCTTGGCCAACTCTGTGAAGTTGTCAGGAGCCAGCAGTGAGCCACTACCTACTTTCTCAGGAAAAGCCCCTCTTCAGAGCTTTCCTGGTTTTGGCCGTCCTCACATCAGTAGGTAGCAAGAATGACTGACTCTGTCCTTGGTAAGTCCAAACAAGTGAGACCACTGGGACTGGGACTGCCTCTTGGTGCCTGGCTTCTTGGATACCAAGTTCAGAGAATTCCATCAACAAAGAAGTGAGGTGAGGTCACTTCCTTAAGGAACTGAATCAGATCACTGCCTTGGTAACCACTTTGTCCTAACAGTTGCTTCCAAGACTACCATGAGATGGAGGCTGCCCCTACTTTCTGTGACACTTTCACAAGGTAGAATGGTATATCAACCATAGGCACCTAGGAACAGCTCTCCACACCAACCTGGTTTGGTCCATCTTCTCTACATTAAGAAGAGAGAGGCTGATTCATAAACAACCCTTCATCCTGACCAGGTTGTTTTCCATGGAAGCTGACTTTTGCTCTCTCAGGTCCTTCATAGTTGTCTACATCTTCTCCAGGGATCATTTCTGCATGGACCTTGAGGTTCTCAGGAGGTGGAAGATCCCCTACATTCCTGTATTGTAAGACCAACTCTGTCCCTGCTCTTCTGTAAAGTTAGATTGAGGGAATAGTGTATGGTTAGGGTTAATAATATGTTCAATTTGAATTAGGAATCATTCTGCTGGATGAATAATGGTACTGGGAACCTGCGACATTTATAAGTATATATAGGTGAAATATATGTATGAAAACAGAAATCTAAGTAAGATTTGAAGCGCAGAATGGGGATGGGCCCTTGATTGTGATACTTAGCGTTGAATTATGTTCTGCACAGATGTCTGACATAGATCGATATACAATGGCATTAGACCCTGTACCTTGGATTATTGAATGTATAAGAGAACATCCAGTCAAAAAGGGATAATGGGTAGGATTAGGAAGATAGTCAGTAGGTTTAAGAAGAAGAGTGAGTATAGGATTTGGAACAAAAGTTCCTTAGCAATAGGGTTTGGATTAGAGTGTGAATGTAAGTGTCAGCACAATTGAAGAGTCAGTCACAATGATGAACTGCGGAAAGTATGTAGGAAAGCTGATATAAATAGAGACATTATGAAATCAGGAAAAGTATAAAGTGAGAGATAGGATTAGATATTTTCAACAGGGTTGAGTTTGAATATATAATCTTAGGAAGAAACAAATATGTTGTCACAAATAGGATTGAATTTTGAGAGCATTAGCCAAACTTGATATGGATGGTTTTAGTAATCCATGTTCACTTTACATTTAGGCTTTCGTGCAAACATAAGTGTGACCATTTCTTTTTGTGTCCAGAATATTACTCTGATAAAATGTATATGTAGATCAGATGACATGAGTATTTCTTCCACCATTACTGGGAGCAAAATTTTGAAGACGTATAAATTAGTATTGGGTTTACAAAGAGGTGTACTATGTGTCTATGAATATAGAGACAATGCATGAATAGACAATAGTGTGAATAAATAATATAACTGGTTCCACTTTAAATAATGGATTGATTTGATATCTGAAAATATATAAGAAATCTTATATTGATATACAATCATTCATTCCAACCAGTTATACATCTAATAGTAATATTAGGGTTATACTTTATCAAGAAGGGTGTGTGAGTTTTGCTTCAAATTTGATTATGGAAATCGAAAATAATATGTTTGGAATGAAGTCTCATGAAAAAACCAGTCAAGAAACATGGAGGATTACATGTGTTCTAAAGCAGAAAATGATTGAAAGTGAAACAAATGCCTATAATTTTGCTAACGTATGGATGAAATATATATCCTATAATGTGCATAAACTGAAGAAATTGTAACATACCAGTGGTGAATAAAAATGAACATCAAAATACACATCATGTCCCATAGGAATCTACTTGCATTGATGACAAACTGGATCAATTATTGTAGAAATATTAGGATTTGTATCCACCATTCACTGAAGTTATTTTTCATTTCTAGGAAAAAATATGTATTTCAGGTGGATGAATATTTCCGTGAATAATCTTGTGAAATGTTAACTCTAAATCCACATACATGAATATGAATGAATTTAGGGAGTGTATAATAAGACACATATATTTTATATTTTAAAAAAATTTAGTGTGTGTGTGTGTGTGTGTATATATATATATACACACACACACACACACACACACACACACACACACACACAGAGACATTAAAAATTAGTAATACATATGCCAATCGAAATTCACCATGAAATATATATCATCCACAGATCCAAAAATATTCATTTTACTGAACATGGATTTATGTATAATGTTGTTCAACTAGGAAGCTCACCCATAGTTTGAAATTTCAGTTTCAACAGCGTTTAGGCGGAGTGATCTATTCTCACAATTTCTATCTGCCAAGTCAGCCACCTCACAAGAGTGTACCTGTGGTACCAGGTAGAATTCTATATGTGCATATAAAAATACATGTGCTGAATAGGCTACAGAGAAAGGGAGAGAGGAATTCACATATTTGTTTACTTTAAGTACCCATGGAACTATTTCAATTAAAAATTAACTTGAATTATAACACCTACACTTTATCATGCAAAAGCCAAGTCTAACTATACACCATGCCTCCTCTGAAATGCTTGCATTTCTATTCTGTTTGGGTTATTTTACTCCATCATATTAGGATTAGTAGTAAGAGTCTATTAGGGTATGGGTTAGTGTCAGTTATTCAGTATTTCAAATGGAAAATAGGAAAATAAATCCAATGTGTAAGCAAATATGTGCTACAAAAAATTCCCACTATCATCCAGAACAATGCCTTGACAATATCTTCGCCCCTAGTAAGACACAATTAGAGAAGAAGAGTTAGAAAATCTGTGAATACATACCTGGAATGGAAAATGTTCAGGAGTTCACAACCTTGGAGGTGGTAGAGGAGTTTCCAAAAGTAAGGGACAGTGTAAACACTCCACAAACATGGAGCTATGCTGGCATTAAGACTTCTTGAGAAACTGCCTCTGAGGTTGGACACTTGAAAAATATGTTGTTGTCAGGAGCTTTAGCTCCCTGTGTACGGAGACCATCAAAGCTGGGTCTGCATCTATGTGACCTGGAGGATATGGTTTCTTATTTTCTAATGAACATGAGGAAGCAGTGATGAATTCTCTCTTTGTAGATAAACTGTGGCCACTGGGGGCTAAGTGTCTCCCTGTGTGGACTTTGAAGCCATTTGGTCATTCTCCAATTTTCGTGGTGTTTCTTGCTGCTGCACTGGGTGTTTTGTATTTGCTTCACAACATACAAGGATTTCAAATGGGTCACAGTGCTGGTGGGAGTCCTGTAAGGTGTGGTGGGTCAGGGTCTTCAGGAGAATTCACCAACCAGGCTTCTATCCCACATTTCTTGCTCCCTTGACCATAGCAACCTGATTCTGAACATTGCCCTGAAAACTGTCCATATAACCAGATGCCTTTTCATATAATTTTCTGCTGGCTGCACCAAGTCAGTCACAAGCCATTTGGAAGCCAATGACACACCCACATGGCCACACCGCAAATATATTATCAGACAACTGCACACCACTGCTCTAGGCCCACTACTCAGCAGGCTCCAACTTACTGGCATCTGTGTTCCACACCATTTTCAAGAACTCCAGTCAATCAAGGCACTGTCTGGTACACTCATGAGCAGCAATAGGACATCCAATGGTTCTCCAGTGCCACCTGGTCATTGGGAATTTCAAAAATTTCATGGTATTTATCTATCCATTGTTCAAGAATGAAGTTGGAGGCACTTTGGGGTTTTCATTCATCCAAGAACCATTAAATGGTGAGGAAGCTCATTTCAATGAAAGCTCTGGAGAACTCTCACAGGCAAGGCTTTCCAAAGAGTGGTCAAAATGTCATATGCAGACAGGCCCATTGAGGTCTAAAATGTGAGGTCCATGTGTGTTTTGACTCTTAACTATGGCTGCCAAGTCTTTCAGAATAAAATCATGTGATATCCTGGTTGAGATTCTCAGTGCTCTGTGGAAAGCCACCCAGGGCCCAATCTCAGGTTTCAAGGGTGACTCTCATGCGTGGCCTCCTACAATCCCAACACAATTAATGGCAATACTTCTCTGAGGTCAGTTCCAGAACTCAGTCTCGAAGGAGAATCACACCCGAGTTCAAGCCCATGTGGACCCAGTCATCTCTTCCAACCGCCACACAAATGACCACAATTGAAACCAAAACATTCCCACATGACCCTCATCTTCTTCCATAGACACTCATCATAAACTCTTGCTGGAGGTTTCCATGAGGAGCGCAGCCCAAGGCAATGTCCAAAATATGCACCCTTGCCCGTCATTTGCCTAAAATGAGGGTGGCCTTGACACCCTTCCTGTGAACCAGGAGTGATCAAATAGGCCTGCCTTTAATACTGCTCTGCTTCTCCAATTTGAGGCCAACTGACTGTCAGGTATAGATTCTTTATGTGATTTGGCATCATGGGAGAACCCAAGCACTTCTGCAGGAGTTCAAAGAACTCATTTGACCCAGAGGATCCTATTCTCACTTGATGGAGGTTAGGAACCTAACAGAGGAAGGCAAGAAACTTCATCCACAATGACTGATATTTTTACCATTTTCGTTTTCAATACACACATGGGAACTTTCTTTATATCCATCAGGTGCTGAGAATCTAATCCATAGCCTGACCCAGAGGCAAGCAGCTGATTCAGACACATCCCTTTTGAAAGCAATTAAGCAAAGCACCACAGGTGATGCCCATTCATTTGCAATTAAAAACTGTTTACTTCAGGCTTCAAAAAGGAGTGGCCTGAGGTAAGGACCTTCCTGACATTCAGGGCAACAGAAAAATAGGTAAGCAGAAGGCCCAAAACAGTATTTCTCCACTGAGACTTTCCTGGTCACACTGATATCTGAGTTTCCTGAGATGCTCGCCATTCCATTCAGCTATCCAGTACATGGCCATGTCACAGAGCTTGGAGGTGTTACATATCTTGGACACAAAACCATGAGCCTATTCTGGGTAGTGGCCAAAATTTAGGAAGAAAACAGGAACTTAGGAAGATAGTAGGGGTTGCCCATCCATAAAGCAACCTGCAGTCCAGTCATAAATTGGGTAGGATGAATGATGGAAAACTTTCTTCTAGACAGGACATATCCATTGATGCATTCTCTTTTCTTATGTCTACAACCACGGACACAGTGAGATACACAGATATAGAAACACTCACCTTGTCAAACGACTTTTTAGAAGCAGTCCACTCCAAACCAAACAAATCGCCTTTCCTACCTATTCTCAGAACATGAGACAAAACCACAAACTCAAACCCACACCCACAAAGGCACTTCCTTCCCCCAATATATCTGTGACAATCCGGAGTGTCCTCTGACTGTGGACCATATTGTTACCCTGAACTGGCCTGCCCTGTCTCAGATCTGGTCTCCGTGGCCAAATCTGTGAAGTTGTCAGGAGCCAGCGATGACCAACTACCTGTTTTCTTAGGAAAGGGCCCTCTTCAGAGCTGTCCTGGCATTTGGCCATTCTCACATCAGTAGGTACCAAAAAAGACTCTCTCTGCCCTTTTCTCTGTAAAACCAAACATGTGATCCCACTAGGACTGTTACTGGGACTGGCTCTGGATGCCTGGCTTCCTGAATCCCAAGTTCAGAGAGTTCCATCACCAAGTAAGTTAGGTGAAGTCACTTTCTTCATGAAATGAATGAGGTCACTGCCTTAGCAACCACTTTGTCCTAACAGTTGCTGCCAAGGGTCTCATGAGATGGAGGCTGTTCCTACTTTCTGTGACACTGTCACAAGTTAGAATGGTATATCAACCATATGCACCGGGGAACTTCTCTCCATACAGGCCTGCTTTGGTCCATCTTCTCTACATTAAGAAGAGAGAGGCTGATTCAGACACATCCTTTCATCCTGTCCAGGTTCTTTACCATGTCAGAAGACTTTTGCTCTCTTTGGTACTACATAGCTGCCTACAACTTCTCCAAGGATCATTTCTGCATTGACCTTTGAGGTTCTCAGCAGGTGGAAGATCCCCTACATTCCTGTATTGTAAGACCAACTCTATCCCTGCTCCTCTGTAAAGGTAGATTGAGGGAACAGCGTATGGTTAGGGTTAATAACAGGTTCGAATTCGGTTGGGAATCATTCTGCGGGATGAATAATGTTATTGGGACCCTGCGAAATTTAAAAGAATATATAGGTGAAATATAAGTTTGAAAACCCAAATCTATGTAAGTTTTGAAGCCCAGAAGTGTATTGGGCCCTTGGGTAGGATACTTAGCTTTGAATTATGTTCTGCACAGATGTCTCTGATTAATCGCTATACAATGGCATAGGACCTTTACCTTGGATGATTGAATGTCGAAGAGAACATGCAGTCAAAAAGGGATAGTCGATAGGATTAGGAAGATAGTCAGTAGGTTTAGAAAGAAGAGTGAGTATAGGATTTGGACAAAAACTTTTTTAGCAATAGGGTTTCGGGTAGAGAGTGAATGTAAATGTCAGCACATGTGAAGAGTCATTCACAATGATAAACTGGGGAAAATATGTAGGAAAGTAAATATCAATTGAGACAAAAGGAAATCAGGCAAAGTATAATGTGAGTTATAGGATTAGACATTTTCAACAGGGTTGAGGTTGAATATATAATCTTAGCAAGAAACAAATATGTAGTCACCAATTGGATTGACATTTGAGAGCATTAGGCAAACTGGACATGGATGTTATTACTAATCCATGCTCACTTTCCATTTAGGCTTTGGTACAATCATAAGTGTGATCTTTGCATTTTGTGTCCATAATATTACTGTAATAAAATATATATGTAGATCAGGTGACATGAGTATATCTTCCACCATTTCTGGGAGCAATATTTTGAAGACGTATAAATTAGTATTGGGGGTACAAACAGGTGTACCCTGTTTCTATGAATATACAGATAATGCATGAATGGAACATACTCTGAATAAAACATATACTCATTCCACTATAAATAATGGATTGAATTGATATCTGAAAAAATACAGGAAATCAAATATTGATATACAGACATTCATTACAACCAGTTATACATCAATGATAATATTAGTATTAGGATTTTCATGAAGAGTGTGTGAGTTTTGCTTCAAAATTGATTATGGAAATCGAAAATAATGTGTTTGGAAAGAAGTCTCATGAAAAGAGCAGTAAAGAAACATGGAGGAATACATGTTTTCAGAAGCAGGAAGTGATTGAAAGTGAAACAAATTCCTATATATTTTTGAACTTTTGGATGAAATATATATATTATGATGTGCATAAACTGAAGAAATAATAATGTCCCACTGTTGAATAAATATGAACGTCAAAATACATATCATGTCCCATAGGAATCTACTTGCATTGATGTTAAACTGGGTTAGTTACTGTAGAAATATTAGGATTTGTATACACCATTCACTGAAGTTAGTTGTCAGTACTAGGAAACAAATATGAATTTCAGGTGGATGAATAGTTTGGAAAATAATCTTGTGAAAAGTTGATTATAAATCCACATAAATGAATATGAATGAATTTAGGGCGTGTATAATAAGTCACATATATTACATATTTTGAAATATCTGGAGAGTATATATATATATATATATATATATATATATATATATATATATAGAGAGAGAGAGAGAGAGAGAGAGAGAGAGAGAGAGAGACAGAGAGAGAGACATTAAAAACTAACAATATATATGCCAATCAAAATCCATCATGAAATATATATCATCCACAGATCCAAAAATATTCATTATACTGAACATGGATTGATGTATAATGTTGTTCAACTAGAAAGTTCACCCATAGTTTGAAATTTCAGTTCCAATAGCATTTACGAGGAGTGATCTCTTCTCACAATTTGTATCTGCCAAGTCAACCACCTCACAAGAATGTACGTGTGGTACCAGGTAGAATTCTATATGTGCATATAAAAATACATGTGCTTAATAGGCTACAGAGAAAGGGAGAAAGGAATTCACATATTTGTTAACTTTAAAAACACATGGAGAACTATTTCAAAAAAAATTTGCAAGATTTATAACTCCTACCCTATATTATGCAAAAGGCAAGTCCAAGTATACACCTTGCCTCCTCTGAACTGCTTGTACTTCTTTTCTGTTTTTTGTTATTTTTCTCCATCATATTAGGATTAGTAGTCAGAGTCTAGTTTGGAATTGGTTAGGGTTAGAGATTCAGTGTTTTAAAGGGAAATTGAAAAATGAATCCAATGTCTATGCAAATATGTGCTACCCCAAAATCTTCCCAGTCTCATCCAGAACAATGCCTTGACATTATCTTTTACCAAAGTAAGATACAGTTAGAGGAGAAGAGTTAGAAAATCTGTGAATACATATCTGGAATGGAATTTGCTCAGGAGTTCACAACCTTGGAGGTGGTAGCAGAGTTCAAAATAGTAAGGCAAAAGGTAAACACTCCTCAAACATGGAGCTCTGCTGGCCTAAAAAATTCTTGAGAAACTGCCTCTGAGGTTGGGCACTTGAAATACATGTTGTTTTCAGGAGATTTAGTTCTTTTATAGAGAGACCATCAAAGCTGGTTCTGCATATATGTGACCTGTAAGACATGGTTTCTTATTTTTCATTGAACATGTGGCAGCAGTGCTGAATTATTTTTTTGTAGCTAAACTGTGGACACTGGGGCTAAGTTTCTCCCTGTGCTAACTGGGAAGACATTTGTTCATCCTCCACTTTTAGTGGTGTTTCTTGCTGCTGCACTGGGAGTTTGGTATTTGCTTCACGAAATAAAGGAGGTCAATTGGGACACATTGTTGGAGGGAGTTCTGTCACGTGTGGTGGGTGAGGGTTTGCAGGAGAATGCAATAACCAGGCTTCTATCCCACATAGCTTTCCCCCTTGACCATAGCAACCTGATTCTGAACATTTCCCTGAAACCTCTCCATATAACAAGATGCCTTTACCTACTGGGTCTGTTGGCTGAAACCATATCAGTCACAAGCCATTTGGACGCCAATGGCAGTTCCACGTGGCCTCACCACAGATGTTTTGTCACACATCTGCTCACCACTGCTCTAGGCCCACTAATCAGCAGGCACCAACTAACTGGCATCTCTGTTCTACACCATTTTTATGAAACCCTGTCAATCAAGGCACTGTCTGGTATACTCATGATCAGCATCAGGACATCCAAAGGTTTTCCAGTGCCAACTGGTCATTGAAATTTCAAAAATTTCATGGTATTTATCTAGCCATTATTCAAGGAAGAAGTTGTAGTCACTGTGGGTTTCAATTCATTCACGAACCATTAAATGTTAAGGAAGCTCATTTCAATGAAAGCTCTGGAGAACAATCACAGGCAAGGCATCCCAAATAGTGGCCAAAAGGTCACATGAAGCCAGGACCATTGAGGTCTACAATGTGAGGTCCATGTGTGTTTTGACTCTCAACTATGGCTGCCAAGTTTTTCAGAATAAAATCATGTGATATCCTGGCTGAGATTCTCAGTGTTCTGTGGAATGCCACCCTTGGCATAGATCTCAGTTTCCAAGGGCGACTCTCATGCGTGGCCTCCTAACATCCCCACACAATTCATGGCAATACTTCTCTGAGGTCAGTTCTACAACTCAGTCTCTAAGGAGTATTACACCAGAGTACAAGCCGAGGGGGACCCAGTCATCCCTTCCAACTGCCACACAAATTACCAAAATTAAAACCAAAACATTCCCACATGGCCCTCATCTTCTTCCACATAGACCCTCATTTTAACCTCTGGCTGGAGATTTTCATGAGGGGTGCAGCGCAAGAGAGTGTCCAAAATAAGCTCCCTTGGCCCTCATTTGCCTAAAGTCAGGGTGGCCTGGACACCATTCCTGTGAACCAGGAGTGATCAAATAGGCCTGCCATTACAACTACTCTGCTTCTCCAATTTGAGGCCTACTGACTGTGGGGTTTAGATTCTTTATGTGAAGTGGAATCATGAGAAAACCCAAGCACCTCTGCATGGCTTTGAAAAACTCATTTGACCCAAAGGATCCCTATACTCACTTGATGATTGTCTGCAACCTAATAGAGGAAGGAGAGAGACATCATCCACAATGACTGAATTTTGCCATTTTAGTTGTGGATGCACACATGGGATCTTTCTTTATATCCATCAGGTGCTGAAAATATAAGCCACAGCCTCACACAGGGCCAAGAGGCTGATTCAGACACATCCCATTCAAAGCAATTAAGCAAAGAGCCACGGGTGATGCCCAATCATTTCCATATGAAAACTGTTTTTTTCATGCTTATCAAAGGGGTGGCCTGAGGCAAAGACCTTCCTGTCATTCAGTGAAACAGAAAAATAGGTAAGCAAAAGGCACAAAGCATGGTTTCTCCACTGAGACTTACCTGGTCACACTGATATCTGAGTTTTCTAAGAAGCTCGCCATTACCTTCAGCTATTCAGTACATGGCCATGTGACAGAGCTTGGGGTGGTACCTATCTTGGACACAAAACCATGAGACTATTCTGCAGATTGGTCAGAATTCAGGAAGAAATCTGAAACTTAGGAAGATAGTAGGTGTTGCCCATCGATAAGGCAACCTGCAGTGCAGTCATAAATTGGGCAGGATGAATGCTGGGAAGCTTTCTACTAGACAGGACACATTCATTGATGCATTCTCTTTTCTAATGTCTACAACCACGGACACAGTGTTATACACAGACATAGAAACACTTGCCTTGTCAAAAGACTATCTAGAAACAGTCCACTGCAAACCAGACATACCAGCTTTCCTACCTATTCTAAGAAAATGAGACAAAACCACAAACTCACACCCACAAACACAAAGCACCTCCTTCCCCCAAGTAAGTCTCTGAATATCCAGAGTGTCCTCTGACTAGCGGGCCCTACTATGTTCACCCGAAATGGCCTGTACTGTGGCAGATCTGGTCTCCTTGGCCAACTCTGTGTAGTTGTTAGGAGCCAGCGGTGAGTCACTACCTACTTACTAAGGAAAGGCCCGTCTTCAGAGCTCCCCTGATATTTGGCCATCCTCACATCAGTAGGTACCAAGAAAGACAGAATCTGTCATTGGTAAAACAAAACAAGTGAGCCCACTGGTACTGGGACTGGGACTGGCTCTGGATGCCTGGCTTCCTGGATCCCAAGTTCAGAGAGTTCCATCACCAAAGAAGTAAGGTAGGTCACTTCCTTCAGGAACTGAATGAGGTCAATGCCTTGGCAAACACTTTGTCCTAATAGCTGCTTCCAAGGGTCCCATGAGATGGAGGCTGCCCCTACTTCCTGTGACACTGTCACAAGTTAGAATGGTATATCAACCATAGACACACGGGAACAGCTCTCCACACAGATCTTGTTTGGTCCATCTTCTCTACATTAAGAAGAAAGTGGCTGATTCAGACACACCCCTTCATCCTGACAAGGTTGTTTGCCATGGAAGATGACTTTTGCTCTCTCAGGTCCTTCATAGCTGCCTACCTCTTTTCCAGGGATCATGTCTGCATGGACCTTTGAGGTTCTCAGCAGGTGGAAGATCCCCTACATTCCTGTATTGTAAGACCAACTCTGTCCCTGCTCTCCTGTAAAGTTAGATTGAGGGAACAGTGTATGTTTAGGGTCAATAACATGTTGGATTTGGTTTAGGAATCATCCTGCAGAATGAATAATGGTATTTTAAACTGCGATATTTACTAGAATATATATGTGAAATATAAGTGTGAAACTAGAAATCTAGGTAACATTTGAAGCCCAGAAGGGCATTGGACCCTTGATTGTGATACTTAGAATAAAATTACATTCTGCACAGAGGTCTCAGATAGATCAATATACAATGGCATAAGACCTTGTACCTTGCTTGATTGAATGTAGAAGAGAATATCCAGTCAAAAAAGGATAGTCGGTAGGATTAGGAAGATAGTCGGTAGGTTTAGAAAAAGAATGAGTATAGGATTAGGAACAAACGTTTATTAGCAATAGGTTATCGATTAGAGTGTGAATGTAAATGTCAGCACATGTGAAGAGTCAGTCACAATGATGAACTGGGGAAAATATGTAGGAAACAGATAGAAATAGAGCCATAATGAAATCAGGCAATGTATAAAGTGAGGGATAGGATTAGACATTTTCAGTAGGGTTGAGTTTGAATATATAATCTTAAGAAGAAACAAATATGTAGTCACCAATAGGATTGATATTTGAGAGCATTAGGCAAGCTGGACATGGATGTTTTTAGTAATCCATGTTTACTTTCCTTTTAGGCTTTGGTACAAACATAAGTGTGAGCTTTGCATTTTGTGTTCCGAATATTTCTGTGATTAAATGTATAAGTAGATCAGGTGACATGAGTATTTCTTCCAACATTTCAGGGAGCAATATTTTGAAGACATATAAATTAGTATTGGGGGTATAAAGAAGTGTACACTGCGTCTATGAATATAGAGATAATGCATGAATAGACCATACTGTGAATAAATAATATAACTCGTTCCACTTTAAATAATGGATTGAATTTTTATCTGAAAATATATAAGAAATCCTATATCGTTATGCAATCATTAATTCCAACCAGTCATACATCTAATGGTAATATCAGAGTTATAATTCATCATAAAGTTTATGTGAGTTTTGCTTCAAAAGTGATTATGGAAATTGAAAGTAATGTGTCTTGAAAGAACTCTCATGAAAAGACCTGTCAAGAAACATGGAAGAATACATGTGTCCTGAAGCAGGAAGTGATTGAAAGTGAAACAAATTCCTGTAAATTTGCGAACTTGTGGGGAAATCTTAAGAGCCCCTCCCAGCTCACCCTTGAGCGCGATAGCCAGACCGAGGGAATTAGGAGTGGCACGGGACTCGTGGTGCAGACCTCCAGGCCACCGCTCCCACCAGTGCTGAAAACTGAAGTCTCTTGCTCCAGCTTCTGGGGGCATGGCTTCTGGAGTGCAAGCAAATTCGCTGGGGGTTCTCAGGCCTAAGCTCTACAAACTTAGGGTCTGAGGGAGACAAACAGGGAGAGTGTTCCCAGGCGTTCATGAAAACAGGGCTCCTAGGAGCTGCAGACCTGGCATGTAGCCAGTATTGTGGTGAGTGTCACAGGTGAGTGGGGCCTGGCTTGAGGAAACACAAAAGAAGGCCCTAGGCACTCAGGATTGGACACCCACCCAGTCTGGGAGGAAGAGCTGCTGCACAGTGATTGGTTCCCACTTATTGAAAGGAGAAGCTTGGCCCAGTGGGCACAGCTCTACGTACTGGAAAAGAAGTTTATTGCAATCTATGACTGTATTTATTGTTATTATTATTATTTTAATTTGTTTTTTTTGTTTTTGTTTTTGTTTTTTTTTGTTTTCTTTTATTTTCATTTTTTTGTTGCTGTTCTTTAACTTTTAAAAAATGTTTTAAAATTTTTTATTTTATTTTATTTTTTTTTCCGGTTCATGATGACCATCTGAGAACACAAATTTATTGCTTTTATTTTCCAAAATCCTCATAAAAGAACTTAAACACTATAAAAATAATCACACGGTATTACCATAAAACAACAAATGAAAGGGAAAAAACGTATTGGATCTCACCATTATGTATACACACAACACACACCTGCACAATCCCCCCAAACTAAAAGTAAATAGCGGAAAGATCAGTAGAGTGGAGGGAAGGGAACAGAAAGAGGGAGGAAAGGAGAAAAAGAGGAAGTACTGGGGACTGAATTAGAGCAAATTATATTTCATCCTTTTATAATTATGCCAAAATGAATCTTAATGTTATGTATAATCTTAATGTTATGTATAAAAAGAACCAATTAAAAAAAGAAATATGATAGTATACCAGTGCTGTGTAGAGCCAATAAAAAAATACCTATACATAAACTAAAAAAAAATGTGAATTTTAAGAATAAACTGGAGTGGGCTAGAGTTGTGGATCAGTGGTAGAGCACTTGTCTAGCATGTGTGAGGCACTGGATGGATTCTCAGCACTGCATATAAATTAATTAATTAAATAAGGATCCATCAACAACTAAAAAAACTAGTAAAAAAGAATAAATTATAAAAAATAAATGAAAGTGTGTAGAAAATGTCATTTGAAGTAAAAATACAAAATCAGCTCTAAGTTGTTTGCAACACAAACACACAAGTTAAGTGGTGTTTGAAAATACAGGGAGCAAAAGCTATTGTATAAAAATTTTATTGATAATTCCAGAAAATCTATTATTAATATCAATGTAAAATATGTATTTTAAGTGAAAGAACCTTTAATAAGACAGCAATTGTGTTAATTAATTAAAGAATCTAAAAATTAGATGAAAATATGATTTGTTTTTATTCAATGAAGCAAGATTAAATGTTTGAAATATGATTTTAAGGAGAAATATAGGCACCACAATAAGTTTTAGGAATTTTGTGGATACAAAGATAATTAACTTAGGACAACTTACTATGATAAATGAGTTTACTTTAGTAGAAAAATAGAATTTGCCCTCTGGAAACTGGGCACCCCTAATCCCCAAATCCCAAATCCAAAATGCCAAATCTAACGTGTTTTAGTACTGGAATGTGACAAGTGAAAAGTTTCCTACTTGGCTTCATTTGACAGGTTACAGTCAAAATGCAGGTATACTAAAAATGTTGTATGAAATTTCCTCCAGGCTATGGGTCTAAGGCATGTATGAAATATAAATGAATTTCATATTTACACTTGAGTCTTATCCCCAAGATTATGTGTGTATAAATATTCCATAATTCCAAAAAAATCCAAAATCTGAAATGCTTCGTGTTCTAAGCATTTTTGATAAACAATACTTAACCTATATACAATTGTTTCCCCCACAACAAATAAACAAATTTAATAAGGTTAAAAACTTTCCAAAAATAAAATTTAAACATACTACAAAGCAAATAAATAACACATGAAATAATAAATTTTTTGGTGACTTAACAACTGGAAACTGTTTCATTTAACTTGCCCCTGGATCATAGATAAACTTCAAAATTATTTTCTTTTTTTTTTTAAATGGCAAAATAATTTTATTTTATTTTATTTTTTTATTGGTTGTTCAAAACCCTACAAAGCTCTTGACATATCATATTTCATACATTAGCATACATTAGCTTCAAGTGAGTTATGAACTCCCTTTTTTAAACCAAGTAGAGATTGCAGAATCACATGGGTTACACATCCACATTTTTACATAATACCATACTAGTAACTGTTGTATTCTGCTGCCTTTCCTTTCCTCTGCAATCCCCCCTCACCTCCCATATTTTGTTATTATTATTTTTTTAAAATTTTAATTTTAATTTTATATTATCATTATCATTTTTTTAAAAAAATCATTTTCATTCTTTATTTTCTATTTTTTCTATTGTATTTCATTTCTTTTCAATTTTCTTATTTCCCATTCCTTGCATTCTACCTGCCTACTCTCATTCTCTTTAGTGACTTTTTCCCTTCCCTTCTAAAATCTTTCCTCCCAAGCATCAAATAAATTTATAAGAGTAAACAGTAACTCAGCAGTCAAACAGAACAAGAAGTAACATGAGCAGCATAAACAAGCAAGGAAGAAAAGGAGAACAAACAACGAAGAACACCCTAAATATTCAGGAGGACCAGGATTCATCAGAAAAGTGGTCATATAAAGAACTCAAGGAATACCTTAGACAGATGGAATGGAAACTTAAAGAAGATACGAGACAGAAAATCCAAACAGTAAAAGAAAACATTGAAAATGAATTACATAAACATATAAAAGAAAAAGTTAAGCATCTTTATCAGTGGATAGAGATTATAAAAAAAATCAAACAATAATTCTAGAAATGAAGGAAATGATAAACCAAATTAAGAACTCCATTGAGAGTATCACTAACAGAGTGGAGCAAGTAGAAGCCAGAACGTCAGATAATGAAGACAAAATATATCATCTTGAAACGAGTCCAGCCAACTCAGAAAGGCTGGCAAAAAAATCACAAGAAAAACATCCAAGAGATTTGGGATAACATAAATAAAACCACACTTACGAGTCATCAGGATAGAGGAAGGTACAGAGACTCAAACCAAGGGAATGAGAAAACTGCTGAATGAAATAATTACAGAAAACTTTCCAGAAATAAAAAAGGAAATGGATATACAAATTGTAGATGCATACAGGACAAGAGCACACAAAATCACAGTAGACGAATGCCAAGACACATTGTTATGAAGATATCCAATATACAGAACAAAGAGAAAATAATAAATCTACAAGAGAATGGAGGCAGAATACATTCAGTGGTAAACCAATAAGGTTAACAACGGATATTTGATCACAGATGCTGAAAGCGAGAAGATCCTGGAAAAACGTATTTCAAACACTGAAAGACAATGGATGCCAACCAAGAATTATGTATCCAGCATAATTAACCATCAGGTACTACAATAAAATAAGAATCTTTCATGATAAACAAAAGCTAAAAGAATTTGAAGCCAGAAAACAAGCTTTACAAAGCGTCTTGAGAAAAACACTACACAAGAAAGAAATGAAAAACAACAACCAAAACCATCAGTGGGAAGTACCTTGGTAATGACAGAGGCAGGGTGAAAGCTTATCATGGAGAAACAAACTAAATTTAAAAAAAGATAAATAATCAAACATGGCTGGCAGTACAAACCATACATCAATAGTAACTCTGAATGTAAATGGCTTCAACTCTCCAATAAAGCGACATAGGCTGGTAACTTGGATTAAATAAACAAATCCAACAATATGTTGCCTCCTGGAGACACATCTGAAATGCAAAGACACACAGGCTGAAGGTGAAAGGTTGGGAAAAAATACACCATGCACACTTATCCTCATAAACAAGCAGGGGTGGACATCCTCATATCAAATAAAATCGACTTCAAGACTAAGTTAATCAAAAGGGATAAGGAAGGACATTATATACTGTTTAAAGGAACCATTCACCAACAAGACATAACAATTATCAATATTTATGCACTAAATAATGGTGCTACGATGTTCATGAAACAAATTCTCCTCAAGCTCCAAAATGAAATAGACCTCAACACAATAATTATGGGTGACTTCAACAAACATCTATCACCATTGGACAGATCCTCCAAACAAAAGTTGAATAAAGAAAGTATAGAACTCAATATCACAATCAATAACCAACATGTAACTGACATATATAGAATATATCAACCATCATCAAGTGGATATACTTTTTTCTCAGCAGCACATGGATCCTTCTCAAAAAAAGACCATATATGATGCCATAGGGCAACCCTCAGTAAATATAAAGGTGTGGAGATAATAACATGCATTTTATCTGATCATAATGGAATGAAACTGGAAATCAATGATAAAAGAAGGAAGGAAAAATTCTACATCACATGGAAAATGAACAATATGTTACTGAATGATCAATGGGTTACGGAAGACATAAAGGAGGAAATCAAAAAATTCTTAGAGATAAATGTAATTATAGACACAACATATCGGAATCTATGGGACACAATGAAAGCAGTTTTAAGAGGGAAATTCATCGCCTGGAGGTCATTCCTGAAAAAAAAGGAAAAACCAACAAATAAGTGAGCTCACACTTCATCTCGAAGCCCTAGAAAAGGAAGAGCAAAACAACAGCAAATTTAGCAGAAGGCAAGAAATTATTAAAATCAGAGTGGAAATCAACAAAATTGAAACAAAAGAAACTATTGAAAAAATTAACAAAACTAAAAGTTGCTTCTTCGAAAAAATAAATAAGATCAACAGACCCTTAGCCATGCTAAAGACGAAAAGAAGAGAAAGAACTCAAATTACTAACATATGGGATGAAAAAGGCAACATCACAACAGATGCTACAGAAATACAGAAGACAATTAGAAATTATTTTGAAAACCATTATTCCAATAAAATAGAAAATAGTGAAGACATCGATAAATTTCTTAAGTCATATGATTTGCCCAAACTGAGTCAGGAGGATACACACAATTTAAACCGACCAATATCAATGGATGAAATAGAAGAAGCAATCAAAAGACTACCAACCAAGAAAAGCCCAGGAACGGATGGCTATACAGCGGAGTTTTACAAAACCTTTAAAGAAGAATTAATACCAATACTTTTCAAGTTATTTCAGGAAATAGAAAAAGAGGGAGCTCTGCCAAATTCATTTTATGAGGCCAACATCACCCTAATTCCAAAACCAGAAAAAGACACCTCAAAGAAAGAGAACTACTGACCAATATATCTGATTAACCTAGATGCAAGAATCCTCAATAAAAATCTGCCTAATCGAATACAAAGGCAAATCAAAAAAATTGTTCACCAGGATCAAGTAGGATTCATCCCTGGTATGCAACAATGGTTCAATATACGAAAATCAATAAATGTTATTCATCACATCAATAGACTTAAAGATAGGAACTATATGATCATCTCGATAGATGCAGAAAAAGCATTTGACAAAGTACAGCATCCCTTTATGTTCAAAACATTAGAAAAATAGGGATAACAGGAACTAACCTCGACATTGTAAAAGCTATCTATGCTAAGTCTCAGGCTAGCATCATTATGAATGGAGAAAAATTGAAGGCATTCCCTCTAAAATCTGGAACAAGACAGGGATGCCCTCTGTCACCACTTCTATTCAATATAGTTCTCAAAACACTGGCCAGAGCAATTAGACAGACGAAAGAAATCAAAGGCATAAAAATAGGAAAATAAGAACGAAAATTATCACTATTTCCTGGTGACATGATTCTATACATAGAAGACCCAAAAGGGTCTACAAAAGAACTACTAGAACTAATAAATGAATTCAGCAAAGTGGCAGGATATACAATCAAAACGAATAAATCAAAGGCATTTCTGTATATCAGCGACAAACCTCCTGAAACAGAAATGAGGAAAAACACTCCATTCACAATACCCTCAAAAAAATTAAATACTTAAAAATCAACCAAACAAAAAAGGTGAAAGACTTATACAATGAAAACTACAGAACCCTAAAAAGAGAAGTAGAAGAAGATCTTAGAAGATGGAAAAATATACCCTGTTCCTGGATAGGCAGAACTAACATCAACAAAATGGCGAAATTACCAAAAGTTTTCTATAGGTTCAATGCAATGCCAATCAAAATCCCAATGGCATTTCTTGTAAAAATAGATAAAGCAATCATGGAATTCATATGGAAAAATATAAGACCCAGAATAGCAAAAGCAATTCTAGCAGGAAGTGTGAATCAGGCGGTATAGCGATACCGGACTTAAAACTATACTACAGAGCAATATTAACAAAAACAGCATGGCACTGGTACCAAAACTGGCAGGTTGACCAATGGTACAGAATAGAGGACACAAAGACTAATTCACAAAGCTACAACTATGCTATATTTGATAAAGGAGCTAAAAGCATGCAATGGAGGAAATATAGCATCTTCAACAAATGGTGTTGTAAAAAATGGAAATCCATATGCAACAAAATAAAATCGAATCCCCTCCTCTTGCCATGCACAAAAGTTAACTCAAAGTGGATCAAGGAGCTAGATATCAAATAAGAGACTCTGCATCTGATACAAGAAAAAGTTGGCTCCGATCTACATAATGTGGGGCCGGGCTCCAAATTCCTTAACAGGACACCCATAGCAGAAGAGTTAATAACAAGAATCATCAAATGGGACTTACTTAAACTGAAAAGTTTTTTCTCAGCAGGATAAAAAATGAGAGAGGTAAATAGGGAGCCTAAATTATGGGAACAAATTTTTACTCCTTACACTTCAGATAGAGCCCTAATATCCAGAGTATACCAAGAACTCAAAAAATTAGACAATAAGATGATAAATAACCCAATCAAAAAATGGGCCATGGACCTGAACCGACACTACTCAGAGGAGGACATACAATCAATCAGTAAGTAAATGAAAAAATGCTCACCATCTCTAGCAGTCAGAGAAATGCAAATTAAAATCACCCTAAGAAACCATCCTACTCTAGTAAGATTGGCAGCCATTATGAAGTCAAACAACAAGTGCTGGCGAGGATGTGGAGAATAGGGTACTCTTGTACATTTCTGGTGGGACTGCAAACTGTTGTGGCAAATTTGAAAAGCAGTATGGAGAATCCTGGAAAAGCTGGGAATGGAACCACCATTTGACCCAGCTATTGCCCTTCTCAGACTATTCCCTGAAGACCTTAAAAGAGCATATTACAGGGATACTGCCACATTGATGTTCATAGCAGCACCATTCAAAATTGCTAGACTGTGGAACCAACCCAGATGCCCTTCAGTAGATGAATGGATAAAAAAATGTGGCATTTATACACCATTGAGTATTATGCATCATTAAAAAATGACAAAATCATTGAATTTGCAGGGAAATGGATGGCACTAGAGCAGATTATGCTTAGTGAAGCTAGCCAAACCCTAAAAAACAAATAAAAACGTCTTCTTTGATATAATGAGAGCAACTAATAACAGAGCAGGGAGGAAGAGCAGGAAGAAAAGATCAACATTAAACAGAGACATGAGGTGGGGGTCGGAAAGAGAGAGATAAAGGAAATTGCATGGTAATGTAGGGAGACCCTCATTGTTACACAAAATTACATATAAGAGGTTGTGAGGGGAATGGGAAAATTAACAAAGATATAAATGTATTACAGTAGATGGGGTAGAGAGAGAAGATGGGAGGGGAGTGGGGATACTAGAGGATAGAAAATGTAGCAGAATACAACAGTTACTAATAGGGCATTATAAAAATGCAGATGTGTAACACATATGATTCTGCAATCCGTATTTGGGATAAAAATGGGAGTTCATAACCCACTTGAATCTAATGTATGAAATATAATATGTCAAGAGCTTTGTAATGTTTTGAACACCCAATTAAAAAAATAAAAAAATAATATGAAATAAAATAATTGAAAAAAAAAACACATGGAGAAATATTTCACTCTCTTCCAGAACAATGCCTTGACATTACCCTCGCCCCAAGTAATACATCATTAGAGGAGAAGAGTTAGAAAATCTGGGAATACATAGCTGGAATTTAATATGCTCAAAAGTTCACAACATTGGAGGTGGTAGAGTAGTTTACTAAAGTAAGGGACAGGGTAAACACTCCACAAATATGGAGCTCTGCTGGCCTAAAGACTTCTTCAGAAACTGCCACTGAGGTTGGGCACTTGAAATATATGTTGTTGTCAGGAGCTTTAGATTCCTTTGTAATGAGAGCATCAAAGCTGGGTCTGCATCTATGTGACCTGGAGGACATGGTTTCTTATGTTCCAATGAACATGAGTCAGCAGTGCTGAATTCAATCTTTGTAGGTAAACTGTGGTCACTGGGGGCTAAGTGTCTCCCCGTGTGGACTGTGAAGCCATTTGGTCATCCTCCACATTTTATGGTGTTTCTTGCTGCTGCACTGTTAGTTTGGTATTTGCTTCACAAAATACAAGGAGTCCACCTGGGCCAAAGTGTTGGAGGGAGTTTCTCACGTGTGGTGGGTCAGGGTCTGCAGGAGAATGCACCCACCAAGGTTCTATCCCAAATAGCTTGCCTCTTGACCATAGCAACGTGATTCTGAACATTGCCCTAAAAACTCTACAAATAAAAATACGCCTTTACATATAAGGGTCTGCTCGCTGCACCATGTCAGTCACAAGCAATTTGGAAGCCAATGGAAGATCCACATGGCTCCACCACAGATGATTTATCACACACCTGCCGACTGCAGCTCTATGCCCACTACTCAGCAGGCTCCAAATTACTGGCATCTCTGCTCTACACCATTTTCTGGAAACCCAGTCCATCAGGCACTGTCTGGTGTACTCATAGTCAGCAACAGGATATCCAAAGGTTCTCCAGTGCCACCTGGTCATGGAAATTTAAAAAAATTTCACGGTATTTATCTAGCCATTTTTCAAGGATGAAGTTGAAGGCACTGTGGGTTTCACTTCATTCAGGAACCATTTAATGGTGAGGATGCTCATTTCAATGAAAGCTCTGGAGAACTCTCATAAGCATGGCTTCCTAAAGAGTGGCCAATGATCACATGATGCTAGGCACATTGAGGTCTACAATGTGAGGTCCATGTGTGTTTTGACTCTCAACTATGGCTGCCAAGTCTTTCAGAATAAAATTATGTGATACCCTGGCTGAGATTCCAAGTGCTCTGTGCAAAGCCAACCTGGGCCTAGATCTCAGTTTCCAAGGGCAAATCTCATGTGTGGCCTCCTATTATCCCAACTCAATTCATGGCAATACTTCTCTGAGGTCAGTACCTCAACTCAGTATCTAAGGGGAATCACACCAGAGTTCAAGCCCAGGTGGACCCAGTTGTCACTTCCAACCACCACCCAAATGACCACAATTAAAACCAAAACACTCCCACATGACCCACATTTTCTTCCATATAGACACTCATCATAACTTCTGGCTGGAGGAATCCATAAGGGGCTCCGCCCAAGCCAGTGTCAAAAATAAGCTCCCGTGCCCCTTAATTTGACTAAACTTAGGGTGGCTGTACACACTTCCTGTGAACAAGATGTGATCAAATAGGTCTGCCATTAATACTGCTCCGCTTCTCCAATTTGAGGACTACTGACTGTGGGTTTTAGATTCTTTATGTGAACTGGAGTCATGATAAAACCCAAGCACCTAGGGGATAGAATCTGCAGGGCTTTGAGGAACTCATTTGAGACAAAGGATCCCTATTCTCACTTGATGGAGGTCACGAACCTTACAGAGGAAGACGAGAGACTTCATCCACAATGACTGCTCTTTTTGTCACTTTGGTTTTGTATGTACACATGGAATCTTTCTTTAGATCCATCAGGTGATGAGAAACTAAGCAACAGCCTCACACAGGGCCAATGGTCTGAATGAGACACATCTTTTTCAAAGCAATTAAGCAAAGAGCCACAGGTGATGCCCATTCATTTCCATTTGAAAACTGTTTTCTTCAGGCTTCACAAAGGGGTGGCCTAAGGCAAAGACCTTCCTGACATTTAGGGCAACAGAACAATAGGTAACCAAAAGGCCCAAAGCAGGGTTTCTCCACTGAGTCTTTAATGGTCATAGTGATTTCTGAGTTTTCTGTGATGCTCGCCATTCCCTTGAGCTATCCAGTACATGGCCATGTCACAGAGCTTGGAGGTGGTATATATCTTGCACAAAAAACCATGAGCCTATTCTAGAGAGTGGCCAGAATTCAGGAAGAAAAGTGGAACTTAGGAAGATAGCAGGTGTAGCCAATTGATAAGGCAAGCCGCAGTCCATTCATAAATTGTGCAGGATGAATTCTGGGAAGCTTTCTACTAAACAGGACATATCCATTGATCCAATATCTTTTCTAATGTCTACAACCATAGATAACAGTGGGATACACAGACATAGAAACACTCGCCTTGCCAAACGACTTACTAGAAACAGTTCACTCAAAACCAAACAAACCGACTTCCCTGCCTATTTTCAGAACATGAGACAAAACCACAAAACCACAACCAAACCTACAAAGGCACCTCCTTCTGCCAAGTAGGTCTTTGACTATCTTGAGTGTCCTCTGACTTATGGGCCATACTATGTTCCCCCGAAATGGCCACTCCTGTCTCAGATTTGGACTCCATGGCCAACTCTATTTAATTGTCAGGAGCCAGCTGTGAGCCACTACCTGTTTTCTCAGGAAAGGCCCCTCTTCAGAGATTTCCTGCCATTTGGCCATCCTCACATGAGTAGGTACCAAGAAAGACTGACTCTGTCCTTGGTAAATCCAAACAAATGAGACCACTCGGACTGGAACTGGCCCTGGCTTTTTTGCCTGAATTCCTGGATCCCAAGATCAGAGAGTTCCATCACCAAGGAAGTGAGGTGAGGTCACTTCTTTCAGAAATTGAAAAATCTGTGGAAAGCAACGCTGGGCCTAGATCTCAGTTCCAAGGGTGACTCTTATGCATGGCCTCCTAAAATCCCAACAAAATTCAATGCAATACTTCTCTAAGGTCAGTTCCACAACTCAGTCTCTAAGGGGAATCACACCAGAGTTCAAGCCCAGGTGGACAAAGTCATTTCTTCCAACCGCCACACAAATGACCAAAATTAAAACGAAAAGACTCCCACATGGCTCTCATCTTCTTACATATTGTCATTCATCATAATGTCTGGCTGAAGATTTTCATGAGGGGCGAAGCCCAAGAAAGTGTCCAAAATAAGCTCACTTGCCCCTCATTTGCCTAAAGTCAGGGTGGCCTGGACACCCTTCCTGTGAACCAGGAGTGATCAAATAAGCCTGTCATTAATAATGCTCTGTTTCTCCAATTTGAGGCCTACTAATTTTCAGGTATAGATTCTTTGTGATTTGGAGTCATGCGAAACCCCAAGCACCTCTGCAGGGCATTGAGGAACTCTTTTGACCCAAAGAATCCATTTTCTCACTTGACAGAGGTCAGGAACCTAACAGAGGAAGGCAAGAGACTTCATCCACAATGACTGATCTTTTTGCCATTATGGTTTTTGATGCACACATGGGATCATTCTTTAGATCCATCAGGTGCTGAGAATGTAAGACACAGCCACACACAGGCCAAGAGGCTAATTCAGCCACATCCCTTTACAAAGCATTAAGCAAAGAGCCACAGGTGATGCCCATTCATTTCCATTTGAAAACTCTTTCTTCGGGCTTCACAAAGGGGTGGCCTGAGGCCAAGTCTTTCCTGACATTCAGTGCAACAGAACAATAAGTAAGCAAAAGGCCCAAAGCGGGGTTTTTCCACTGAGACATTTCTGTTCACACTGATATCTGAGTTTTCTGAAAGGCTGGCCATTCTCTTCCGCTATCCAGTACATGGCCATGTCACAGAGCTTGTAGTGGTGCATATCTTGGACACAAAACCATGAGCCTATTCTGGAGAGTGGCCAGAATTCAGGAAGAAAACAGGAACTTAGGAAGATAGAATGTGTTGCCTCTCGATAAGACAAGCTGCAGTCCATTCATAAATTGGGCAGGTTGAATTATGGGAAGATTTATAGTAGACTGGACGCATCCATTAATGCATTCTCTTTTCTAATGTCTACAACAATGGACACAGTGGGATACACAGACATAGAAACACTCGCCTGGTCAAACGACTTACTAAAAACAATCCACTCCAAACCAAACAAACCAACTTTCCTACCTATTCTCAGAACATGGCCTGACCTCTCTCAGATCTGGTTTCCTTGGCCAACTCTGTGAAGTTGTCAAGAAAAAGGGGTGAGCCACTACCTGCTTCTTCTGGAAAGGTCCCTCTTCAGAGCTCTCCTGGCATTTGGCCATCCTCACATCGGTAGGTACCAAGAAAGACTGACTCTGTCCTTGGTAAATCCAAACAAGTGAGTCCACTGGGACTGGGGCTGCCTCGGGGTGCCTGGATTCTTGGATACAAAGTTCAGAGAGTTCCATCACCAAGGAAATGAGGTATATCACTTTCTTTGGAACTGAATGAGGTCACTGCCTTGGCAACCACTTTGTCCTAACAGTTGCTTCCAAGTGTCCCATGAGATGGAGGCTGCCCCTACTTCCTGTGAAACTTTCACAAGGTAGAATGGTATGTCAACCATAGGCACCCAGCACCAGATCTCCACACAGGCCTGGTTTGGTCCATCTTCTCTACAATAAAAAGAGAGAGGCTGATTCAGACACATCCCTTCATCCTGACCAGGTTGTTTGCCATGGAAGATGACTTTTGCTCTCTCAGGTCCTTCATAGCTGCCTACATCTTCTCCAGGTATCATTTCTGAATGGACCTTTGAGGTTCTCAGCAGGTGGAATGTCCCCTACTTTCCTGTATTGTAAGAACGACTCTATCCCTGCTCTTCTGTAAAATGAGATTGAGGAAACAGTGTATGTTTAGGCTTAATAACAGGTTCGATTTGGGTTAGCAATCATTCTGTGTGATAAATAATGGTATTGGGAACCTGCAATATTTACAAGAATATTGAGCTGAAATATAAGTATGAAAACAAAAATCTAGGTATGATTTGAAGCCCAGAAGGGCATTGGGCCCTTAATTGGGATACTTAGTTTTGAATTATATTCTGCAAAGATGTCTCAGACAATTTGATATACAATGGCATAGGACCTTGTACCTTGGATGTTTGAATGTAGAAGAGAACATCCAATCCAAAGGGATAGTCAGTAGAATTAGGAAGATAGTCGGTAGGTTTAGGAAGAAGACTGAGTGTAGGAATGGGACTAAAAATTCTTTAGCTATAGGGTTTCGGATAGAGAGTGAATGTAAATGTCAGCACATATGAAGAGTCAGTCACTATGATGAAATTGGGAAAATATGTAGAAAAGCAGATAACAATAGAGACATTATGAAATCAGGCAAAGTATTAAGTGAGTGATAGGAGTAGACATTTTCACCAGGGTTGAGTTTGAATATATAATCTTAGGAAGAAACAAATATGTAGTAACCAATAGGATTGACATTTGAGAGCATTAGGCAACCTGGACAAGGATGTTTTTAGTAATCCATGATCGCTTTCCATTTAGTCTTTGGTACAATCATAAGTGTGACCTTTACATTTTTTGTCCAGAATATTACTGTGATAAAATCTATATGTAGATCAGGTGACATGAGTATTTCTACCACCATTTCTGGGAGCAATATACTGAAGACGTAAAATTTTTATTGGGGGTACAAAGAGGTGTACCCTGTGTCCATGAATATAGAGATTAAGCATGAATACACCATACTGTGAATAAATAATATAACTGGTTCCAACTTTAAATAATGGATTGAATTGATATCTGAAAATATACAATAAATCTTATATTGATATATATTCATTCATTCCAACCAGTTATACATCTAATGGTAATATTAGTGTTTTGATTTATCATGAAGAGTGTGTGAAGTTTGCTTCAAAAGTGATTATGGAAATCGAAAATAATGTGTTCGGAAAGAATTCTCATGCAAAGACCAGTCAAGAAATATGGAGGAATACATGTGTTTTGAAGCAGGAAGTGATTGAAAGTGAAACAAATGCCTATAAATTTGCTAAATTTTTTATGAAATATATATCCTATGATGTGCATAAACTGATGAAATTGTACCAGTTTTGAATAAAAATTAACGTAAAAATACACATCATGTCCATTGGAATCTACTTGCATTGATGTTAAACTTGGTCAGTTACTGTAGAAATATTAGGATTCGCGTGCCTCATTCACCGAAGTTAGTTTTCTTTTTTTTTTTAATTTTTTATGGTTGTTCTAAACATTATTTATTTCTTGATATATCATATTTCACACTTTGATTCAAGTGGGTTATGAACTCCCGTTTTTACCCCGTATACAGATTGCAGAATCACATCAGTTACACATCAATTGATTGACACATTTCCATACTAGTGTCTATTGTATTCTGCTGCCTTTCCTATCCTCTACTATCCCTCCTCCCCTCCGCTCTCTTCCCCTCTCATCTCTCTACCCCCTCTACTGTAATAAATTTCTCCCTTTTGTATTATTTTTCCCTTTCCCCTCACATCCTCTTTTATGTAATTTTGTATAACCCTGAGGGTCTACTTCCATTTCCATGCAATTTCCCTTCCCTCTCCCTTTCTCTCCCACCTCTCATCCCTATTTAATATTAATCTTCTTCTCATGCTCTTCATCCTTACTCTGTTCGTAGTTACTCTCCTTTTAATCAAAGAAGGCATTTAGCATTTGTTTTTTAGGGGTTGGCTAGCTTCACTTTGCATAATCTGCTCTAATGCCATCTATTTTCCTGCAAATTCTATGATTTTGTCATTTTTTAAAGCAGAGTAATACTCCATTGTGTATAAGTGCCACATTTTTTTTATCCATTCTTCTATTGAACAGCATCTAGGTTGGTTCCACAGTCTTGCTATTGTGAATTGTGCTGCTATGAACATCAATGTAGCAGTGTCCCTGTAGCATGCTCTTTTAGGGTCTTTAGGGAATAGACCGAGAAGAGGAATAGCTGGGTCAAATGGTAGTTCCATTCACAGCTTTCCAAGAAATCTCCATAATGCTTTCCAAATTGTCTCTACCAATTAGCAGTGCCTCCAATAATGTACAAGTGTACCTGTTTCTCCACATTCTCACCAGCACTTGTTGTTGTTTGACTTCATAATGGCTGCCAATCTTACTGGAATGAGATGGTATCTTAGGGTGGTTTTGATTTGCATTTCTCTGACTGCTGGGGATGGTGAGCATTTTTTCATGTACTTGTTTTTTGATTGTATGTACTTCTCTGAGAAGTGTCTGTTGTGGTTCTTGGCCCATTTGTTTATTGGGTTATTTGTTATCTTATTGTCTATTTTTTTGAGTTCTTTGTATACTCTGAATATTAGGGCTCTATCTGAAGTGTGAGGAGTAAAGATTTGTTCCCAGGATTAGGCTCCCTATTTACCTCTCTTATTGTTCCTTTTGCTGATAAAAAACTTTTTAGTTTGAGTAAGTCCCATTTGTTGATTCTAGTTATTAACTCTTGTGCTATGGGTGTCCTATTCAGGAATTTGGAGCCCGACCCCACAGTATGTAAATTGTAGCCAACTTTTTGTTCTATCAGACGCCATGTCTCTGATTTGATATCAAGCTCCTTGATCCATTTTGAGTTAACTTTTGTGCATGGCGAGAGAAAGGGATTCAGTTTCATTTTGTTACATATGGATTCCAAGTTTTCCCAGCACCATTTTTTGCAGATGCTATTTTCCTTCATTGCATGCTTTTAGCCCCTCCATCAAATATAAGATAGTTGTAGTTTCCTGGCTTGGTTTCTGTGTCCTCTATTCTAAACCATTGGTCCACCTGCCTGTTTTGGTACCATTACCATGGTATTTTTGTTACTATTTTTCTGTAGTATAGTTTGAAGTCTGGTATCGCTATGCCGCCTGATTCACACTTCCTGCTTAGTGTTGTTTTTGTTATTCTGTGTCTTTTATTTTTCCATATGAATTTCATGATTGCTTTCTCTATTTCTAGAAAAAATTCCGTTTGGATTTTGATTGGCATTGCATTAAACCTATTGAGAACTTTTGGTAATATCACCATTTTGATGATATTAGTTCTGCCTATCCATGAACAGGATATATTTTTACATCTTCTAAGATCTTCTTCTATTTCTCTCTTTAGGGTTCTGTAGTTTTCATTGTATAAGACTTTCACATCTTTTGTTAGGTTGATTCCTAATTATTATTATTTTTTTTAGGATATTGTGTATGGAGTGGTTGTCCTCATTTTTATTTCAGAGGATTTGTCGCTGATATGCAGGAATGCCTTAGATTTATGCATGTTGATTTTATATCCTGCCACTTTGCTGAATTCATTTATTAGCTCTGTTAGTTTCTTTGTAGACCCTTTTGGGACTGCTAGACATAGAATCATGTGATCTGATAATTTAAGTTCTTCTTTTCCAATTTTTACACCTTTTATTTCTTTCGTCTGTCTAAATGCTCTGGCTAGTGTTTCGAGAACAATGTTGAACAGAAGTGGTGAGAGAGGGCATCCCTGTCTTGTTCCAGATTTTAGAGAGAATACCTTCAATTTTTCTCCATTCAGAATGATGCTAGCCTGAAGCTTAGCATAGATTGCTTTTACAATATTGAGGTATGTTCCTCTTATCACTAGTTTTTCTAGAGTGTTGAACATAACAGAATGCTGTACTTTATAGAATGCTTTTTTTGCATCTACCGAGATGATCATACGGTTCTTATTTTTAAGTCTATTGATGTGGTGAATAACATTTATTGATTTCCGTATATTGAACCAGCCTTGCATCACACGGATGAATCCTACTTGATCAGGATTCACAATTTTTTTGATATGTTTTTGTATCCAATTCGCCAGAATTTTATTGAGGATTTTTTCGTGTAGGTTCATTAGAGATATTGGTCTGTAGTTTTCTTTCTTTGAAGTGTCTTTGTCTGGTGTAAGAATCAGGATGATCTTGGCCTCGTAGAATGAATTTGGAAGAATCTCCCTCTTTTTCAATTTCCTGAAACACCTTGAAAAATATTGGTATTTGTTCCTCTTTAAAGGTTTTGTTAAACTCTGCTGTATACCCATACGGTCCTGGGCTTTTCTAAGTTGGTAGTGGATTGATGGTTTCTTCTATTTCCTCAATTGATATTGGTCTGTTTATGTTGTCTATATCCTCCTGACTCAATATGGGCATATCATATGACTTAAGAAATTTATCGATGCCTTCACTGTCTTCTATTTGTTTGGAGTATAAGGATTAAAA
This sequence comes from Callospermophilus lateralis, assembly GCF_048772815.1. NCBI lineage: Eukaryota > Metazoa > Chordata > Mammalia > Rodentia > Sciuridae > Callospermophilus > Callospermophilus lateralis. Next base: position 266,553 of record NW_027515591.1, read on the forward strand.
ATAATTTCTGATAATCTTCTGTATTTCAGAAATATCTCTTGTGATATTTTCTTTTTTAATCCCTTATGCTAGTAATTTGAGTTCTCTCTTCTTCTCTTTCATAGCATGGCTAAGGGTCTGTCAATTTTATTTATTTTTTCAAAGAACCAACTTCTACTTTTGTCAAGTTTTTTCAATTGTTTCTTTTGTTTCAATTTCATTAATTTCAGCTTTGATTTTAATTATTTCTTGCCTTCTACTTCTTTTGCTGTTTCTTTCGTCTTCTTTTTCTAGGATTTTGAGATGAAGTATGAGATCATTTATTTGTTGGTTGTTTCTTTTTTTAAGGAATGAACTCCAAGCAATGAATTTTCCTGTTAGAACTGCTTTCAATGTGTCCCATAGATTCCGATATGTTGTGTCTGTGTTTTCATTTATCTCTAAGAATTTTTAAATTTCCTCCTTGATGTCTTCTATAATCCATTGATCACTCAGTAACCTATTATTCATTCTCCAAGTGATGCATGATTTTTCCTTCCTTCTTTTATCATTGATTTTTAGTTTCATTCCATTATGATCAGATAATATGCATGGTATTATCTGTACTCCTTTATATTGTCTAAGAGTTGCCCTGTGACATAATATATGATCATTTTTTAGAAGGATACATGTGCTGCTGAGAAAAAAGGTAACTGTTTGATGTTGGGTGTTATATTCTACATGTCTCAAATAAGTCTAGGTTATTAATTGTGTTATTGAGTTCTATAGTTTCCTTATTCCTTATTCCTTGTTTGGAAGATCTGTCCAGTGGTGAGAGAGGTGTGTTCATGTCTCCCATGATTACTGTATTGTGGTGTATTAGACTCTTGAACCTGAGAAGAGTTTGTTTGATGAACATAGCTGCACCATTGTTTGGGGCATATATATTAATGATTGCTGTCTCTTGTTGGTGTATGGTTCCCTTGAGCAGTATGTAGTGTCTCTCTTTATCCCTTTTGATTAACTTTGGCTCAAAATCTATTTTATTTGATATGAGTATGGACTCTCCTGCTTGTTTCCGAAGTCCATATGAGTGATATGATTTTTCCCAAACTTTCACCGTCAGTCTATGTATGCATTTTCCTATCAAATGCATCTCCTGTAGGCAGCATATTGTTGGGTCTTGTTTTTTGTTCAATTCTACTAGCCAGTGTGTCTTCATTGGTGAGTTTAAGCCATTAACATTTAGGGTTATTATTGAGATATGGGTTGTTCTTCCAGCCATATTTGTTTATTTATGTTACTAAACATGGTTTGTTTTCCTCTTTGATTATTTTCCCCCCTTTAATGTCCTACCTCCCACTGATGGTTTTCATTGTTATTTTCCATTTCCTCTTCCTGCAATGTTTTGCCGAGGATGTTTTGAAGAGATGGTTTTCTAGCTGCAAATTCTTTTCACTTTTGTTTATCGAGGAAGGTTTTAATTTCATCTTCCATACTGAAGCTTAATTTCGCTAGATACACAATTCTTGGTTGGAACCCATTTTCTTTCAGTGTTTGAAATATGTTATTCCAGGATCTTCTAGCTTTCAGAGTCTGTGTTGAAAGATCAGCTGTTATCCTGATTGGTTTACCCTTAAACGTAATCTGCTTCCTTTCTCTTGTAGCTTTTAAAATTCTCTCTTTTTTCTGTTTGTTGGGCATCTTCATTATAATGTGTCTAGTTGTGGCTCTCTTATGATTTTGCACATTCGGCGTTCTGTAGGCTTTTAGGACTTGGGATTCTGTTTTATTTATCAAGTCTGGGAAGTTTTCTCGTATTATTTCATTGAATAGGTTGCTCATTCCTTTCGTTTGGACCTCTATACCTTCCTGTATCCCAATGACTGTTAAGTTTGGCCTCTTTATGTTATCCCATATTTCTTGGATATTCTGCTCGTGGTTTCTTAACAGTCTTGCTGAGTGGTCTATGTTCTTTTCAAGTTGAAATACTTTGTCTTCATTGTCTGATGTTCTATGTTCTAAGTGTTCTACTCTCCTGGTAGTATTCTCAATTGAGTTTTTAAGTTGAATTATTCCTTCCTGCAATTCTAGGATTTCTGTTTGTTTGTTTTTACAACCTCTATCTCCCTATATAGTTGATCTTTTGCTTATTGGATTTGTTTATGTAATTCATTGTCGAAGTGATCTTTAATTGTCTGATTTTGTTGTCTAATGTCTTCCTTGAGACTCCAGATCATCTAAAGCATGAGTATCCTGAATTCTTTATCTGACATTCCATCTGATGCAGCTATTACCTCTTCTAAAGTTGTGTTGACTGCATTGCTTGTGGTCCTTTATTTCCTTGTCTTTTCATACTGCTCGCGGTTCTCTCTGCTTGTTGAAACTGTTTTGTTTTGGGCAGTGGCTCTGCTCTGCCCCTATTCCTATTGGGGTGACCTAACAACCACGCTGGTGGGCCGCTGGGCTTGTACTGGGCGCGGGAGAAGGCTCTGCTTTGCCACTACTCCAATAGGGGTGCCGTGTCTACCACACCAGCGGGTCATTGGGCCTGTTCTGGGCATAGGCGGTGGCTCTGCTCTGCCCCTACTCCAATTGGGGTGACGTGACTACCACGCCTGCTGGTTGATGGGCCTGTTCCAGGCACGGGCAGCAGCTCTGCTCTGTCACTACTCCAATTGGGATGACATGACTACCACGCCTGCAGGTCGCTGGGCCTGTGCCGGGCATGGGCGGCGGCTCTGCTCTGCCCCTCTGGCTTGAAGACAAAGTGAGAGAGACTCGGGTGTTTGTGACTCAGTTTTTTTACCAGGAGACCAACTGTTTCTGTCACCGCTGGTATCGATGAAGTTATCTCCTCCACCACTTTGTGATGACATCAGATCTCTAACATGTTGGTATCCCATGCGAATGGCAGCATTTCGTTCCCTTTGCCGGATGACCAAAGCAATGGGTGAGTCCTGACCAGCCCTCACAAGCCCCGTCTCAATCCTGTTGCCACTGCCTATGAAGGCAAGGTAGGTATTTACCTCCACAGTATTCAGCAAGACCTAGACCGAGAAGGAGTTTCCGCGGGTTCTTTAGCCCTGGGCCTGATCAGTTCCAGGAGCCAGAATTCGGCCGCTCTGGGCTTGGTGTATGTTCTGATAGGAACAGGCCTGAGTAATTTGTCTCCGAGACACAGGCGAATGGCAGCCTGAGATTACCTATTCTATAGCTGAATGAGCTGCTATGAGTTGAAAACAGGAATGGTGACGTCAGCTCTCCAAGATGGTGGCCCCTGGCTTCCTCTGTGGTCTGACTGGTGTGGAAAACCGAATTGGACCGCGTCCTTCCCCGGTCTCAAACCCAGATTTCAGCAATGAGCACAGTGATTGTACAGCTGGCTGGAGCCCACAGAATCCGCACCACTGAATATTTGTGTTGCTATCTCATTGTTTGCCAGCATGCGCCACAGACTCTAGCCGCAGGGCGATTTGCTGAATAAGCAGCATGACGCTCTATGCGGACAAATCACTCACGTTTGAGCCCCGTAGCTAATCCTCATGAGATGGAAATACTTCCACTAGGTTTTGGAGCACCCAAATTTTGCTGGAAATTCGTCATTCTCTTGCACAGTGATGCTGTATATGGGGTTGATGCACTCCTTTCGCTGCCATCATATGATCCCCTGAAGTTAGTTTTCAGTACTAGAAACGAATATGTATTTCAGGTGGATGAACATTTCTGAGAATAAACTTGTGAAAAGTTGATTATAAATCCACATACATAAATATGAATGAATTTAGGGAGTGTAAAATAAGACAAATACATTTCATATTTTGAAAAATCTGGAGAGTGAATACATATATATATATAGATAGATAGATAGATAGATAGATAGATACACACAGAGAGAGAGACATTAAAAAGTAGCATTATGTATGCCAATTGAAATTCACCATGAAATATATATCATCCACAGATCCAAAAATACTCATTTTCCTGAACATCAATTTATGTTGTTCAACTAGAAAGCTGACCCATATGTTGAATTTTCAGTTCCAACAGCGTTTAGTAGGAGTGATCTTTTCTTACAGTTTGTATCTGCCAAGTCAGCCACCTCACAAAATGTATGTGTGATACCAGGTAGAATTCAATATGTGCATAAAAAAATACATGTGCTGAATAGACTACAGAGAAAGGGAGACAGTTATTCACATATTTGTTAACTTTTAAAACACATAAAGAACTGTTTCAATAAAAATTTGCTAGATTTATAGCACCTACCATTTATCATAGGAAAGGCAAGTCCAACTATACACCATGCCTCCTGTGAACCTCTTGTATTTCTATTTTGTTTGGGTTATTTTTCTCCATCATATTAAGATTAGAAGTAAAAGTCTAGAAGGGAATTTGTTAGTGTCAGGGATTCAGTATTTCGAATGGAAAATTGGAAAATGTATCCAATGTGTATGCAAATATGTGCTACACAAAAATCTTCCCACTCTCATTCAGAACAATGCCTTGGCATTACCTTCGCCCCATGTAAGACACAATTAGAGGAGAAGAGTTAGAAAATCTGTGAATACATTCCTGTTATAGAAAATGCTCAGGAGTTCACAAATTTGGAGGTGGTAGAGGAGTTTCCAAAAGTAAGGGACAGGGTAAACACTCCACAAACATGAAGCTCTGCTGGCCTAACATCTGGAGAAACTACCTCTGAGGGTGAGCACTTGAAATATATTTTGTTGTCAGGAGCATTAGCTTCCTTTGTAGTGAGACCATCAAATCTGGGTCTGCATCTATGTGACATGGATGACATGGTTTCTTATTTTCCGATGAACATGAGGCAGCAGTGCTGAATTTTCTCTTTGTAGGTAAACTGTGGCCACTGAGGGCAAGTGTCTCCTCATCTGGACTGTGAAGCCATTTGGTCATCCTCCACTCTTTGTGGTGTTTTTTGCTGTTGCACTAGGAGTGTGGTATTTGCTTCATGAAATAAAAAGAGTTCAACTGGGACACAGTGCTGTAGGGAGTTCTTTCAGTTGTGGTGGGTTGGGTTCTGTTGGAGAATGCACCAACCAGGCTTCTATCCTACATAGCTTGCAACATTGACCATAGCAACCTGATTCTGAACATTGCCCTGAAACCTCTCCATATAACAAGATTCTTTTACATATAAGGGTCTACTGGCTGCAAAATGACAGTCACAAGTTATTTGGACACCAATGGCAGATAAACATGGCCACACCAGAGATATTTTATCACACACCTGCCCACCACGGCTCTAGGAACACTACTCAGCAGGTTCCAACTTACTTGCATCTCTGTTATACACCATTTTCATGAAACCCAGTCAATAAAGGCAATGTCTTGTATTCTCATGATCAGCTAGAGGACATCCAAAGGTTCTCCTGTGACACCTAGTCTTGGGAATTTCAAAAATTTCATGGTATTCATCTAGCCATTATTCAAGGAAGAAGTTGTAGGCACTGTGGGTTTCAATTCATTCATTAACCATTAAATGTTGAGTAAGCTCACTTCAATGAAAGCTCTGGAGAACTCTCAGAGGCAAGGCTTCCCAAAGGGTGGCCAAAAGGTCACATGAAGCCAGGCCCATTGAGGTCTACAATGTGAGGTCCATGTGTGTTTTCACTCTCAACTATGGCTGCCAAGTCTTTCAGAATAAAATCATGTGATATCCTGGCTGAGATTCCCTTTGCTCTGTGGAAAGCCAACTTGGGCGTAGATCTCACTTTCCAAGGGCGACTCTCATGCATGGCCTTCTAAAAGCCCAACACAATCCATGGCAATACTTCTCTGAGGTCAATTCCAGAACTCAGTCTCTATGTTGAATCACACAAGAGTTCAAGCCCAGGTGTACCAAGTCATCTCTTCCTACCGCCATACAAATGTTCACAGTTAAAACCAAAACACCCCAACATGGCCCTCATCTTCTTCCATGTAGACACTCATCATAACCTCAGGCTGGAGGTTTCCATGAGGTACACAGCCCACGTCCGTGTCCAAAATAAGCTCCCTTGCCCCTCATTTGCCTAACATCAGGGTTGCCTGAACTGCCTTCCTGTGAAACAGAAGTGAAAAAATAGGCCTGGCGTTAATACTGCTCTACTTCTCCAACTTGAGGCCTACTGAGTGTGGGGTTTAGATTCTTTATGTAAATTCATATTTTTTGTTGTTGTACTTTAACTTTTTAATATGTTTTCATTTTTTAAATATTTTTATTTTATTATTATTATTATTTTAAACTTTAATTTACATCTTTTAAATGATCATTATTTTTAAATTTTTTTCTTTCTTTCTTTCTTTTCTATTTTTTCTTTTGTCTTATCATTTCTTTTCAATTTTCTGATTTCCCCTTCCTCGAATTCTACCTGCCTACTCTCATTCTCTTTAGTGACTTCTTCCCTTTCTTTCTAATATCTTTTCTTCCAAGCATCAAATAAATTTATAAGAGTAAGCAGTAACTCAACAGTCAAACAGAGCAAGAAGTAACATGAGCAGCACAAAAAATCAAGGAAGAAAATAAGTACAAACAACGAAGGACAGCCAAAATATTCAGGAGGACCTATAGTCATCAGAAAAATGGTCATATAAAGAACTCAAGGAATACCTTAGACAGATGGAATTGAAACTTAAAGAGGATACGAGACATTAAATCCAAACAGTGAAAGAACACATTGAAAATGAATTACATAAACAGATAAAAGAAGAAGTTATGCATCTTTATCAGGAGATAGAGATTATAAAAAAATCAAACAATAATTCTAGAAATGAAGGAAACGATAAACCAAATTAAAAAGTCAATTGAGAGTATCACTAACACTGTGGAGCAAGTAGAAGACAGAATGTCAGATAATGAAGACAAAATATATCATCTTGAAATGAATCTAGCCAACACAGAAAGGCTGGTAAAAAATCATGAGTAAAACATCCAAGAGATATGGGATAACATAAGAAAAAAATTAATGAGTCATCTGGATAGGTACACAGATTCAAACCAAGGGAATTAGTAATCTATTGAATGAAATAATTACAGAAATATTTCTAGAAATACAAAGTAAATAGATATACAAATTGGACATGCTTACAGGACACGGAGAACACAAAATCACAGTAGACCAACACCAAGACACATTGTTATGAAGATATCCAATATACAAAACAAAGAGAAAATATTAATAGCTCTAAGAGAAAGGAGGCACTTTACATTAAGGGGTAAACCAATAAGGTTGAGAATGGATTTTTCATCACAGTCGCTGAAAGCGAGAAGATCCTGGAGCAACGTATTTCAAACACTGAAAGACAATGAATGCCAACCAAGAATTCTGTATCCAGCAAAATTAAGCTGCAGGTATGACGATGAAATAAAAATATTTCATGATAAACAAAAGGTAAAAAAATTTGTAGCCAGAAAACCAGCATTGCAAAGCATCTTGAGCAAAACAATACACGAAGAAGAAATGAAAATCAACAACCAAAACCATCAGTGGGAAGTGCCTCAGTAATGACTGAGGGTGGGGGAAAAGCTAATCATGGAGAAACAAACTAAATTAAAAAAAAAAAGATGAATCATCAATCATGAGCGGCAGTACAAACCATATATCAATAGTGACTCTAAATGTTAATGGCTTAAACTCTCCAATAACGCGACATAGGCTGGTAACTTGGATTAAAAATGAATCCAACAATATATTGCCTCCAGGAGGCACATCTGAATGGAAAAGACATACACAGGCTGAAGGTGCAAGTTTTGGAAAAAATATACCATGCAACGCTCCCCATAAGCAAGCAGGGGTGGCCATGCTCATATCGAATAAAATCGACTTCAAGACTAATTTAATCAAAAGGGATAAGAAAGGACATTATATACTGTTAAAAGGAACCATTCATCAACAAGACATAAAAATTATCAATATTTATGCACCAAATAATGGTGCTGCAATGTTCAAAAAACAAATTCACCTCAAGTTCCAGAATGAAATAGACCACAACACAATAATTATGGGTGACTTCAACACACCTCTCTCACCATTGGACAGATCCTCCAAACAAAAGTGAATAAAGAAACTATAGAACTCAATATCACAATCAATAACCTAGACTTAACTGACATATATCGAATATATCAATCATCATCAAGTGGATATACTTTTTTTCTCAGTAGCACGTGGGTCCTTCTCAAAAATAGACCATATATTATGTCATAGGGCAACCCTCAGTAAATATACAGGGGTTGAGATAATACCATAAATTTTTTCTGATCATAATGGAATGAAACTGGAAACCAATGATAAAAAAAAGAAGGAAAAATCCTACATCACATGGAAAATGAACAATATGTTACTGAATGATCAGTGGGTTACAGAAGATATAAAGGAGGAAATCAAAAAATTCTTAGAGATACATGAAAATACAGACAAATATATCAGAATCTATGGGACACAATGAAAGCAGTTTTAAGAGGGAAATTCATCGCCTGGAGGTCATTCCTGAAAAAAAGTAAAAACGAACAAATAAATGAGCTCACACTTCAACTCAAAGCCCTAGAAAAGGAAGAGCAAAACAACAAAAAATGTAGCAGAAAGCAAGAAATAATTAAAATCAGAGCAGAAATCAACGAAATTGAAACAAAAGAAACTATTGAAAAAATTAACAAAACTAAAAGGTGGTTCTTCGAAAAAATAAATATGTTCGACAGACCCTTAGGCATGCTAATGAAGAGAAAAAGCGAGAGAACTCAAATTACTAACATATGGGATGAAAAAGGCAATATTACAACAGATGCTTCCGAAATACAGAAGACAATTAGAAATTATTTAGAAAACCTATATTCCAATAAAATAGAATATAGTGAAGACATCGATAAATTTCTTAAGTCATATGATATTCCCAGACTGAGTCAGAAGGATACACACAATTTAAACAGACCAATGTCAATGGATGAAACAGAAGAAGCAATCAAAAGACTACAAACCAAGAAAAGCCCAGGAACGGATGGCTATACAGCGGAGTTTTACAAAACATTTAAAGAAGATTTAATACCAATACTTTTCAAGTTATTTCAGCATAGAGAAAAAGAGGGAGCTCTTCCAAATTCATTCTATGAGGCCAACATCACGCTGATTCCGAAATCAGAAAAAGACACCTCAAAGAAAGAAAACTACAGACCAATATATCTGATGAACCTACATGCAAAAATCCTCAATAAAACTCTGGTGAATCGAATACAAAGGCACATCAAAAAAATTATGCACCATGATCAAGTAGGATTCATAGCTGGGATGCAATGATGGTTCAATATACGGAAATCAATAAATGTTATTCACCACATCAATAGACTTAAAGATAAGAACCATATGATCATCTCGATAGAAGCAAAAAAAGCATTTGACAAAGTACAGCATCCCTTTATGTTCAAAACATTAGAAAAAATAGGGATAACAGGAAGTTACCTCGACATTGTAAAAGCTATCTATGCTAAGCCTCAGGCTAGCATCATTATGAATGGAGAAAAATTGAAGGCATTTCTTCTAAAATCTGGAACAAGACAGGGATGCCCTCTCTCACCACTTCTATTCCATATAGTTCTCGAAACACTGGCCAGAGCAATTAGACATACTAAACAAATAAAAGGCATAAAAATAGGAAAATAAAAACGCAAATTATCACTATTTTCGGGTGACATTATTCTATACATAGAAGACACAAAAAGGTGTACAAAAACTACTAGAACTAAAAAATGAATGACCTGCGACCCACCGGCAGGTCAGGCCCAGAAACCTGCAGAGGGGCACAGCTGCCCCACCCACCTGCAAGGTAGGCGATACCGTGACCACTGATAAAACAGGCCCAGTGGCCGTCTGACACATCACCCCGTTTGGGGGAGGGGCAGAGCCGCCACCAGCACCTGTTAGGTAGACAGACCTGCAAACGACAGACAGAACAGGCCTAGCGGCCAGCAGAGGTGCAGAGCCGCTTCTCACGCCTGCAAGGGAGGCGAACCTGTGACCACCGAAAGAACAGGCCCACCGAAAGTAGAGGCACAGCAGCCTGCCGGCGTAGTAGGCACATTGCCCCAATTGGAGGAGGGGCAGAACCACCGCCAAAGCCTCCGAGGGAGACTTTGCAACTATATAAGAGCAATATAAATATATAGGGGGAAAATCAATAACAAAACAGTTTCACCAAGCAGAAAGAAACGCGATCAGTATGAAAAGACAAGGAAAGAAAGGACCACAAGCAATGCAGGTCAACTCAACTTTAGAAGAGGTAATATCTGCAGCAGATGGAATGTCAGATAAAGAATTCAGGATATACATGCTTCAGATTATCTGGAGTCTCAAGGAAGACATTAGACAGCATAATCAGACAATGAAAGACCACTTCGAGCACTTCGAAAATGAATTACATAAACAAATACAAGAAGCAAAAGATCAATTATACAGGGAGATCAAGGTTATAAAAAACAAACAAACAGAAATCCTGGAAATGCAGGAAACAATAAACCAAATTAAAAACTCAATTGAGAATACTACCAGCAGAGTAGAACACTTAGAAGATAGAACATCAGAAAATGAAGACAAAGTATTTCAACTGGAGAAGAACATAGACAGCTCAGCAAAGCTGTTAAGAAACCATGAGCAGAACATTCAAGAAATATGAGATAACATAAAGAGACCAAACTTAAGAGTCATTGGGATACAGGAAGGTATAGAGTTCCAAACAAAAGGAATGAGCAATCTATTCAATGAAATAATACGAGAAAACTTCCCAGACTTGAAGAATGAGACAGAATCCCATATCCTAGAAGCCTACGGGACGCCGAATGTGCAAAATCATAAGAGATCCACACCTAGACACATTATAATGAAGATGCCCAACATACAGAATAAGGAGAGAATTTTAAAAGCTACAAGAGAAAGGAAGCAGATTACATTTAGGGGTAAACCAATCAGGATAAAAGCTGATCTTTTAACACAGACTCTGAAAGCTAGAAGATCCTTGAATAACATATTTGAAACACTGAAAGAAAATGGGTTCCAACCAAGAATTGTGTATCCAGCAAAATTAAGCTTCAGTATGGAAGATGAAATTAAAACCTTCCATGATAAACAAAAGTGAAAAGAATTTGCAGCTAGAAAACCATCTCTTCAAAACATCCTCGGCAAAACATTGCAGGAAGAGGAAATGGAAAATAACAATGAAAACCAACAGCGGGAGGGAGTACAGTAAAGAGGGGGAATAATCAAAGAGGAAAACAAACCATGTTTAGTAACATAAATAAACCAATATGACTGGAAGAACAACCCATATCTCAATAATAACCCTAAATGTTAATGGCTTAAACTCACGAATTAAGAGACACAGGCTAGTAGAATGGATCACAAAACAAGACCCAACAATATGCTGCCTTCAGTAGACGCATTTGATAGGAAAAGACATACATAGACTGAAGGTGAAAGGTTGGGAAATATCATATCACTCTTATGGACTTCGGAAACAAGCACGAGTGTCCATACTCATATCAAATAAAATAGATTTCAAGCCAAAGTTAATCAAAAGGGATGAAGAGGGACACTACATACAGCTCAAGGGAACCATACACCAACAAGACATCACAATCATAAATATATATGCCCCAAACAATGGTGCAGCTATGTTCATCAAACAAACTCTTCTCAAGTTCAAGAGTCTAATAGACCACCATACAATAATTATGGGAGACTTCAACACACCTCTCTCACCACTGGATAGATCTTACAAAGAAAAGTTGAATAAGGAATCTATAGAACTCAATAACATAATTAATAACCTAGACTTAATTGACATATATAGAATATACCACCCAAGATCAAGCAGTTACACTTTTTTCTCAGCAGCACTTGGATCCTTCTCAAAAATAGATCATATATTATGTCACAGGGCAACTCTTAGACAATAGAAAGGAGTAGAGATAATACCATGCATCTTATCTGAACATAATGAAATGAAATTGAAAATCAACGATAAAAGAAGTAAGGAAAAATCATGCATCAATTGGAGAACGAAAAATAGGTTACTGAATGATAAATGGGTTATAGAAGACATCAAGGAGGATATTAAAAAATTCTTAGAGATAAATGAAAACACAGACACAACATATCGAAATCTATGGGACACATTGAAAGCAGTTCTAACAGGAAAATTTATTGCTTGGAGTTCATTCCTTAAAAAAAGAAACAAACCAACAAATAAATGATCTAATACTTCAACTCAATGTCCTAGAAAATGAAGAGCAAAAAAACAGCAAAAAAGTAGAAGACAAGAAATAATTAAAATCAGAGCAAAAATTAATGAAATTGAAACAAAAGAAACAATTGAAAAAATTGACAAAACTAAAAGTTGGTTCTTTGAAAAAATAAATAAAATTGACAGACCCTTAGCCACGCTAATGAAGAGAAGAAGAGAGAGAACTCAAATTACTCGCATATGGGATGAAAAAGGCAATATCACAACAGACACTTCAGAAATACAGAAGATTATCAGAAATTATTTTGAATCCTTATACTCAAATAAATTAGAAGATAGTGAAGGCATCGATAAATTTCTTAAGTCATATGATTTGCCCAGATTGAGTTAGGAGGATATTGACAACCTAAACAGACGAATATCAACTGAGGAAATAAAGAAACCATCAAAAGACTACCAACTAAGAAAAGCCCAGGACCGGATGGGTATACAGCAGAGTTTTACAAAACCTTTAAAGAGGAACTAATACCAATACTTTTCAAGCTATTTCAGGAAAATGAAAAACAGGGAGAACTTCCAAATTCATTCTATGAGTCCAACATCACCCTGATTCCTAAACCAGACAAAGACACTCCAAAGAAAGAAAACTACAGACCAATATCTATAATGAACCTAGATGCAAAAATGCTCAATAAACTTCTCGCGAACCGGATACAAAAACATATCAAAAAAATTGTGCACCATGATCAGGTAGGATTTATCCCTGGGATGCAAGGTTGGTTCAATATATGAAAATCAATAAATGTTATTCACCACATCAATAGGCTTAAATATAAGAACCATATGATCATCTCGATAGATGCGGAAAAAGCATTCGACAAAGTACAGCATCCCTTTATGTTCAAAACTCTAGAAAAACTAGGGATAACAGGAACATACCTCAATATTGTAAAAGAAATCTATGCTAAGCCTCAGCCTAGCATCATTCTGAATGGAGAAAAACTGAAGGCATTCCCTCTAAAATCTGGTACAAGACAGGCATGGCCTCTCTTACCACTTCTGTTCAACATAGTTCTTGAATCACTGGCCAGTGCAATTAGACAGACAAAAGAAATTAAAGGCATAAAAATAGGAAAAGAAGAACTCAAATTATCACTATTTGCAGATGACATGATTCTGTACCTAGCAGACCCAAAAGGGTCTACAAAGAAACTATTAGAGCTAATAAATGAATTCAGCAAAGTGGCAGGATATAAAATCAACAGGCATAAATCAAAGGCATTCCTGTATATCAGCGACAAATCCTCTAAAATATATATGAGGACAACCACCCCATTCACAATATCCTCAGAAAAAATAAAGTACTTGGGAATCAACCTAACAAAAGAGGTGTAAGACTTATGCAATGAATACTACAGAACCCTAAAGAGAGAATTGAAGAAGATCTTAAAAGATGGAAAAATATACCCTGTTCATGGAAAGGTAGAATTAACATCATCAAAATGGCGATATTAACAAAAGTTCTCAATAGGTTTAATGCAATGCCAATCAAAATCCCAATGGCATTTCTTGTAGAAATAGAGAAAGCAATCATGAAATTCATATGGAAAAATAAAAGACCCAGAATAGCAAAAACATTGCTAAGCAGGAAGTGTGAATCAGTCGGTATAGCTATACCAGACTTCAAACTATACTACAAAGCAATAGAAACAAAAACAGTATGGTACTGGTACCAAAACAGGCGGGTGGACCAATGGTACAGAATAGACGACACAGAAACCAATCCACAAAACTACAACTATCTTATATTCGATAAAGGGGCTAAAAGCATGCAATGGAAGAAGGCTAGCATCTTCAACAAATGGTGTTGGGAAAACTGGAAATCCATATGCAACAAAATGAAACTGAATCCCTTTCTCTCACCATGCACAAAAGTTAACTCAAAGTGGATCAAGGAACTTGATATCAAATCAGAGACATGGCGTCTGATAGAAGAAAAAGTTGGCTATGATCTACATACTGTGGGGTCGGGATCCAAATTCCTAAATAGGACACCCATAGCACAACAGTTAATAACTATAACCAACAAATGGGACTTACTCAAACTAAAAAGTTATTTTCTCAGCAAAAGAAACAATAAGAGAGGTAAATAGGTAGCCTACGTCCTGGGAACAAATCGTTACTCCTCACACTTCAGACAGAGCCCTAATATCCAGAATATACAAAGAACTAAAAAAATTAGACAATGAGATAACAAATAACCCAATCAACAAATGGGCCAAGGACCTGGACAGAAATTTCTCAGAGGAGGACATACAATCAATCAAGAAGTATATGAAAAAATGCTCACCATCTCTAGCAGTCAGAGAAATGCAAATAAAAACCACCCTAAGATACCATCTCACTCCAGTAAGATTGGCAGCCTTTAGGAAGTCAAACACCAACAAGTGCTGGCGAGGATGTCGGGAAAAGTGTACTCTTGTACATTACTGGTGGGACTGCAAATTGGTGCACCCAATTTGGAAAGCAGTATGGAGATTTCGTGGAAAGCTCGGGATGGAACCACCATTTGATCCAGCTATTCCCCTTCTCGGTCTATTCCCTAAAGACCTAAAAAGAGCACACTATAGGGCCACTGCTACATCCATGTTCATAGCAGCACATTTCACAATAGCAAGACTGTGGAACCAACATAGATGTCCTTCAATAAAAGAATGGATAAAAAAATGTGGCATTTATACACAATGGAATATTACTCTGCATTAAGAAATGACAAAATCATAGAATTTGGAGGGAAATGGATAGCATTAGAGCAGGTTATGCTAAGTGAAGCTAGCCAATCCCTTAAAAACAAATGCCAAATATCTTCTTTGATATAAGGAGATTAACTAAGAACAGAGTAGGGATGAAGAGCATGAGAAGAAGATTAACATTAAACAGGGATGAGAGGTGGGAGGGAAAGGGAGAGAGAAGGAAAATTGCATGTAAATGGAAGGAGACCCTCAGGGGTATACAAAATTACATACAAGAGGAAATGAGGGGAAAGGAGGAAAAATATAAGGTAGAGAAATGAATTACAGTAGAGGAGGTAGAGAGAGAAGAGGGGAGGGGAGGGGGAGGGGGGATAGTAGAGGATAGGAAAGGCAACAGAATACAACAGTCACCAGAATGGCAATATGTAAATCAATGGTTGTGCAATTGATGTGATTCTGCAATCTGTATATGGGGTAAAAATGGGAGCTCATATCCCACTTGAATCAAAGTGTGAAATATGATATATCAAGAACTATGAAATGTTTTGAACAACCTACAATAAAATTAATTTAAAAAAAACCAGCATGGTACTGGTACCAAAACAGGCGGGTGGACCAATGGTACAGAATGGAGGACACAGAGATTAATCCAAAAAGCTACAACTATTTTATATTTGATAAAGGAGCTAAAAGCATGCAATGGAGGAAATATAGTATCTTCAACAAATGGTGTTGGGAAAAATGGAAATCCATGTGCAACAAAATGAAACTGAATTCCTTTCTCTCGCCATGCACAAAAGTTAACTCATAGTGGATCAAGGTGCTAGATATCAAATCAAAGACTCTGTGTCTGATAGAAGAAAAAGTTGGCTCTGATCTACATATTATGGGATCGGGCTCCAAATTCCTTTATATGACATCCATAGCACAAGAGTTAATAACAAGAATTAACAAATGGGACTACTTAAACTGAAAAGTTTTTTATCAGCAAGAGAAAGAATAAGAGAGGTAAATAAGGAGCATACATCATGGGAACAAATTTTTACTCCTCACACTTCAGATAGAGGCCTAATATCCAGAATATACAAAGAACTCAAAAAATTAGACAATAAGATAACAAATAACCCAATAAACAAATGGGTCAAGGACTTGAACAGACACTTCTCAGAGGAGGACATACAATCATTCATCAAGTACATAATAAAATGCTCACCATTTCTAGCAGTCAGAGAAATTCAAATCAAAATCACCCTAAGATACCATCTCACTCCAGTAAATTGGTAGCCATTATGAAGTCAAACAACAACAAGTGCTGGCAAGGATGTGGGGTAAAAGATACTCTTGTACATTGCTGGTGGGACTGTAAACTGGTGTTGCCAATTTGGAAAGCAGTATGGAGATTCCTGGGAAAGCTGTGAATGGAACCACAATTTGACTCAGCTATTGCCCTTCTCTGACTATTCCCTGAAGACCTTAAAAGAGAGTAATACAGGGATACTACCACATGGATTTTCATAGCAGTACAATTCACAATTGATACACTGTGGATCCAACCCAGATGCCCTTCAATAGATGAATGGATAAAAAAATGTGGCATTTATACACTATGGAGTATTACGCAGCACTAACAAATGACAAAATCATAAAATTTGCAGAAAAATGGATGGCACTGGAGCAGATTATGCTTAGTGAAGATAGCCAATCCCTAAAAAATAAATACCAAATGTCTTCTTTGATATAATGAGAGCAACTAAGAACAGAGCAGGGAGCAATAGCAGGAAGAAAAGATTAACTTTAAACAGAGACATGAGGTGGGAGGGTAAGTGAGAGAAAAGGGAAATTGCATGGTAATGGAGGGAGACCCTCATTGTTACACAAAATTACATATTGTTGTGAGTGGAATGGGAAAATAAACATGGAGTGAAATAAATTACAGTAGATGGGGAAAAAAGAGAAGATCGGAAGGAAGGGGAGGGGAGATAGTAGAGTATAGGAAAGGTAGCAGAATACAACAGTAGCTAATAGGGCATTATGTAAAAATGTGGATGTGTAATCGATGTGATTCTGTAATCTCTATTTGGGCTAAAAATGGGAGTTCATAAGCCACTTGAATCTAATGTATGAAATATTATATGTCAAGAGATTTTTAATGTTTTGAGCAACCAATAAAAGAAAAAAAGTAGCAATATATATGCCAATCGAAATTCATCATGAAATATATATAATCCACAGATCGAAAAATATTCATTTTACTGAACATGGATTAATGTATAATGTTATTCAAATGGGAAGCTCACCCATAGGTTGAATTTTCAGTTCCAACAGCATTTAGGAGGAGTTATCCTTTCTCACAATTTGCATCTGCCAATTCAGTTACCTCACAAGTATGTACGTGTGGTACCAGGTAGAATTCTATATGTGCATATAAAAATACATGTGCTGAATTGGCTACAGAGAAAGGGAGACAGGAATTCACATATTTGTTAATTTTAAAAACACATGTAGAACTATTTCAACAAAAAATGACTAGATTTATAACTCCTACACTATATAATGCAAAAGGCAATTGTAACAATACACCATGCCTCCTCTGAACTGCTTGTATTTCTATTCTGTTTGGGTTATTTTTCACCATCATATTAGAATTATTAGAGTATAGTAGGGTATGTGTTAGTTTCAGGGCTTCAGTATTTCAAATAGAAAATTGAAAAATGAATCGAATGTGTATGTAAATATGTGCTACACAAAAATCTTCCCACTCACATTCAGAACAATGCCTTGATATTACCTTGGCCCAAGTAAGACACAATTAGAGTAGAAAAGTGTGAAAATCTGTGAATACATATCTGGAATTGAATATGCTCAGGAGTTCACAACCTTGGTGGTGGTAGAGGAGTTTCCAAACGTAAAGAACAGTGTAAACACTCCACAAACATGGAGCTCTGCTGGCCTAAGACTTCTTGGAAAACTGCCTCTGAGGTTGGGCACTTGAAATATATGTTGTTGTCATGAGCTTTAACTTCCTTTGTAGTGAGACCATCAAAATGGGTCTGCATCTATGTGACCTGAAAGACATGGTTTCTTATATTCCAATGACCATGAGGCAGCAGTGCTGAATTCTCTCTTTGTATGTAAACTGTGGCCACTGGAGGCTAAGTGTCTCCTCGTGTGGACTGTGAAAACATTTGGTCATCCTCCACTTTTCGTGGTGTTTCTTGCTGCTGCACTGGGAATTTGGTATTTGCTTCACCAAATACAAGGAGTTCTACTAGGATACAGTGCTGAAGGGAGTTCTGTCACGTGTGGTGGGTCAGGGTCTGCAGGAGAATGCACCAACCAGGCTTCTATCCCACACAGCTTGCCCCAATAACCATAGTAAACTGATTCTGAACATTGCCCTGAACCTCTCCATATAAAAAATGCCTTTACATATAAGTGTCTGATTTCTGCACTATGTCAGTCATAATCCATTTGGAAGCCAATGGCCGATCCACATGGCCCCACCATGGTGTTTTATCACACACCTGCCCACCACTGCTCTAGGCCCACTAATCAGCAGGATACAAATTACTGGCATCTCTGTTCTACACCATTTTCATAAAACCCAGTAAAACAAGGCATTCTCTGGTATACACATGATCAACCACAGGACTTCCAAAGATTCTCCAGTGCCACCTGGTCATGGAAATTTCAAAAATTTCATGGTATTTATCCAGCCATTTTTCAAAGATTAAGTTGGAGGCACTGTGGGTTTCAAATCATTCAGGAACCATTAAGTGTTGAGAAAGCTCATTTCAATGAAAGCTCTGGAGAACACTCACAGGCAAGGCTTCTCAAAGAGTTGCCAAAAGGTCACATGAAGCCAGGCAAATTGAGGCCTACAATGTGAGGTCCATGTGTGTTTTGACTCTCAACTATACCTGCCAATCTTTCAGAATAAAATCATGTGATATCCTGGCTGAGGTTCCCATTGTTTTGTGGAAAGACACCCTGGGCCTAGATCTCAGTTTCCATGGGTGAGTCTCATGCATGGCCTTCTAAAATCCCAACACAATTCATGGCAATACTTCTCTGAGTTCAGTTCCAGAACTCAGTCTCTAAGGGGAATCACGCCAGAGTTCAAGCCCAGGTGGAACCAGTCATTCCTTCCAACCACCACAAAAATGACCACAATTAAAATCAAAACACTCCCACAGGGCCCTCATCTTCTTCCATATAGACACTCATCATAACCTCTGGCTGGAGATTTCTATGAGGGGCACAGCCTAAGAAAGTGTAAAAAATAAGCTCACTTGCCCCTCATTTGCCTAAAATCATGGTGGCCTGGACACTCCTCCTGTGAACCTGGAGTGATCAAATATTCCTGCTGTTAAAGTGTTCCGCTTCTCCAATTTGAGGCCTACTGGCTGTGAGGTATAGATTCTTTATGTGATTTGGAGTCATGAGAAAACCCAAGCACATATGGGCAAGCCTCTGCAGGGATTTGAAGAACTCATTTAATCCAAAGAATCCCTATTCTCACTTAATGGAGGTCAGGAACCTAAAACAAGAAGGCAAAAAAATTCATCCACAATGACTTCTCTTTTGGCCATTTCGGTTTGGGAAGCACATGGGATTTTTCTTTAGATCCATTGGGTGCTGAGAATCTAAGTCACAGCCTCACACAAGGACCAGAGACTGATTCAGACACATCCCATTCCAAAGCAATTAAGCAAAGAGCCACAGGTGAAGCCCATTCATTTCCATATGAAAACAGTTTTCTTCAGGCTTCACAAAGGGTTGGCATGAGGCAAAGACCTTCCTGAAATTCAGGGTAATTGAAACACAAGTAAGCAAATGGCCCAAGAAGGGTTTCTTCACTGAGACTTTACTGGTCACACTGATATCTGAGTTTTCTGAGATGCTCTCAATCTCTTCAGCTATCCAGTACATGGCCATGTCACAGAGCCTTGTGGTGTTACATATCTGGGACACAAAACCATGAGCGTATTCTGTAGAGTGGCCAGAATTCATGAAGAAAACAGTAACTTAAGAAGACAGTAGGTGTTGCCCATCCATAAGGCAAAGTGAAGTCCATTAATCTATTGGGCAGTATTAATGTGGGGAAGCTTTCTACTAGAGAAAACAAATCCATTGATGCATTCTCTTTTCTAATGTCTACAACCACGGATACAGTGGGATACACAGACATAGAAACCCTCACAATGTCAAAGGACTTACTAGAAACAGTTCACTCCACACCAGAAAAAAACGCCTTTCCTACCTATTCTCAGAACATGAGAAAAAAACCACAAACTCACACCCACAATGGCAAAGCCACCTCCTTCCCCCAAGTAGGTCTGTGACTATCCAGAGTGTCTTCTGACTGGTGGGCCATATTATGTTCCCCCGAAATGGCCTGTCCTCTCTCAGATCTGGTCTCCTTGGCCAACTATGTGAAGTTGTCAGGAGACAGCGGTGAGCCACTACCTGCTTTCTCAGGGAAGGTGCCTCTTCAGAGCTCTGCTGGCAATTGGCCATCCTCACATCAGTAGGTACCAAGAAAGACTGACTCTGTCCTTGGAAAAAGCAAACAAGTTAGCCCAATGGGACTAGGACTGGGACTGGCTCTGGGTGCCTGTCTTCCTGGATTCCAAGTTCAGAGAATTCAATCACCAAGGAAGTGAGGAGAGGTCACTTCC
Organism: Callospermophilus lateralis; assembly: GCF_048772815.1. Lineage (NCBI taxonomy): Eukaryota > Metazoa > Chordata > Mammalia > Rodentia > Sciuridae > Callospermophilus > Callospermophilus lateralis. The sequence continues at coordinate 287,179 of NW_027515591.1, forward strand.
TTCAGGAACTGAATGAGGTCACTGCCTTGAAAACCACCTTGTCCTAACAGTTGCTTCCAAGGGTCCCATGAGATGGAGGCTGCCCCAACATCCTCTGACACATTCAGAAGTTAGAATGGAATATCAACCTTAGGCACCCAGGTACAGCTCTCCACACAGGCCTGGTTTCTTCCAACTTCTTTACAATAAGAAAAGAGAGGCTGACTTAGACCCATCAATTCATCCTGACCAGGTTGTTTGCCATGGAAGATTTCTATTGCTCTCTCAGGTCCAACATAGCTGCATAAATCTTCTCCAAGGATCATTTCTGCATGGATCTTTGAGGTTCTCAGAAGGTGGAAGATCACCTACATTCCTATATTGTAAGACCAACTCTGTCCCTGCTCTTCTGTAAGTTATATTGATGGAACAGTGTATGTTTAGGGTTAATAACATGTTTGATTTGGGTTAGGAATCATTTTGCGAGATGAATAATGGTATTGGCAACCTTCGATATTTACAAGAGTATATAGGTGAAATATAAGTATGAAAGCAGAAAATTAGGAAAGATTTGAAGCCCAGAAGGGAATTGGACCCTTAAGTGGTATACTTAGCTTTGAGTTATGTGCTGCACAGTTGTCTCAGATAAATCAATATACAATGGCATAGGACCTTGTACCTTGGATGATTGAATGCTGAAGAGAACATCCAGTCAAAAAGCGATATTCAGTACGATGAGGAAGGTAGTAGTTAGGTTTAGAATGAAGAGTGAGTATTGGATTTGAACAAAAAGTTCTTTAGCAATAGGGTTTCGGTTAGAGAGTGAGTGTTAATGTCAGCACATGTGAAGAGTCAGTCACAATGATGAACTGGGGAAAATATGAGGGAAAGCAGATATCAATAAAGACATTAGGAAATCAAGCAAAGTACAAAGTGAGTGATAGGATTAGACATTTTCAACAGGCTTGAGGTTGAATATATAATCTTAGGAAGAATCAAATATGTAGTCACCAATAGGATTGACATTTGAGAGCATTAGGCAACCTGGACATAGATGTTTTTAGTAATCCATGCTCACTTTCCATTTAGGCTTTGGTACAATTGAAAGTGTGACCTTTGCTTCTTGTGTCCAGAATATTTCTGTGATAAAATGTATATGTATATCACGTGACATGAGTATTTCTTCCACCATTTCCAGGAGCAATATTTTGAAGACATATAAATTTGTATTGGGGTACAAATAGGTATACCCTCTGTCTATGAATATAGCAATAACGCATGAATAGACCATACTGGGAATAAATAATATAACTGGATCCACTTTAAATAATGGATTGAATGGATATCTGCAAATATATAAGAAATGTTATAAAGATGCACAATCAATCATTCCAACCAGTTATATATCTAATGGTCATCTTAGGGTTATGTTTTATCATGAAGGATGTGTGAGTTTTGCTTAAAAATTGATCATGGAAATTGAAAATAATATATTTGAAAAAAGTCTCATGAAAAGACCAGTCAAGAAACATAGGGAAATACATGTGTTCTGGAGCAAGAAGTGATTGAAAGTGAAACAAATGCCTATAAATTTGCTAAGTAGTGGATGAAATATATATCCTATGATGTGCATAAACTGAAGAAATAGTAATGTACCAGTGTTGAATAATAATTAATGTCAAAATACACATCATGTCCCATAGGAATCTACTAGCATTGATGTTAAACTAGGTCAGTTAATGTAGAAATACTAGGATTTGTTTGCACCTTTCACTGAAGTTAGTTTTCAGTACTAGGAAACAAATATGTATTTCAGGTGGATGAATATTTCTGAGAATAATCTTGTGAAAAGTTGATTATTAATCCACATACATGAACATGAATGAATTTAGGGAGTGTATATAAGACACATATATTTCATATTTTGAAAAATCTGGAGATTTATTTTGTATATATATATATATATATATATATATATATACACACACACACACACACAAACACACACACAAAGACATTCAAAAGTAGAATTATATATGCCAATCGAATTTCACCATGAAATATATATCATCCACAGATCCAAAAATATTCATTTTACTGAACATGGATTTATGTATAATGTTATTCAACTAGGAAGCTCACCATTAGCTTGAATTTTCAGTTCCAACAGCATTTAGGTGGAGTAATCTCTTCTCACAAATTGTATCTGCAATGTCAGGCACCTCACAAAAATGTACATGTGATATCAGGTAGGATTCTATATGTGTATATAAAAATTAATGTGCTGAATAGGTTACAGCGAAAGGGAGATAGGGATTCACATATTTGTTAACTTTAATACACATATAAAACTATTTCAATTAAAAAATGACTAGATTTATAACACCTACCTTTTATCTTGCAAAAGGCAAGTCCAATATACACCATGCCTCCTCTGAACTGCTTGTATTTCAATTCCGTTTGGGTTATTTTTCTCCATCATATTAGTATTTGTAGTTAGCGTCTAGAAGGGTATGGGTTATTGTCAGGAATTCAGTATTTCAATTGGAAAATTGGAAAGTGAATCCAATGTGTATGCAATTATGTGCCGCACAATATTCTTCCCACTCTCATCCAGAACAATGGCTTGACATTAACTTCGCCCCAAGTAAGACGCAATTAGAGAAGAAGAGTTAGAAATTCTGTGAATACATATCTGGAATGGAAAATGCTCAGGAGTTCACAACCTTGGAGGTGGTAGAGGATTTTCCAAAAGTAGGGGACAGGGTTGATCACCCAACATGATCTTTCATTAAAATTGTGAGCTATCTTGCCACAAAGCCATGAAAAGATAATTTTTGCTTTACTATAAATTACTGAAAATTCTGAACCTGCTTAGAATGCCTGACCATGTTTTGAACTCACCCATGCCTGGCTCTCTGACCAGAAAACGGCCCTCTCTGAAACTTTAATGACACCTCATAAATATTCGCCTTCCCTGGCCAGACAATGACCCTCTCTGAGGCTCTAATGGTCCTCATAATTTCTGATGCTGGGGCCAGAAAAAACAAATGTAAACTACAATTAGTGTGATGCTTGTCAAAGTTCTGTTTTCTGTAACCCCCCTTTTGTGTAACTTTCTGGGCTATAAAGCTGGGCTGTAGGAAAGGTGGGGTTGCTGTCTTGTTCCCGGCATTTTGAGAGGGAGAGGCAGCCCGGCTGCTTGAAATATTAAGCTTGCCTTAATTTGATTTTAATTGGAGTCAGTGGTCTTTTCTTGTGTCCTGGACTAACATTTTGGAGTTCCCCAGCAACATGACCCGACCAGATCACAAAGCCATACTGCTGGAAATTCTGAAGCTGGCCTATCCTCCAGGACTCCAGGCTGGAGAGCCAAGTTCCAAGGCCTTGGAATGAGCCTTCAGTCCGTGGATCACTGCAGTGAACCATCGCACTAAAACTATTATCAAGCACCTGGTGGAGGAGGCCTTCATAGGTAAGAGGCGCCTTTATAACATCTGATATCCGGTTAAGGGAGTTCTCTTCTGATGACAGAGAGGTGGCCTGGGAAGGCTCACATATACTCCTGTTCGGGACAGTAATAGGAATCCTTCTTTCCTCTGTTCTTTTCTGTAGGGAATACCTCTGACAGTGTAGAGAGGTGTCGACTGGCACGCAGGAGCTCCTACCCCGGAGCTTTAGCAAGACGCTGCATTGCTCCTCTGGTTTTCTGTTTATTCGCCGAGTTTCTGTTTTTTTTTTGTGTGTGTTTTGTTCTGTGTTCTAAATGTTTTTTATTTGTTTGTTTTTGTGCGTTTTGTTGTGTGATTTCTGTGGTAAAAACTTAAGGATATTGGACGTGAAAATGGGTAATAAAGCATGTAAGCCTGTCACCCCTTTGGACTGTGTTTTAAAGAAATGGGATGCACTATACCCCCCTTTGTTAAGCAGGATGAGAGAAGCCCCTAGCTGGCTGTCTGGAGCACACCCACTGCAGAGGGCAATGCCTGCTGGAGACCTAATAACTGAGTATCTCCCAGGTTAACAAGTGAAGCTCCTTTAAAACCCCTTGTCCCTCCAGATCAAGAGAGTCACAACTTTGGACAGAGTCCCCTGTTTTATCCTTTGTTAGCAAAGCAGTAAACCTCCCTTTTACTTTTTCTCAAACCCTGTCCTTATATTAAATTGGTATTAATTGGCTTCAAGGTCCAGAACCGAAATTTAAGTTACAAATTTTGATACCCCCCCGACCCCGGAATTTTTGAGAGCTGACTACTGAAATGTTAGGAGATTCAGCGTGCTTGGGGTGGAACCAAACCAGAGGAGCTAATCCTGTTTAAGTAAAAGACGGGACTGAGGGACTCCCAGCAGCTGCCGAAGTCCTGTTGCTTCAGTAAATTCCCTCCTTCCTTCCCTGCACTGTAAGTATTATGCCACCTCTGTTTTCTTAAAAAAGAGAAAAAGAAAAAGGAGACACTAAATGCAGTAAAGTCACCATGGAGACCTTTGATATTACATTTCAGGTTGCCCCTCTGTGAAAACATCTTATGCCCTTGTGGGGACATCTATCATGCCACTGGTGTAGGAGATTTTTCTCTTATCTGCTGTTTTAAAGGCTTCTGTCCTGTCAGCCATAGTCTGGAGCTCCTTTCTGTCTGTCTTTTGTCTTTGTTTCTGGCCATTTAAGACATGTGCAATAATGTGTTGATATTATAAATTGTTTCTTGGGAATGATCTTAGCTGAATGTGTGTCTAAATGATGATGTTTTATTGTAACAATATGGTATCTGGATGGGTTTTTGTAGCATTGCTCAATCTTGCAGTTAAAAGTCGGGTTTAGGTAATTTTTTAGTTTATGATTTCAGATAATTCATGCCAGAGAACTTAAATACTTAAAATGGAAAACTAAAGAATTCTACTTCCAAGTTGGCAAGTAACTTCCCAATCATTTAGTCTTTTTTTTCACCAATTTTTAATTGGGTAGCCTGGGTAAATGTCACAGTGTGTCAGTGCATTAATTTGGACAAGGATAGTAAATCATAGTATGGTATCTGTTGACAAAACAAGATGTTAAGGTATAAAATTTTGAATTGTATCTTAAAATTGTATCATAATTTTCAACATCCTCACCTGAAAATTATGGTTAAAGTGCCTTAGGCCTGAGGTGTCCACTCAGAATATCAGTTTTGTCCAGCTCTTTCCAGAACTCAGCCAGGACTTATGTTGAAATGTAAATGAAAGAAGCCTACAAGCTCAGTAGGAGACTGATCTGATGTCTAAGTGGGAAAAAAAAAGGTAAATCGTATGGTATTTACTAATTACTGGCCAGTCATTTTTTCTAGGACTCTCATTTTTTTCCTTAGATTCTGTATTTTTTTTGAGCTCATTATTTTGATCCTAGAGAACTAGGTTAATATTTTTCTCATCAGTTCTATCTTTGACCAACAGTGGAGTTCTGAAACATTACAATGGAGATTTCACCTGTGAAAAGCTACAAGGCCTTACTATTATTATTTGTGCACACTTTTTTTATGTGTTGTATGTCCATATATCCATATGTTCGTATATCATATATATGATATACAAATTAACATATATAAGGAGCGATCATTAAAAAAAAGCACTCATAAAAACAAATTTTAAAAAGTGGATTCGAAGATCTTTAATTCACGTGAGTTAAATGGTTCACTTTAAATTTGGATAAACAAATAACAATAAATGTCTTTAAATTTAAGCTTACAAGTTTTTCTAGCTGCTCAAAAATCTAATAAAATATTAATGTCTATAAAATGTCTAATATGCCTTGGTTCTAGGACTTTTCCTTTAACAAAAAAATGGTTTACACTGTTCAATACATTTCTCTAATATTTTGATAAATAAGTGTAGTAAATTTGATATGGGATTACTCATTCATGAGTACTTTTGTTAGATATCTGATTGATTTAGTAAGGTCTGTATAAGTTTGTTCTAAAGTCTGTATAAGATTGTAAAAATCAGTCATGTGATAAAGCGACACAAATTTCTGAAAACAAAAGTTTACCCATAACATTGTGTTTATTTTTATTTTTTTAGAGCAAGCAACCATAAAAATTAAACAACTGATTAAATAAGAACTGTTATTTTAGAGCACTGTACTGGAATTTCTTTAAAAGCTAAATTTGGTTAATGTAAAAACATCAATGTCATTGTGATGCTATTAATGTGCTCATATCTTCCAGGTATACAAGTCTGTAAGGTAGAAACTTTAAAAGAGCATTACATCAAGCTGGTGTTCTGAAGTTGTATGGTAAAAAAAATATATATATATATATTGGGGATTTATTTACTTGTTATCAATAAGATATGTAAAGTTTTAAGTTACTTTTTACATTGGGGAAAAATTTAAATATATTTTTAAGTTAATGAGCTCCTAATCTATGTAAAGGTTAAAAACTTTCAGCCTTTCTTTAATTCATGTTTTAAATGTGATATCATATGGTGTTAGCTAATGTTCATGTGACCTCAAACAATTTGTGTAAACTGTGTAAGATGATCAATAAAAAAAAAAAGATCAGCTTTAGAACTAAAAGACTTAAGATTTATATAGAGCCCTGCCTTACCTGAGATAAGGCTCTGTGTCTCATCTTACAACATGTGAGAATAACTACGAAAGCAGTAGGTCAGATGTTATTTAATTTAAAGTTACGTTCAGAAGTTTTTTTTTTTTTTTCTGTCAAGATTACTAGGATCTCAAAAAGGGGATATAATTTATAACTCAGCCAAAAATTCAGGGTAGCTATTACACGAACTAAGTATTTTTACTCTTGTTAATTTTATTTTGTAATTTCCTTATAAGTTAACTAAAGATTCCCTGTTAGTGTTTTACAAAAGAGTTGCTTTTGAACACAACATTGGTTAATTTAAGATAATAAGGCATCACCTACAAGACAGAAAAATACAGATCCCAAATAATAAAAAGATAAATAATTTTAAATTATAGACATTAAAGCACAGTACTCTTAATATAAGGCTGTTAAAATTTATTTGTTGGATGTTTAAGATTAGGATTTAAAATTTAATTTAAATGAAAAGGGACAATAAAACAAATTTTGGCTCTTGACCTCTGAGTCAGTTTGTATCCAGGGAACAGGAGACTTCTCTAAAGAACTTTGCAACTCTCAGCCACATAAACTCCTGATCAGGAAGATTAATAAGGCCACTGGAGAACAGAAAGCCAATCAGTGCATTTTCTACGAAGAAGAGAGTCATCAGAGAAGGGAGATATTCCTGATGCTTCTGAGAGAAGCCACATGGTCAAGCAAGACCTGGAATCACCTAGCGCAAATGGCACTAGCAGAACTGAGAAGCTGCTCTCAAGTTTCCCCAGAAATGACTCCCATAAAATCTCAGCTGACTGTTAACAATAGATAGAAACAAAAGTCAGTTTTACTGCTTCATCTTAAACTCTTAGCAAAGACAGATAAACCCAAAATACAGCCATTCCTGGGCATTTTAAATAATAATAGTTATAATAATATTTTAACGTATACACTTTATGGTAGCCTCCCAAAATAAGTAAGACTGGAGGCTACAAAGAAAGATTCTCAGAGAGGAATGCCTGATGAGAATAAAAAGAGACTATCAAGAGGAGCTACCAGAGGCAGAAGTTTTTTGTTTAAGGCCTACAGATATTCCTAACCTACACAGGTAGGCTTGGTGTTTGCTAGTATGATTATCCAGCCCTGACTAACAGAATTAAAGGTTTCTCTATTACACACAGAGGTCATACTAGTAAAAGGAATTTGCAAGATCAGATGACATTAAATTATTAAACTGTATCTTATGGGGTGGGACAACTGTGACACTAAAAGTTAAATATTAAGTTGAAAGTTCTGATAACTGGGGATATTGAAGACAGATGAGGGGACATCTATACAGTGACTTGTTTCAGCAGCTGCAACATTTATTCAGTACTCATGGTTTTTGTTTCTCTCATAGAAGAACCCATCCCCAGATGACTTTACAAACTGTTCTACCACAACCAGACTTCAAACCGAACTGACTTCTAAAAGGCAACTCATGTCCCTCATGCTGTGCCCCCTCATGTCACCCTCTCTCAGCTCAGAAGAAGCCAAAATGAGTGACGCCACTCTTCTTACAACAATGGAGCCAAAAATAAATAGACTTTCATTTTAAGTAATTAATTAAGTCAGGTAAAATCAGGGAGACTGGTTTTGTGTGAGTTCAAAAAATATGGAGACTGTTACGTGAGGTATTAAAATTCCCTCAGTGCTCTTCCCCTACCCTATCAAAGATTTGAAAGGGACACATTAGAAAAGGGGGGAATGATAGACCCAACCTGATCTTTTATTAAAATTGGGATCCATCTTGCCACAAAGCCATGAAAAGAAAATTTGGCTTAACTATAAATTACACCAAATTCTGAACCTGCTTGCAATGCCTGCCCGTGGCCTTGAACTCACCCATGCCTGGCTCGTTGACCAGGAACAGCCCTCTATGAAACTTTATTGACACCTCATAAATACTGGCCTTCCCTGGCCAGACAATGACCCTCTCTGAGGCTCTAATGGTCTTCATAAATTCTGATGTTGGGGCCAGCAAATATATATATATATATATATATATATATATATATATATATATATATATATATAAACTACGATTAGTTTGATGCTTGTCAAAGTTCTGATATTTTAACCCCCCTGTAGTGTAAAATTCTGGGTTATAAACCTGGGCTGTAGGAAATTTGGGTGGCTGTCTTGTTCCCACTGTTTTGGGAGGGAGAGGCCACCTGGGCAGTGGAAAATATAAGCTTGCTTTAACTTGATTTTAATTGGAGTCAGTGGTCTTTTCTTGCATCCTGGTCTAATAGGTAAATGCTATCAAACAAGGAGCTCTGCCAGCCTGAAGACTTCCTTAGAAACTGCCTCTGATGATGGGCACTTGACATATATGTTGTTGTCAGGAGCTTTAGCTTTCTTTCTAATGAGACCATCAAAGCTGGATCTGCATCTATGTGACCTGGAGGGCATGGTTTCTTGTTTTTCAAAGGACATGAGGCAGCAGTGCTGAATTCACTCTTTGTAGGTAAACTGTCGCCACTGAAGGCTAAGTGACTCCCCGTGTGGACTGTGAAGCAATTTGGTCATCCTCCACTTTTCGTGGTGTTTCTTGCTGCTGCACTGGGAATTTGTTATTTGCTTCACAAAATACAAGGAATTCAGCTGGGACACAGTGCTGGAGGGAGTTCTTTCACATGAGATGGGTCAGGGTCTGCAGGAGAATGCATCAACCAGGCTTCTATCCCACATAGCTTGTCCCCTTGACCATTGCACCTGATTCTGAACATTGTCCTGAAACATCTCCATATAACAAGATGCCTTATATGGAGAGTTATCAGACGTATAAGTGATTCCTGGCTGCACAATGTCAGCCACAAGCCATTTGGAAGTCAATGGCAGATACACATGGCCCGACCACAGATGTTTTATCACACACCTGCACACCACAGCTCTGGGCCCACTACTCAGCAGGCTCCAACATACTGGTATCTCTGTTCTACATCATTTTCATGAAACCTAGTCAATCAAGGCACTGTCTGGTACACACTTCATCAGCAAGAGGACATTGAAAGGTTCTCCAGTGCCACCTGGTCATGAAAATTTCAAAAATTTCATGGTATTTATCTAGCCATTTTTCAAGGATGAAGTTGGAGAAATTGTGGGTTTCAATTCATTCAGGAACCATTAATGTTTGAGGAAGCACATTTCAAGGAAACTCTGGAGAATTCTCAGAGGCAAGGCTTCCCAAAGAGTGGCCAAAAAGACACATGAAGCCAGGCCCATTGAGGTCTACAATGTGAGGCCCATGTGTGTTTTGACTGTCAACGATGGCTGCCAAGTCTTTCAGTATAAAATAATGTGATGCCCTGGCAGAGATTGACAATGCTCTGTGGAAAGCCACCCTGGGCATTGATCTCAGTTTCCAAAGGCAACTCTCATGCGTGGTCTCCTAAAATCCCAACACAATTCATGGCAATACTTCTCTGAGGTCAGTTCCTGAACTCAATCTGTAAGGGGAATCACACCAGAGTTCAAGCCCAGGTGGACCTAGGCATCTCTTCCGACCACCAAACAAATGACCACAATTAAAACCAAAACACTCCCAAATGGCCCTCATCTTCTTCCACATAGACACTCTTCATAACCTCTGGCTGGAGGTTTCCATGAGGGGCACAGCCCAAGACAGTTTTCCAAATGAACTCCCTTGCCCCTCATTTGCCTAAAGTCAGGGTGGCCTGGACTCCCTTCCTGTGAACCAATAGTGATCAAATAGTCCTGCTCTTAATACTGCTCTGCTTCTCTAATTTGAGGCCTACTGACTGTCTGGTATATATTCTTTATGTGAATTGGTGTCATGAGAAAACACAAGCCCTTATGTGCTAGCCTCTGTAGGGCTTTGAAGAACTGATTTGACACAAAGGATCCCTATTCTCACGTGATGGAGGTCAGGAAGCTTACAGAGGAAGGCGAGAGACTTCATCCACAATGACTGCTCTTTTGGCCATTTTCGTTTTGCATGCACACTTGGAAACTTTCTTTAGATCCATCAGGTGCTGAGAATCTAAGCCGCTGCCTCACACAGGGCAAAGAGGATGATTCAGCCACATCTCTTTCCAAAGCAATTAAGCAAAGAGCCACAGGTGATGCCCATTCATTTCCATTTGAAAACTCTTTTTTTTCTGGCTTCACAAAGGGGTTTCCTGAGGCAAAGATCTTCCTGACATTTAGGAAAACAGAACAATAGGTAAGCAAAAGGCCCAGTGCAGTGTTTTTCCACTGAGACTTTAATGGTCACACTGATATGTGAGTTTTCTGAGATGCTTCTATTCTCTTCAGCTATCCAGTACATGGCCATGTCACAGAGCTTGGAGGTGGTACATATCTTGGAAACCAAACCATGAGGCTATTCTGGAGAGTGGCCAGTATTCAGGAAGAAAACAAGAACTTAGGAAGATAGTAGGTGTTGCCCATCCATAAGGCAAGCCTCTCTCCATTCTTAAATTGTGCAGTATGAATGTTGGGAAGCTTTCTACTAGACAGGACACAACCATTGATGCATTCGCTTTTCAAATGTCTACAACCACAGATACAGTGGAATGCACAGACATAGAAACACTCGCGTTGTCAAACGACTTTCTAGAAACATTCCAGTCCAAACAAACAAACAGTCTTTCCTACCTATTCTCAGAAAAGAGACAAAACCACAAACTCACACCAATACCCACAACGGCACCTCCTTCCCCCAAGTATGTTGGTGAATATATTGAGTGTACTCTGACTGGTGGTCCATACTATGTTTCCCCAAAATGGCCTGTTCTGTCTCAGATCTGGTCTCCTTCTCCAACTCTGTGAAGTTGTCAGGAGCCATGGTTGAGCCACTACCTGCTTTCTCAGAAAAGGCTCCTCTTCAGAGGTCTCCTGACATTTGGCCATTATCACTTCAGTAGGTACCAACAAAGACTGACTCTGTCCTTGGTAAATCCAAACAATTGAGACCACTGGGACTGGGACTGGGACTTACTCTGGGTGCCTGGCTTCCTGGATCCCAAGTTCAGAGTGTTCCATCACCAAGGAAGTGTGTACTGATATTTGCTTCTAAGGGTCCCAGGAGATGGAGACTGCCCCTACTTTCTGTGACAGTTTCACAAGTTAGAATGGTATATCAACAATAGGCACCCGGGAACAGCTCTTCTCACAGGCCTGGTTTGGTCCATCTTCTCTATATTAAGAAGAGAAAGGCTGATTCAGATACATCTCTTCATCCTGACCCGGTTGTTTAACATTGAAAATGACTTTTGCTCTCTCAGGTCCTTCATAGCTGCCTTCTTCTCCATGTATCATTTCTGCATGGACCTTTGAGGTTCTCATCAGGTGGAAGATACCCTACAATCCAGTATTGGAAGACCAACTCTCTCCCTGATCTTCTGTAAAGTTAGATTGAGGGAACAGTGTATGGTTAGGGTTAACAACATGTTCAATTGGGTTAGGAATAATTCTGCAGGATGAATAATGGTTATGGGAACATGTGATATTTACAAAATATACAGTTGAAATATAGGTATGAAAACAGAAATCTAGGTGAGATTTGATGCCCAGAAGGGCATTGGGGCCTTGATTGGGATACTTAGCTTTGAATTAATTTCTGCACAGATGTCTCAGATAAATCAATATACAATGGTATAGGATATTGTACCTTGGATGATTGAATGTCGAAGAGAACATGCAGTCAAAAAGGGATAGTCGGTAGGATTAGAAAGATAGACGGTAGTTTTAGAAAGATGAGTGAGTATAGGATTTGGACAAAATGGTCTTTAGCAATAGGGTTTCATGTACAGAGTGAATGTAAATGTCAGCACATGTTAAGAGGCAGTCACAATGATGAACTGGGGAAAATATATATCAATAGAGACATTAGGAAATCAGGCAAAGTATAAGGTGAGTAATAGGATTAGACATTTTCAACAGGTTTGAGGTTGAATATATAATCTTAGGAAGAAACAAATATGTAGTCACCAATAGGATCCACATTTGAGAGCAATAGGCAAACTGGACATGGATGATTTTAGTAATCCATGTTCAATTTCCATTTAGGCTTTAGTACAATCATAAGTGTGACATTTGCTTTTTGTTTCCAGAATATTACTGTGATAAAATGTATATGTAGATCAGGTGACATGAGTATTTCTTTCACCATTTCTAGGAACAGTATTTTGAAGACGTGTAAATTAGTATTTTGAATACAAATAGGTGTACACTGTGTCTATGAATATAGAAATAATGCATGAATAGACCATACTGTGAATAAATAATATAACTGGTTCCAACTTAAATAATGGTTCAAATTGATATCTGAAAATATACAGGAAACCTTATATTGATATATATCCATTCATTCAAACCAGTTATACATCTAATGGTAATATTAGGGTTATGGTTTATCATGAAGAATGTGTGAGTTTTGCTTCAAAAGTAATTGTGGAAATCGAAAATAATGTGTTTGGAAAGAAGTCTCATGAAAAGACCAGTCATGTAACCTGGAGGAATACATGTGTTCTGAAGCAAGAAGTGATTGAAAGTGAAACAAAAGCCTTTAAATTTGTGAACTTGTGGATGAAATATATATCTTATGATGTGCATAAACTGAGGAAATAGTAATGTACAAGTGTTGAAAAAAAATGAACGTCAAAATACACATCATGTCCTATAGAAATCTACTTGCATTTATATTAACCTGGGTCAATTAGTGTAAAAATATTAGGATATGTATGCACAATTCACTTAACTTAGTTTTCAGTACTAGGAAACAAATACGTATTTCAGGAGGATGAATATGTCTTAGAATAATCTTATGAAAAGTTGATTATAAATATGCACTTAAATATTAATGAATTTAGGGAGTACATAATAAGATACATTTATTTCATATTTTGAAAACTCTGGAGAGTGTATATATATATATATATATATATATATATATATATATATATATATATATATTAAAATACACACACAGAAATTAAAAAGTATTAATATACAAGCCAAATGAAATTCACCATGAAATATATATCATCCACAGATCTAAAAATATTCATTTTACTGAACATGAATTTATGTATAATGTTGTTCAGCTAGGATACTCACTCATAGGTTGAATTTTCCGTTTCAACAGTGTTTAACAGGAGTGATCTCTTCTCACAATTTGTATCTGCCAAGTGAGCCACCTCACAAGAATGTACGTGTGGTACCAGGTAGGATTCTATATGTGCATATAAAAATATATGTGCTGAATAGGCTACAGAGAAATGGAGACACGAATTCACATATTTGTTAACTTTAAAAACACATGGAGAAGTGTTTCAACAAAAAAATGACTAGATTTAAAACTCCTACCATATATAATGCAAAAGGAACGTCCAAATGTTAACCTTGCATCCTCTGAACTACTTGTATTTCAATTTGGTTTGGTCTATTTTTATCCATCATAATAGGATTTGTAGTCAGAGTCTAGTAGGGAGTGGGTTACTATGAGGGATTCAGTATTTTGAATGAATAATTGGAAAATGAATCCAATGTGTATGCAAATATGTGCTACAAAAAAATCTTCCCACTCTCATCCAGAACAATGCCTTGACATTACCTTAGCCCCAAGTAAGATACAATTAGAGGAGAAGAGTTAGAAAATCTAGGAATACATATCTGGAATGGAAAATGCTCTGGAGTTCACAACACTGGAGGTGGTAGAGGAGTTTCCAAAAGTAATGGAGACTGTAAAAACTCCACAAACATGGAAGTGTGCAGGCCTCAAGACATCTGGGAAACTGTCTTTGAGGTTGTACACTTGAAATATATGTTGTTTTCAGGAGCTTTAGCTTCCTTTTTAGTGAGACCATCAAAGCTGTGTATGCATCTGTTACATGGAGGACATGGTTTCTTATTTTCCAATGAACATGAGGTAGCAGTGCTGAATTCTCTCTTTGTGGGTTTACTGTGGCCACTGGGGTCTAAGAATCTTTCCGTGTAGACTGTGAAGCCATTTGGTCATTCTCCAATTTTGTTGTGTTTCTTGTTGCTGCACTGGGAGTTTGGTATTTGCTTCACAAAATACAAGGAGTTCCACTGGGACACAGTGCTGGAGGGAGTTCTGTCACGTGTGGTGTGTAAGGGTCTGCAGGAGAATGCACCAACCAGGCTTCTACGCCACATTGCTTGCCCCCTTGACCATAGCAACTTGATTCTGAACATTGCCCTGAAAACTCTCCATCTAACAAGATGGCTTAATATACAAAGGTATGCTGGCTGCACCATGTCAGTCACAAGCCTTTGGAAGCCAAAGTAAGATCCACATGACCCCACCACAGATATTTTATCACACAACTGCACACCACAGCTCTGGGCCCACTACTCAACAGGCTCCACCATACTGGCAGCTCTGTTCTACACCATTTTCATGAAACCCAGTCAAGGAAGGCACTGTCTGGTACACTCTTGATCAGCAACAGGACATCCAAAGGTTCTCCAGTGCCACCTGGTCGTGGAAATTTCAAAAATTTCATGGTATTTATCTAGACATTTTTCAAGGATGAAGTTGGAGAAACTGTGGGTTTCAATTCATTCAGGAACCATTAAATTTTTAGGAAGCACATTTCAAGGAAAACTCTGGAGAATTTTCAGAGGCAAGTCTTCCCAAAGAGTGGCCAAAAGGCCACATGAAGCCAGGCCCATTGAGGTCTACAATGTGAGGTCCATGTGTGTTTTGACTCTCAACAATGGCTGCCAAGTCTTTCAGAATAAAATCATGTGATGTCCTGGCTGAGATTGACAGTGCTTGGTGAATAGCCACCCCAGGCTTAGATCTCAGTTTCCAATGGCGACTCTCATGCATGGCCGCCTAAAATCCCAACACAATTAATGGCAATATTTCTCTGAGGTCAGTTCCAGAAATCAGTCTTTAAGGGGAATCGCACCAGAATTCCAGCCCAGGTGGACCCAGGATTCTCTTCTAACCACCAACAATTGACCACAATTAAAACCAAAAAACTCCCACATGGCCCTCATCTTCTTCAACATAGACACTCTGAATAACCTCTAGCTAGAGGTTTCCATGACGGGCGCAGCCCAAGACAGTGTCCAAAATAAGCTCCCTTGCCCCTCATTTGCCTAAAGTCAGAGTGGACTAGACACCATTCCTGTGAACCAAGAGTGATCAAATAGCCCTTCTTTAATACTGCTCTGCTTCTCCAGTTTGAGGCCAACTGACTGGTATAGATTCTTTATGTGAATTGGTGTCCTGACTAAACCCAAGCACCTATTGGCTAGCCTCTGCAGAGCTTTGAAGAACTGGTTTGACCCAACGGATCCCTATTCTCACTTGATGGAGGTCAGGAAGCTTACAGAGGAAGGCGAGAGACTTCATCCACAATGACTGCTCTTTTGGCCATTTTGGTTTTGCATGCACACTTGGAAACTTTTTTTAGATCCATCAGGTGCTGAGAATCTAAGCCACTGCCTCACAGAGGGCAAAGAGGCTGATTCAGCCACATCCATTTCCAAAGCAATTAAGCAAAGAGCCACAGGTGACGCCCATCCTTTTCCATTTGAAAACTGATTTCTTCAGGTTTCACACAGGGGTGGCCTGAGGCAAACATGTTCCTGACATTCAGGACAACAGAACAATAGGTAAGCAAAAGTCCAAAGTAGTATTTCTCCACTGAGACTTTACTGGTCGCACTGATATCTGAGTTTTCTGAGATGCTCTCATTCCCTTCAGCTATCCAGTACATGATCATGTCACAGAGCTTGGAGGTGGTACATATCTTGGAAATAATGACCATGAGGCTATTCTGGAGAGTGGCCAGTATTCAGGAAGAAAAGAGGAACTTAAGAAGATAATAGGTGTTGCCCATCCATAAGGCAAGCAGCTCTTTATTCTTTAATTTGGCAAGATGAATGCTGGGAAGCTTTCTACTAGACAGGACACAACCATTGATGAATTCTCTTTTCAAATGTCTACAAAAACGGATTCAGTGGGATACACAGACATAGAAACACTCGCGTTGTCAAACGACTTTCTAGAAACATTCCAGTCTAAACAAACAAACCGCCTTTCCTACCTATTCTCAGAACATGAGACAAAACCACAAACTCACACAGACACCCACAACGGAATCTCCTTCCCCCAAGTATGTCTGTGAGTATCCTGAGTGTCCTCTGACTGGTGGGCCATACTATGTTCCACCAAAATGGCCTGTCCTATCTCAGACCTGGACTTCTTTGCCAACTCTGTGAAGTTGTCAGGAGCCATGGTTGAGCCACTACCTGCTTTCTCAGAAAAGGCCCCTCTTCAGAGCTCTCCTGGCATTTGGCCATTCTCACTTCAGTAGGTACTAAGAAAGACTGACTCTGTCCTTGGTAAATCCAAACAAATGAGACCACTGGGACTGGGACTGGGACTGGCTCTGGGTGCCTGGCTTCCTGGATCCCGAGTTCAGAGAGTTCCATCACCAAGGAAGTGTGATAGGTCACTTCCTTCACGAACTGAATGAGGTCACTGGGTTGGCAACCACTTTTTCCTAACAGTTGCTTCCAAGGGTCCCATGAGATGGAGGCTGCCCATACTTCCTGTGACACTTTCACAAGATAGAATGGTATATCAACCATAGGCACCCGGGAACAGCTCTCCACACAGGCCTGGTTTGGTCGATTTAATCTACATTAAGAAGAGAGAGGCTTTCAGACACATCCCTTCATTTTGACCAGGTTGTTTTACATGGAAGTTGACTTTTGCTCTCTCAGGTCTTTCATAGGTGTCTACATCTTCTTCAGGGATCATTTCTGCACGGAACTTTGAGGTTCTCAGCAGGAGGAAGATCCCCTACATTCCTGTATTGTAAGACCAACAATATCCTTGTTCTTCTGTTAAGTTATATTGAGGAAATATTGCATGGTTAAGGGTAATAACAGGTTCGATTTGGTTTAGGAATCATTCTGCAGGATGAATTATGGTATTGGGAACCTGCGATATTTACAAGAATATACTGGTGAAATATAAGTATGAAAACAGAAATCTAGGTAATATTTGAAGTCCAGAAGGGCATTGGGTGGCCTGAACACCCTTCCTTTGAATCAGGAGTGATCAAATAGCCCTGGCGCTAATACTGCACTGCTTCTCCAATTTGAGGCTTACTGACTGTCAGGTATAGATTCTTTATGTGATTTGGAGACATGAGAAAACCCAAGCACCTATTGTCTCATGCCACAGCAAATGGTTTATTGGGGGTCCAGCATGCTGGGGCTGAAAGCTCACTTCAGAGGAGGAAAGAACAAAGAGCCCCGAGAACAACTTGAGAAGAGATTATATACAATCTTTAGAGAGTGCAGGGACTTTATATACATCATAGCCTCCTTTAGCAAATATCATATACTCTGGGAAAATCAAATATCAACTCTAAAACATGATTAGCACATTCATTGGCGGGAACAGTTCGGGCAGGGGGTGATTGGTCAGCCCTGAGAAGGGGTATACATTTAAACTGATTGGTTGAAGCCCTGAGATGTATACGTGCTGAGATGCACGGTTTCTGGGAAGGGGTTGTTAAGTAACTAGGTGGTCAGGAAAGATTTCAACACATCTAATGGGCAGTTCCGGGAATTGTCTTCACTGACACAGGAATTTAAGGTTCTGAGCACAGCTTGTAAACTTTACAAAACCTGGTTCTTTACGTTTCAATTTTAATTTCTTTAATTCTTTCATTTCTCCTTTTTCTGCCTACTTTTAATTTTAAAAGTAATGAATCATAATTTTTGTGGGGTCTCACATTCTATTTCTGCCAGTGAAGTGTATTTCTGTCTGATTACCATGAGTTTTACCTGCCCAATCTGAGCCTGGAGAAAGGAAACTATGAGGTTAAGCAAACAAGGTCCCACAGTTATCAACACCATAAGCATGATCAGGGGTCCAGCTAAGGCTGATAGGAGTGTAGTTAACCAGGGGGACAAGGTAAACCATGACTCAAACCACACTTGTTGAATCTCCCTTTCTCTCTGGTGCTCTTCAAGGCATTTTCTCAATTTACTCATGGATTATTTTACAACTCCAGTATGGTCAGCATAAAAACAGCATTTTTCTCTCAGTACAGCACAGAGGCCCCCCTCCCTTATTAAATGGAGGTCTAATCCTCACCTGTTCTGTAAAACAACTTTAGAGAGAGAGGTTAAGGATTCCTGCAAAACTGTGATGGAGGTCTCTAACGTCTTCAAGTCTTGATTTATTGCTGTTTCTAATCAGTCCATTTGTTGTGACCCATGGATCATATCAGCTGTTCCTGTACCCACTCCTGCAGCAGCTCCTAGCCCCAATAGGATGGCTAGAGTAAGGGACACTGGCTCCCGGCAAAATCGGGCTGTTTGTCCACCTAGTAGACCTTCAAAGGATTCTGGATCATGATAGAGCACCCTGGGGGGTATCTCCACCATTACACAATAATGTACAGAGCTGTCAAATACCTGGGCTGAAATGCAAGGAGTTCTGACTGTGTGGAGTTCAGTACCATAAAGGTTCCTTTAATTAGTTCCCAGGGGGAGGAGTCAGCTGTACTCTGGACTGGGGAAGTAGGCAAAGACGGAAACTGCGAAGTATGAGATGGTAGAGGGGTTTTGGTAGATCTAGGCATGGGAGGTTTAGGAGGCTTAATTCCAGACTTGAATGGATTGGGCCCTATTGCTGTGGGATTTTCTTCCTTTTTAAGCCGAATGGTGAACCAGAGACCAAAGTCATAGCCAGGGCCATTAATATAGAATCGCATTCCCCAAGTATTTCCCATAGGCCATGTTGTTCTGAGGTAGCCCCTTCCTTTGGAAGTGAAAGTTATATTGAGGGGGTAACATAGACTATTTTTTCCACAGCAAGTTTTTGACACCACTTGGATAGCGGCACATTTATTGGGATCAATCCAGATGTCATTTCATCCTACCGAATCATACTGTCTGGGGAGTTTGGGTTTCACAATGTAGCTCCCGTGTGTTCACAACCCCAAGATCTACAATAAAAGTCACTGGGTCCTCCACAGGTTTGGGCCTGTTTGCGATTTCAGAAATCAGCTCGGCACACTTAATAAACAAGACTGGCTAGTTTACACCTGAGCTGGGGAGATGACATCAATAATTCATGGGGTAAGTTGGTTTGGGCTTTAGTGGGATCTGTGTGGGGTCCACTATGTCAGGGAGATCCCAGTCAGAGAGGCCTATGGCAAGCTGACAAATGTCCGGGTGGAGAGATGGCCACCAAGTCCATAAGGGGGCTGTATGTGAAATAGACCACACTACTTGCCCAGTAGGATTTATAACTTGCCATTGTTGCTGAACAGGCTGATGGGGATTAGGACTGCTGGTGGTCAGGGGAAGAATCCATAGCCCTACCCACACCACAGACATGCAACTTGAGAGGGTTACCAGTCTGTTCCAGTTTCCAGCCAGAGTATGGACAGGGCACAGGATTGAGATGGGAGGCATGGATCCAGGAAGTGATCCCATCCACTTTCACCACTGTAGGTGTTATAAGCAGCACCTGGTATGGTCCTTTCCAGCAGGGTTCCAGGGATGACACCCGATACTGTCTCATGTAGACGAAGTCTCCCACTTGATATCGATGTGGAGTTCCCTCGTCTCCAGGATGATAAGCAGTGTCCAACTGTTTCCACAGGTATCGCTGGGTGCTGGGTTTGTTCAAGGGCTTTAAGTCTGTCTAGCAAGGGTGTGTGAAAGGAATCATTAATCTCAGAGTTGGGGTTAGGTCCCTTAATGGAGGAGGGGCACCGTAGAGAATTTCATAAGGGGTGAGGTTACACAAAGGGGCGGAGGGGTATTTCTTGCATGAAAAAGTACATGAGGTAGGAGCATAGTCCAATTTTTTATGCCGGTCTCCAAGATTAATTTCGTTAAGTCTCTTTGATGGTTCTATTCATCGTTTCTACCTGTCCTGAGCTCTGGGGTCTATAAGCACAATATAACTTCCAAGTAATCCCCAGGGTCCTGGAAAATCCCTGACTTACCTGGGCCACGGATGCTGGTCCGTTATCAGACCCTATTACCTTAGGCAGGCCGAACCTTGGAAAACTGTCTTCTAGGATCTTTTTGACCACCATCTGAGCTGTTTCTTTCTTCATGGGGAAGGCTTCGACCCATCCTGAAAAAGTATCTACAAAGACTAGGAGTTATTTAAGTCCATACCTTGCTGGCTTAATTTCAGAAAAGTCCACTTCCCAGAATTGTCCTGGTCTGGTTCCTCGTATGCGCTTCCCTGCAGGAATCTTGGATGGGAAAGTATTAACTAATTGGAAGACTTGAAAAGCTCTAGTCACCTGCTCAGCTATTTTTTTCCTCTTTGAGTCAGTCAATAATAAGTCCTTTCTTCGGTCCTTTAAGAGTGCCTATAACTTCTTTGAGCCTAAGTGGTTTAGCTGGTGTACGTCTTTGACATAAAGGTGGGCTTTTTGAAATTGTAAACTTGGCTCTGTAGGGTCCCAGATTTCTGTATCTGTCTCCTCAGATGATAAGTTGCCTGAATGTTCCGGGGCAGCCAAGTCTCCTGATTTTTGTTCCCCCCGGTGTGGAAAAAGTTAACAGAGTCACTCTGTTTAGGGCTGCCAATTAAGCTTCCTCATCTGCCCTTCTGTTTCCAACTGCCACAGGGTTGTTTCTCTTCTGGTTCCCGGGACAGTCCACTATAGCTAGTTCCTTATGGCCCTGCACTGCTGAGCCAAGGTGGAGGATCTAATCTTTATTTTTTATTTTTTTCCCGGCAGAGGTTAATAGCCCGCATTGTTGGTAAATAGTCCCGAGCATATGAACAGTGGCAAATGCATAGTGGCTATCAGTTTATATGGTGGCCCTTTTCCCTGTTGCTAGTTCCAATGCTTTCATAAGGGCAATCAGTTCTGCTTTTTGGACTGATGTCCCTTCTGGGAGACCAGAGTATCAGATGAAATCAGTTTTGCTAACTGCTGCTGCTCCAGCCCGCCGCTTACCATCTTGGAGGAAGCTGCTGTCATCCGTAAACCATACGACTTCAGGGCGAGGCAGTGGCTGATCCTTCAAGTCTTGTTGTATACTGGTTTCCTTGCCAGTATGTGTTGACACTCATCAGTGACGGGTCCTGATGATTCTTCTGGCAGCAGTGTAGGTGGGTTGAGTGGAGCAGGGGGTCCCAGCGTTATTCTGTCTTTGTCAAGCAAGAGGCTCTTGTAGTGGTTTATTCTGGAGTTTGATTGCCACCTCTCTGGAGGCTAACAGATGATGCTCTCCAGGGCATGGGGGGCTATAATGGTTAGCTTCTGTCCCAACGTTAATTAATGAGCATCTTTTATTAGAAGGGCTGCCGCTGCTATAGCACTTAAGCAATGGGGCCACCCGCTAGCCAATGGGTCCAGTTTTTTGGATAAATACGCTACTGGCTTTTTCCAAGGTCCCAAAGACTGAGTGAGCACTCCCCGTGCTATTCCTTTCTTTTCCTCGATATAGAGAGTGAAGGGTTTTCTACATCTGGGAGTGCTAAGGCCGGAGCAGATAGCAGCACCTTTTTTTGACATTATCAAAAGCTTGTTGGTGCTCAGGGGTCCATTGGAAGTGGGCATCCCCCTTTATCAGCGGGTATAAAGGGGCAGCCAGAGATGCGAACCCAGGAATCCATAACCTGCAAAAGCTGGCAGTCCCAAGAAACTCTCTGAGTTTTCTCTAATTAGATGGGGGCAGTATCTGCAAAACGGTTTTTTTTCTGGGCTCAGGGAGCCATCGTTTGCAACCCCTAAGAGAATAACCCAGGAAGATTACTTCTTGCTGACAAGTTTGGGCCTTTTGGCAGAAGCCATATATCCAAGCCGAGCAAGCTCGAATAATAGTGCTTGGGTCCCAGACTCATAGGTCTCCTTGGTGTTGGCTGCCAGTAGAAGATCATCCACTATTGGAGTAGGGTGACTTCGGGGTGTGCAGTTTTGAAGTCATTGATGTCTCTGTGGAGGGCTTCATCAAAGAGAATGGGGGATTTTTTGAACCCCTGTGGGAGTCTAGTCCAGGTTAGTTGGCCAGATGTTCCAGGTTCTGGGTCTATCCACTCTAAAGCTAACAGCAACTGACAGTCCTTATGTAGAGGCGAGCAGAAGTAAGCATCTTTTAAGTCCAGCACAGTGTACCATTTCTGCTCCGGATTCAGAGTGCTAAGCAAATTATATGGATTGGGTACTGTGGGGTGAATGTCCTGCACTCTGTTGTTTATCTCTCTTAGGTCTTGAACAGGACGGTAGTCCCCAGTTCCTGGCTTTCTTACTGGTACCGGGGGGTGTTCCAGGCTGATTGACAGGGCCTTAGGACCCCAAGACCCAGGTATTTATGAATATGGGGCCTTATCCCATCCTTAGCTTCTTTGCTTAGAGGATATTGTTTAACACTAATTGGAGACGCAGAGGCTTTTAATTCTACTACTATTGGAGGTTGTTGATGGCTAGACCTAACCCAGCAGTTTCTGCCCAGGCATTAGGATAATCTTTTATCCATTTCTGGGGTAGTTTGCCTGTTTGATCAGTCCTAGGGGGCGCGAAGAGTTGATGTTCATCTTCTACAGACATAGTCAAAGATGTTACTATGGGAGTTAATACTGCAGGCTTTAGAACCCCCACTTGGGGACCATTAGGGTTAAAGGTTATTCTAGTCCAGAGTTTGGTAAGCATATTCCTGCCCATCAATGGGGCCGGGCATTCTGGGATTACTAGGAAAGAGTGGTGGACTTTTTCCTTTCCGAGGTCCATATTCATCTTAGTTGTCCAAGCCTGATATCTACTGCCATTAGCCCCTTGAACTAGGGACGATTTAATTGATAGGGGGGCCAGTGAAGTCTTAAGGGCTGAGTATACTGCTCCTGTAATCACTTCAAAGTTCACTGTGTTCCCCTCAACTTCAAATTTTACTCTGAGCTGGGGGAGGGGATCTGAGCCCCGAATTTCCTAGTCCTCTTCTAGAGTCAGCACGGCGGTCTGGCGTGGCTGCTTCTTTTGGGGGCACTCTTTGGCCCAGTGTTCTTTTTTATTACAGTGGGCACATTGATTTGAGGCCAACGGCAGCCTTTGGCGTGGGCCCAGGTATGCCTTTATGTATCCCTGCTTTTTAACTTCTGGCCTATTTGCTGCTGTGACCAGAACCTTAGGCAATGCTTTACTCTGCCATTTGCTTCTTTCCTCCTTCTTTTGTTCCCTTTCCTTCTCTCTCCTCTATTCCCTTTCCTCCTCAGTTTCTCTCTTATAATATACTTTCTCAGCTTCTCTGACTAAATCTCTTAAGGTCATATCTTATAATCCATCTAGACGTTGTAACTTTCTCTTAATATCTAGGGCAGTCTGCTCGATAAAGGCCATTGCAACAGATGGCTTTTGGTCTTCTGCCTGAGGATCAACAGGAATATATTTCCTATACGCTTCCATAATTCTATCCAGAAACATAGAAGGAGACTCATTAGGCCCTTGGATAATCTCTCTTACCTTGGCCAAATTAGTCGGCCCTCTGGCGGCCGCTCAGAGACCCACTATTAGAGAACGGCGATAAGTGGACAGATGCTACCTACATTCAAAGGTGTTGGGGTCCCAGTTGGGTCGGTTCATGGGCCCGTAGGGACAGAGAGGGAGCATCACTGGGGCTTCCGAGTTTTATATTATTTATCTCCTGCGGGTTCCTTTAGGTGGCCCAGCTTCCTTCAGGGGAGCAGGGTCTGCTGCTGCTGCGGGGAAGTCCCCTGGAGGGCTTGGGTCTGGCCCAATTGCCTCTAGCGGTGGAGAGGCTGAGTCAGCGGCGGGAGGATCATCTGGAACATGTTGTGGGTTGGGGAGCGAGGGTAGAGGATAAGGAGAGAGAGGAGTGTCCAGTCTTCTGACTCAGAATGGAGGGAAGAGGGGGAGGAGCAGAATGTTGGAATGATAAGATCGTGGGGGAAGGGGTATATGGCTGTTAATCAAGGTGGCCAAGTGGCCCCGGTGAAAGACAATATCTCTGACTTTTCGGATTAGAGGGAAGTGGAAGGATTCTTCTCGGGGCCATCCGACTCCTAGGATGGGCCATTCTGAAGCACAGAGAGTCTGCCAGATCCGGCATTTTACTGAAAAAGATTCTTGGTACTTGAGCGAACATCAGTCCAATGATCAAGGTTAAGAGACAGAGGCATGGAAGTGCTTTGTCCCATAATGTCCCATAATGGGAGTTACTCAAACAGGGACAGTGAATACACAAACGTGACACAGACAAAGACAAACAGTAAACGTTTAACATGAGTCCAAGAAAAAGATTAGAACTGAGTAACTGGCCAAACCTGATGGGTTAGACAATAAAGACAGACAGTAAACTCAACATGAGTTCCTGACAATGAACAAAACTGAGTAGCCAGCAAAACCTGATGGGCTGGAAAACCGAATCCTGAAGCAAAAAATAACCGAGTTGAGGAATCTACTAATCCTCAATTTCCCGAGTCCTCTGGAGTTTCCCCCAGGGACGTGGCCTGTGACTCTGTGACACATCTGTCAGCCACCATCGCAGAGAGCTAATGTTCTTCACCGACAGCCATTTTGCCAAACCCTAACCTGAAACCTGAAACCAGAAAGAGGCACCTTAATTACTCTGAAAGGAGTCCATTGGGGTCTTTTGTTCGTCACTGCTGGATTTCTCAGCTAGGGCCTCCAGATGAAAAGGTGGGCCGAACGTCGGAGGAAAAGACCACCAAGAGAATTTCTCATGAAACAGCAAAGGGTTTATTGGGGGTCCAGCATGCTGGGGCTCAGAGCTCACTTCAGAGGAGCAAAAAACAAAGAGCCCCAAGAACAACATGAGCAGATTTTATATACATTCTTTAGAGAGGGCAGGGACTTAACATACATCCTAGCTTCCTTTAGCAAATCACCGTATACTGTGGGAAAATCAAATAACAACTCTAAAACATGATTTGCACATTCATTGGTGGGAACAGTTCAGGCAGGGGGTGATTGGTCAGCCCTGAGAAGGGGTATACATTTAAACTGATTGGTTGAAGCCCTGAGATGTATATGTGCTTAGCTGCACGGTTTTGGGGAAGAGGTTGTTAAGTAACTAGGTGGTCAGGGAAGATTTCAACACACATCTAATGGGTAGTTCCGGGAATTGTCTTAACTGCCACAGGAATTTCAGGTTCTGCGTGCAGCCTGGACACTTTACAGAACCTGTTTCTTTACGTTTCAATTTCAATTTCTTTTATTCTTTCAGAACCTTACAAAGGAAGGCGAGAGACTTCATCACCAATGACTGCAATTTTGGCCATTTTGGTTTTGGAAGCAGACATGGGATCATTTTTAGATCCATACGGTGCTGGTAATCAAAGCCACAGCCTCACACAGGGCCAAGAGGCTGATTAAGACACATCCCTTTCCAAAGCAATTACTTCTCTGAGGTCAGTCACTGAACTCAGTCTCTGAGGGGAATCACAAAAGAGTTCAAGCCCAGGTGGACCCAGTCATCTCTTCCAAACTCCACACAAATGACCACAATTAAAACCAAAACACTCCACCAAGGCCCTCATCTTCTTCCATATATACATTCATCATAACCTCTGGCTGGATGTTTCCATGAATGGCACAGCCAAAGAGAGTTTCCAAAATAAGGTCTCTTTCCCTTCATTTGCCTAACCTCAGGGTAGCCTGGACACCATTTCTGTGAACCAGGTTTGATCACATAGGTCTGCCATTAATACTGCTCTGCTTCTCCAATTTGAGGCCTACTGACTGTCAGGTATAGTTTCTTCATGTGATTTGGAGTCATGAGAAAACCCAATCATCTCTACAGGGCATGAAAGAACTCATTTGTCCCAAAGGATCCCTATTCTCACTTGATGGAGGTCAGGAACCTAAAAGAGGAAGGTGAGAAACTTCATACACCATGACTGATATTTTTTTGCATTTTGGTTTTGGATGCACACATTGGATTTTTCTTTAGATCCAACTGGTGCTGAGAATCTAAGCCACTACCTCACACAGGGCAAAGAGGCAGATTCAGACACATCCCTTTCCAAAGCATTTAAGCAAAGAGCCACAGGTAATGCCCATTTATTACCATTTGAAAACAGTTTTCTTCAGGATTCACAAAGGGCTGGCCTGAGGCAAAGACCTTCCTGACATTCATGGCAACAGGCAAATAGGTTAGCAAAAGGCCCAAAGCAGGGTTTCTCCACTGAGACTTTCCTGGTCACACTGATATCTGAGTTTTCTGAGATGCTCGCATTCCCTTCAGCTATCCAGTACATGGCCATGTCACAGAGCTTGGAGGTCGTACATATCGTGGACACAAAACCATGAGCCTATTCTGGAGAGTGGCCAGAATTCAGGAAGAAAACAGGAGCTTAGGAAGATAGTAGGTGTTGTTAACTAGATTTATAACACTTACCCTATATCATGCAAAAGGCAAGTCCAAATATACACCATGCCTCCTCTGAACTGCTTGTATTTCTATTCTGTTTGGGTTATTTTTCTCCATCATATTAGGATTAGTTGTCAGAGTGTAGTAGGGTATGGGTTAGTGTCAGTTGTCCCGGCCGGCGGGACACATCAACGTGGGCAAGAAACTTAGTTGGGGAGGAATGAAGGGACAAGAGACACGAGAGATTACAGCAAGACTGGAGTTCTGATCATGCTGCAAACTTTTATTGTTCTCACATGGAAATTTATATGCTGTGGATGGGAAAGCTCTCTTATCGGCAGTTGCTGGATGTCTTCAGAAAGTGAGATAACCTCAGGATGTTGCCGGAAGACAGATGGCTGCAGGATGTCTCAGGGAGATAGATGGCTGCGGGATGTCTCCCAGGCAGGATATCTCCCAGGGGGCTGTTTCTTTTCAGTGTCAGGCTATACTTTGAAGGAGAACTTCCTTCTAGCCCCTGACCTCTCCCCCTTTCTTATATAAAATATTTGACCATACCTTACCGGCCAATGTTTTAGGGGGTGATAGAGGCTCTGTTTCTCTAGCAGGCCTTTGAATATCTCCTGATTCGAGAGAGCATGTTTACAAGATTTCGTGGTGGCCTTGGCATATTTTTGGAGGAGACGGCTTTAAAAGGGAAGCATGCCGACCGCCATGCACCAGAGCGTGTCACTAAGAGGTCTTCTGTTTTGGTATCCGTGGATCCATCCTCCTGCAGTCCATCCTGCATCCTCCGTTATTATGGCCTAACGTCCTCACTCCATGGGTGCATCCCCCCCCCCAAGTGAAGGGGCCCATGGAGGACGAACCCTTATGGCAATGGCAGAAGATGGTTGGTCAGAGCTGTTACTTATAGTTTAATGTAAGAAAGAGAGATCTGTGGGGATGTAAACTTAAGAAATAAGCCTGTGAGAAGGGTAGAACATCCTTTTAAATGTTGGCAGCATGGTCTTCCATCTCCAGGTGATGATAGTGGAACTGTATGGGCTTAGAGGCCAAAATATTAATCTGTTCTATAATAAATTGTACAAGCCTGTTTATAATGCAGGGTCCTATGGACACCATTAAAAGTAAACCCAACAAAGGGCCTAATAGGGGAAGAAGGTAGGGTAGAAATCCATTAAACCCAGTCCAGAGGGGATTTTCAAAAAGTTCCCTTCATCTCTTTTCTAGATCTTCTTGAAGCTGCTTAATTTTAGTGCGTACTATGACTGATTTATTGGCATTAAAGCAGCATCGTGCCCTAAGGCCAAGCAAATACCTCCCTGGTTAGCTGTCAGTAAATCTAAGCCTTCTCTGTTTTGAAGGAACACTTCTGCCAGGGAGTCTACTAGGTCCTGCAAATCTTTAATGGTTCCTGATAGAGTTTTTACATCATTTATAAGTTGTTGAGACAGGCGACGCTAAGAGTGTATAGCCATGCCTAAGCCAGCTGTACCTGTGTTCACAGCAGCTGTTATTCCAAGGCTGGCAAAGAGTGGAAAGGCCTGTATTGCCCGCCTGTGTCTTTTGACTAAGGTGTCTAGACTAGGAATGCATAGAGTTTTGTCTCCTGGGACAATAGTTATATCAGGGAGTAATAAGGCAAGAACACAGCCAACGGTCCAATTCGATGGAAGCCTCAGGAAGGCCGAGTTTCCTCCACACATATAAACTGTGCCATTGGAGGGACAAAGAGATGGGGTGGGTGAGGAATAGTTTTGTACTGTTGAGCAATTTCCAAAGGAAGGAACTCCAACATCAATATCATAGGTATTATTTTGCATCGCGCCTAAAAGACATATTGTAAAAGTGCCTATAGACTGTACTTTAAAAGGAAATCTGGGTTGGCATGTATTATCATAGTCTATGATAGAATTAATAGGAACTGCAATAGGCATGATTGCCCCTGTTTTCATGGAGAGCCAGCAATCACCAGCAAAGGTGGGGTTGGAATTATTAAGCAAGGAGAAGGTAGTTTCCAAAATATCTAATATATTGTTATCTAAACCGGGGAGCTGGCATTTTCTCTATATTAAGAGATGATATGTGAGCTCAGGGATTTGGGGTTTCAAAAGTTTGATTATCTGAGGATGCTTGACAGCATAAGGGAATCCTCCACCATCAGCGACCCCTGTAGGTGCCTTAATGGGGCAGAAGGGGGGTTTACCAACAGGGCCTTGGCACCCAGCTGACTGTAGCTTGGTGTATTTGCCTTCTCCTCCCCGGTCAAAAAGAACGGGGGTATAATGAATAGTGGTCCCTCCTGCTGCATGAGTTTTAGTTAGGGAGGCTTCAAAAAATTGTTCTCCCTTCTTGTTGACACAAATTGAGGCCGATGCATAACAAGTGGCATGCATCTCTTGGGTATGCGTTCAAGTTGCAGAACAATTTTAGAGAGCATTACTTGTACTAGGGGGAATAATCTTTGGCTTGTTAACACATACCAATTTAGGCTGATGAACTCCTCTGAGTTTATGGTCAACCTCGGCCCGGAGGTAAGCCACCTTAGTCACGCAGTCAGCAGTCTGGGTCAAACTAGTGGGAGCCTGAGTCCAAGATCCTCCCTTGCGTTCACAGGGAGGGCCAAAAAGGTACTCCATGATGTTGGAAGGTGGAGGGCCAAAGCCTCCGTGTACAATCCTGTTCAGCAGAAGTGCCTTAAGTAGGATCCTCACACAGATTGTTGGCTGCATCTGAAAAAGAGGAAAATTTGTCCTCAGGGTGAGGGCCTCCATCCCTGTGTTGAGGTAAGCCATTAACCTGTTTAACCAGGCGTTCTGGTAACCATCTTGGGGCTGCTTGCTCTTGGTCCAAAACACAAGCTGAGCCTCGTCCACAGATGAGGACAGGACCTGGGCCTTTCCATTTATTTGTAAGGGGATTGTGCCACATAACAGGTGGGCGAACAGAATTGGACGAGGATTGCCAGTGTCAGTCTGCAGCCGAATGGCCTTCATTGTCTAGGGAAAGAAAAATAAGGGCAAATAATGCATGATTAAGGCAATGCCTGTGAGTGGTAAATACAAGTGCAGAAGCATTAAAGCGGGTTAGCCAAGTCTTTAGGTAAGGTGGGCACGTTCCACAATGCCTGAGGCTTGTATGGAATTCCAGTAGTATGACAAATTTGCGAGGAAGCACAAAACTGTTTAAACTTGGCACTGGTATATGCAGGACAATTATCTTTTTTTTTAATATGTATTGGTTTACCCATTACGGAAAACACTGAAACAAGATGAGAAAGGACATCTTTGATAGCCTCTCCAGAATGTGGTGATGCAAAAATAAGGCCGCTGAAGGTATCTAGAGAAACGTGTATATATTTGGTTTTTCCAAATTCAGAAAAATGCGTAACATCCATTTGCCAAAACTGATTGGACAGTAATCTTCGGGGGTTAACTCCCAAGTGTTGAATGGGGAGGGAGACAGGGCAACCATGGCATGCTTTTACTATTTCTCGTGCCTGTTGCCTGGTAATTTTACATAGTTATCGAAGGTTGTGGAAATTTAGATGGTGAAGATTGTGTAAATCCATGGCCTTTTGAATGGAGCCAACAAAAATTGAAAAGATGAAACGAGTTGCTGCATCAGCTTTGGCATTACCTTGTGTTAGAGGGCTGGGAAGATCAGAGTGTGCCCTGATGTGTCCTAAGAAAAATGGGTGTTGTCTGGCCTGAATTAGCTTCTGAAGCTGGTGAAACCGATGGGCCACATTGGAAGAAGCCTTAATGGTGGGTGAAATCTGAAGCAGGGGCACAGAATGAGCAATGTAGGCACTGTATGTATAAATATTAACAGGATTATCAAGAAATGTTTTAAAAACTTGTGTTATGGCAAACAATTCCACAAACTGTGCTGAATGATAGACAGTATCAAAGGTGTTAGGTTGGTTATTGACAACAAAGACTGCTAGGCCATTACTGGAACCGTCTGTAAAGACAGTAAGGACTTGAGGAATGGGAGCCTTTTGAGTAATTTTGGCAAAAATAAATGGATGTAACTGGACAAAATATAAAAGGGGGTCATTGGGGAGGTGGTTATCAATTGTTCTCAAAAAGCCATTCATTCTCTGTCTGTAGTAAAAATTGGGTTTGGTCTTTAGTATATGAAATTAAAATATTATCATGGTCTTTGCCAAAATGTTGTCGAGATAGCAAACGACATTTAAAAATAATAGAAGCTACCTGAGCAAGAAAAACAGTAATAACCTTGGAGAATGTGGTGGGTAAATGGACCCAAAGCAAAGGCAGCCTTTATTTCTAAAATGTGTATTTCGCTGCCGAAATATTCCTGTGGGTGTATGAGGAGTGTGTAAAATAACCAGAACCAGAGGATGGTTATAAGAATGTTCTGTAAAAAACTGTTTGGCAATGGCTTCTGTGACTTGGTTTAATGCCTGTCATGCCTCGGGAGTAAGCTTTTGAGGGGAGGAGGGGTGGGAATCACCTCTCAAAATATCATTAAGGGACAAAAGTATACAAGTGGGTAATTTTAAATATGTTTTTAGCCATTGAATATTCCCCAGTAATTTTTGAAAATCATTAAGGGTGTGAAGATGGTCCACCCATAGTTGTATCTTAGGAATTTGGATCTGATTATCTTGAAGTTTAAGGACCAAATAGGTATAACAGTCCTGTGTTTTAACCTTATTAGGAGCTATCTGTAGTCCCAAGGTTGTGAGGATTTTGTAAAGGTCCAAGTAACAATTATTAAGGTCATGGTTATTAGGTGCAGCAATTACAAATCATCCATATAATGTAAAATATAAATTTGTGGCCATAGCTCTCTCACAGGGTCTACTGCTTGAGCAACATATTTTTGGCAAAGACTAGGGCTGTTGGCCATACCTTGGGGAAGAACCTTCCATTGAAATCTCTGCATAGAGCCCTGAAAATTAAGGTGAGGGAGACTAAAGGCAAAATAGTGTCTATCCTCAGGATGTAAAGGAATGGTAAAAAAAAAAAAACAATCTTTTAAGTCAATAATCATTTTACAATAGTTTTTGGGAATAGCCACTGGTGTGGGAATGCCTGGCTGTAGTGCTCTTATTCGGCACATAGGTTTATTAATGGCACACAAATATTGTAAAAGGCACCACTTGCCTGATTTTTACTTGATAACAAAAATTGGCGTATTCGATGGTGAGGTTGAGGGCTCTACATGGCCGGCTGCCAGCTGTTCCTGCACTAACATGGAGGCAGCCTCCAAATTTTCTTGGGTAAGGGACCATTGATCCAACCACACAAGAGTCTGAGTCTCCCAAATAATTTTATCTCCATGGGGTACAGGAGAGTCAGAGACTGACACTAAAAATCCGAATACCCAAGTCCATATGTATTTCTTTTTTGTATGGGTTTTATTGGCTCAACCAGTCCTTGTCTCAGTCTCCCAAGGCCTATACCAGGGACAAAATAAATACGAAGCATTTGATGAGTCACCATGGAATTGGGACTGGCATGAATGACTTCCATTTGACTCAAAATATCTCGGGCCCATAGGTTAACAGGGAGGTCAGGAACAATGAAAGGAGTGACAATTCCCTTATTACCCTCTTTATCAGTCCAGATAAGAGCCGTAGAGCTGACCAGAGGATTTTTTGACTGTCCTATCCCTTTAAGGTCAGTCAAGGATGGGGTGAGGATCCAAGCTGATGACCAATATTTTTGAGAAATAATTGTGGCATCAGCTCCAGTATCTAGAATTCCTTGGAATTCCTTTCCTTCAATAAGTAAGGAAATGGTGGGTCTATTTTGAGAAACGGGTTGAACCCAATTTACATCAGAGCAGCCCAAGGAGGCAGTCCCCCGCGGTAGGTTTGGGTGGTTAAGTGCCTCCTGGATTCAAGGGAAGGAGTATTAATTGTGCAAGACTTGTTCCTGCTGGGATGGCCAAAACTCCATTAATAGCTGTGGCCAGTATTTTTTTTCTCCAGTGAAGTCATTATAATTAATGCCATGGAAGACCTGAACACCATGTAAGTTAGTAGAGGCTCTTCCAAAAATAAGGGCACAGATATGAGATGGAGGGGGACCCATAATTCCAGTGGGTATTATCTGGGGCCCTTGCATTGAGTCTAATATAGTTTCAGTGGTGGCACAGATGTCCAATCCTGCGCTGCCTGGAGTGGCTAGTTGGAGGGAAGCAATTGTGGAGAAGAATTTTGAGGTAGGTTGGGAGTTTGGAAGGGAAAAAATCTTATTGCCCCTGGTTTTGTCCTGGGGGATGTCATGGCCCGGGGCTGGCCCCGCAGGGAGTTTCCCAAGAAGCAGGAAAAAATAGGCTGTCTGAGGGCATTTGTCTTAGATCTACACTCACTGGCCCAGTGATGACCTTTACCACATCTAGGGCAAAGGGTAGCTTGGGGCGGTATAGCCCCAGTTGAAGGAGATGCTATTCCTAGGCTTTCTCTGCCTGTCGGACACTTGCGTGCAAAATGGCCAGGTTGTTTACAAGTAAAGCAAGTACGTGAGCCAGGATTGTGAAAGGTCTTGGTAAAGGTGACACCTAGGGCAAGACCCATGGCATGAGCTGCACCTACCCCTGCATAGAGTCTAATAAAGTCAGAAAGTTTCCCTTTATCCTTATGTGGTTGAAGAACATCCTGACATGCCGGGTTGGCGTTTTCAAAGGCAAGATGTTTTACAAAAGAGCTTTTGTTTTCACTTGGTCCAAGCAAGCATTCCACAGCTAGGTTAAGCCTGGGAACAAAGTCGCTATAAGGCTCGTCGGGCCCTTGTCGAATTTTTGCCAGGGAAGTGGTAGCCGAGGCTTTTGAGGGAGGTGTCTCCAAGCATGTAAGCCAGCCATCTGAATCTGCATCAAAAGTCCAGCAGGGAAATGTGCCTGTTTAGTTTTAGTGTCAAAAGGCTCATTGCCCACTAGCTTAACATAAGTCCCGGACTTAGAGGAGGCCTTAGTTAAAATTTTTTGAGCAGTTTCCCGACAGTGCTCTTTGAAATCTGCATTCCATAACAGGAAGTCTCTGGCACTGAGGGTAGCTTGGTCTAAAAATTTCCAATCATTGGGAGTAAGTCATTGTGTGCTGTGGCTTTCTAATAAAGCCAACATGTAGGGTGCAAAGGGGCCATAGTGAGCACAAGCCTTTTTAAGTTTTTCAGGAAAATGCAGGCTTAATTTTTTGTAGACTCTGGGTTCCTGCCTGCCTAGGGCTGAACTCCTCATCCTCTGAGTCCTGATCTCCTTATTCCATTTCTCCGCTTCCTCCTCTTGATCCTCGTCTAAGTCTTTGACCTCAGCCTGGGCAGGCTTATCTATCTGACTGGTGGTGACTGGGAAGGCGAGCACAGGTTGATGGAGTGGCTTCGCCTTTGTATTAGACCACTGTAGGCCAGTTACTTTGACTCCATACCTAAGGCTAATGAACAGAGCTCAGAGTGAAGGGATCTTAATTCTTTTAAAGGTTGGATCTGTTCCTGTCTATGTTGGAAGGATGCTCACAAAGGAGCCAGTTTAGGCAAGGGAAGTGGGGAAAAAATATCTGGGGGGGGCATTTGTACCCTGAAGGGCCAGAGCACAAAAGGCAGGAGGGATATAGGAGGGGTTGGATGTGTAAGTCCTATAGGCTGTGGCAGGGTCTTGAGAGGTGCAGGGTCTTCTGAATGGTAGCGAGCTGCTTCCTTCTCCAAGGTAGCCTCCTCTACAGGGGTCAATGAGTCTCCGGAATTTAAAACTGGATAAAGGCAGTTGGTAACCATTGGAGCCTTAATCCTTAGGGTGGTATTTTGAGGGGGACCAGGAAGGTTCCCATGGTCCTGGGGAGCCTGAGAAGGGTCTATGTCTATACTAACTGATGGGCATGCCGAGGGGATACGAGAAGTATTTGCATAGCCTCTTCCCCAACCTCGAAAAGTTTTAAGGTACCATTGTCAAAGGGTGAACTTTTAAGAATTTCATTAATTAAGTTCCAGTAAGAAAAGGTGGGAACAGGCACTTTTTCTGGGCCAAAGGATTCATAATAATCTTTTAAACAGTCTCCTACTCCAAGCCATCTTTTACCATCAATGGTCCTTTCAAGAGGAAACCATAGACACTGCTCTCTTATGTATGAAAAAAAAAATTAAGTCTTTTTTCTAAACACGCGCCCCCATGTCTGCAAGGACTCCTTGTAGCCTGACAAAAACAAATCATATGACGAAACTGCTTGTCCCATAGTGGGTCAATCACCGTGCGTCATCCCCACGCTCCTCCTGGATCTGTCTCTCGGTGGTGTCTTCTGCAGTTATTGGAAGCTCCGCTTGACCAAATCTTCCAGGAGGACGGGGTCCCCCTCAATCAAAAGCTCAAGCCCCAGTCGGTGGGCGCCAGATGTCCCAGCCGGCAGGACACATCAACGTGGGCAGCGAACCTAGATAGGGAGGAATGAAGGGACAAGAGACACGAGAGATGACAGCAAGACAGGAGTTATGATCAAGCTGCAAACTTTTATTGTTCACACAGGGGTATTTGTATGCTGGATGTGGGAAATCTCTCTTATCGGCAGTTCCTAGATGTCTTCACAAGGTGAGATAACCTCAGGAAGTTTCAGAAAGACAAATGGCCGCAGGATGTCTCAGGGAGACAGATGGCTACAGGATGTCTCTCAGACAGGATGTCTCCTGGTAGCTGTTTCTTGTAAGTGTCAGGCTATTCTTTGAAGTAGAATAGAATTCCTTCTACCTCTGACAGTCAGGGATTCAGTATTTCGAATAGAAAATTGGAAAATGAATCCAATGTTTATGCAAATATGTGCTACCCAAAAGTCTTCCCACTCTCATTCAGAACAATGCCTTGACATTACCTTCACCCCAAGTAAGACAAAATAAGAGAAGAAGAGTTAGAAAATCTGTGAATACACATCTGGAATGGAAAATTCTCAGTAGTTAACAACCTTGGAGGTGGTAGAGGTGTTTCGAAAAGTAAGGTACATGGTAAAAACTCCACAAACATGGAGCTCTGTTGGCCTAAAGACTTCTTGAGAAACTGCCTCTGAGGTTGGGCACTTGAAATATATGTTGTTGTCAGGAGTTTTAACTTCCTTTGTAGTGAGACCATCAAATCTGGGTCTGCATCTGTGTGACCTGGAGCACATGGTTTCTTATTTTCCAATAAACATGAGGCAGCAGGGCTGAATTCTCTCTTTGTAGGTAATTTGTTGCCATTTGGGGGCAAAGTGTCTCCCAGTGTGGACTTTGAAGCCATTTGGTCTTTCTCTACTTTTCATGGTGTTTCTTGCAGCTGCATTGGGAGTTTAGTATTTGCTTCACGAAATACGAAGAGGTCAACTAGGACAGAGTGCTGGAGGGAGTTCTGTTACGTGTGTTGGTTAAGGGTCTGCAGGAGAGTGCACCAACCAGGCTTCTATCCCACATAGCTTGCCCCCTTGACAATAGCAATCTGATTCTAAACATTGCCCTGAAACCTCTCCGTATAACAAGATGCCTTTACATACAAGGGTATGGGGGCTGCACCATGTCAGTCACAAACCATTTGGAAGCCAATGGCAGATCCACATGACCCCATCACAGATGTTTTAACAAACACCTACACTCCACTGCTCTAGGCCGACTACTCATCGGGCTCCAAATTACTGGCATCTCTGTTCTACATGATTTTCATGAAACCCAGTCAATCAAGGCATTGTCTGGTACACTCATGATCATCTATAAGACATCCAAAGGTTCTCCACTGACACCTGTTCATGGGAATTTCAAAAATTTAATGGTATTTATCTAGCCTTTTTTCAAGGATGAAGTTTGAGGCACTGTGGTGTTTAATTCATTCAGGAACCATGAAATGGAGAGGAAGCTTATTTCAATGAAATCTCTGGAGAATTCTAACAGGCAATGATTCCCAATGACAGGCTAAAAGGTCACATTAAGCCAGGCATTTGAGGTCTACAATGTGTGATCCTTTTGTGCTTTGACTTGCAACTATGGCTGCCAATTCTTTAAAAATAAAATCATGTGATATCCTTCCTGAGATTCCCAGTGCTCTGTGGAAAGCCACCCTGGGCCTTGATCTCAGTTTCCAAGGGCGACTCTCATGCGTGGCCTCCTAAAATCCCAACACAATACATGGCAATACTTCTTTGAGGTCAGTTCCATAACTCAGTTTCTAAGGGGAATCACACCAGTGTTCAAGCCCAGGTGGACCCAGTCATCTCTTCCAACGGCCACAAAAATGACCACAATTAAAACCAAAACACTCCCACATGGCCCTCATCTTCTTCCATATAGACACTAATCATAACCTCAGGCTGTAGGTTTCCATGAGGGCCAAAGCCAAAGACAGTATCCAAAATAAGGTCCCTTTCCCCCATTTGCTTAAAGTCAGTGTGGCAGGGAGACCCTTCATGTGAACCAGAAGTGATGAAAGAGGCCTGCCCTTAATACTGCTCTGATTCTCCATTTTGTGGCCTAATTACTGTGGGGTTTAGATTCCTTATGTTAATTGGGGTCATGAGAAAACCCAAGCACCTATGGCCTAGCCTCTGTAGTGATTTGAAGAACTCATTTGACCCAAAGGATCCCTATTCTCAAAGATGGAGGTCAGGAACTTTACAGAGGAAGGTAAGAGACTTCATCCACAATGACTGCTCTTATGGGTATTTTGGTTTTGGATGCACACATGGGATTTTTTTAGATCCATTAGGTGCTGAGAATCTAAGCCACAACCTCACACAGGGCCAAGAAGCTGATTCAGACACATCCCTTTCCAAAGCAATTAAGCAAAGAGCCAAAGGTGATGCCCATTCATTTCCATTTGAAAACTCTTCAGTCTTCACAAAGGGGTGGCCTGAGGCAAAGACTTTCCTGACATTAAGGGCAATAGTACAATAGGTAAGCAAAAGGCCCAAAGCAGGGTTTCTCCACTGAGACTTTCCTGATCACACTGATATCTGAGTTTTCTGAGATGCTCACCATTGCCTTCAGCTATCCAGTACATGGCCATGTCACAGAGCTTAAAGGTGGTACATATCTTGGACACAAAACCATGAGCCTATTCTGGAGTTTGGCCAAAATTCAGAAAGAAAATAGGATCTTAGGAAGATATTAGGAGTGGCCGATCCATATGGCAAGCCGTAGACCATTCATAAATAGGACAGGATGAACGCTGGTAAGATTTCTACTAGATAGGACATATGTATTGATGCGCTCTCTTTTCTAATGTCTACAACCACGGACACAGTGGGATACACAGACATAGAAACACTCGCCTTGTCAAAAGACTTACTAGAAACAATTCACACCAAACCAAACAAAACGACTTTCCTACCTATTCTCAGAACATGAGACAAAACCACAAACCCACACCCACACCCACACCCACACAGACCCCCATGTAGGTCTGTGAAAATATGGAGTGTCCTTTGACTGGTGGGCCATAATATATTCCCCCATAATGGGCTGTTCTCTCTCAGATCTGGTCTCCGTGTCCAACTCTGTGAAGCTGTTAGGAGCCAGCGGTGAGCCACTACCTTCTTTCTCAGGAAAGGCCCCTCCTCAGACCTTCCTGGCATTAGGCCATCCTCACATCAGTAGGTACCAAGAAAGACTGTCTCTGTCCTTGGAAAATCCAAACAAGTTTGACCACTGGGACATGAACTGGGACTGGCTTTGGGTGCCTGACTTCCTGTATCCCAATTTCAGAGAGTTCCATCACCAAGGAAGTGAG
Organism: Callospermophilus lateralis; assembly: GCF_048772815.1. Taxonomy (NCBI): domain Eukaryota; kingdom Metazoa; phylum Chordata; class Mammalia; order Rodentia; family Sciuridae; genus Callospermophilus; species Callospermophilus lateralis. The sequence continues at coordinate 325,821 of NW_027515591.1, forward strand.
GTGAGGTCACTTCCTTCAGGAACTAAATGAGGTCACTGCCTTGGCAACAACTTTTTCCTAAAAGTTGCTTCTAAGGGTCCCATGATATGGAGGATGCACCTACTCGCTCTGACATTTTCACAAGTTAGAATGGTATATCAACCATAGGCAACCGGGAACAGCTCTCCACACAGGCCTGGTTTGGTCCATCTTCTCTACATTAAGATGAAAGAGGCTGATTAAGACACATCCCTTCATCCTGACCAGGTTGTTTACCATGGAAGTTGACTTTTCCTCCCTCAGGTCCTTCATAGCTGCCTACATCTTCTCCATGGATCATTTCTGCATGGACCTTCGAGGTTCTCAGCAGGTGGAAGTTTCCCTACACTCCTGTATTGTAAGACCAACTCTGTCCCTGCTCTTCTGTAAAGTTAGATTGAGGGAACAGTGTATGGTTAGTGTAAAAACAGGTTCGATTTGGGTTAGAAATCATTCTGCGCGATGAATAATGGTATTGGGAACCTGCGATATTTATTAAATTATATTGGTAAAATATATGTATGAAAACAGAAATCTAGGATTTGAAGCCCAGAAGGGCATTGGGCCCTTGATTGGGATACGTAGTGTTGAATTAGGTTCTGCACAGTTGTCTCAGATAAATCCATTTACAATGGCATAGGACCTTGTACATTGGATGATTGAATGAGGAAGAGAACATCCAGTCAAAAAGGGATAGTCGGTACGATTAGGTAGATAGTCGGTAGGATTAGGAAGAAGAGTTAGTACAGGATTTGGACGGAAATTTCTTTTTTTTTTATTGGTTGTTCAAAACCCTACAAAGCTCTTGACATATCATATTTCATACATTAGCATACATTAGCTTCAAGTGAGTTTTGAACTCCCTTTTTTATCCAAGTACAGATTGCAGAATCACATGGGTTACACATCCAAATTTTTACATCATACCATACTAGTAACTGTTGTATTCTGCTACCTTTTCTATCCTCTACTATCCCCCCTCCCCTCCCCTCCCATCTTCTCTCTCTACCCCTTCTACTGTAATTCATTTCTCACCTTGTTTGTTTTCCCATTCCACTTACAACCTCTTATATGTAATTTAGTATAACAATGAGGATCTCCCTCCGTTTCCATGGAATTCCCCTTTTCTCTCCCTTTCCCTCCCACCTCATGTCTCTGTTTAATGTTAATCATTTCTTCCTGCTCTTCCTCCCTGCTTTATTCTTAGTTGCTCTCATTATATCAAAGAAGACATTTGGTATTTGATTTTTAGGGATTGGCTACCTTCACTAAGCATAATCTGCTCTAGTGCCATCCATTTCCCTGCAAATTCCAAGATTTTGTCATTTTTTAGTGCTGCGTAATACTCCATGGTGTATAGATGCCACATTTTTTTAATCCATTCATCCATTGAAGGGCATCTGGGTTGGTTCCACAATCTAGCTATTGTCAATTGTGCTGCTATGAACATCGATGTGGCAGTATCCCTGTAATACGCTCTTTTAAGGTCTTCAGGGAATAGTCCGAGAAGGGCAATAGCTGGGTCAAATGGTGGTTCCATTCCCAGCTTTCCCAGGAATCTCCATACTGCTTTCCAAATTGGCCGCACCAATTTGCAGCCCCACCAGCAATGTACAAGAGAACCCTTTTCCCCACATCCTCGCCAGCACTTGTTGTTGTTTGACTTCATAATGGCTGCCAATCTTACTGGAGTGAGATGGTATCTTAGGGTGGTTTTGATTTGCATTTCTCTGACTGCTAGAGATGATGAGCATTTTTTCATGTACTTGTTGATTGATTGTATGTCCTCCTCGGAGAAGTTTCTGTTCAGGTCCTTGTCCCATTTGTTGATTGGGTTATTTGTTATCTTATTGTCTAATTTTTTAAGTTCTTTGTATATTCTGGATATTAGGGCTCTATCTGACGTGTGAGGAGTAAATATTTGTTCCCATGATGTAGGCTCCCTATTTACTTCTCTTATTGTTTCTTTTGCTGTGAAAAAACTTTTTAGTTTAAGTAAGTCCCATTTGTTGATTCTTGCTATCAACTCCTGTGCTATGGGTGTCCTATTAAGGAATTTGGAGCCCGACCCCACTATATGTAGATCGTAGCCAACTTTTTCTTCTATCAGACGCAGAGTCTCTGATTTGATATCAAGGTCTTTGATCCATTTTGAGTTAACTTTTGTGCATGGTGAGAGGAGGGGGTTCAGTTTCATTTTGTTGCATATGGATTTCCAGTTTTCCCAACACCATTTGTTGAAGATTCTATCCTTCCTCCATTGCATGCTTTTAGCCCCTTTATCAAATATAAGATAGTTGTAACTTTGTGGATTGTTCTCTGTGTCCTCTATTCTGTACCATTGGTCCACCCGACTGTTTTGGTACCAGTACCATGCTGTCTTTGTTACTATTGCTCTGTAATATAGTTTGAAATCCGGTATCGCTATACCGCCTGATTCGCACTTTCTGCTTAGAATTGCTTTTGCTATTCTGGGTCTTTTATTTTTCCATATGAATTCCATGATTGCTTTATCTATTTCTACAAGCAATGCCTTTGGGATTTTGATTGGCATTGCATTAAACCTATATAGAACTTTTGGTAATATCGCCATTTTGATGATGTTAGTTCTGCCTATCCATGAACAGGGTATATTTTTCCATCTTCTAAGATCTTCTTCTACTTCTCTCTTTAGGGTTCTGTAGTTTTCATTGTATAAATCTTTCACTTCTTTTGTTAGGTTGATTCCCAAGTATTTTATTTTTTTTTGAGGATATTGTGAATGGAGTGGTTTTCCTCATTTCCATTTCAGAAGTTTTGTTGCTGATATACAAGAATGCCTTTGATTTATGCGTGTTGATTTTATATCCTGCTACTTTGCTGAATTCATTTATTAGTTCTAGTAGTTTTTTTGTAGACCCTTTTAGGTCTTCTATGTATAAAATCATGTCATCCGCAAATAATGATAATTTAAGTTCTTCTTTTCCAATTTTTATGCCTTTAATTTCTTTCGTCTGTCTAATTGCTCTGGCCAGTGTTTCGAGAACTATATTGAATAGAAGTGGTGATAGAGGGCATCCCTGTCTTGTTCCAGATTTTAGAGGGAATGCCTTCAATTTTTCACCATTCAGAATGATGCTAGCCTGAGGCTTAGCATAGATAGCTTTTACAATGTCAAGGTAATTTCCTGTTATCCCTAGTTTTTCTAATGTTTCGAACATCAAGGGATGCTGTACTTGTCAAATGCTTTTTCTGCATCCATCGAGATGATCATATGGTTCTTATCTTTAAGTCTATTGATGTGGTGAATAACATTTATTGATTTCCGTATATTGAACCATCCTTGCATCCCAGGGATGAATCCTACTTGATCATGGAGCACAATTTTTTTGATGTGCCTTTGTATCCGATTCGCCAGAATTTTATTGAGGATTTTTGCATCTAGGTTCATCAGGGTTATTGTTCTGAAGTTTTCTTTCTTTGATGTGTCTTTGTCTGGTTTCGGAATCAACGTGATGTTGGCCTCATAGAATGAATTTGGAAGAGCTCCCTCTTTTTCTATTTTCTGAAATAACTTGAAAAGTATTGGTATTAATTCTTCTTTAAAAGTTTTGTAAAACTCCGCTGTATACCCATCCGTTCCCGGGCTTTTCTTGGTGGGTAGTCTCTTGATTGCTTCTTCAATTTCATCCATTGGTATTGGTCTGTTCAAATTGTGTGTATCCTCCTGACTCAGTCTGGGCAAATCATATGTCTTAAGAAATTTATCGATGTCTTCACTATCTTCTATTTTATTGGAATATAGGTTTTCAAAATAATTTCTAATTGTCTTCTGAATTTCTGTAGCATCTGTTGTGATATTGCCTTTTTCATCCTGTATGTTAGTAATTTGAGTTCTCTCTCCTCTTCGTTAGCATGGCTAAGGGTCTGTCAATCTTGTTTATTTTTTCGAAGAACCAACTTTTAGTTTTGTTGATTTTTTCAATAGTTTCTTTTGTTTCAATTTTGTTGATTTCCACTCTGATTTTAATTATTTCTTGCCTTCTGCTGCATTTGCTGTTGTTTTGTTCATCCTTTTCTAGGGCTTTGAGATGAAGTGTGAGCTCATTTATTTGTTGGTTTTTCCTTTTTTTGAGGAATGACCTCCAGGCGATGATGGTTAGGGTAATAACAGGTTCGATTTCGGTTAGGAATCATTCTGCGCGATGAATAATGGTATTGGGAACATGCGATATTTATTAAATTATATTGGTAAAATATATGTATGAAAACAGAAATCTAGGATTTGAAGCCCAGAAGGGCATTAGGCCCTTGATTGGGATACGTAGTGTTGAATTAGGTTCTGCACAGATGTCTCAGATAAATCCATTTACAATGGCATAGGACCTTGTACATTGGATGATTGAATGAGGAAGAGAACATTCAGTCAAAAAGGGATAGTCGGTACGATTAGGTAGATAGTCGGTAGGTTTAGGAAGAAGAGTGAGTACAGGATTTGGACGGGAATTTCTTTAGCAATAGGCTTTCAGTTAGAGAGTGAATGTAAATGTCAGCACATATGAAAATTCAGTCACAATGATGAACTTTGAAAAATATGTAGAAAAGCAGATAATAATAGAGACTTTACAAAATCAGGCAAAGTATAAAGTGAGTGATAGGATTAGACATTTTGTACACTGTTGAGTTTGAATATATAATCTTAAGAAGAAACAAATATGCAGTGACCATTAGGATTGACATTTGAGAGCATTAGGAAACCTGGACATGGATGCTTTTAGTAATCCATGTTCACTTTCATTTTAGGCTTTGGTACAATTATAAGTGTGACCTTTGCATTTTTTGTCCAGAATATTACTGTCATAGAATGTATATGTGGATCATATGACATGAGCATTTCTTCAAGCATTTCTGGAAGTAATGTTTTCAAGACCTATAAATTACTATTGGGGGTAAAAGAGGTGTACCCTGTGTCCATGAATATAGACATAATGCATGAATAGACCACATTTTGAATAAATAATTTAACTGTTCCCACTTTAAATAATGGATTGAATTAATATATGAAATATTATAAGAAATCTTGTATTGATATAATATCATTCATTCCAACCAGTAATACATCTATATGTAATATTAGGGTTATGATTATCATGAAAGGTGTGTGAGTATTGCTTCAAAAGTGATCATAGAAATCTAAATTAATGTGTTTGGAAAGAAGTCTCATAAAAAGACCAGTCAAGAAACATGGAGGAATACATGTGATCTGAAGAAGAAAATGATTGAAAGTGAAACAAATGCCTATAAACTTGCGAACTTGTGGATGAAATATATATCCCATGATGTGAATAAATTGAAGAAATAGTAATGTACCAGTGTTGAATAAAATGAACATCCAAATACACATCATGTCCCATAGGAATCTACTTGCGTTGATGTTAAACTAGGTCAGTTACTGTAGAAATATTAGGATTTGTATGCACCATTCACTAAAGTTAGTTTTCAGTACTAAGAAACAAATATGTATATCAGGAGAATGAATATTTTGAGAAAACTCTTGAGAAAATTTGATTATAAATCCACATACTTGAATATGAATGAGTTAAGGGAGTGTATAATAAGACACATATTTCATATTTTGAAAAATCTGGAGAATATATATATATATATATATATATATATATATATATATATATATATATATATATACACACACACACAAACACACACAGACATTAAAAATAGCATAATATATGCTATATGAAATTCACCATGAAATTTATATCATCCAGAGATCCAAAAATATTTATTTTATTTAACATGGATTTATGTATAATGTTGTTCAACTAGGAAGCTCACGCATAGGTTGAATTTTCAGTTCTAAAGCGTTTAGGAGGAGTGATCTCTTAAAATTTGTATCTGCCAAGTCAGCCACTTCACAAAAATGTACGTGTGGTATCAGGTAAGATTCTATAATTGCATGTAAAAATACATGTGCTGAATAGACTACAGAGACAGGGAAACAGGAATTCACATATTTGTTAACTTTAAAACACATGGAGAAATATTTTAACAAATAATTGACTAGATTTATAACTCCTACCCTAAATAATGCAAAAGGCAATTCCACTATACACCATGCCTTCTCTGAACTGCTTGTATTTCTATTTTTTTTTGGTTTATTTTTCTCCATCTTATTAGGATTAGTTGTCAGAGTCTAGTAGGGTAAGTGTTAGTGTGAGGTATTCAGTATTTTGAAAGGAAAATTGGAAAATGAATCCAAAGTGTATGTAAATATGTGGTACACAAAAATCTTCCCACTCTCATCCAGAACAACGCCTTGACATTACAATCGCGCAGAGTAAGACACAATTAGAAGAGAAGAGTTAGAAAATCTGTGAATAAATATCTGGAATGGAATATGCTCAGGAGTTCACAACCTTGGAGGAGGTAGAGGAGATTCCAAAAGTAAGGGACAGTGTAATCATTCCAAAAACATGGAGCTCTGCTGGCGTAAAGACTTCTTGAGAAACTGCCTCTGAGGGTGGGCACTTGAAATATATGTTGTTGTCGGGAGCTTCAGCTTCGTTTGTAGCGAGACCATCAAATCAGCGTCTTCATCTATGTGACCTGGAGGACATGGTTTCTTATTTTCCCTGAACATGAGTCAGCAGTGCTGAATACTCTCTTTGTAGGTAAACTGTGGACACGAGGGGCTAAGTGTATCCACATGGGCCTGTGAAGCTATTTGGTCATTCTCCACTTTTCGTGGTGTTTCTTGCTGCTTCACTGGGATTTTGGTATTTGCTTCAAGAAATAAAAGAATTCAACTGTTACTCTGTGCGTGAGGGGGTTCTATCACGTGTGGTGGGTCAGGGTCTGCAGGAGAATGCACCTAACAGGCTTATATCCCACATAGTTGCCCCCTTGACCATAGCAACCTGATTCTAAATATTTCCCTAAAACCTCTGCATATAACAAGATGCCTTTACATTGAAGGGACTGCTGGCTGCACCACATCAGTCACAAGCCATTTGGAAGCCAAAGGCAGATCCACATGAACACACCGCAGATGTTTTATCACACACCTGCCCACCAATGCTCTAGGCCCACTCCTCAGCAGGCTCCAGCTTCCTGGCATCACTGTTCTGCACAATTTTTATGAAAACCAGTCAATCAAGGCACTGACTGTTATTCTTATGATCGGCCACAGGATATCCAAAGAATCTCCAGTGCCAACTTGTCATGGGAATTTTAAAAATTTCATGATATATTGACCTAGCCATTTTTCAAGGATGAAGTTGGAGGCATTCTGGAACTATTAAATGGTGAGGAAGCTCATTTCAATGAAATATCTGGAGATCTCTCACAGGAAAGACTTCCCAAAGAGTGGCCAAAAGGTCACATGAATCCAGGAACATTGAGGTCTACAATGTGAGGTCCATGTGTGTTTTGACTCTCAACAATGGTTGCCAAGTTTTTCAAACAAAATCATGTGATATCCTGGCTGAGATTTCCAGTGTTCTGTGAATAATTACCCTGGGCCTAGATCTCAGTTTCCAAGGGCGACTCTCATGCGTGGCCTCCTAAAATTCCAACACTATTCATGGCAATACTTCTCTGAGTTCAGTACGAGAACTCAGTCTTTATGCAGAATCCCACCAAAGTTCAAGCCAAGGTGGACCATGTAATCTCTACTAACCGCCACAAAAATGACTACAATTAAAACCAAAACACTCCCACATGGCCCTCATTTTCTTCCATACAGACACTCATCAAAACCTCTGGCTGGAGGTTTCCGTGAGGGGTGCAGCCCAAGACAGTGTCCAAAATAAGCTTCCTTGCCCCTCATTTGCCTAAAGTCAGGGTGGCCTGGACACCCTTCCTGTGAACTAAGAGTCATCAAATAGGCCTGCCGTTTATTTTGCTCTGCTTCTTAAATTTGAGGCCTACTGATGGTGGGATTTAGATTCCTCATGTGAATTGGAGTCATGAGAAAACCCAATCACCTATGGGCTAGAATCTGCAGGGCTTTGAAGAACTTATTTGACCCAAAGGAGGCCTATTCTCACTTAATGGAGGTCAGGAACCTTACCATGGAAGGAGAGAGACTTCATCCACAATGATTGCTCTTTTGGACATTTTGCTTTTGGATGCATACATGGGATCTCTCTTTAGATCCATCAGGTGCAGAGAATCTAAGCCACAGAATTACACAAGGCCAAGAGGCTGATTAAGACATATCCCTTTCCAAAGCAATTAAGCAAAGAGCCACAGTTGATGCCCCTTCATTTGCAGTTGAAAACTTTTCTTCAGGCTTCAAAAAGGGTGGCCTGAGGCAAAGACTTTCCTGACATTCAGGGCAACAGAACATTAGGTAAGGAAAAGGCCCAAAGCATGGTTTCTCCACTGAGTCTTTACTGGTCACACTGATATCTGAGTTTTCTGAGATGCTCGCCATGCCCTTCATTTAACCAACACATGGCCGTGTCACAGAGCTTGGAGGTGGTACATATCTTGGACACAAAACCATGAGCCTATTCTGGAGAGTGGCCAGAATTCAGGAAGCAAACAGTAACTTAGGAAGATAGCAGGTGTTGCCGGTCCATAAGGCAAGCCGCAGTCCATTCATAAATTGGGAAGGATGAATGCTGGGAAGCTTTCTACTAGACAAGACTCATCCATTGATGCATTCTCTTTGCTAATGTCTACAACCACTGACACAGTGAGATACACAGACATAGAAACACTCGCCTTTTCATACGACTTTCTGGAAACACTTTACTCCAAACCAAACAAACCGCCTTTCAGACATATTCTCAGAGCATGAGAAAAAAACCACAAACCCACACCCCCAGCCAGATAAGCACCTCCTTCCTCCAAGTAGGTTTGTAACTATCCGGAGTGTCCTCTGACTGATAGGCCATACTATGTTCCCCTGAAATGGCCTCACCTATCTCACATCTGGTGTCCATGGCCAATTCTGTGAAGTTGTCAGGAGCCAGCAGTTAGCCACTGCCTTCTTTCTCAGGAAAGGCCCCTCTTAAGAGCTTTCCTGTCATTTGTCCATTCTCACATCAGTAGATACCAAGAAAGACTGACTCTGTCCTTGTTATATCAAACAAGTGAGACCACTGGGTCTGGGACTGAGACAGGCTCTAGGTGCCTGGCTTCCTGGATCCCAAGTTCAGAAAGTGCCATGAACAAAAAAGTGAGGTGAGGTAACTTCTTTCAGGAACTGAATGAGGTTACTGCCTTGGCAACCAGTTTGTCCTAACACATGCATCCAAGTGTCCCATGACATGTAGGCTGACCGTATTTCTGTGACACTTTCACAAGTTAGAATGGTATATCAACCATAGGCACCTGGGAACAGCTCTCCACACAGGCCTCATTTGGTCCATCTTCTCTAGATTAAGAAGAGAGAGGCTGATTCAGACAAAAGCCTTCATCCTGACCAGGTTGTTTGGCATGGAAGATGACTTTTGATCTCTCAGGACCTTCATACCTGCCTACATCTTCTCCAGGGATCAATTCTGCATGGACCTTTGAGGTTCTCAGCAGGTGGACAATCCCCTACTTTCCTGTATTGTAAGACCAACTCTGTCCCTGCTCTTTTGTAAATGTAGATTGAGGGAACAGTTTATGGTTAGGGTTAATTACATGTTTGTTTTGGGTTAGGAATCATTTTGCTGGATGAATAATGGTATTGGGAATCTGTGATATATATAAGAACATAGAGTTGAAAAATATGTATGAAAACAGAAATGTAGTAAGATTTAAAGTCCATATTGGCATTGGGCCTTTGATTTGGATACTTAGCTTTGAATTACGTTCTGCAGTGATGTCTCAGATAAATTGATTATCAATGACATAGGACCTTGTACCTTGGATGATAGATTGTAGAAAAGAACATCCACTCAAACAGGGATAGTCCATAGGATTAGGAAGATAGTCGGTAGGTTTTGCAAGAAGTGTGAGTAAAGGATATGGACCAAAAGTTCTTTATCAATAGGGTTTCGGTAATAGAATGAAGGTCAATGTCAGCACATGTGAAGAGTCAGTCACATAGGTAAACTGGGGAAAATATGTAGGAAAGGAAACATCAATAGAGACAGTAGGAAATCAGGCAAAGTATAAAGTGAGTGATAGGATTAGACATTTTAACAGGGTTGATGTTGACTATATAATCTTCGAAGAAACAAATATGTAGTCACCAATAGGATGGACATTTGAGAGAATTAGGCAACCTAGACATCAATGTTTTTAGTAATCCATGCTCCCATTCAATTTAGGCTTTTGTACAAACATATGTGTGATCTTTGCATTTTGTATCCAAAATAGTACTGTGATAAAATGTATAGGTAGATCAGGTGACATAAGTATTTTTTCCACCATTTCAGGGAGCAATATTTTGAAGATGTATAAATTAGTATTGCGGGTACAAAGAGGTGTACCCTGTGTGTATGAATATAGAGATAATGCATGAATAGATGATACTGTGAATAAATAATATAACTGATTCCACTTTAAATAATGGATTAAATTGATATCTTAAAATTTACAAGAAATCTTATATTGATACACAGTCATTCATTCCTATCAGTTATACATCTAATGGTAATATGAGGGTTATGGTTTGTCATTAAGGGTGTGTGAGTTTTGCTTCAAAAGTAATTATGGAAATCGAAAATAATGTGTTTGTAAAGAAGTCTCATGAAGAGACTAGTCAAGAAACATGGAGGAATACGTGTGTTCTGAAGCAGGAAGTAATTGAAAGTGAAACAAATTGATATAAATTAGCGAACTTGTGGATGAAATATATATCCCATGATGTGCATAAACTGAAGAAATAGTAATGTACCAGTGTTGAATACAAATGAACGTCAAAATACATATCATGTCCCATAGGAATCTACTTGCATTGATGTTAAACTTGGTGAGTAACTGTAGAAATATTAGGATTTGTATGCATCATTCACTGAAGTTAGTTTTCAGTACTAGGAAACAAATATGTATTTCAGGTGGATGAATATTTCTGAGAATAATCTTGTGAAAAGTTGATAATAAATCCACATACATGAACATGAATAAATTTTGGGAGTGTATAATAAGACACATATATTTCATATTTTCAAAAATCTGGAGAGTGTGTATATATATATATATATATATATATATATATATATAGATAGATAGATAGATAGATAGATAGATATAGATATAGATATAGATATAGATATATATAGATATATAGATATATAGATATATAGATATATATAGATACATATATATACATATGCCTATATATATATATACACACACACACACTCACACAGACATTAAAAAGTAGCAATATATATGCCAATCGAAATTTATTACGAAATATATATAATCCACACATCCCAAAATATACTTTTTACTGAACATGGATTTATATATAATTTTGTTCAGCTAGTAAGGTCACCAATAGTTTGAATTTTCAGTTCCAACAGCATTAAGAGGAGTGATCTCTTCTCACAATTTGCATCTGCCAAGTCAGCAACCTCTCAAGTATATACATGTGATACCAGGTAGGATTCTATATGTGCATATAAAAACACATGTGCTGAATAGGCCACAGAGAAAGGGAGAGAGGAATTCACATATTTGTTAACTTTAAAAACACATGGAGAACTTTTTTAATTAAAAATTGAGTAGATTTATAATTCCTAGCCTATATAATGCAAAAGGCAAGTCCAATAATACAACATGACTCCTCTGAACTGCTTGTATTTCTATTCTGTTTTGGTTATTATTCTCCATCATGTTAGGATTAGTAGTCAGAGTCTAGTGGGGTATGTGTTAGTGTCCAAAATAAGCTCTCTTACCCCTCATTTGCCTAAAGTCATGGGGGCCTGGACACCCTGCATTTGAACCAGGAGTGATAAAATAGGACTGCAGTTAATACTGCTCTGCTTCTCCATTTTGAAGCCTACTGACTGTCAGGTATAGATTCTTTATGTGATTTGGAATAATGAGAAAACCCAAGCACTTCTTTAGGGCTTTGAAGATTTCATTTGAACCAAATGATCCCTATTCTCACTTGATGTAGGTCAGGAACATAACAAAGGAAGGCAAGACACTTCATCCACCATAACTGATCTTTTTGCCATTTTGGTTTGGATGCACACATGGGATCTTTCTTTAGATCCATCAGGTGCTGAGAATCTAAGCCACAACCTCACACAGGTCCAAGAGGCTGATTAAGACACATCCATTTCCAAAGAAACTAAGCAAAGAGCCACAGGTGATGACCATTCATTTTCATTTGAAAACTGTTTTCTTCAGGCTTCACAAAGGGGTGGCCTGAGGCAAAGACCTTCCTGACATTCAGGGCAACAGAAACATAGGTAAGAGAATGGCCCAAAGCAGGGTTTCTCCACTGAGAATTTCCTGGTCACACTGATATCTGAGTTTTCTGAGATGCTCGCCATTCCTTACCGCTATCCAGTACATGGCCATGTAACAGAGCTTGGAGGTGGTACATATCTTGGACACAAAACCATGAGCCTATTCTGCAGAGTTGCCAGAATTCAGGAAGAAAACAGGAACTTAGGAAGATAGTAGGTGTTGTCCCTCCATAAGGCAAGCTGCAGTTCATTCATAAATTGGGCAGGATGAATGCTGGGAAGCTTTCTACAAGACAAGACATATCCATTGATGCATTCTCTTTTCTAATGTCTACAACCACGGACACAGTGGGATACACAGGCATAGAATCACTCACCTTGTCAAAAGACTTACTAGAAACAGTCCATTCCAAACCAAACAAACTGTCTTTCCTACCTATTCTCAGAACATGAGACAAAACCACAAACTGACACTCACACTCACAAAGGCATCTCCTTCCTGCAAGTAGGTCTCTGACTATCTGGAGTGTCCTCTGTCTGTTGGGCCGTATTATGTTCCAATGAAATGTCCTGTCCTGTCTCAGATCTGTCTCCTTTGCAAACTCTGTGAAGTTCTCAGGAGCCAGCGGTGAGCCACTACCTGCTTTCTCAGGAAAGGCCCCTCTTCAGATCTGTCCTGGCATTTGGCAATCCTCACATTAGTAGATACCAAGAAATACTGACTCTGTCCTTGGTACATCCAAACAAGTGAGCCCACTGGGATTGGGACTGGGACTGGCTCTGGCAGCCTGGCATCTTGGATCCCAAGTTCAGAGAGTTACATCACCAAGGAAGTGAGGTAGGTCACTTTCTTCAGGAAATGTATGAGGTCACTACCTTGGCAATCACTTTGTTTTAACATTTGCTTCCAAGGGTCCCATGAGATAGAGGCTGCCCCTACTTTCGGTGACAAGTTCACAAGATAGAATGGTATAACAAACATAGGCGCCTGGGAACATCTCCCCACACAGGACTGGTTTAGTCCATCTTCTCTACATTTAGATAGAGAGACTGATTCAGACACATCCCTTCATCCTGACAAGGGGGTTTGCCATGCAAGATGACTTTTGCTCTCTCAACTCCTTCATAGCTGCCTACGTCTTCTCCAGGGATCATTTCTGCATGGACCTTTGAGGATCTCAGCAGGTTTAAGAACCCCTACATTCCTGTATTGTAAAAGCAACTCTGTCCCTGCTCTTCTGTAAAGTTTGATTCAGGGAAGAGTGTATGGTTACGGTTAATAAAAGTTCAATTTGGGTTAAGAAACATTCCACGGCATGAATAATGGTATTGGGAACCTGTAATATTTACAAGAATGTAAAAGTGAAATATAAGAATGAAAACAGAAATCTAGGTAAGATTTGAAGCCCAGAAGGGCATTGGGCCCTTGATTGGGATACTTAGCTTTGAATTATGTTCTGCAGAAATGTCTCAGATAAATCAATGTTCAATGGCATAGGACTTTGTACCTTGAATGATGGAATGTCAAAGAGAACTTCTAGTCAAGAAGGGATAGTCGGTATTATTAGAAAGATAGTCTGTAGGTTTAGAACTAAGAGTGAGTATAGGATTTGGACCAAAAGTTCTTTTGCAATAGGGTTTCTGGTAGAGATTGAATGTAAATGTGAGCACATGTGAAGAGTCAGTCACAATGATAAGCTGGGGAAAATATGTAGGAAAGCAGATATCAATAGAGACATTAGGAAATCAGGCAAATGAAAAAGTGAGTGATAAGATTAGACATTTTCAACGGGCTTGAGGTTGAATATATAATCTTAGGAAGAAACAAATATGTAGTCAAGAATAGGATTCACATTTGAGAGCATTAGGCAAACTGGACATGGAAGTTTTTAGTAATCCATGTTCACTTTCCATTTAGGTTTGGTAAAATCATAAGTGTCACCGTTGCGTTTTGTGTCCAGAATATTACTGTGATAAAATGTATATGTAAATCAGGTGACATGTGCATTTCTTCCACCATTTCTGGGAGCAATATTTTGAAGACGTATAAATTAGTATTGGGGGTACAAAGAGGTGTATCCTGTGTCTATGAATATAGAGATAATGCATGAAAAGACCATACTGTGAATAAATAATATAACTGGTTCCACTTTAAATAATGGATTTAATTGATATCTGAAACTAAGTAAGAAATCTTATATTGATATACAATCATTCATTCCAGCTAGTTGTACATCTAATGGTAATACTAGGGTTTGGTTTATCATGACGGGTGTATGAGTTTTGCTTCAAATGTGATAATGGAAATCGAAAATAATGAGTTTGGAAAGAAGTCTCATGAAAAGAGCAGTCAAGAAACATAGAGAAATACATGTGTTCTGAAGCAGGAAGTGACTGAAAGTGAAACAAATGCGTATAAATTAGCGAACTTGTGGATGAAATATATATCCTATGATGTGCATAAACTGAAGAAATAGTAATGTTCCAGTGTTGAATAAAAATGAATGTCAAAATACACATCATGTCCCATAGGAATCTACTAGCCTTGATATTAAACTGGGTCAGTTACTATAGAAATATTAGATTTTTTTTTGGTGTTATAATAGAATTTATTTTACCACTAGCATGCCACAGAATGTTGAGGAAAGAGCAATGGATTTTTAGTTATCGCACTAATAATCTAACATTTAATGACTCTTTTGGATAGTCTAGAAATTACATAAGGCTATGTAACATAATTTTTTTAATTTAACATCCATAAAAGCTTGGAGTTTTGGTAATATTTCTACTTTTTTATTTTTAATTTTTTCAGTTGTGATTGACCTTCATTTTGTTTATTTGTATGTGGTGCTTACAATAGAACCCAGTGTCCCACACATGCTAGAAAAGCATGTTACCACTGAACCACAAACCCAGCCCCTCCACTTTTATCTTTACATCGAACATGCCTCTCCCTCATCTTTACTCACTTTCTTCCTCATTTTCCCCCTTCTCTCTCTTGCTTTTTCGTTTTCCTTTCATATCTGTTTTTCTCTCATGTCATTACAAACAGTAGTATGCTATAAAATTTAAATTTAAGACTGTTTTTTATAGTCATTGTTCTTTTCTTGAGAAAATTTAATAATTATAATCACCTGATAGATATATTAAAATAAATTTTTATACATATGTATCTATATTCATGCATATGCATTACATATTATATATATATACATACATATACATTTAAAAGTACTTTGATTAGCCTGTTAAAAATAATATAGACCAAAACTTTCTTAATTCTCAAGCCTTCCAGAATTAACATCTTACAGTGAAAATCAAATAAACATATTTAAATAAACAGGTATCATTCTTTTTATCAATACTGATAATTTAAGGTTTTATATCACATTAAGCTATAATACGGCATATTAAATCTTATGAATTAGAAAAAGTTTTTTGAATAACCTATTATTTAAGGACCATATGCACTGACATTTTAAAGGCTTTCTTGTGATTTCAATTTCTATCAATTGTGTATTAATTGCCAAATGCTTATTTTAGTACTTTTCATATTCATAATTGATATAAAGTCAATTGTTTAATTCTTCTTGTAAATAATTACTTATTACAGTAGGGACATTATTAATAATTCTAAATCTGTATAAGAAAATAGTACAAAGATATTTTCATGCAAAATTAAGAATAATTGTGTGCTCTAAATGTCTGATTGTTGATACATATAACAAAGAGCTTTTGATGAGTCTCTTCCCCAGTAAAACATAAAATGCAAAGATATTGTTGGGTATATATGTGCAAATAAAGATAAAGAAAATACACATTATCAACTAGAAACTATTAAATAAAAGGTGAAAACAACAATCCAACACATTGTACGAATTTGTCAGATGAGGTAGTATTCTGGAAGAATAGCCTAAGACTAGACCTGGTCCATGACAAAATATTCACGAAAAAAAATGAAATATGAAAAATATAGAAAATGCTATGAATTTTTCATGAAGGTAGGTGAATTATCCTTTAATCTCAATTTATGTGCATTTTCAAAAGCCAATTTCCTGGTAAAATAAATTTGTGATAGTTACAACTAAACGAAACAAAGTTTCTGCTTAGCAAAATGAATGCATCTCAACCCATTTTTAGCTGATTTCTTCCCTCTCAATTTTAAACGGTTATTTATTTATTTATTTCTATTGGTTGTTCCAAACATTACAAAGCTCATGATATATCATCTTTGATACATTTGACTCAAATGGGTTATGAACTCCCATTTTTTCCACAAATATGAATTTCAGAATCACATTGGTTACACATTCACATTTTTGAACAATAGCATATTAGTGACTGTTGTATTCTGCGACCTTTCCTATCCCCCACTATCCCCCCTCCCCTCCCCTCCCATCTTCCCTCTCTACCTCATCTGCTGTTGTTCAATTCTCTCCATTGTTTCCCCCCCATTTCCCCTCAAATCCTCTTATATGTAATTTTGTGTAACATTGAGGGTCTCCTACTATTTCCATATGCTTTCCCTTCTCTCTCCCTTTCTCTCCCCCAACTCGTCTTTGTTTAATGATAAACTTTTCCTCATGCTCTTCCTCGATGTTCTGTTCTTAGTTGATCTTTTAATATCAAAGAAGACATTTGGCATTTGTTTTTTTAAGGATTGGCTAGCTTCGCCTAGCATAATCTGCTCTAATGCCATCCATTTCCATGCAAATTCAATGATTTTGTCATTTTTTAATGAAGAGTAATACTCCATTTTGTATAAAAGCCACATTTTTTTATCCATTCATTTATTGAAGGGCATCTAGGTTGGTTCCACAGTCTAGCTATTGTGAATTGTGCAGCTATGATCATTGATGTGGCAGTATCTCTACAGTACGCTCTTTTAAGATCCTCAGGAAATAGTTCGAGAAGGGTGATAGCTGGGTCAAATGGTGGATCCATTCCCAGCTTTCCCAGGTATCACCATAGTACTTTCCAAATTGGCCTCACCAATTTGCAGTCCCACCAGCAGTGTACAAGTGTACCCTTTTCCCCACATTCTCACCAACACTTATTTTGTTTGACTTCATAATGGCTGCCGATCTTACTGGAGTGAGATGGTATCATAGGGTGGTTTTGATTTGAATTGCTCTGACTGCTAGAGATAGTGAGCATTTTTTCATGTACTTGTTCATTGATTGAATGTCCTCCTCTGTGAAGTGTCTGTTCAGGTCCTTGGCCCATTTGTTGATTGGGTTATTTGTTATCTTATTGTTTAATTTTTTTGAGTTCTTTGTATATTCTGGATATTAGGGCTCTATCTGAAGTGTGAGGGGTAAAAATTTGTTCCCAGGATGTAGGCTCTCTATTTACCTCTCTTATTGTTTCTCTTGCTGAGAAAAAAAAAATTAGTTTAAGTGAGTCCCATTTGTTTATTCTTGTTATTAACTCTTTGGCTATGAGCATCCTATTAAAGAATGTGGAGCCCGACCCCACAGTATGTAGATCGTAGCCAACTTTTTCTTCTATTAGACGCAGTGTCTCTGATTTGATATCTAGCTCCTGGATCCATTTTGAGTTAACTTTTTGCATGGTGAGAGAAAGGGATTCAGTTTCATTTTGTTGCATATGGATTTCCAATTTTCCCAGCACCATTTGTTGAAGATGCTATCTTTCCTCCATTGCATGTTTTTAGCCCCTTTATCAAATATAAGAAAGTTGTAATTTTGTGGATTGGTTTCTGTGTCCTCTATTCTATACCACTGGTCCAGCTGCCTGTTTTGGTACCAGTACCACGATGTTTTTATTACTATTGCTTTGTAGTACAGTTTGAACTCTTGTATCGCTATACCTCCAGATTCACACTTCCTGCTTAGAATTGCTTTTGGTATTCAGGGTCTTTTGTTTTTCCATATGAATTTCATGATTGCTTTATCATTTCTACAATAAATGCCGTTGGGATTTTTATTGGCACCGATTTAAACCTGTAGAGAACTTTGGGTAATATCAACATTTTGATGATGTTAATTCTGCCTATCCATGAACAAAGTACATTTTTCCATCTTCTAAGATCTTTTTCTATCTCTCTCTTTAGGGTTCTGTAGTTTTCATTATATAAATCTTTCACCTCTTTCGTTAGGATGATTCCCAAGTATCTTATATTCTTTGTGGATATAGTGAATGGAGTGGTTTTCCTCATTTCAATTTCAGAAGTTTTTCTGCTGATATACAGGAATGCCTTTGATTAATGCGTGTTGACTTTATATCTTGCCACTTTGCTGAATTCATTTATTAACTCTAGCAGTTGTTTGTAGACCCTTTTGAGTCTGTTAAATATATTATCATGTCATCTGAAAATAGCGATAATTTAAGTTCTTCTTTTCCTATTTTCATGT
The DNA here is from genome assembly GCF_048772815.1 of Callospermophilus lateralis. NCBI lineage: Eukaryota > Metazoa > Chordata > Mammalia > Rodentia > Sciuridae > Callospermophilus > Callospermophilus lateralis. The sequence continues at coordinate 344,584 of NW_027515591.1, forward strand.
CTTTAATTTCTTTTGTCTGTCTAATTGCTCTGGCTAGTATTTCAAGAACTAAATCGAATAGAAGTGGTGATAGAGGGCATCCCTGTCTTGTTCCAGATTTTAGAGGGAATGCCTTCAGTTTTTCTCCATTTACGATGATGCTAGCCTGAGGTTTAGCATATATAGCTTTTACAATGTTGAGGTAAGTTCCTGTTATCCCTAGTTTTTCTAGTGTTTTGAACATAAAGGGAGGCTGAACTTTGTCGAATGTTTTTTCTGCATCTATCAAGATGATCATATGGTTCTTGTCTTTAAGTCTATTGATGTGGTGAATAGCATTTATGGATTTCCGTATATTGAACTAGCCTTGCATCCCTGGGATGAATCCTACTTGATCATGGTGCACAATTTTTTGATATGCTTTTGTATTACATTCACCAGGATTTTATTGAGAATTTTTGCATCCTAGTTTATTAGAGATATTGGTCTGTAGTTTTGTTTCTTTGAAGTGTTTTTGTCTGGTTTCGGGATCAGGGTGATTTTGGCCTCATAGAATGAATTTGAAAGAGCACCTTCATTTTCTATTTCTTGAAATAGCTTGAAAAGTATTGGTATTAATTCTTCTTTTAAGGTTTTGTAGAGCTCCGCTCTATACCCATCCGCTCCAGGGCTTTTTTTGGTTCGTAGTCTTTTGATGGCTTCTTGTATTTCTTCCTTTGTTATTGGTCTGTTTAAATTGTGTTTGTCTTCCTGACTCAATCTTGGCACATCGTATGACTTAAGAAATTTATTGATATCTTCACTATCTTCTATTTCATTTGAATATAGGGTTTCAAAATACTTTCTAATTATCTTCTGTATTTCTGTAGTGTCTGTTATGATAATGCCTTTTTCATGCCGTATGTTAGTAATTTGAGTTCTCATTCTTCTTCTCTTTGTTAGCATGGCTAAGGGCCTGTCGATCTTATTTATGTTTTCAAAGAACCAACCTTTAGTTTTATCAATTTTTTCAATGTTTTTTTTTGTTTCAATTTCGTTGATTTCTGCTCTAATTTTAATTATTTCTTGTCTTCTACTACATTTACTGTTGTTTTTCTTTTCTTTTTCTAGGTTTTTGAAGTGTAGTGTGAGTTCATTTATTTTATTTTATTTTATTTTTTTGAGGAAAGAACTCCAAGAAATGAATTTCCCTCTTAAAACTGCTTTCATTGTGTCCCATAGATTCCAGTATGTTGTGTCTGTATTGTCATTTGTCTATAAGAATTTTTTATATCCTCCTCTATGTCTTCTGTAACCCATTGATCATTCAGTAGAATATTGTTCATTTTTCCATATGATGTAGGATTTTTCCTTCCTTCTTTTATCATTTATTTCCAGTTTCATTCCAATATGATCAGATATGGTGCATGGTATTATCTCCAAGCCTTTATATTTACTAAGGGTTGCCCTATGGCATAATATATGAACTATCTTTGAGTAGGATCCTTGTGTTGCTGAGAAGAACGTGTATCCACTTGAGGATGGTTGATATATTCTATATATGTTGGTTAAGCCTAGGTTATTTATTGTGCTGTTGAATTCCATAGTTTCTTTATTCAGTTTTTGTCTAGAGGATCTTTCTAATGGCGAGATCAGTGTGTTGAAGTCACCCGTAGTTATTGTGTTGTAGTCTATTTGACTCTTGAACTTGAGGAGAGTTTGTTTCATGAGCGTTGCAGCTCAATTGTTTGGTGCATACAAATTGATAATTGTTATGTCTTGTTGGTGGATGGTTCCTTTTAACAGTACATAGTGTCCTTCGTTATCCCTTTTTATTAACGTAGGTTTGAAATTGATTTTATTTGATATGAGTATGGCTACTCCTTCTTGCTTCCGAGGGCCATGTGAGTGGTATGATTTATCCCAACCTTTTACTTTCAGCCTGTGTATGTCTTTACCTATCATATGAGTCTCCTGAAGGCAGCAGACTGTAGGATTTGTTTTTTTGATTCAGGTTACTAACCTATGTCTCTTGATTGGTGAGTTTATGCCATTAACATTTAAGGTTACAATTGAAATATGATTTTTACTTTCATTCATGTTTATTTATTTATTTATTTTTAGTTTGGCTAGTTTTTACTTTTTGGTTATTTTTCTCCCCCTTTACTGAGATACCTCCTGCTGTTAGTTTGGGGCACTATTTATCAATTCCTCTTCTTCTAGTATTTTGCTCAAATGCTTTGCAGTGCTGGTGTTCTTTCTGCAAATTCTTTTAGCTTTTGTTTATCGTGAAAGACACTAATTTCATTGTCAAATCCCAAACTTAATTTTGATGGATACAGTACTCTTGGTTGGAATCCATTATTTTTCAGCGTTTGAAATACATTGTTCCAGGATCTACTCGCTTTCAAAGTTTGTGATGAAAATTCAGTCGTTAACCTAATTGGTTTACCCCAGAATGTAATCTGCCTCATTTCTCTTTTAGCTTTTAATATTCTCTCCTTGTTCTGTATGTTAGCTATCTTGATAATTCTATGTCTTGGAGTTGGTCTATTATGGTTTTGAATGTTTGAGGTCATGTAGGCTTCAAGGATTTGGCAATCCATTCCATCTTTTATCTCTGGGAAGTTTTCTAGAATTATTTCATTTAATATGTTGTCCATTCCTTTGGTTTGAATCTCTATGCCTTCTTCTATCCTGATGACTCTCAAATTTGTTTTTTTATGACATCCCATATCTCTTAAATAGATTGCTCATGGGATATAAGCATCTTTTCTGTGTTCACTATATTCTTTTCAAGTTGATAAACTTTGTCTTCATTATCTGATCTTCTGACTTCTACTTAATCTAGTCTATTTACAATATTCTCGTTTGAGTTTTTAATGTGGTTTATATTTTTCTGCATTCCTAGGATTACTGGTTGATTTTTTTAAGAACTCTGTCTTTTGGTAAAGCTCCTTCTTTGCCATTTGAATTTGTTTGTTTAATTCATTTTGAAAATATTCTTTTATTGCTTGGACTTGCTGCCTCATGTCTTCTCTAATATTTCTTTCCATCTGAGTTAGGGATGCATTGAGTTTTTTCCCTATCCCTGTTTCTGATGATTCTAGGTCCTCCTGTAGAATTAAGTTGTCCGGCATTATTTGTACACCTTTTTCCCTTGTTTTTTCATGAAGTTCACATTACTTTCCAGCTCTGTTTGATTGCTGTGTTTCTGCTCTCTTCTATATATTTGTTTTGGTTTTATATATCTCTATTGTAGCTCCTTTATGTTGGTAGACTGTGCATGCTAAAGTGGATTCCACTGGGAAGGAATTCCGACGGCCGAGCTCCAATGATGTCACCTCTCTGCTATGGTGGGCCCCAGGCTCTTTGCCCGGGTGTTCGCATGGGGGTGTGGGACTGTACTGTCTCTGTTTGTTTTCAGCTCCTGGTCACGGGTGTGCAGGCGGTCACAAGCTGTCCAGTCACGCAGTCAGCGGGTGGGCTGTCATCGGCGGTTGTGCGATCTCTAGCCACCCATTAGGGCAGGCATATGGCAGGTGATTGGTCGCTGGTGGGCAGGCGGTCTCCAGCCGTCCAGTTGCACCTGCAGCGGGCCGGCTGTTGCCGGCGGGCGAGCGTTCTCCAGGCGCCCAGTCACGCGGGCCTGGCCTCTAGTCCCCTGGTTTCTCCTGCTAGTCCTGGTTTCTCTTGCTACACCAGTTTTCCCCTGAGTAATGCCCTCGGCAGCTCAAACTGTACTCTGGCCTGCCGTTTCTTGGGTGTGGATTGTGTCTATTGGGAACCCCAGCACTCTATTGTTTTTTTTTTTTTTTCCGTTTGCCCCTTCCCCATCGCTGGCTAGACAGATTTTGTTTTCACCACTGATGGGAGGGGGAGTAGAAGGTCAGGTGCCTCTAGTTTCCCCCCCATCTTTATTCAGGCTCTCTCTGATAATCCCTCCCCTGGAAAGCTTAGGAAAGATTTTATGCAAATATCCTACTGTATGGGAGATGAGCGGAAAACACACAACTGTTTTATTGTTGCAATCTGTCGGAGAGTGGCGGTGGTTACTTCAGCTCTCCAAGATGGTTGCCGTTAATTTCCTTGGTGGAGTTTCCGTTGTGGGGGATAGAACAGTAGCGCTTCCTTCCCTGACTGAGATCCCGAACTCCGCCTGGGGCTCAGTGGGGGGTCAGCCGGCAGGATTCCACAGAATCTGCAGCAACGTTTCTCCCTGGATGCTAGTCGCTTCTCGGTGGTGCCCCGACGTCTGTAGCCACGGGGCGGGCCGCACGGATCAGTAAGCCCGGATCTCCGGTTGCATATTCAGCTCACGTTTGAGACTCAATTACCGGACCTCGTTGGTGGAAATCATTCTTTTAGGTTTCGGTGCACACTCATTTTTCTATAAGATCCTAACAAGATAGTCTTTTGTCATTTTAACTCGTTATTCACCTGCAATGTGGCGTGGTACACTGGGTGTGATGCACTCTATTCGCGGCCAACTTGCAATGTCGAAATATTATGTTTTGTATGCACCATTTACTGAAGATAGATTTCAGTACTAGGCAACCAATATGTAATTCAGGTTGATGAATATTTCTGAGAATTATCTTTTGAAAAGTTGATTATAAATCCACATTCATGATATGAATGAATTTGGGGAGTGCACAATAAGGCACATATATTTCATATTTTGAAAAATCTTGAGAGTATATATATATATATATATATATATATATATATATACACAGAGAGACATTACAATGTAGCATTATGTATGCCAACGGAAATTTATCGTGAAATACATATCATCCAGAGATCCAAAAATATTAATTTTACTGAACATGGATTTATGTATAATGTTGTTCAAATAGGAGGCTCAGCCATAGGTTGAATTTTCAGTTTCAACAGCATTTAGGAGGAGTGATATCTTCTCACAATTTGTATCTGCCAAGTCAGCCACCTCACAAAAATGTACGTGTAATACTAGGTAGGATTCTATATATGCATATAAAAATACATTTGCTGACTAGGCTACAGAGAAAGGGAGACATAAATTCACATGTTTGTTAACTTTAAAAACACATGGAGAACTATTTCAACAAAAAAATTGACTAGATTTATAACTCCTACCCTATGTAATGCAAAAGGCAAGTCCAAGAATACCAAACATGCCTCCTCTTAACTGCTTGTATTTCTATTCTGATTGGGTTATTATTTTCCATGATATTACGATTAGTAGTCAGAGTCTAGTAGGGTAGGGGTTAGTGTCAGGGATTCAGTATTTCAAATGGAAAATTGGAAAATGAATCCAATGTGTATGTAAATATGTGCTACACAAAAATGTTCCCACTCTCATCAAGAACTATGGCTTGACATTACTTTTGCCCCAAGTAAGACACAATTAGAGGAGAAGTGTTAGAAAATCTGTGAATATATATCTGGAATGGAATATGCTCAGTAGTTCACAACACTGGAGGTGGTAGAGGAGTTCCCAAAAGTAAGGGATAGGGTGAACACTCCACAAACATGGAGCTCTGCTGGCCTAAAGACTTCTTGAAGAACTGCCTCTGAGGTTGGGCACCTGAAAAATATGTTGTTTTCTGGAGCTTTAGCTTCATTTGTAGTGAGACCATCAAAGCTGGGTCTACATCTATGTGACCTGGAGGACATGGTTTCTTATTTTCCAGTGAAGATGAGCCAGCAGTGCTGAATTTGCTCTTTGTAGGTAAACTGTGACCACTGGGGACTAAGTGTCTCCCCATGTGGACTGTGAAGCCATTTGGTCATCCTCCAAATTTCATGGTGTTTCTTGCTGCTACACTGGGAGTTTGCTATTTGATTCAAAAATACAAGGAGTTCTAGTGGGTCACAGTGCTGGATGGAGTTCTGTCACATGTGGTGGGTCAGTTTCTGCAGGAGAATGCACCAAACATACTTCTAGCCCACATATATTGCCCCATTGACCATAGCAACTTGATTCTGAACATTGCCCTGAAATCTCTCAGTATTACAAGATGCCTTTATATAGAAGGGACTGCTTGCTGCACCATGTCAGTCACAAGCCATATGGAAGCCAATGGAAGATCCACAGGCCCCACCACAGATGTTTTATCATACACCTGACCACCACGGCTCTAGGCCCACTACTCAGCAGGCTCCAACTTATTGGCATCTCTGTTCTACACGATTTTCATGAAACCGAGTCAATCAAAGCACTGTCTGGTATACTCATGATCAGCAACAGGACATCCAAAGGTCCTCCATTGCCACCTGGTCATGGGAAATTCAAAAATTTTATGGTATTTTTGTAGCCATTTTTCAATGATGATGTTGGAGGCACTGTGGGTTAAAATTCACTCCAGAACCATTAAATGTAGAGGAAGCACATTTCAATGAAAGCTTTGGAGAATTCTCACAGGCAAGGCTTCTCAAAAAGTGGCCAAATGGTCACATGAAGCCAGTCCCATTGAGGTCTACAATGAGGTCCATGTGTGTTTCGACTCTCAAATATGGCTGACAAGTCTTTCAGAATAAAATCACGTGATATCTTGGCTGTGATTCCCAGTGCTCTGTTGAAAGCCACCCTGCACATAGATCTCAGTTTTCAAGGGGGACTCTCATGCATGGCCTCCGAAAATCCCAACGCAATTCATGGCAATAATTCTCTGAGTTCAGTTCCAGAACTCAGTCTCTAAGGGGAATCACACCAGAGTTCATGTAAAGGTGGACCCAGTCATGTCTTCCAAACACCAAACAAATGGCCACAATTAAAACCAAAACACTCCCACATGGCCCTCATGATCTTTCATATAGACACTCATCATAACCTCTGGCTGGATGTTTCCATGAGGGGCGAAACACAAGACAGTCTCCAAAATAATCTCCCTTGCCCCTTAATGGCCTAAAATCAGGGTTGCCTGGACACACTTCCTGTGAACTAGGAGTGATCAAATAGGCCTGCTGTTAATACTTCTCTGCTTCTCCAATTTGAGGCCTACTGACTGTGGGGTTTATTTTTTTATGTGAATTGGAGTCATTATAAAACCCAAGCACATATCGGCTAGCTTCTGCAGGGCTTTGAAGAAATCATTTGACCCAAAGGATCCTTATTCTCACTTGATGGAGGTCAGGAACCTAAAAGAGGAAGGGGAGAGACTTCATCCACAATGACTGATCTTTTGGCAATTATGGTTTTGGATGCACACATGGGATCATTTTTAGATCCATCAGCTGCTGAGAATCAAAGTCACAGCCACATACAAGGCCAAGAGTCTAATTAAGACACATCCCTTTCCAAAGCAACTAAGAAAGAGCCACAAGTGATGCCCATTCATTTCCATTTGAAACCTGTTTTCTTCAGGCTTCACAAAGGGGTGGCCTGAAACAAAGACCTTCCTGACATTCAGGGCAACAGAACAATAGGTAAGCAAAGCAGGGTTTCTCCACTGAGACTTTATTGATCACACTGATATCTGAGTTTTCTGAGATGCTCGCCATTCCCTTCAGCTATCCAGTACATGGCCATGTAACAGGGTTTGGAAATGGTACATATATTGGACACAAAACCATGAGCCTATTCTGTAGAGTGGCCAGAATTCAGGAAGAACGCACGAACTTTGGAAGATAGCGCGTGTTGCCCATCGATAAGGCAAGCCAAAATCCATTCATCAATTTGGCAGAATAAATGATGGGAAGCTTTCTACTAGACAGGACACATCAATTGATGCATTATCTTTTCTAATGTCTATAACCATGGACACAGTGGGATACACAGACATAGAAACACTCGCGTTGTCAAATGACTTACTAGAAACAGTTCACTCAAAACCAAACAAACCGCCTTTTCTATCTATTCTCAGAACATGAGGCAAATCCATAAACACACAGCGACACCCACAGAGGCACCTCCTTCCCCAAAGTAGGTCTGTGACTATCCAGAGTGTCCTCTGACTGGTGGGTTATAGTATGTTCCCCCGAAATGGCCTGTCCTGTCTCAGATCTGGTCTCTTTAACCAACTCTGTGAAGATGTCAGGAGCCACTGGTGAACCACTATCTGCTTTCTCAGGAAAGGCCCCTCTTTAGAGCTTTTCTGGCTTTTGGCCATTCTCATATCAGTAGGTACCAAGAAAGACTGACTCTGTCCTTGGTATATCCAAACAAGTGAGACCACTGGGACTGGGACTGGGACAGGCTCTGGGTGCCTGTCTTCCTGCATCCCAAGTTCTTAGAGTTCCATCACCAAAAAAGTGAGGTGAGGTTACTTCCTTCAGGAACTGAATGAGGTCACTGCCTTAGCAACAACTTTGTCCTAACAGTTGCTTCCAAGGGTCCCATGAGATGGAGGCTGCCCCTACGTCCTGTGACACTTTCACAAGTTAGAATGTATATCAACCATAGGCACCCGGGACCAGCTCTCCAAACAGGACTGTTTGAGTCCATATTCTAATGGGTGGCACTAGAGCAGATTATGCTTAGTGAAGCTGGCCAATCCCTAAAAAACAAATACCAAATGTCTTCTTTGATATAATGAGAGCAACTAAGAATAGAGCAGGGAGGAAGAGCAGGAAGAAAAGATTAACATTAAACAGAGACATGAGGTGGGAGGGAAAGAGAGAGAAAAGGGGAATTGCATGGAAATGGAGGGAGACCCTCATTGTTATACTAAATTACATATTAGAGGTTGTGAATGGAATGGGAAAATAAACAAGGTGAGAAATGAATTACAGTAGATGGGGTGGACAGAGAAGATCCGAGGGGAGGGGAGGGGGGATAGTAGAGGATAGGAACGGTAGCAGAATACAACAATTACTAGTATGGAATTATGTAAAAATGTGGATGTGTAACCCAAGTGATTCTTCAATCTGTATCTGGGGTAAAAATGGGAGTTCATAAATCACTTGAAGCTAATGTATGCTAATGTATGAATATGTTATGTCAAAAGATTTGTAAGGTTTTGAACAACCAATAATAAAAAAAAGAACAGAGAGGCTGATTCAGTAACAACCTTTCATCCTGACCAGGTTGTTTGCCATGGAAGTTGACTTTTGCTCTCTCAGGTCCTTCAGTGGTGCCTATATCTTCTCCAGGGATCACTTCTGCATGAAACTTTGAGTTTTTCAACAGGTGGAAGATTCACTACATTCCTCTATTTTAGGACCAACACTGTCCCTGCTCTTCTGTAAAGTTAGATTGAGGGAACAGTGTATCGTTTCGCTTAATAACAGGTTTGATTTGGGTTAGGAATCATTCTGCTTGATGAATAATGGTATTGGGAACCTGTGATATTTATAAGAATATATAGGTGAAATATAAGTATGAAAACAGAAATCTAGGTAAGATTGGAATCCCACTAGGGCATTGCGCTCTTGATTGGGATACTTAGCTTTGATACATGTTCTGCATAGATGTTTCAGATAAATCAATAATCAATGGCATAGGACCTTGTACCTTGGATGATTGAATGTAGAAGTGAGTATCCACTCAAACTGGGATAGTCGGTAGGATTAGGAAGATATTCTGTAGGTTTCAGAAGAAGAGTGAGTACAGGAATTGTAACAAAAGTTCTTTAGCAATAGGGTATCACATAGACAGTGAAGGTAAATGTCAGCACATGTGAAGTGTTAGTCAAAATTGTGAACTGGTGAAAATATTTAGGAAAGCAGACATCAATAGAGACATTAGGAAATCAGGGAAAGTATAAAGTGAGTGATAGGATTAGACATTTGCAACAGGGCTGAGGTTGAATATATAGTCTTAGGAAGAAACAAATATGTTGTCATAAATAGGATTGACATTTGAGAGCATTAGGCAACCTGGACATGAATGTTTTTAGTAATCCATGCTCACTTTCCATTTAGGCTTTGGTACAATCATAAGTGTGACCTCTGCTTTTTGTGTCCAGAATATTACTGTGATAAATGCATACGTAGATCAGGTGACATGAGTATTTCTTCCACCATTTCTGGGAGCAACATTTTGAAGACGAATAAATTAGTATTGGGGTTACAAATAGATGTACCCTGTGTCTATGAATGTAGAGATAATGCATGAATAGACCATACTGTGAATAAATAATATAATTGGTTCCAACTTTAAATAAAGGATTGAATTGATATCTGAATATATACAGAAAATCTTATATTGATATACAATTATTCATTCCAACCAGTAATACATCTAATGGTAATATTAGGGTTATGTTTTATCATGAAGAGTGTGTGAGTTTTGCTTCAAAATGATTATGGAAATCAAAAATAATGTGTTTGAAATGAAGTCTCATGAAAAGACCAGTCAAGAAACCTGGAGGAATACATGTGTTCTGAATCAGTAAATGACTGAAAGTGAATCAAATGCCTATAAATTTGTGAACTTATGGATGAAATATATGTCCTATGATGTTCGTAAACTATAGAAATTCTATTGTACCAGTGTTGAATAAAATGAACTTCAAAATACACATCATGTCCCATAGGAATCTACTTGCATTGATGTTAAACAGGGTCAGTTAATGTAGAAATATTAGGATTGTATGCACCATTCACTGAAGTTAGTTTTCAGTAATAGGAAACAAATATGTATTTCAGGTGGATGAATATTTCTGAGAATAATCTTGTGAAATGTTGATTATAAATCCACATACATGAACATGAATGAATTTAGGTAGTGTATATAAGACACATATATTTATGAACATGAATGAATTTAGGTAGTGTATATAAGACACATATATTTTATATTTGGAAAAATTTGGAGAGTATATATATATATATATATATATATATATATATATATATATATATATTAAAAAACACACACAGACAATAAAATGTAGCAATATATATGCTAATCGAAATTCTTCATGAAATGTACATCAGCCACAGATGCAAAAATATTTATTTTACCGAACATCGATTTATGTATAATGCTGTTCTACTAGGAGGCTCACCCATAGGTTGAATTTTCAGTTCCAACAGAGTTTAGGAGGAGTGATTTCTTCTCACAATTTGTATTTGCCAAGTCAGACACCTCAGAAGAATATACGTGTGATACCAGGTAAGATTCTATATGTGCATATAAAAATACATGTGCTTAATTGGCTACAGAGAAAGGGAGACAGGTATTCACATATTTGTTAACTTTAAAAACATGTGGAGAACTATTTCAGTTAAAAATTAGCTAGATTTATAACACCTACCCTATATCATTCAAAAGGCAAGTCCAACTATACACCATGCCTCCTCTGTACTGCTTGTATTTCCATTCTGTTTGGATTATTTTTCTCCATCATATTAGGATTAGTAGTCAGAGTCTAGTAGGTTATGGTTTAGTGTCAGGTGTCCGGGCCGGCTGGACACTTCAACGTGGGCGTTGAACCTTGTTGGGGAGGAATGAAGGGACAAGAGTGATGAGAGAAGACAGCAAGACAACAGTTCTGATCATGCTGAAAACTTTTATAGTTCTCACAGTGTATTTATATGCTGCGGATGAGAAAGCTCTCTTATCGGCAGTTGCTGGATGTCTTCACAGGGTGAGATAACCTCAGGATATTTTAGGAAGACGGATAGCCGCAGGATGTCTCAGGGTGATAGATGGCTGCGGGATGTCTCCCAGGCAGGAAATCTCGCAGGGGTCTATTTCTTGTAAGTGTCAGGCTATTCTTTGAAGGAGAACTTCCTTCTAGCCCCTGACATCTTCCCCCTTTCTTATATTAAATATTTGACCATACCTTACAGGCCAATGTTTTAGGGGGTTATAGAGGCTCTGTTTCTCTAACAGGCCTTAGAATATCTCCTGATCTGATCGAGCATGTTTACTAGGAGATTTCGTGGTGGCCTAGGCATGTTTTTTAAGGAGACGGCTTTGAGGGGGAAGCATGCCAACTGCCATGCACCAGAGCGTGTCACTCAGAAGACTTGGGTTTTGGGAACCATGGATCCATCCTCCTGCAGTCCTTCCTGCACCCTCTGTTATTATGGCCTAACGTCCTCACTCCATGGGTGTGTCCTCCCCCAAACAGAGGGGCCCATGGAGGACGAACCCTTATGGCAAGGGCAGAAGATGGTTGGTCAGAACTGTTACTTAGAGTTTTATATAAGAAAGCGAGATCTGTGGGCATGTAACCTTAAGAAATAAGCTTGTGAGGAGGGTAGAACATCCTTTTAAATGTTGGCAGCACGGTCTTCCATATCCAGGCGATGATAGTGGACCTGTAGGGGCTTAGAGGCCAAAATATTAATCTGTTCTTTAATAAATTGTAACAGCCTGTTTATAATGCAGGGTCCTAGGGACACCATTAAAAGTAAACCCAACAAAGGGCCTAATAGGGGAAGAAGATAGGGCAGAAATCCATTAAGCCCAGTCCAGAGGGGATTTTCAAATATTTCCCTTCGTCTCTTTTCTAGATCTTCTTGAAGCTGCTTAATTTTAGTGCATACTATGCCAGAATTATTGGCATAAATGCAGCATCATTCCCCTAAGGCCAAGCAAATACCTCCCTGGTTAGCTGTCAGCAAATTTAAGCCTCGTCTTTTTTGAAGGAACACTTCTGCCAGGGAGTCTATTTGGTCCTGCAAATCTTTAATGGTTCATGATAGAGTTTTTATCAGTTGTTACTGATAGAGTTTATAATTTGTTGAGACAGGCGATGGTAAGAGTGAATAGACGTGCCTAAGCCAGTGTACCTGTGCCCACAGGAACTGTTATTCCAAGGCTGGCAGATTGTTGGCTGCATCTGAAAAAGAAGAAATTTTGTCCTCATGAGGAGTCCCTCTGTCCCTGTTTTGAGGTAAGTCATTAACCTGTTTAACCAGGAGTTCTGGTAACCATCTTGGGGCTGTTTGATCTTGGTCCAAAACATAAGCTGAGCCTCCTCCCCAGATGAGGACAGGATCTGGGCCTTTTTATTTATTTGTAAGGGGATTGTGTCACATAACAGGTGGGCGAACAGAATTGGACGAGGGATGGCAGTGTCTGTCTGCTGCCAAATGGCCTTCATTGTCTAGGGTAAGAAAAATAAGGGCAAATAATGCATTGTTAAGGCGATGCCTGGGTGTGGTAAATACAAGGGAGGAAGCCTTAAGGAGGGTTAGCCAAGTTTTTAAGGTAAGGTGGGCAAGTTCCACAATGCCTTGGCCCTGAGGGTTGTATGGAATTCCAGGAGTATGACAAATTTGCAAGGTAGCACAAAACTGTTTAAACTTGGCAATGGTATATGTAGGATAAATATCTGTTTTAATATGTATTGGTTTACCCATAACAGAAAAGGCTGAAACAAGATGAGAAAGGACATTTTTGGTAGCCTCTCCAGAATGTGGTGATGCAAAAATAGAGCCACTGAAGGTATCTACAGAAATGTGTATATATATTTGGCTATTACAAATTCAAGAAAATGAGTAACATCCATTTGCCAAAACTGATCGGGCAGTAATCCTCGGGGGTTAACTCCCAAGTGTTGAATGGGGAGGGAGGCAGCGCAACTAGGGCATGCTTTTACTATTTCTCGTGCCTGTTGCCTGGTAATTTTACAAAGTAATCAAAGGCTCTGGAAATTTAAATGGTGTAGATTGTGTAACTCCGTGGCCTTTTGAATGGAGCCAACAAAAATTGGAAAGATGGAACGAGTTGCTGCATCAGCTTGGGCATTACCTTGAATTAGAGGGCTGGAAAGATCAGAGTGTGCCCTTATGTGTCCTAAGAAAAATGGGTGTTGTCTGACCTGAATTAGCTGCTGAAGCTGGTGAAACAGAAAGGCCGCATTGTTAGAAGCCTTAATGGGGGGTGAAATCACCAGCAGGTGCACAGAATGAGCAATGTAGCCACTGTCTTTATAAATATTAACAGGATTATAAAAAATGTTATAAAAACTTGTGTTATGTCAAACAATTCCACAAACTGTGGTGACTGATAGACAGTATCAAAGGTGGTAGGCTGGTTATTGACAACAAAGACCGCTCGGCCATTACAGGAACCATCTGTAAAGACAGTAAGGGCTTGAGGAATGGGAGCATTTTGAGTAATTTCAGGAAAAGTAAATGGATGTAACTGGACAAAATGTAAAGGGGGGTCATTGGGGAGGTGGTGATCAATTGTTCCCAAAAGCCTGATAGGGAAATACCTCATTCATCCCTTGTCTCTAGTAAAAATTGGGTTTGGTCCTTAGTATATGGAATAAAAATATTATCAGGGTCTTTGCCAAAATGTTGTAGAGAAATCAAATGACCTTTAAAAATAATAGAAGCTACCTGAGCAAGATAAACAGTAATAACCTTCGAGGATGTGGTGGGTAAATGGACCCAAAACAAGGGGCAGTCTTTATTATTAAAATGTGGATCTCGCTGCCAAAATATTCCTGTGGGTGTATGAGGAGTGTGTAAAATAACCAGAACCAGAGGAAGGTTATAAGAAATTTGCGTAACAAATTGTTGGGCAATGGCTCCTGTGACTTGGTTTAATGCCTGTTATGCCTTGGGAGTAAGATTTTGAGGGGAGGAGGGGTGGGAATTACCTCTCAAAATATCATTAAGGGTCAAAAGTACACAAGTGCATAATTTTAAATATGTTATTAGCCATTGAATATGCCTCAGTAATTTCTGAAAATCTTTAAGGGTGTGAAGATGGTCCACACGTAGTTGTATTTTAGAAATTTGGATCTGATTTCTGTAGAATTTTAAGGCCCAAACTTTTATAAGAGTCCTGTGTTTGAACCTTATTAGGAGCTATCTGTAGTCCCAAGGTAGTGAGGATTTTGTAAAAGTCCAAGTAACAATTATTAAGATCATGGGTATTAGGTGCAGCAATTAACAAATCATCCATATAATGTAAAATATAAATTTGTGGCCCTCGCTCTCTCACAGGGTCTACTTCTTGAGCAACGTATTTTTGGCAAAGAGTAGGGATGTTGGCCATACCTTGGGGAAGAACCTTCCATTGAAGTCTCTGCATAGGGCCCTGAATATTAATGCAAGAAAGACTAAAGCCAAAATAGGGTCTATCCACAGGATACAAAGGAATGGTAAAAAAGCAATCTTTTAAGTCCATAACCATTTTACAATAGTTTTTGGAAATAGCCACTGGTGTGGGAATGTCTGGCTGTAGTGCTCCCATCGGGAGTATAACTTTATTAATGGCACACAAATCTTGTAAAAGGCGCCACTTGCCTGATTTTTTCTTGATAACAAAAATAGGAGTGTACGATGGTGAGGTTGAGGGCTCTACATGGCGGGCTGCCAGCTGTTCCTTCACTAACATGGAGGCAGCCTCCAAATTTTCTTGGGTAAGGGGCCACTGATCCACCCACACAAGAGTCTGAGTCTCCCAAATAATTTTATCTCCATGGGAACAGGAGGGTCAGGAACCGACACTAAAAATCCAAATATCCAAGTCCATATGAATTTTTTTTTATTGGTTGTATAGGCTCCACCAGTCCTTGTCTCAGCCTCCCAAGGCCTGTACCAGGGACAAAATTCATACGGAGCATTTGATGAGTCACCATGGAATTGGGACTGGCAAGAATAACTTCTATTTGACTCAAAATATCTCCAGCCCATAGGTAAACAGGGAGGTCAGGAACAACGAAAGAAGTGACAGTTCCCTTATTACCCTCTTTATCAGTCCAGCTAAGAGCAGTAGAGCTGACCAGAGGATTTTTTGACTTTCCTATCCCTTTAAGGTCAGTCAAGGATGGGGTGAGGGGCCAACCTGATCGCCAGTATTTTTGAGAAATAATTGTCGCATCAGCTCCAGTAACTACAATTGCTTGGTATTCCTTTCCTTCAATAAGTAAGGTAAGGGTGTGTCTAATATGAGAAATGGGATGAACCCAATATACCTCAGAGGAGCCCAAGGAGGCAGTCCCCCACAGTAGGTTTGGGAGGTGGAAATGCCCCTTAATCTAAGGGAAGAAGTATTAATTGTGCAAGACTTTTTCCTCCTGGGATGGCCGCAACTCTATTAATAACTGTGGCCATTATTTTTATTTCTCGAGTGAAATCATTATCATTAATTCCAGGGAAGACCTGAACACCTTGTAAGGTAGTAGAGGCTCTTCCAAGAATAAGGGCACACGTATGAGATGGAGGGGCACCCATAATTCCAGTTGGTATTATCTGGGGCCCTTGCATTGAGTCTAATATTGTATCAGTGGTGGCACAGAGGTCCAATCCTGCACTGCCTGGAGTGGGTAGTTGGAGGGAGCCAATTGTGGAGAAGGATTTTGAGGTAGGTTGGGAGTTTGGGAGGGAACAAACCTCATTGCCCCAGGGAGTTTCCTGAGAAGTAGGAAGAAATAGGCTGTCTGAGGGCATTTGTCATTGATCTACACTCACTGGCCCAGTGATGACCTTTACCATATCAAGGACAAAGTGTAGCTGGGGTCGGTTTAGCTCCAGTTTGAGGAGACACTATTCTTACTCTTTGTTTGCCTGTCGGACAGCTGCATGCAAAATGGCCTGGTTGTTTACAAGTAAAGCAAGTACTTGAGCCAGTATTGTAAAAGGCCTTGGTAAATGCGGCACTAATTTGAGACCCATCGCATGGGCTGCACCCACGCCTGCACAGATTCTAATAAAGTCAGAAAGTTTCCCTTTATCCTTATGATGTCGAAGAACATCCTGACATGCCGGGTTGACATTTTCAAAGGCAAGATGTTTTACAAAGGTGCTTTCGCTTTCGCTTGGTCCAAGCAAGCATTCCACAGCTAGGTAAAGCCGGGGAACAAAGTCGCTATAAGGCTCATCGGGCCCTTGTCGAGTTCTTGCCAGGGAAGTGATAGCCGAGGCCCTTTCAGGGAGGCGTCTCCAAGCAACTAAGCCAGCCATCTAAATCTGCGCAAAAAGTCCAGCTGGGAAACGTGCCCGTTTAGTTTTAGTGTCAAAAGTTGCATTGCCCACTAGCTTAACATAAGTCCAGGATTTAGAGGAGGCCTTTGTTAATTTTTTTTGAGTAGTTTCTGACAGGGCTCTTTGAAATCTGCATTCCGTAGCAGGAAGTCTCCGGCACTGAGGGCAGCTAGGTCTAAAAATTTCCAATCATTGGGAGTAAGAAATTGTGTGCTGCAGCTTTCTAATAAAGCCAACGTATAGGGCACAGTGGGGCCATAGTGAGCACAAGCCTTTTTAAGTTTTTCAAGAAAATGGAGGCTAAATTTTTTGTAGACACTCTGGGTTCCTTCCTGCCTAGGGGTGAACTCCTCATCCTCTAAGTCCTGATCTCCTTGATCCATTTCCCCCGCTTCCTCCTCTTTTTCCTCTTCTAAGTCTTTGACCTCAGCCTGGGCAGGCTTATCTATCTGACTGGTGGTGACTGGAAGGCGAGCACAGTCCGATGGAGCGGCTTCGCCTTTGTATTAGACCACTGTGGGCCAGCTTGTGTTGACTCCAATCCTAAGGCTAATGAAGAGAGCTCAGAGTCAAGGGATCTTTATTCTTTTAAAAATTGGATCTGTTCCTGTCCATGTTGGAGAGACTCTCTCAAGGGAGCCAGGTTAGGCAAGGGAAGTGGGGAAAAAAATATCTGGGGGGACATTTGGCCCCTGAAGGGCCAGAGCACAAAAGGCAGGAGGGATATAGGAGGGAGGGGAATGTGTAAGTCCTATAGTCTGTGGCAGGGTCCTGAGAGGTGGAGAGTCTTCTGAATGGTAGCGAGCTGCTTCCTTCTCCAAGGTAGCCTCCTCCCCAGGGGTCAATGTTTCTCCGGGATTTAAAACTGCATAAAGGCGGTTGGAAACCATTGGAGCCTTATTCATTAGGGTGGGATTTTGAGGAAGATCAGGAAGGTCCCAGGGTCCTGGGGAGACTAAGAAGGGTCTATGTCTATACTAACTGATGGGCATGCCGAGAAGGGACGAGAGGTCTTTTGCATAGTCTCTTCCCCAATCCTGACAAGTATTAAGGTACCATTGTCAAAGGGTGAACTTTTAAGAATTTCACTAATTTATTTCCAGAAAGAAAAGGTAGGAACAGGCACTTTTTCTGGGCCAAAGGATTCATAATAATCTTTTAAAATGTCTCCTACTCTAAGCCATCTTTTACCATCAATGGTACCTTCAAGGGGAAACCATGGAAAAAATTCTTCGATGTATGAAAAGAAAAATATTAAGTCATTTTTCTTAACACGTGCCCCCCATGTATTTAAGGATTCCTTGTGGCCTGACAAAAACAAATCATGTGACGAAACTTCTTGTCCCATGGTGGGTCACTCACTGTGCGTCATCCCCACTCTCCTCCTGGATCTGTCTCTCAGTGGTGTCTGCTGAGGCAATCGCGAGCTCCACTTGTCCAAATCTTCCAGGAGGACAGGGTTCCCCCTCAGTCAAAGGCTCGAGCCCCAGTCGTTGGGCGCCAGTTGTCCTGGCCTGCAGGACACATCAAAGTGGGTAGCAAACCTAGGTGGGGAGGAATGAAGGGACAAGAGACACGAGAGATGACAGCAAGACAAAAGTTCTGATCAAGCTGCAAACTTTTATTGTTCACACAGAGGAATTTATATGCTGGAGATTTGAAAGCTCTCTTATCAGCAGTTCCTGGATGTCTTCACAAGGTGAGATAACCTCAGGATATTTCAGGAAGACAGATGGCCACAGGATGTCTCAGGAACACAGATGACTACAGGATGTCTCCCAGACAGGATGTCTCCCTGGGGGCTGTTTCTTGTAAGTGTCAGACTATTCTTTGAAGGAGAATTCCTTCTACCCCTTACAGTCAGGGATTCAGTATTTCAAATGGAAAATTGGAGAAAGAATCCAATGTGTATGCAAATATGTGCTACCCAAAAATCTTCCCACTCTCATCCAGAACAATGCCTTGACATTACCTTCACCCCAAGTAAGACACAATTAGAGGAGAAGAGTTAGAAAATCTGTGAATACCCATCACGAATGGAAAATGCTCAGGAGTTCACAACCTTGGAGGTGGTAGAGGAGTTTCCAAATGTAAGGGAGAGGGTAAAACTCCACAAACATGGAGCTCTGGTAGACTAAAGACTTTTTGAGAAACTGCCTCTGAGGTTGGGCACTTGAAATATATGTTGTTGTCAGGAGCTTTAGCTCCATTTGTAGTGAGACCATCAAGCTGGGTCTGCATGTATGTGACCTGGAGGACATGGTTTCTTATTTTTCAAAGGACATGAGGCAGCAGTGCTGAATTCTCTCTTTGTAGGTAAACTGTTGTCACTGAGTGCTAAGTGTCTTCCAGTTTGGAAGCCATTTGCTCATCCTCCAATTTTGTTGTGTTTCTTGCAGCTGCACTGGGAGTTTGGTATTTGCTTCATGAAATACGAAGAGTTCAACTGGGACACAGTACTGGAGGGAGTTCTGTCACATGTGATGGGTAAGGGTCTGCGGGAGAATGCACCAACCAGGCTTCTATCCCACATAGCTTGCCCCCTTCACAATAGCAATCTGATTCTAAACATTGCACTGAAACCTCTCCATATAACAACATACCTTTACATACAAGGGTCTGGGGGCTGCACCATGTCAGTCACAAACCATTTGAAAGCCAATGGCAGATCCACATCACCCAACCACAAATGTTTTAACACACACCTTCACACCACTTCTCTAGGCCGACTACTCAGCAGGGTCCAAATTACTGCCATCTCTGTTCTACACCATTTTCCTGAAACCCAATCAAACAGGCACTGTCTGGTATACTCGTGATCATCAATAGAACATCCAAAGATTCTACAGTGCAAAGTGGTCATGGGAATTTCAAAAATTTCATGGTAATTATCAGACATTTTTCAAGGATGAAGTTGGAGGCACTGTGGGTTTCAATTAATTCAGGAACCATTAAATGGAGAGGAAGCTCATTTCATTGAAAATTCTGGAGAATTCTAACAGGCAAGGCTTCCCAAAGACAGGCAAAAAGGTCACATAAAGCCAGGCGTTTGAGGTCTACAATGTGTGGTCCATGTGTGTTTTGACTTGCAACTATGGCTGCCAATTCTTTAAGAATAAAATTATGTGATATTCTTCCTGAGATTCCCAGTGCTCTGTGGAAAGCCACCCTGGGCCTAGATCTCAGTTTCCAAGGGCAACTCTCATGTGTGGCATCCTAAAATCCCAACACAATACATGGCAATACTTATTTGAGGTCCATTCCTAAACTCAGTCTCTAAGGGGAATCACACCAGTGTTCAAGACCAGGTGGACCCATCATCTTTTCCAACAGCCACAAAAATGTCCACAATTAAAACCAAAACACTTCCACATGGCCCTCATCTTCTTTCATATCGACACTCATCATAATCTCAGGCTGTAGTTTTTCATGAGGGGCACAGTCAAGGACAGTATCCAAAATAAGGTCCCTTGCCCACATTTGCCTAAAGTCAATGTGGCTGGGAAACCCTTCTAGTGAACCAGGAGTGATCAAAGAGGCCTGCCCTTAATACAGCTCTGATTCTCCATTTTGAGGCCTAATGAATGTGGGGTTTAGATTCTTTATGTTAATTGGAGTCATGAGAAACCTATGAACGTATGATCTAGTCTCTGCAGGGCTTTGAAGAACTCATTTGTCCCAAAGGATCCCTATTCTCATAGATGGACGTCAGTAACCTTACAGAGGAAGGTGAGAGACTTCATCCACAATGACTGCTCTTTCGGCTCTTTTGGGTTTGGATGCAAACGTGGGATGCTTCTTTAGATCCATCAGGTGCTAAGAATCTAAGCCATAGCCTCACACAGGGCCAAGAGGCTGATTCAGACACATCCCTTTCCAAAGCAATTAAGCAAGGAGCCACAGATGATGCCCATTCATTTCCATTTGAAAACTCTTTTCTTCAGGCTTCCCAAAGGGGTGGCCTGAGGCAAAAAACTTCCTGACATTCAGAGCAACAGAACAATAGGTAATTAAAAGTACCAAAGCAGGGTTTCTTCACTGAGACTTGTCAGAAGCCAGTGGTGAGCCACTATCTGTTTTCTCATACAAGCCCCCTCTTCAGAGCTTTCCTGGCATATGGCCATTCTCACATCTGTAGGTACCAAGATAGGCTGACTCTGTCCTTGGTAATTCAAAACTAGTGACACCACTGGGAGTGGGACTGGGACTGGCTCTGTGTGCCTGGCTTCCTGGATGCCAATTTCCATCACCGAGGAAGTGATGTGAGGTCACTTCCTTCAGGATCTGAATGAGGTCACTGCCTTGGCAACCACTTTGTCCTAACAGTTGCTTCCAAGGGTCCCATGAGATGGAGGCTTCCCCTACTTAATGTGACAATTTCACAAGTTAAAATGGTATATCAACCATTGGCACCCGGGAACAGCTCTCCATACAGGCCTGATTTGGTCCATCTTCTCCACATTAAGAAGAGAGAAGCTGATTAAGACACAACCCTACATCCTGACCAGGTTGTTTGCCATTGAAGATGACTTGTGGTCTCTCAGGTCCTTCATAGCTGCCTACATATTCTCCAGGGATACTTCCAGCATGGACCTTTGAAGTTCTCAGCAGGTAGAGGATCCCTACATTTCAGTATTATAAGACCACCTCTGTCCCTGCTCTTCTGTAAAGTAAGATTGAGGGAACACTGTATGTTTAGGGTTAATAACAGGTTCAATTTGGATTAGGAATCATTTTCTGGATGAATAATGGTATTGGCAACCTGTGAAATTTATAAGAATATAGAGGTGAACTGTGTGTATGAAAATAGAAATCCAAGTAAGATTGGAAGCCCAGAAGTGCATTGGGCCCTTGATTGTGATACTGAGCATTGAATTACATTCTGCACAGATGTCTCAGATAAATTGATATACAATGGCATAGGACATTATACCTTGGATGATTGAATGTAGAAGCGAACATCCGGTCAAAAAGGGAGAGTCAGTAGGAATAGGAAGATAGTAGGTAGGTATAGGAAGAAGGGTGAGTGTATGATTTGGAACAAAATTTCTTTAGCAACAGGGTTTCGGATAGAAAATGAATTTAAATGTCAGCACATGTGAAGAGTCTGTCACAATGATGAAGTGGGAAAAATATGTAGGTAAGCAGATATCAATAGAGACATTATGAAATCAGGGTTGAGTTTGAATATGCAATCTTAGGAAGAAACAAATATGTAGTCATCAATAGGATTGACATTTGAGAGCATAAGTAATCTTGGACATGGATGATTTTAGTAATCCATGTTAATTTTCCATTTTGGCTTTGGTACAATCATAAATGTGAACTTTGAATTTAGTGTCCAGAATATTTCTGTGAATAAATGTATATGTAGATCAGGTGACATGAGTATTTCTTCCACCATTTCTGGGAGCAATATTGACTGACTACTTCTGATTGATAGGTACAGATTCTTTATGTGAATTGGAATCATGAGAAACCCAAGCACCTCTTCAGGGATTGAAGAACTCATATGACCCAAAGGATCCCTATTCTCAATTGATGGAGGTCAGGAATCTAACAGAGGAAGGGAAGATACTTCATCCAAAATGACTTAACTTTTTGCCATTTTGGTTTTGGATGCACACATGGGATCTTTCTTTAGATCCATCAGGTGCTGAGAATCTAAGTCACAGCCTCACACAGGGCCAAGATGCTGATTCAGACACATCCCTTTCCAAAGAAATTTATCAAAGAGCCATAGGTGATGCCCATTCATTTCCATTTGAAAACTGTTTTCTTCAGGCTTTACAAAGGGTTAGCCTGAGGTAAAGAACTTCCTGACATTCAGGGCAACAGAAAAATAGGTAAGCAAAAGGCCCAAAGCAGGGTTTCTGCACTGAGACTTTCCTGGTCACACTGTCCCTGCTCTTCTGTAAAGTTAGATTGAGGGAACAGTGTATGGTTAGGGTTAATAACACGTTCGATTTGGGTTAGGAATCATTCTGCAGGATGAATATTCGTACTGGGAATCTGCAATAATTACAAGAATATATAGGTAAAATAAAAGTATGAAAACAGAAATCTAGGCAAGATTTGAAGCTCAGATGGGCATTGGGCCCTTGAGTGGGTTACTTAGCTTTGAATTATGTTCTGCACAGATGTCTCAGATAAATCGATATACAATGACATAGGACCTTGTACCTTGGATGATTGAAAGTTGAAGAGAACATCCAGTCACAAAGGGAAAGTCCGTAGGTTTAGGACGATAGTCTCTAGGTTTAGAAACAACAATGAGTATAGGATTTGGACCAAACGTTCTTTAGCAATTGGTTTTCAATAAGAGAGTGAATGTAAATATCAGCACATGTGAAGAGTCAGACACAATGATGAAATGGGAAAAATATGTAGGAAACCAGATATCAATAGAGACATTAACAAATCAGGCAATGTATAAAGTGAGGGATAGGATTAGACATTTTCAACAGGGTTGAGTTTGAATATATAATCTTAGAAAGAAACAAATACATAGGATTTATCAATAGGATTTACATTTTAGAGCATTAAGCAACCGGGACATGGATATTTTTAGTAATCCATGCTCACTTTCCTTTTAGGCTTTGCTACAATCATAAGAGTGACTTTTGCTTTCTGTGTCCAGAATATTACTGTGTTAAAATTTATATGTAGATCAGGTGAAATGAGCATTTCTTCCACCATTACTGGGAGCAATATTTTGAAGACGTGTAAATATTGGGGGAACAAAGTGGAGTACCCTGTGTCAATGGATATAGAAATAATGTATGAATAGACGATACTGTGAATAAATAATATAACTGGTTCCAACTTTAAATAGTGGATTGATTTGATATCTGAAAATATACTGGAAATCTTAAACTGATATTCATACATTCACTACAACCAGGTATACATCTAACGGTAATATTAGGGTTATGGTTTACCATGAAGAGTGTGTGAGTTTTGCTTCAAATATGACTATGAAAATCAAAAATAATGTGTTTGGAAAGAAGTCTCATGACAAGACCAGTCAAGAACACTGGAGGAATATATGTGTTCTGAAGCAGGAGGTGATTGAAATTGAAACAAATGCCTATAAATTTGTGAACTTGTGGATGAAAGATATATCATATGATGTGCATAAACTGAAGAAATACTAATGTACCACTGTTTAATAAAAATGAACCGCAAAATACACATCATGTCCCATAGGAAAATGCTTGCATTGATGTTGAACTTGGTTTTACTGTAGAAATATTAGGATTTGTGTGCACCATTCACTGAAGTTAGTCTTCAGTACTAGGAAACAAATCTGTATTTAAGGTGGATGAATATTTCTGAGAATAATCTTGTGAAAAGTTGATCATAAATCCACATACATAAATATGAATGATTTTAAGGAGTGTATAATAAGATTCATATATTTCATATTTTGAAAAATTTGGAGAGTATATATATATATATATATATATATATATATATATATATATATAAATACACACACACACACACACACACACACACACACAGAGACAGACATTTAAACTAGCAATATATTTGCCAATTGAAATTCATCATGAAATATGTAACATCCACAGGTGCAAAAATATTGATTTCACTGAAAATGGATCTATATATAATGTTGTTCTAATAACAAGCTCACCCATAGGTTGAATTCTCAATTCCAACAGTGTTTAAGAGGAGTGATCTCTTCTCATAACTTGTACATGCCTAGTCAGCAACCTCACAAAAATGTACGTTTGATAACAGGTAGGATTCTATATGTGCATATAAAAATACATGTGCTGAATAGTCTACAGAGAAAGGAGACACCAATTTGTTGAGAGCCACAGCTTAAGGGGCCCCATCAAACTTCCAGTTACCAGCAACATTCCCCTGCGAGATGATTATTGGCTCACAGCGGCCCCAGCAACATCTAGCTGATTGGCTCCTCTGTGGTGATGCACAATGGAGATGCTCATTGAGCTTTTTCCCCGCTCTTTCCGACTGCCAGCTGATGATTGGCTCACAGCAGCCCCAGCAACATCAAGCTGATTGGCTCCTCTGCGATGATGCACATTGGGCAGTTTCCCTGCCCTTTCAGACCACAGAGCTGCTCATTGTGGGACTTTTTTGGTTCCACCCACCTGACCCAGCCATATGGCCTCAAGAGCAGGAGAATTGTGGGAGGTGGAGAGGCTTGTGGGTGTGACAGAAACTTTGCAAGGAAGCCAGTGGTGGCAGTTGGGCTCTGAGGGTTTTTCCTAAGGAGCTGTTTTGCTTGGCGTGTGTGGTTCTAAAAATAAACTTTGTTTCTTTTGAAAAGTCGCTCTTGAATCGTGCCCAGCCAGACTGCAGCATTTGGTAGCTCGCACGGGGAGCCACTGAGGGTAAGTGATAAGGTAAACTGCTAGCCCCTGAGGGAAGGGCGAGAGGATCGGTAGCCATTTTAAGATTCCTCTTTTGTTTTGCTTCACTTTTGTTGCCTGTCCATGGAGATGAGTGAGATGGATGAAAAACCGCTCACATCTGAGAAAAAAATTATTTACTTCTGAGGAACAGATAGGGAGAAAGGACGGATGCACATGTCAGTAGGATATAAAGGCTAAAATGACTTTTTGTTGTTCCCTTTTTATTTTATTCTGTCTCGGTTTTGTTTGGCATCGTCTTGTTGGGTTGTATTATAGTAGAAATACAGGATCAGAAATTAGTAAAAAAACAAACTGAAAGAGTGTTAAGTAAATTGTTAGAGAAAGGAGGCACCTCAGTAAAGTCAAGGACAGTCAGGGCATACGTTGATACAATACAAAAATGTAGCCCATGGATTTTTAAGGAGTTGTTAAATATACCATAATGGAACCATCATGGTGAAGATTTAAAAGGGGGGAAAAGAACAGCCCAGGGACTCTGACAGTTGGCACATTGCCATTGAGGACGTTTATATCTGGTTTGCTTAGTCCAAAGACTTCAGATCAGACAAAGATAGAGGAACAAAGCTTAGGTCAGAAAAAGCCATCAGGGGCAAAGTTACAAAAGGAGACTGCTACTAACAACTTTCAATAACTAGAGGGCATAAGTGTCCAACCAACAGCGCCTCCTCTACAGGAGACTGTTACTAACACCTTTCTATCACCAGAGTATGTAAATGTCCAAATAACAAGGCCACCTCCATATGCTAGGAGGCCCCCAAACCCCGCAGTTGATAGTTCGGTTCCTGAGACAGGATCTCAAGTATTAACATGCCCTGTATTTGAGGTAGGAGGGCAGCGAATTCACCATGCTTTAAATTTCAAAATAGTGAAGCAGCTAAAAGGGGCTGTAACAACCTATGGTCCTCAAGTACCCTTCATTGTAAGCTTGGTCGAATCCATTAACAACTTGAATATGATGCCAGTAGATTGGGCTAATATGTGTAAAGCTGTGCTAAATGGAGGTCAATACCTTTTATGGAAGGTTGCCAATGAGGAATTTTGCAAGGAGACGGCTAGGTGAAATGCAGAAGCTGGTTATCCTCAGAGAAATCTAGATATTTTGTTAGGAAAGGGACCTTATGAGGACCAGCAGCAACAAATTGCATATGATCCTGGCGTATACGCACAAATTGCTGCAGAGGCGGTTAGGGCATGGAAGACTTTACAAGGACATGGAGGTTTACAAGGTCAATTATCTAAGGTAATACAAGGAGCTAATGAATCTTACACTGAATTTGTAGATAGGCTTATTCAAACAGCTACCAGAGTTTTGGGGAATACAGAACAAGCAATGCCATTAATAAAAAACTGGCTTATGACCAAGCGAATCGTAGGTGCAGAGATATCACTAGACCATGGAAACATGAAGATTTAAACACATATATTAAATTATGTAAAGACATTAATGAATAAGAGGAAGTCATGGCAGCTGCAGTAAAACAGGCTTTAGATGCCAGAGACATCAATGAACAAGGGCAATTTGTGGCAGCTGCATTAAACAGGCTTTAGATGCAAGGCCAGGAACATGCTACAATTGTGAACAAACAGGACATTTTAAAAGGAATTGCTCCATAGGAAGAGGGTTTAACAAAAATAGGTACCAAAGGAGTAGAATACTGGGTATTTGCCCACGATGCCGTAGAGGGAGACATTGGGCTAATGAATGCCGTTCTCAAACCACCATAGAGGGTACTTCATTATCAAAAACGAACAAGGACTAGCTGTTTATCCACGATATCATGGAGAAAGGCACCGGGCTCCATTGCCAAAAAATGGACAGGGGAGCCCAATGCTCTGGGGCCCAAAACCACAAATATACGGAGCACTGGAGGAACCCAGCAACCCCATCAGTGTAGTGCCCAGGACACATTGTGCATCAGACGCCTCATCAGACAAATCAGAGGGAGTGCAGGGTTAGACATCTGCACCTCCGTCAGATCAGTACTAACTGTAGAGATGGGGGTTCAAATCATTCACACATGATGAAAGGACCTCTTCTCAAAGGAACAGTAGGCTTATTATTGGGACGCAGCTCTTCTAATCTAAAAGGACTTATGATAAGTCCTTGGGTAATTGATCCCGATTATGAAGGTGAAATAAAATTTATAGCCAGTTCTCCAAAGGACATATCAGTAATTTCACCAGGAGATAGAATAGCACAGTTACTAATAATACTCAGTCTGCATGATAAATTTTCCAGTCGTGCTGTAGAAAGAGGTTCCAAGGGATTAGGCTCCACAGGTGTAGATTTGGTTATGCTTTCTTTAAATTTAGATTCTCGCCCCAGGCTAAAACTAAATATTCAAAGACACGAATTCAATGGGCTACTTGATACAGGTGCAGATGTTAGCATTGTCTCTCATCAAGAATGGCCAAAACATTGGCCATTACAACAATACACTCAAACATTTTGAGACCTAGGAGTGGCAACTAATCCCCATAGAAGTGCAATGGTATTGGATTGGAAGGATCCTGAAGAATGTGAAGGAACTATACAGCCATATGTATTGGATAATCTTCCCGTAAATTTATTGGGATGAGATGTCCTAGATCAATTAGGTTTGACATTAACAAATAACATCAATCAAAATGTACACACTATTATGGCTAGAGAAGGTTTTAGGAAAGGAAAAAGATTAGAAAAACAAGAACAAGGTATAGCAGCGCCAATACAAATAGACCAAGCAACAGACAGACATGGGTTGGATTTTCAGAAAGGGCCACTGAGACAATAAAAATTACTTGGAAATCAGAAAGACCAGTATGGCTTCTTCAGTGGACCCTGACTAAAGAAAAGATACAAGCAGCCCAGTTCCTGGTCAAACAACAATTAGCGGAAGAACATATACAACCTTCTGTATCTCCCCATTATACTTTCATTTCTGTCATCAAAAAGAAATCTGGTAAATGGAGATTATTGCAAGATTTAAGAGCCATTAATAATGAGATGGTTATTTTGGGACCTGCTCAATCAAGGATTCCTCAATTGTCTGCTTTGCCAAAAACTTGGTATGTTTTAGTTATACATATTAAAGATTGGTTTTTTTTTTTTCATTTCCAATTCTTCTTGAGGATAGTCCAAGTTTTGCATTTACTATCCCTGCACTGAATCATGAAGGTCCTGATCAGAGGTATGAGTGGAAAGTACTCCCTCAAGGGATGGCTAACAGCCCAACTATTTGTCATATTTATGTTAACAAAGTAATCCAGCCACTTAGAAATCAAAATCCTGAACTACAAATATTTCACAATATGGATGATGTGTTATTAGCACACAAGTTAAAAACCCATTGCTAGAATGTTATGCCACACTTACAAACTTATTAAAAAATTATAATCTAGGGATATCAATTGATAAAATACAATTAAATTTTCCAATTAATTATTTAGGAGTTCTATTATCCTCAACCATGGTCAGTCCACCAAAAATTCAAATACGAGTAGATCAACTCAAATCAATTAATGACTTTCAGAAGTTATTAGGAGACATTAATTGGATAAGGCCTTATCTAGGTATACCAACAGGACAGTTGGGACCTATATTTGATATCCTAAAAGGTCCATCTGATCCAAATTCACCCAGAATGTTTACGCCTGAAGCAATAAAGGTATTAAAAATCATTGAAACATATATGGGAAATATGCATTTGGATAGATTTGATAAAATAATGCCTTTATTATTTATTGTACTACCAACAAAAAATATTCCTACAGGAGTATTTTGGCAAGAAGGTCCATTATTATGGATACATTTATCTTATTCTTCTAACACTATTATTACTAGGTATCCTGAGGCTGAGGGACAATTAATACTCATAGGAATAAAAGCAGCAAAGGGAGTGTTTGGAATTTCTCCCAATAAAATTATTACTCCATACACTATGAATCAAATTGATGAATTAGCTAATGAGTTAAATACTTGGGCAATAATCATGTGTAAATCTAATGTTTTATTTGATAACCACTTACCATCTAATCTTTTATTGTCTTTTGGGTCATTGCATCCTGTAATTTTTCCAAAAATTACAAGAAAACTCCTATCATGAATGCTCCAAATATATTCACTGATGGGTCAAATAATGGTACAGCAGCAAAAGTTACACCTGATCAAATTTTTACATTTTTAGCACCCCAAAAATCAGCTCAAAAGGTAGAGCTTAATGCAGTATTATAAGCTTTTGTGATGTTTAAAGATTCTGTGTTTAATTTATTTTCCAATAGTCAGTATATAGTTAATGCTATAGTATCTCTTGAAGATGCTGGTAGGATTTCCCCTTCCTCTACTGTTTTCTCTTTCCTTTCCAGTATACAAAGTCTAATCTGGGACAGAAAATATCCATTCTTAATAGGACATATCTGGGCACATATAGGATTGCCTGGAGCCCTTAGTTTGGGCAATGATTTAGCAGGTAAAACTACACATGACATACATACATATTTTCTGTACACTAGAAGAAGTTATAAATTTTCATAAAAAGTTCATTATCAATGCTAATACTTTACAAAAGCATTTTAAAATAACTAAGGAACAAGCTAGACAAATAATAAAACAATGTCAAAATTGTGTGACCATTTTACCACATTTTAATCTTAGAGTCAATCGTAGAGGATTGATACCTTACCATATATGGCAGATGGATGTCACACACTTGCCAGAATTTGGAAAATTAAAATATTTGCATGTTACAGTTGATACTTCTTCTGGATTTTTGATGGGCTCCCTTCATGGGGGAAAAAAACTAAAGATGTTATAGCTCATTGCTTACAAAATTTTGCCACTGTGGTCATTCCAAAGCAGTTAAAAACTGATAATGCCCCCGGTTATACTTCTACCTCTTTTAAACCATTTTGCTCATCATTTGGCATTACTCATATATCAGGAAACCCATACAATCCACAGGGACAAGCCATAGTTGAAAGAGCACATCACACTATTAAAATGTACTCATTAAAGTAAGAAGACAGAATTGGGAAGGGATATAAATTCCCCAAAGATAAACTTAAAATAACCCTTTTTACTCTAAACTTTTTAAATTTGGATTTTCAGGACTTAGTGCTGCAGAAAGGCATAAGTGTCCAAAAAATGTGTATAAGCCCGAGGTACTTTGGAAGGATATTCTAACAGGACAATGGAAAGGTCCTGACCCATTAATTTTCTGGAGTTGGAGGTCTGTTTGTGGGTTTCCACAGGAAGAACAGCAGCCGATTTGGATTCCAGAGAGATTAACTAAGATCCCGACCCAGTGATTGCCTGGAGTCGGGGGTCTGTTTATGTGTTTCCACAGGGAGAACAGCAGCCGATTTGGATTCCAGAGAGATTAACTGAAGCGATTTCGATAGACCAAAATAAGATGATTTGGCTCAAATCCATAACAGCTGATATCCAAAACTCCAGTTTGGCTATCCTTACATCTGCGACAGAACAGGGATGCTTTTTTCAATATCTATTTTATTATTGCCCTTTCTCAAATCATGAAGTTCTCTTTTGTTTTTTTGAGCTCATACAGACCTAGGTTAATGTTTGCTTATCAGTTCTATTTTTTGACTGTAGAGTTTTTAAACATTGCAATGATGATTTCACATGTAAAATGTTATAAGGCCTTTACTATTATATTATGTGTTGTATGTATTTATTATGTGTGCACACTTGTGTTTTGTGTTATATATTTGAATGTGCGTATGTCCATATATCACATATGATGAGTGCTAATGAAATAATATATCCATTTTTTTTATTCACGTGAATTAAATTGTTTAATTTAAATTGGGTAAACAACTGTTCAGGATTGTTTTAATATGTGAAAAAATAGGAGGTTAACAGACGTGTTTGTTTACTTTCACTTTTCCTTTTCATTATATTTAATTATTCTCTTCAAGATAACGTAAATTGTTAAGAAAATTGTTTTCTTTTAGTGCCTTCAGGAATGTTACAGAATTTTTTCTTTAGCCATTATTGCCAGAATTCCTATCTTCATCCCAGTGCCGGTGAAGACAAAGATAAAATCAATCTACAGATTCTGCAATAGCCATCACTGAACTGCTTGTAGAACTTGCCTGGATTATGTATCACTTGTATGCATTGTGAACTCACTTGTATGCATTGTGAACTATCTGCTGGTGCAGCGAATTGTGGCAGTGTTGGGGTACTTATGCTGATGCTGTCATCAGTGATAGAATTTTTCCAATAGGAGCCATCAATTGACTTGGTGTATCTTCCCTATTCTCACTTGATACAGGTCAGGAAACTTACAGAGGGAGGCGAAAGACTTCATCAGCAATGACTGCTCTTTTGGCAATTTTGGTTTTTGATGCACACATGGGATTTTTCTTTAGATCTATCAGGTTCTGAGAATCAAAGCCACAACCTCACACAGGGCCAAGAGGCTGATTCAGACACATCCCTTTCCAAAGTAATTAAGCAAAGAGCCACAGGTGATGCCCATTCATTTTAATTTGAAAACTGTTTTCTTCAGGCTCCACAAAGGGGTGGCCTGAGGCAAAGACATTCCTAACATTCAGGGCAAGGGAACCATAGGTAAGCAAATTGCCCAAAGCAGGGTTTCTCCACTGAGACTTTTCTGGTTACACTGATCTCTGAGGTTTCTGAGATGTTTCCATTCCCTTCAGCTATCCAGTACATGGCTATGTCACAGAGTTTGGAGGTGGTACATATCTTGGACACAAAACCATGAGCCTATTCTGGAGAGAGGCCAGAAATCAGGAGGTGAACAGGAACTTAGGAAGATAGTAGGTGTTGTCTATCCATAAGGCAAGCCGCAGTCCATTCATAAAAAGGGCAGAATAAATGCCTGGAAGCTTCCTACTAGTCAGGACACCTCCATTGATGTATTCGCTTTTCTAATAAATACAACCACGGACACAGTGGATACACAGACATAGAAAAACTCGCCTTCTCAAATGACTTACTAGAAACAGTCGACTCCAAACCAAACAAACAACCTTTGCTACCTATTCTCAGAACATGAGACAAAACCACGAACTCACACCCACACCCACTAAGGCACCTCATTCCCACAACAAGGTCTGTGACTATCCAGAGTGTCCTCTGACTGGTGGACCATACTATGTTCCCCCAAAATGGCCTGTCCTTTATCAGATCAGGTCCCTTTTGCCAACTCTGTTAAGTTGTCAGGAGCCAGCAATGAGCCACTACCTGCTTCCTCAGGAAAGGCCCCTCTTCAGAGTTCTCCTAGCATTTGGTCATCCTCACATCAGGAGGTACCAAGAAAGACTGACTCTGTCCTTGGAAAATTCAAACAAGTGTGCCCACTGGGAATGGGACTGGCACTGGCTCTGGGTGGCTGGCTTCCT
Organism: Callospermophilus lateralis; assembly: GCF_048772815.1. Classification (NCBI taxonomy): domain Eukaryota; kingdom Metazoa; phylum Chordata; class Mammalia; order Rodentia; family Sciuridae; genus Callospermophilus; species Callospermophilus lateralis. The sequence goes on from NW_027515591.1 coordinate 377,169, forward strand.
GGATCCCAAGTTCAGAGAGTTCCATCACCAAGGAAGTGAGGTAGGTCACTTCCTTCAGGAACTGAATGAGGTCAATACCTTGGCAACCACTTTGTCCTAACAGTTGTTTACAAGGGTCCCATGAGATGGAGGCTGCCCCTACTTTCTCTGACTCAGTCATAAGTTAGAATGGTATATCAACCACAGGCACCATGGAACAGCTCTCCACACAGGCCTGGTTTTGTCCATCTTCTCTACATTAAGAACAGAGCGACTGATTCAGACACAATACTTCATCCTGACCGGTTTTTTTGCCATGGAAGATGATTTTGTGCTCTCAGGTCCTTCATAGCTGCCTAAGTCTTCTCCAGGGATCATTTCTGCATGGACCTTTGAGGATTTCAGCAGGTGGAAGATCCCCTACATACCTGTATTGTAAGACCAACTCTGTCCCTGCTCTACTGTAAAGATAGATTGATGGAACAGTGTATGCTTAGGGTTAATAACAAGTTTGATTTGGCTTAGGAATCATTCTGTGCAATGAATAATGGTTTTGGGAACCTGCGATATTTACAAGAATATATAGGTGAAATATAAGTATGAACACAGAAATCTAGGTAAGATTTGACGCCCAGAAGTGCATTGGGCCCTTGATTGAAATACTCAGCTTTGAATTATATTCTGCACAGATGTCTCAGATAAATTGATATACAATGGCATAGGACCTTGTACCTTGGATGATTGAATGTCAAAAAGAACATCCAGTCAGAAGGATAGTCAGTAGGATTAGGAAGATATTCATAGGTTTAGAAAGCAGAGTGAGTATAGGATTTGAACCAAACGTTCTATAACAGTAGGGTTTCGGGTAGAGAATGAATGTAAATATCAACACATGTGAAGAGCCAGTCACATTGATGAACTCTGGAAAGTATGTAGGAAACCATATATCAATAGAGACATTAGGAAATCAGGCAAAGTATAAAGTACGTGATAGGATCAGGCATTTTCAACAGTGTTGAGGTTGAATATATAATCTTAGGAAGAAACAAATATGTAGTCACCAATAAAATTGACATTTGATAGCATTAGGCAACCTGGACATAGATGTTTTTAGTAATCCATACTCACTTTCCATTTAGACTTCGGTACAAACATAAGTGTGACCTTTGCATTTTGTGAAAGAAGTCTCATGAAAAGACCAGTCATGAAACCCTGTGGAAAACATGTTTTCTGAATTAGGAAGTGATGAAAAGTAAAACAAAATGCCTATAAATTTCTGAACTAGTGAATTAAATATATATCCTATCATGTGCATCAACTGAAGAAAAAGAAATGTACCAGTATTGAATAAAAATGAATGACAAAATACACATCACGTCCCATAGGAATCTACTTGCATTGATATAAAACTGTGTCAGTTACTGCAGAAATATTAGGATTTGTATGCACCATTTACTGTTAGTTTTCAGTAATAGGAATCAAATATGTAGTTCAGGTGGATGAATATTTCTCAGAATAATCTTGTGAAAAGTTGATTATTAATCCACATACATGAATATGAATGAATTTACGGAGTGTATAATAAGACACATATATTTCATATTTTGAAAAATCTGTAGAGTGTGTGTGTATATATATATAAACATACACACACACACACACACACACACACACACACACGCACGCACACAAACAGACATTAAAAAGTAGCAATATATCCCAATTGAAATTCACCACGAAATATATGTCATCCACAGATCCAAATAAATTTGTTTTACTGAACATGGATTCATGTATAATTTTATTGTACTAGGAAGCTCATCAATAGTTTGAATTTTCAGTTTCAACAGCGTTTAGGAGGAGTGATCTCTTCTCACAATTTGTGTCTGCCAAGTCAGCCACCTCACAAGAATGTACGTGTGGTACCAGGTAGGATTCTATATGTGCATATAAAAATACATGTGCTGAATAGGATACAGAGAAAGGTAGACAGGAATTCACATATTTGTTAACTTTAAAAACACATGGAGAACCATTTCAACAAAAAATTGACTAGATTTATAACTCCTACCCTATATAATGCAAAAGGCAATTCCAATGATACACCATTCCTCCTCTGAACTGCTTGTATTTCTATTCTGTTTGGGTTAATTTTCTCCATCATATTAGAATTAGTAGTCAGAGTCTAGTTGGCATGGGTTTGTGTCAGGGATTCAGTATTTTGAATGAAAATTTGGAAAATGATTCCAATGTTTATGCAAATATATGCTACAAAAGTATCTTCCCACTCTCATCCATAACAATGCCTTGAGATTACCTTGGCCCCAAGTTAGACACAATTAGAGGAGAAGAGTTAGAAAATCTGTGAATACATATCTGGAATCAAATATGCTCACGAGTTCACAAACTTGGAGGTGGTAGAGGAGATTCCAAAAGTAAGGGACAGGGTAAACACTCCACAAACATGGAGCTCTGCTGGAATAATGACTTCTTGAGGAACTGCCTCTGAGGTTGGGCACTTGAAATATATGTTGTAGTCAGGAGATTCAGCTTCCTTTGTAGTGAGACCATCAAATCTGGGTATGCTTCTATGTGACCTGGAATACATGATTTCTTATTTTCCAATAAACATGAGGAAGCTGTATTTAATTTTCTGTTTGTAGGTAAACTGTGGCCACTGGGGGCTAATAGTCTACTCTTGTGGACTCTGAAGCCATTTGGTCATCCTCCAGTTTTCCTGGTGTTGCTTGCTGCTGCACTGGGAATTTCGTATTTGCTTCACGAATTACAAGGAATTCACCTGGGACAAAGTGCTGGAGGGAGTTCTGTCACCTGTGGTGAGTCAGGGTCTGCAGAAGAATGTACCAACCAGGCTTCTATTCCACATAGCTTGCCTCCTTGACCATAGCAACCGGATTCTGAACATTGGCCTGAAACCTCTCCATATAACAAGATACCTTTACATAGAAGCGTCTGCTGGATGCATCATGTCAGTCACAAGCCAATTGGAAGCCAATGGCAGATCCACATGGCCTCACCACAGATGTTTTTTTATCACACACCTGCCCATCACTGCACTAGGCCCACTACTCAGCAGGGTCCAACTTCCTGGAATCTCTGTTATACACCATTTTCATGAAACTCAGTCAATCAAGTCACTGTCCTGCATAATCATGTTCAGCAACAGGACAACCAAAGTTTCTCCAGTGCCATCTGGTCATGGGAATTTCAAAAATTTCATGGTATTTATCTAGCAATTTTTCAAGGATGAAGTTGGCAGCATGTGGGTTTCAATTTATTCAGGGACCATTAAATGTTGTGGAAGTTCATTTCAAATGAAGTTCTGGAGAACTCTCACAGGCAAGGTTTCCCAAAGATTGGCCAAAGGGTCACATAAATCCAGGCCCATTGAGGTCTACAATGTAACGTCCATGTGTGTTTTGACTCTCAACTAAGACTGCCAAGTCGTTAAGAATAAAATCATGTGATATCAAGCCTGAGATTCCCAGTGGTCTCTGGAAGGCCACCCTGGGCCTAGATCTCAGTTTCCAAGGGTGACTCTCATGCTTGGCCTTCTGAAATCCCAACTCAATTCATGGCAATACTTCTCTAAGTTCAGTTCCTGTACTCAGTCTCTAAGGGAATCACACCACAGTTCAAACTCAGGTGGACTCAGTCATCCCTTTCAACTGCCACAAAAATAACCACAATTAATACCAAAACACTCCCACATGGCCCTCACCTTCTTCCATATAGACACTCATCATAACCTCTGACTGTAGATTTCCATGAGGAATGCAGCCCAAGACAGTGTCCAAAATACGCTTTCTTGCCCCTCATTTACCTAAATTCTGAGTGACCTGGACACCCTTCCTGTGAACCAGGAGTGATCAAATAGGCCTGCCGTTAATACTGATCCACTTCTCAAATTTGAGACCTACTGACTGTGGGGTTTAGATTCTTTATGTGAATTGGAGTCATGAGAAAACCCAACCACCTATGTGCTAGCCTCTGCAGGGAATTGAAGAACTCATTTGACTTAAAGGATCCCTATTCTCACTTGATTGATGTCAGAAACCTTACAGAAGAAGGCGAAAGACTTCATCCACAATGACTGCTCTTTTGCTATTTTGGTTTTGGATGCACACATGGGATCTTTCTTTAGATCCATCAGTTGCTGAGAATCTAAGCTACAGCCTAACACAGGGCCAAGACGCTGATTCAGACACATCTCTTTGCAAAGCAATTAAGCAAAGAGCCACAGCTGATGCCCATTCTTTTTTATTTGAAAAAGGTTTTCTTCAGACTTCACAAAGCGTTTTCCTTAGGCAAAGACCTTCCTGACATTCAGGGAAACAGAACAATAGGTAAGCAAAAGGCCCAAAGCAGGGTTTCTCCAATGAGACTTTACAGGTCACACTGGTATGTGAGTTTTCTGAGATGCTCGCCATTCACTTCAGTTATTCAGTACATGGCCATGTCACAGAGCATGGAGGTGGTACATATCTTGGATACAAAACCATAAGCCTATTATGGAGAGTGACCAGATTTCTGGAAGAAAACAGGAACTTAGGAAGATCGTAGGTGTTGCCCATCATTATGGCAAGCCGCATTCTATTTATAAATTGGGCAGCATGAATGCTGGTAAGCTTTCTAAAAGACAGGACACATCCATTGATGCTTTCTCTTTTCTAATATCTACAATCACGGACACAGTGGGATACAGCGACACAGAAACACTCGCATTGTCAAATGACTTACTAGAAACAATTCCCCCCAAACCAAACAAACCTCATTTCCTACCTCTTCTCAGAACATGAGCCAAAACCACAAACCCACACCCACACCCACAAAGGCACCTCTTTCCTCCAAGTAGGTTGTGACTATTTGGAGTGTCCTCTGACTGTGGGCCATTCTAGGTTCCCCCAAAATGGCCTGTCCTGTCTCAGATTTTGTGTCCTTTGCCAAGTCTCTGAAGTTGTCAGGAGCCAGCAGTGAGCCACTACCTGTTTTCTCAGGAAAGGCCCCTCTTCAGAGTTTTCCTGCCATTTGGCCATCCTAACATCAATAGGTACCAAGAAAGACTGACTCTGTCCTTGGGAAATTCAAAAAGTAAAACCACTGAGACTGGGACTGGGGCTGTCAATGTTTGACTGGCTTCCTGGATGGTAAGTTCACAGAGTTCCATCACCAAGGAAGTGAGGTGAGGTCACTTCCGTCAGGAACTGAATGAGTTCACTGCCTTGGCAACCAATCTGTCCTAAGAGTTGCTTCCAAGCTTCCCATGAGATGGAGGCTGCCCCTGCTTCCTGTGACCCTTTCACAAGTTAGAATGGTATATCACCCATAGGCACCCAGGAGCAGCTCTCCACACAGGTATCATTTGGTCCATCTTCTCTACATTAAGAATGGAGAGGCTGATTCAGACAGAACCCTTCACCCTGACCAGGTTGTTTTCCATGGAAGATGACTTTTGCACTCTCAGGTCCTTCAGAGATTATATCTGCATGGACCTTTGAGGTTATCAGCAGGTGGAAGATTCCCTATATTCCTGTATTGTAACACCAACTCTGTCCCTGCTCTTCTGTAACGTTAGATTGAGGGAACCATGTATGGTTAGGGTTAATAACATGTTTGATTTGGGTTAGGAATCATTATGCTGAATAAATAATGGTATTGGGAACCTGCAATATGTATAAAAATATATAGGTGAAATATATGTATAAAAACAGAAATCTAAGTAACATTTGAAGCCCAGAAGGGCACTGGGCCCTTGATTGGGATACTTAGCTTTGAAAAAATTGATATACAATGGCATAGGAGCTTGTACTTTGGAACATAGAATGTAGAAGAGAACATCCAGTCAAAAAGGATAGTCGGTAGTGAAAGGTTAATAAAATAGGTACTTGTCACTTACTGTTTTTCTGTATGCTTAACAAAACACTGTTGAAATCTTGAGAACTGTTTGCTAATCTTGTTCCCAGAATGTGCTGTCCCCAACTGCCAAAGTGTAGAATGTACTCCCTCACCCGGTTGCATCAAACCGACCACTCGCCCTGACCCATCAGTATACTTCCCTCCCTGCCCTCTCCAAGGAAAATATATATGTTCTGCTTAAACTGTTCTCAGGGCTCTCTGCTCTATTCAAGTGAGCTCCGAGCCCCAGCATGCTGGACCCAGAATAAACCCTTTGCTGTTGGATAAGACAGTCTGTTACTGGTCTCTTCCTTCCATGCTCACCCGACCTTTACATATGGAGATTCCACCGAGTTTTGGCAGCGGCGGACAAAAGACCCTATCGGGTTCCTCTTGGGTTAAGTAAGGCGCCTCTTTCTTGTTTCAGTGTTAAGGTTAGTGCTGGGCAAAATGGCTGTCGATGAAGAGCGTGAGTTCTCTCCGATGGTGGCTGACAGACGTGTCACAGAGCCACAGGCCACGTCCCTGGGGAACTTCCCAAAGACTCGGGAAATCGAGGAACAATAGTCTCTTCGACTCAGTAATATTTTGTATCTGATTCGGAATTGCCAGCCCATTGGGTTTTGCTGGCTACTCAGTCCTGGTCTCAGTTTTGGATGTCCATTGAATGTCTTTATTGTCTTGTCTTGTCTGTGTCGTGTGTCTTGCATTCACTCTTTGTATCTTTCATTATGGGACACAGCACTTCAATGCCCCTGTCCCTGACCCTTGATCACTGGACCAAAGTCCGCTTAAGGGCTCAGAATCTTTCTTTTTTAGTTAAACGCTGGACCTTTCAGAATCTCTGTGCCTCAGAATGGCCCACCTTTGAATTTGGATGGCCCATAGAAGGATCTTTCTACTTCCCACTAATTTAAGAAGTCAGAGATATTGTCTTTCACCCGGGCACACATAGCCATCCGGATCAACAGCCATATATCTTAACTTTGCTGGACCTCTGCAAATCTCCTCCTCAATGGGTGAAGCCTTTCTTTGTCCCTTCCCCTGCTCCTACTCCTTCCCCCATGATCTCTCAAACCCTCTGCTCCTCCTCCTCCTCCACCCTTTGTAATCCCTGAGTCAAAAGATTTGACTCTTCTGGACTCTCTTCCCCCTTATTATACCCTGCCTTCGTCCCCCAACCACCAACACCCTCTAAGTGATTCCCCTGAAGCTGACTCAGCCTCTCTACCACTGGAGGAATATAAGCTGGCCCAGCGCCCTCCAGATAACTCCCCCGCAGCACACACAGCCCCTCCTTCGCAGGAGGAAGCTAGCCCAGCTAAGGAAACTTGATGGTGGTGAATGATTGAAAACCCTGGAACTCCTGTGATGCTCCCACTATGTCTCTACAGACCATTGATTGACGAAGGCCATGGGGGGAAAATGCAAGCCTACAAATATTGGCCTTTCTCCTCTTCCGACCTATATAACTGGAAATATAACAATCCCCCTTTTTCCGAGGACCCCACAGGGCTCACAGGTCTGGTTGAGTCATTGATATTTTCACATTTGCCTACTTGGGATGACTGTCAACAGTTCCTAGGGACTCTCTTCACGACAGAGGAACAAAAGAGAATCTTCCTGGAAGCTATAAAAAAATGTCCTCCGACCAGATTGGAGAGTGATACATCTTCCCAACTTAATCAAAGCTGGTTTTCCTTTGAAACAACCCAACTGGGACACCAACACCATTGAAGTTAGAAAGCATCTGTCCACTTATCGCCAGGTTCTAATAGTGGGCATCCGAGTGGCCACGAGGCGACCAACTAATTTGGCCAAGGTAATAGAGATTATTCAAAGGCCTGATGAATCTCCCTCTATGTTTCTAGAGAGAATTATGGAGGCAAGTAGGAGATATACTCCTTTTGATCCTCAGGCAGAGGATCAAAAGGCATCTGTCATGATGGCCTTTATTGGGCAAGCTGCCCTGGATATTAAAAGAAAGTTACAATGCTTAGATGGATTACAAGATATGACTTTGAGAGATTTAGTCAGAGAAGCCAAGAAAATATACCTTAAGAGAGAAACTGAGGAAGAGAATGAAGCAAAGTGAGGATAAAAGAAACAAAAGACAGACTAAGGCGCTGACTAAGGTCCTGGTCACAACAACAAAAGGGCCAGAAATTAAGAAACAGGGAGACAGGAAGGGATACCTGGGCCCACGCCAGAGGCCACTCCTTGCCTCAGATCACTGTGCCTACTGTAAAAAAAAAGGACACTGGGCCAAAGAGTTCCCTAGAAAGAGACAGCCACTCCTGCCAGCCATTCTGACTCTTGAGGATGACTCCAAAAGTCGGGGCTAACATCCCCTCCCGGAGCTCAGGGTAACTTTTGAAGTGTAGGGGACCCCAGTAAACTTTGAAGTGGATACAGGGGCAATATACTCAGCCCTCAAGGCCCCATTGGGCCATCTATCAAATAAAAGGTCTCTAGTTCAAGGGGCAAATGGCAGTAAGTATCGGGCTTGGACAACTAAGAGGACCATAGACCTGGGAAAAGGAAAATCCATCAATCCTTCCTAGTAATCACAGAATGCCTGGCCCCATTGATGGGCAGAGATCTGCTCACCAAGTACCGGGCCAAAATAACTTTTAACCCTGAAGGCCCCCAAGTGGAATTTCTAAATCCTTCACTAAAAACTCCTATAGTCACAGCTCTAAATATGTCAGTAGAAAATGCACATCAACTCACTCACCTTGGTTCAAAGAAACTGCAGGTATTTCTGAAGTATCAAGAACAGAGTTTTCCACTAACTGACTCACAGCAAAAAGAAATAACTAAATGGGTAAAAAAAGCCTGTCGAGTCCATCAATTGGTAAATGCTTACCCTTCCAAGCTTCCTGCAGGAAAGCACCTACGAGGAACCAGACCAGGACAATTCTGGGCAGTTGACTTTACTGAAATTAAGCCAGCAAGGTATGGACATAAATATCTTCTAGTCTTTGTAGATACATTTTTAGGATGGATTGAAGCCTTCCCCACTAAAAGAAAAAAAAAAGAAACAGTGCAAATGGTGGTCAAGCAGATCCTGAAAGACATTTTTCAAAGATACGGCCTGCCAAAGGTAATACGGTCTGATAATGCACCGGCGTTCGTGGCCCAAGTAAGTCAGGGGTTAGCCAGGAACCTGGGGATTCATTGGAAGTTTTATTGTGCTTACAGACCCTAGAGTTCAGGACAGGTAGAAAGAATGAATAGAACCATTAAAGAGACCTCAACAAAATTAAGCTTAGAGACCAGCATAAATGATTGGACTATGCTCATGCCTTATACAATGTTTCGTGCAAGAAATACGCCCTCTGTTTCTTTGAGTAACCACACCCCCTGTGAATATCTAGGGTGCCTCTCCTCCAGTAATGGACCAAAGCCCAACTCTAAGACCTAACGATCCCTTTCACACCCCCTTGCTTGACAGACTTAAAGCTCTTGAAAGATCTCAGTGATACCTGTGGAAAAAGCTGGCCACTGCCTACCAAACTGGGGACGAGGGGACTCCACATCGATATCAAGTAAGAGATTCATCTACATAAGATGATATCAGGTGTCATCCCTGGAACCCCACTGGAAAGGACCATACCAGGTGGTACTTATAACATCTACAGTGGTAAAGGTAGACGGAATCACTTCCTGGATCCATGCCTCTCATCTCAAGCCTGCGCCCTGTCCACACTCTGGCTGGAAACTGGAAAAGACTGGTAACACTTTCAAATTGCATATTCACCATGTGGATAAGCCTATAGACTCTCCCCTCAGCCACAAGTAGTCCTAACCCTCATCAGCCCGTTCAGCAGCGTTGGCTGATCACAAATTCTACTGGAAAAGAAGTATAATCTATCTCGCATACAGCCCACTTAGGGACCTGGTGACCATCTCTCCACCCAGACATTTGTCAGCTGGCTATAGGTCTTTCCTAATGGGATATCCCTGATGAAGAGGATCCCACTAAAATTCCATTAAATCCCTTCCTTACCATAGATAATGGAAACAAACATTATGGATGTAGGGACACACGAGCCAGATGCAGGTTGGCTAGCCTAGATTACTGTGTTTACCCGGCCGACTGTCAAAGCCATAAACAGCCATGGCTATGTGGGGGAAAAGCCGACTTCTTCTGTAAGTCATGGGGATGTGAGCATACAGGGGCTGCCTGATGGAACCCAAACTCCGCATTAAATTCAGTACACAGCATTGGCCATATTACGAATTAGAAAACAAAAACTGATGGCAACCAGAGGGGACTCTAGATCCTCAAATCCTGTGTGACCTTTTTAACATCTGCTGGTGCTCAAAAGGGTAAAAGGAGATTCCACTATGTAGAGGCCTTTTCCCTTCTTCGCTCACATCCTGAACTATGCTTACCCAATAGATCCTCACCTTCAGCCTTCTGCTCCAGAGTCTCTGCTGTCACTCCCACCTCAGCAACCTGATTTCTCCACTACAATTATTAGATCAAAAATCCAAATCTCTGCTGGTTCTCAGACCATTGCCCCCTTGCTGACGTAGCAGGTACTGAGGTACCCCTCCACCCACTCACTCCTCTCTTCTCCTGTCAGTGCCCGCACCGGGTCCCACCAGGTCCTCTTACCAACTAACCCAAAGCTCAAACCAGCTGAGGAGAGCCCTCAGACCCATATCCAAGATGTAATGAAAATGGCCTTTAAAGTTGCTTTGTCATCACTGAAAACAGTTTACTAAGAATTTAAAGTCCCTAACATGTGTTTTGGGATACTCACAACCATCTTCTTCTTTGCTCTACCTGTTCTACTGCTCAAATATTTGTTGCTAGGAAAATTCCAAACCACTTTCCAATTATTTTTTTACATCTCTCTTTTCTCATTCTCAGATACTCTGAGCTGCTCTCAGCCCCACCTTCTCCGTCTTTCCCCTCTGTACCAGGCCCACAGAAAAGTCTTTAACTGACCTTCTCCAGAATCTTCACCATGGCTGACTTTAGGACTTTCAGCAAAAGAGTCCCTATAAAAAAGTTCAATGTAGTTAAACTTCCTATTTTCATGTTGCCCTGTTCTACTTGGCCACTGGCTAAAAAAATTAGCACTCCTAATCAAGACACCCCCTTACTAGTTTTTCACAAAAATATGTGAACAAGGCCTCTGGCCTTGACATGGGGCTTCACAGAGATGGCTACATTTCTAAGTTAACGAAGTTAGCAACTGGGCTCCGTGGTAACAGCTGGAAATGGGAAAATAAGAAAGGGAAGAAAAAGCTCTTTCCCTCCCAGGTGTCCTTGAAAAGTTAACTTGCCCAGAACCGAGGAAAAAACAGAAACAAAACTGCTTTTTTCAACTTCTGCAGACTGTGACCTTCTGAGCCCCTTCCATTACATGTTGGGTACAAAATTCTGAAACTACCTAAACTTGGGTTTCAGAGGATTACTTGATTACAACAGAATCAATGCCCTCTGAATCTGGTTGCCACCAAATAGGACTGTTTCCCTGTCTTCAGTGCTATCTTAGGTGAGTTGCCTTGTCCGTCCCTACTACAGCATGATTCTATATACTTAAACATTGTTAATGTTTTCATGAAATGGTCAACAGATGTGATTAATCGTGTAATCGTGCAGATGTTTCCCAGAGTGCTCTATCACAATGCAGGTTCATTTGAAGATCAAATAGGGGGGCATTCAACCCGGTTCCACTGAAAATATATATCCCTCAACTTAGCCATCATATTAGGAATAGAAATTGCTGCACTGGTGGCCACGGGAACCACTGCCTTTGTCCATGGGACTCAACAAATGATCCAACAAATGACAGCAATAGACCAAAACTAAGATATTAGAAACCTCCATCAGAGCTTTGCATGAGTCTTTTACCTCTCTCTCTGAAGTTGTTTTTCAGACCACTCGAGGGTTGGACCTCCTTGTCATGAGAGAAGGGGCCTCTGTGCTGCATTGAGAGAAGAAAGTTGTTTGTATGCCGAGCATACTGGAGTTGTAATAAAATCTAAGAGTAAATTAAAAAGATTCCTTGAAAAGCATCAAAGAGACAGAGAGGCCCAAAAAAGGTGGTTTGAGTCTTGGTTCACACAGTCTTCCTGGTTAACTACGTTTTTTTATCAACCCTGGCCGGTCCAATAATAATCCTCATATTATTGCTAACTATTAAACCCTGTTTTCTCAACCATGTAATTTCTTTTCTCCAGGCTCAAATTGGACGAGTTAAACTTATGGTAATACCCCACTAGTATACATAGAATGTGACACCCCCCAATGATCATTTTTATGATTAAAAGTAGCGAGAAGAAGAAGTGGGGAATAAAAGGTTAATAAAATAGGTACTTGTCACTTCCTGTTTTTCTGTATGCTTAACAAAACACTGTTGAAATCTTGAGAAATGCTTGCAAATCTTGTTCCCAGTATGTGCTGTCCCCTACTGCCCAACTGCAGAATGTGCTCCCTCACCCAGTTGCACGCAAATCGCCCACTCGCCCTGATCCATCAATAAACTTCCCTCCCTGCCCTCTCCAGGTAAAGTATATAAGCTCTACTTAAGCGATTCTCAGGGCTATCTGCTCTATTCAAGTGAGCTCTGAGCACCAGCATGCTGGACACTCAATAAACCCTTTGCTGTTGCATGAGATAGTCTGTTGGTGGTTTCCTCCTGCGAAGCTCGCCCGACATTTACTATAATGATTGAAAGTAGAAGAGAACATCCAGTCAAAAAGGGATTGTTGATAGAAATAGGAAGATAGTACGTTTAGGAAGAAGTGTGAGTATAGGATTTGGAACAAAAGTTCGTTAGCTACAGGGTTTCGGTTACAGAGTGATTGTTAAAGTCAGCACAGGTGAAGAGTCAGTCACAATGATGAACTGGGGAAAACATGAAGTAAAGCAGATATAAATAGAGACATTACAAAATAAGGCAAAGTAGTAAGTGAGTGATAGGATTAGACATTTTGAACAGGGTTGAGTTTGAATACATAATTTAGGAAGAAACAAATATGTAGTCACCAATAGGATTGACATTTGAGAGCATTAGGCAAATTTCAGGTGGATGAATATTTCTGAGAATAATCTTGTGAATAGTTGATTATAAATCCACATACATGAACATGAATGAATTTAGGGAGTGTACATAAGACACATATATTTCATATTTAGAAAAATCTGGAGAGTACACACAGACAAAAAAAGTAGCAATATATGTCAATCAAAATTCATCATAAAATATATATCATCCACAGATCCAAAAATATTCATTTTACTGAACATGGATTTATGTATAATGTTGTTCAACTAGGAAGCTCACCCATTGTTTCAATATTCAGTACCAACAGGGTTTAGTAGGAGTGATCTCGTCTCACAATTTGTATCTGCCAAGTAAGCCAAATCACAAGAACAAACGTGTGGTACCAGGTAGGATTGTATATGTCCATATTAAAATACACATGCTGAATAGGCTACAGAGAAAGGGAGACAGGAATTCACATGTTTGTTAACTTTAAAAATACATGGAGAACTATTTCAACAAACAATTGACTAGATTTATAACTCCTACTCTGTATCATGCAGAAGGGAAGCCCAACTATACACCGTGCCTCCTCTGAACTACTTGTATTTCTATTCTGTTTGGGTTATTTTTCTCCATCATATTAGGATTAGTAGTCAGAGTCTTGTAGGGTATGGGTTAGTGTCAGGGATTCAGTATTTTGAATGGAAAACAGGAAATTGAATCCAATGTGTATACAAACATATGCTACAGAAAAATCTTTCCACTCTCATCCAGAACAATGCCTTGACATTACCTTCGCCTCAAGAAAAACACAATTAGAGTAGAAGAGTTAAAAAATTTGTGAATACCTATCTGGATTGGAAAATGCTCCCGATTTCACATCATTGGAGTTGGTAGAGGAGTTTCTAAAAGTAATGGACAGGGTAAACACTCCACAAACCTCGAGCTCTGCTGGCCTAAATATTTTTGAGGATCTGCCTCTGAGGTTGAGCACTTGAAATATATGCTGTTGTCAGGAGCTTTAGCTTACTTTGTAGTGAGACCATCAAAGCTGGGTCTGCATCTATGTGATCTGGATGACATGGTTACTTACTTTCCAATGAAATGAGGCAACAGTGCTGAATTCTCTCTTTGTAGGTAAACTGTGGCCTCTGAGGGCTAATTGTCTCTTCGTGTGGACTGTGAAGCCATTTGGCCATCCTCTAATTTTCGTGGTGTTTTTGCTGCTGCTCTGGGAGGTTGGTATTTGCTTCACAAAATACGAGTTCAAATGGGACACAGTACTGGAGGAGTTCTGTCAGGTGTGGGGGGAAGGGTCTGGAGGAGAATGCACCAAACAGTATTTTATCCCGCGTAGCTTGCCCCCTTGACAATAGCAACATGATTCAGAACATTGCCCTGAAACCTCTCCATATAACAAGATTCCTTTACATATAAGGGTCTGCTGGCTACACCATGTCAGTCACAAGCCATTTGGAATCCAATGGTAGATCCTCATGGCCCTACCACTGATGTTTTATCAAACACCTGCACACCACTGCTCTGGGCCACTACTCAGCAGGATCCAACTTACTGGCATCTCTGTTCTAAACCATTTTCATGCAACCCAGTAAATCAAGGTACTGTCTGGTATACTCATGATCAGCAACAAGACATCCAAAAGTTTTCCAGTGCCACCTGGTCATGGGAATTTCAAAAATTTCATGGTATTTATCTAACCATTTTTCAAAGATGAAGTTGGAGTCACTGTGGGTTTCAATTCATTCAGGAATCATTAAATGGTGAGGAAGCTCATTTCAATGATAGCTCTAAAGAACTCTCACAGGCAAGGCTTCTGAAAGAGTGCCCAAAGAGGCCACATAAAGCCAGGCCCATTGAGGTCTACAAGGTGAGGCCCATGTGTGTTTTGACTCTCAACTCAGCCTGCCAAGTCTTTAATAATAAAATCATGTTATATCCTGGCGGAGATTCCCAGTGCTCTGTGGAAAGCCACCCTGGGCCTAGATCTCAGTTTCCAATGGCGACTCTCATGCATGGCCTACTAAAATTCCAACAAAATTCATGGCAATATTTCTCTGACTTTAGTTCCACAACTCAGTCTCTAAGGGGAATCACACCAGAGTTCAAGCACAGGTGGACACAGTCATTTTTTCCAACCGACACACAAATGACCAAAATTATAACCAAAACACCTCCACATGACACTAATCCTCTTCCATGTAGAGACTCATCCTCACCTCTGGCGAAGGTTTCTATGAGGGGCGCAGCCAAAGACAGTTTCCAAAATAAGCTCACTTGCCCCTCATTTGCCTAAAGTCAGGGTGGCCTGGACACCCTTCCTGTGAACCAGGAGTGACAAAATAAGCATGCCTTTAATAGTGCTCTGTTTCTCCAATTTGAGCCCTACTGATTTTCAGATATAGATTCTTTATTTCATTTGGAGTCATGTGAAAACCCAAGCACCACTGCAGGGCTTGGAAGAACTCATTTCATCCAAAGAATCCCTATTCTCACTTGATAGAGGTCATGAACCTAACAGAGGAAGGCAAGTGACTTCATCCACAATGACTGATCTTTTTGCAATTATGGTTTTGGATGGACAAAAGCGATCATTCTTTAGATCCATCAGGAGCTGAGAATCTAAGTCACAGCCACACATAAGACCAAAAGGCTAATTCAGCCACATCCCTTACCAAAGCAATTAAGCAAAGAGCCACAGATGATGCCCATTCATTTCCATTTCAAAACTGTTTTCCTCAGGCTTCACAGAGGGGTGGCCTGAGGCAAAGGCCTTCCAGACATTCAGGGCAACAGAAAAATAGTTAAGCAAAAGATCCAAAGTAGGGTCTCTCCTCTGAGACTTTCCTGGTCACACTGATATTTGACATTCAGGGCAACAGAACAATAGTTAAGCAAAAGATCCAAAGTAGGGTCTCTCCACTGAGACTTTCCTGGTCACACTGATATCTGAGTTTTCTGAGAATCTCGCCATTCTCTTAAGCTATCCAGTACATGGCCATGTCACAGGGCTTGGAGGTGGTACATATCTTGGAAACAAAACCATGAGCCAATTCTGGAGAATGGCCAGAATTCAGGAAGAAAACAGGAACTTAGGTAGATAGCAGGTGTTGCCCATGGATAAGACAGGTTGCATTCCATTCATTAATTGGCCAGGATGAATTATGGGAAGATTTATACTAGACTAGACATATATTAATGCATTATCTTTTCAAATGTCTACAACAACGGACACAGTGAAATACACAGACATAGGAACACTAGTCTGGTCAAACGACTTACTAGAAATAGTCCACTGCAAACGAAAAAACCGACTTTCCTACCTATTCTCAGAACATGAGACAGAACCACAAACACACACGCACTCCCACAAAGGCACCTCCTTCCCTCAAGTAGGTCTGTGACTATCCAATGTGTTCTCTGACTTGTGGGCCATACTATCTTCTCCCAAAATGGCCTGTCCTCTATCAGATCTGGTTTCCTTGGCCAACTCTGTTAAGGTGTCAGGAAAAAGTGGTGAGCCACTACCTGCTTTCTCAGGAAAGGTCCCTCTTCAGAGCTCTCCTCCATTTGTCCTTCCTCACATCAGTAGGTACCAAAAAAGACTGACTCTGTCCTTGTTAAATCCAACCAAGTGAGCCCACTGATACTGGGACTGGGACTGCTTCTGGGTGCCTGACTTCTTGGATACCAAGTTCAGAGAGTTCCATCACCAAGGAAATGAGGTATGTCACTTTCTTTGGAACTGAATGAGGTCACTGCCTTGGCAAACACTTTGTCCTAAGAGTTGCTTCCAAGGGTCCCATGAGATGGAGCCGGCCTCTACTTCTTGTGACACTTTCACTAGTTAGAATGGTATATGAACCAGAGGAACCTGGGAACAGCTCTTCACCCAGGCCTGGTATTGTCCATCTTCTCTACAATAAGAAGAGAGAGGCTGATTCAGACACATCCCTTCATCCTGACCAGGTTGTTTGCCATGGAAGATGACTTTTGCTCTCTCAGGTCCTTTATACCTGCCTAAATCTTCTCCAGGTATCATTTCTGAATGGACCTTTGAGGTTCTCGCAGGTGGAAGGTACCCTAATTTCCTGTATTGTAAGAAAAACTCTTTCCCTGCTCTTCTGTAAAATGAGATTGAGGGAACAGTGTATGTTTCGGGTTAATAACAGGTTCGATTTCAGTTAGGAATCATTCTGTGAGATGAATAATGGTATTGGGTACCTACGATATTTATAAGAATATAGAGTTGAAATAAATGTACAAAAACAGAAATCTAAGTAAGATTTGAAGGCCAGAAATCATTCGGCCCTTGACTGGGATACTTAGCTTTTAATTATATTCTGCAAAGATGTCTCAGATAATTCAATAATAAATGGCATAGGACCTTGTACCTTGGATGATTGAATGTAGAAGAGAACATCCAGTCAAAAAGGGATAGTAGGTAGGATTAAGAAGATAGTCGGTAGGTTTAGGAAGAAGAGTGAGTATAGGATTTGTATCAAAAGTTCTTTCCTAATAGGGTTTTGGTTAGAGGGTGAATGTTAATGTCAGCACATATGAAGAGTGAGTCACTATGATGAGCTTGGGAAAATATGTAGAAAAGCAGATATCAATAGAGACATTATGAAATCATGCAAAGTATAAAATGAGTGATAGGATTAGACATTTTCTACAAGGTTGAGTTTCAATATATAATCTTATGAAGAAACAAATATGTCGTCACCAATAGGATTGACATTTGAGAGCATTAGGCAACCTGGACATGGATGTTTTAGTAATCCATGTACAATTTCCCTTTTGGCTTTGGTACAGTCTTAAGTGTGACCTTCACATTTTTAGTTCCGAATATTACTGTGATAAAATGTTTATGTAGATCAGGTGACATGAGTATTTCTACCACCTTTTCTGAGAGCAATATATTGAAGACATAAAATTAGTTTTGGGGGTACAAAGAGGTGTACCCTGTGTCTATGAATATAGAGATAAAGCATGAATAGACCATAATGTGAATAAATAATATAAGTTGTTCCAAATTTAAATTATGTATTGAACTGATATCTGAAAAATTACAGGAAATCTTATATTGATATACAATCATTCATTCCGACCAATTATACATCAAATGGTAATATTAGTGTTTTGGTTTATCATGAAGAGTGTGTGAGTTTTGCTTCAATAGTGATTATGGAAATTGAAAATAATGTGTTTGGAAAGAATTCTCATGAAAAGACCAGTCAAGAAACCCTGATAATACATGTGTTCTGAAGCAATAAGTGATTAAAGTTGAAACAAATGCCTATAAATTTGTGAACTTGTGGATGAAATGTATATCCTATGATGTGCAAACCCTGAAGAAATAGTAATGTACCAGTGTTGAATACAAATGAACGTCAAATTACATATCATGTGCCATAGGAATCTACTTGCATTGATGTTAGACTGGGTTAGTTACTGTAGAATTATTAGGATTTGTATGCACCATTCACTGAAGTTAGTTTTCAGTACTAGGAAACAAACATGTATTTCAGTTAAATGAATATGTCTGAGAATAATCTTGTAAAAAGTTGATTATAAATCCAAGTACATGAACATGAATGAATTAAGTGAGTGTATATAAGACACATATTTCATATTTTGAAAAATCTACAGAGTGTATGTATATATACAAAAAAAACACAAATAGACATTAAAAAGTAGTAATATATATGCCAAACAAAATTCATCATTAAATATATATCATCCACAGATGCAAAAATATTTATTTTACTGAACATGAGCTTATGTATAATGTTGTTCTACTAGGAAGCTTGTAGGTTGAATTTTCAGTTCCAACAGCGTTTAAGAGGAGTGAACTCTTCTCACAATTTGTATCTGCCAAGTCAGCCACCTCCCAAAAATGTACATGTGATACCTGGTAGGATTCTATATATGTATATAAATATACATGGGTGAAATGGCTACAGAGAATTGGAAACAAGAATTCACATATCTGTTAACTTTAAAAACACATGGAGAACTATTTCAATTAAAAATTGACTAGATTTATAACTCCTACCTTATATAATGCAAAAGGCAAGTCCAAATATACAACATGCCTCCTCTGAACTGCTTGTATTTATATTTGTTTGGGTTATTTTTCTCCTTTTTATTAGGTTGAGTAGTCTGAGCCTAATAGGTTCGGGTTAGTGTCAGGGATTCACTATTTCAATAGGAAAATTGAAAAATGAATCCAATGTGTATGCAAATATGTGCTGCATAAATATCCTTCCACTCTCATCCAGAGCAATGCCTTGTCAATACCTTTGCCCCAATTAAGACACAATTGGAGGAGAAGAGTTAGAAAATCAGTGAATACATATCTGGAATGGAAATGCTCAGGAGTTCACAATCTTGGAGGTGGTAGAGGAGTTTCCAAAAGTAAGGGACTGGGTTAACACTCCACAAACATGGAGCTCTTCTGGCCTAAAAACTTTTTGAGAAACTTTCTGTTAGGTTGGGCACTTGAAAAATATGTTGTTGTCAGGAGATTTGACTTCTTTGCGTGAGACCATCAAAGCTGGGTCTGCATTTATGTGACCTGGAGGACATGGCTTCTTATATTCCAATAAAGATGAGCAGCAGTGCTGCATTATCTCTTTGTAGGTAAACTGTGACCACTGGGGACTAAGTTTCTCCCCATGTGGACTGTGAAGCCATTTGGTCCTGGTCCACTTTTTGTCGTGTTTTTGCTACTGCACTCGGAGTTTGGTATTTGCTTCATGACATACAAGGAGCTAAACTGGGACACAATGCTGGAGGGAGTTCTGTCACGTGTGGTGTGCCAGGGTATGCAGGAGAATGCACCAACCCGGCTTCTATCCCTCATAGCTTGCCCCATTGCCCCCTTGTCCATATCAACTTAATTCTGAACATTGCCCTGAAACCTCTCCATATAACAAGATGCCTTTACATATAAGGGTCTGCTGGCTGCACCATGTAAGTAACATGCCATTTGGAATACAATGGTAGATCCTCATGACCCTACCACTGGTGATTTATCACACACCTGCCCAAAACTGCTCTAGGCCCACTACTCAGCAGGCTCTAACTTACTGGCATCTCTGTACTACACCATTTTCATGAAACCCAGTCAATCAAGGCACTGTCTGGTATACTCTTGATCAGCAATAGGACATCCAAAGGTTCTCCAGTGCCACCTGGTCATGGGAATTTCAAAATTTTCATGGTATTTATCTAGCCATTTTTCAAGGATGAAGTTGGAGGCACTGTGGCTTTCAATTCATTCAGTAACCATTAAATGTTGAGGAAGCTCAATTCAATAAAAGCTCTGGAGAACTCTCACAGGCAAGGCTTCTGAAAGAGTGCCAAAATGGTCACATGATGCCAGGCCCATTAAAGTCTACAATGTGAGTCCTATGTATTTTTCGACTCTCAAATATGGCTGCCATGTCTTTGAGAATAAAATCATGTGATATCCTGGCAGAGATTCCCAGTGCTCTGTGGAAAGCCACCCTGGCCCTAGATCTCAGTTTACAAGGGCGACTCACATGCGTGGCATCCTAAAATCCAAACAAAATTCATGGCAATACTTCTCTGAGTTCAGTTTCACAACTCAGTCTCTAAGGGGAATCACACCAAAGTTCAAGCCCAAGTGGACCCAGTCATTTCTTCCAACCGCCAAACAAATGGCCAAAATTAAAACCAAAATATTTCCACATGGCCCTCATCTTCTTCCATATAGTTACTCATCGTAACCTCTGGCTGGAGTTTTCCATCAGGGGCACAGCCCAAGACTGTGTCCAAAAAAAGCTCGCTTGCCCCTCATTTGCCTAAAGTCAGGGTGGCCTTGACAGCCCTCCTGTGAACCAGAAGTGATCAAATAAGCCTGCCGTTAATACTGCTCTGTTTCTACAATTTGAGGCCTACTGACTTTCAGGTATAGATTCTCTATGTGATTTGGAGTCATGCGAAAACCCAAGCACCTCATCAGGGCTTTGAAGAACTCATTTGACCCAAAGAATCCCTATTCACACTTGATGGAGGTCAGGAACCTAACAGAGGAAGACGAGAGACTTCATCCACAATGACTGATTTTTTGCCATTATAGTTTTGGACGCACACATGGGATCATTCTTTATATCCATCATGTGCTGAGAATCTAAATCACAGCCACAAAGAAGGCCAAGAGGCTAATTCAGCCACATCCATTTCCAAAGCAATTAAGCAAAGAGCCACAGGTGATGCCTATTCATTTCCATTTCAAAACTATATTCTTCAGGCTTCACAACGGGGTGCCCTGAAGCAAAGACCTTCCAGATATTCAGTGTAACAAAACAGTACTTAAGCAAAAGGTCCAAAGCAGGGTCTCTCCACTGAGAGTTTCTTGGTCACACTGATATCTGAGTTTTCTGAGATGCTCGCCATTCTTTTCAGCTATCCAGTACATGACCATGTCACAGAGCTTGGAGGTGGTACATATCGTGGACACAAAACCATGAGCCTATTCTGGAGACTGGCCAGAATACAGGAAGAAAACATTAACTTGGGAAGATAGCAGGTGTTTCCCTTCGATAAGACAAGCTGCAGTTCATTCATATATTGGGCAGGATGAATTTTGGGAATATTTATACTTTAAAGGACACATTCATTAATGCATTTTCTTTCCTAATGTTTACAACAACGGACACAGTGGAATACACAGACATGGAAATACTTGCCTTGTCAAACGACTTACTAGAACAGTCCACTGAAAACCAAAAACAAAAAAAAAACAACAAATAAAAAACGCCTTTCCTACCTATTCTCAGAACATGAGACAGAACCACAAAGCCATACCCACTCCCACAAAGGCAGCTCCTTCCCCCAAGTATGTCTGTGATTAGAAGGAGTGTCCTATGACTGGTGAGCCATACTATGTTCTCCCAAAATGGCCTGTCCTCTTTCAGATCTGGTTTCCATGGCCAACTCTGTGAAGTTGTCAGGAAAAAGTGGTGAGCCACTACCTGCTTTCTCAGGAAAGGTCCCTCTTCAGAGCTCTTCTGGCATTTGGCCATCCTCACATCAGTAGGTACCAAGAAAGATTGATTTTGTCCTTGGAAAATCCAAACAAGCGAGTCCACTGGGACTGGAACTGGGACTGCCTCTGGGTGCCTGGCTTCTTGGATACCAAGTTCAGAGAGTTCCATCACCAAATAATGAGGTATGTCACTTTCTTTGGAACTGAATGAGGTCACTGCCTTGGCAACCACTTTTCCCTAACAGTTGCTTCCAAGGGTCCCATGAGATGGAGCCGGTCCCTACTTCCTGTGACACTTTCACAAGTTAGAATGAAATATCAACGATAGGCACCCAGGAACAGCTCTACACACAGGTCTGGTTTTGTCAGTCTTCTCTACAATAAGAGAGAGAGGCTGATTAAGACACATCCCTTCATCCTGACCAGGTGTTTTGCCATGGAAGATGAGTTTTGCTCACTCAGGTCCTTTATACCTGCCTACAACTTGTCCAGGTATCATTTCTGCATGGACCTTTGAGGTTCTCAGCAGGTGGACTGTCCCCTTCTTTCCTGTATTGTAAGAACAACTCTGTCCCTGCTCTTCTGTAAAATGAGATTGAGGGAACAGTGTATGTTTCGGGTTAATAACAGGTTCGATTTGTGTTAGGAATCATTCTGTGTGATGAATAATAGTGTTGGGGACCTTCGATATTTAAAAGAATATGGAGGTTAAATATAAGTATGAGAACAGAAATCTAGGTATGATTTGAAGCCCAGAAGGGCATTGAGCCCTTGATTGGGATAATTAGCTTTGAATTATATTCTGCAAAGATGTCTCAGTTAATTCAATACACAATGGCATAGGACTTTGTACCTTGGATGATTGAATGTAGAAGAGAACATCCAGTCAAAAAGGGATAGTCAGTAAGATTATGAAGCTAGTCGGTAGGTTTAGGAAGAAGAGTGAGTATTTGATTTGGACAAAAGTTCTTTAACAATAGGGTTTCGGTTAGAGAGTGAATGTAAATGTCAGCACATATGAAGAGTCAGTCACTATGATGAGCTGGGAAAAAATGTAGAAATGCAGATATCAATAGAGACATTATGAAATCAGGCAAAGTATAAAGTGAGTGATAGGATTAGACATTTTCAACAGGGTTGAGTTTGAATACATAATCTTTTGAAGAAAAAAATATGTAGTCACCAATAGGATTGACAGTTAAGAGCATTAGGCAACCTGGACATAGATGTTTTTAGTAATCCATGTTCACTTTTCATTTAGTCCTTCGTGCAATCATAACCGTGACCATTACATTATTTGTCCAGAATATTACTGTGAAAAAATGTATATGTAGATCAGGTGACATGAGTATTTCGTCCACCATTTCTGGAAACAATATATTGAAGACGTAAAATTAGTATTGGGGGTACAAAGAGGTGCACTCTGTGTCTATGAATATAGAGATAAAGCATGAATAGACAATACTCTGAATAAATAATATAACTTGTTCAAACATTAAATAATATATTGAACTGATATCTGGAAAATTACAGGAAATCTTATATTGATATACAATCATTCATTCCCACCAATTATACATCTAATGGTAATATTAGTGTTTTGGTTTATCATGAACAGTGTGTGAGTTTTGCTTCAAAAGTGATTATGGAAATCGAAAATAATATGTTTGGAAAGAAGTCTCATGAAAAGACCTTTCAGGAAACCTGGAGGAATGCATATATTGTAAAGCAGGAAGCGATTGAAATTCAATCAAATGCCTATAAATTTGCTAATTTGTGGATGAAATATATATCCTATGATGTGCATAAACTCATGAAATAGTAATGTACCATTGTTGAATAAAAATGAACGTCAAAATACACATCATGTCCCATAGGAATCTACTGGCATTGATTTTAAACTGTAGAAATATTAGGATTCTCGTGCATTATTCACCGAATTTAGTTATCTCTTTTTTTAAATTTTTATATATGGTTGTTCAAAACATTACATAGTTCTTGATAAATAATATTTCACACTTTGATTTATGTGGGTTATGAACTCCCATTTTTGCCCCGTATACAGATTGCAGAATCACATCAGTTACACATCCATTGATTCATATATTGCCATACTAGTGTCTGTTGTATTCTGCTGCCTTTCCTATCCTCTACTATCCCCCCTCCCCTCCAGTCTCCTCTCCTCTTCTCTCTCTACCCCCTATACAGTAATAAATTTCTCCCCCTTGTATTATTTTTCCCTTTCCCCTCACTTCCTCTTGTATGTAATTTTGTATAACCCTGAGGTTCTCCTTCCATTTTCATGCAGTTTCTCTTCTCTCTCCCTTTCCCTTCCACCTCTCATCCCTGTTTAATGTTAATCTTCTTCTCATGCTCCTCGTCCCTACTCTGTTCTTAGTTACTCTCCTTATATCAAAGAAGACATTTGGCATTTGTTTTTTAGGGATTGGCTAGCTTCACTTAGCATAATCTGTTCTAATGCCATCCATTTCCCTGAAAATTCTATGATTCTGTCATTTTTTAATGCCGAGTAATACTCCATTGTGTATAAATGCCACATTTTTTTCATTCATTCTTCTATTGAAGGGCATCTAGGTTGGTTCCACAGTCTTGCTATTGTGAATTGTGCTGCTATGAACAAAAATGTAGCAGTGTCCCTGTAGCATGCTCTTTTTAGGTCTTTAGGTTTTAGACCGAGAAGGGGAATAACTGGGTCAAATGGTGGTTCCGTTCCCAGCTTTCCAAGAAATCTCCATACTGCTTTCCCATTTGCCTGCACCAATTTGCAGTCCCACCAGAAATATACAAGTGTACCTGTTTCCCCAGATCCTCGCCAGCACTTGTGATTGTTTGACTTCATAATGGCTGCCAATCTTACTGGAGTGAGATGGTATCTTAAGGTGGTTTTGATTCATATTTCTCTGACTGCTGGAGATGGTGACCATTTTTTCATGTACTTGTTGATTGATTTTATGTCCTCCTCTGAGAAGTGTCTGTTCAGGTTCTTGGCCCATTTGTTGTTTGGGTTATTTGTTATCTTATTGACTAATTTTTTGAGTTCTTTGTATACTCTGGATATTAGTGCTCTATCTGAAGTGTTAGGAGGAAAGATTTGTTCCCAGGATGTGGGCTCCCTATTTTCCTCTCTTACTGTTTCTTTTGCTGAGAAAAAACCTTTTTAGTTTGAGTAAGTCCCATGTGTTGATTCTAGTTATTAACGCTTGTGCTATGGGTGTCCTATTGAGGAATTTGGAGGCGACCCCACAGTATGTAGATCGTAGCCAACTTTGTCTTCTATCAGACACCATGTCTGATTTGATATCAAGCTCCTTGATCCATTTTGAGTTAACTTTTGTGCATGGCGAGAGAAAGGGATTCAGTTTCTTTTTGTTACATATGGATTTCCAGGTTTCCCAGCACCATTTGTTGAAGATGCTATCATTCATCCATTGCATGCTTTTAGCCCCTTTATTAAATGTAAGATAGTTGTATTTTTTGGATTGGTTTCTGTGTCCTTTATTCTGTATCATTGGTCCACCCACCTGTTTTGGTACCAGTACCATGCTATTTTTGTTACTATTGTTCTGCAGTATAGTTTGAAGTCTGGTATCCCTATACCGACTGATTCACACTTCCTGCTTAGTGTTGTTTTTGCTATTCTGGGTCTTTTATTTTTCCATATGAATTTCATGATTGCTTTCTCTATTTCTACAAGAAATGCCGTTGGGTTTTGATTGGCATTGCACTAAACCTATAGAGAACTTTTAGTAATATCGCCATTTTGATGATGTTAGTTCTGTCTATCTATGAACAGGGTACATTTTTACATCTTCTAATATCTTCCTCTATTTTTCTCTTTAGGTTTCTGTAGTTTTCCTTGTATAAAACTTGCACCTCTTTTGTTAGGTTGATTCCCAATTTTTTTTTTTTTTTTAGTATATTGTGAATGGAGTGGTTGTCCTCATTTCCGTTTCAGAGGATTTGTCACTGATATTCAGGAATGTCTTTGATTTATGAGTGTTGATTTTATATCCTGCCACTTTGCTGAATTCATTTATTTGCTCTATTAGTTTCTTTGTAGACCCTTTTGGGTCTGCTAGGAATAGAATCATGTCATCTGCAATAGTGATAATTTAAGTTCTTCTTTTCCTATTTATATGCCTTTAATTTCTTTCATCTCTCTAATTGCTCTGGCCAGTGTTTCGAGAACTATGTTGAACAGAAGTGGTGAAAGAGGGCATACCTGTCTTGTTCCAGATTTTAGGGGGAATGCCTTCAATTTTTCTCCATTCAGAAGTATGCTAGCCTGAGACTTAGCATAGATTGCTTTTACAATATTGAGGTATGTTCCTGTTATGCCTAGTTTTTCTAGAATTTTGAACATAAAGGGATGCTGTACTTTGTCGAATGCTTTTTCTGCATCTATCGAGATGATCATATGGTTCTTATTTTTAAGTCTATTGATGTGATGAATAACATTTATTGATTTCTGTATATTGAACCAGCCTTGCATCCCACGGATGAATCCTACTTGATCATGGTGCACAATTTTTTTGATATGCTTTTGTATCTGATTTGCCAGAATTTAATTGAGGATTTTTGCCTCTAGGCTCATTAGAGATATTGGTCTGTAGTTTTCATTCTTTGAAGTGTCTTTGTCTGGTGTAGGAATCAGAGTGATGTTGACCTCATAGAATGAATTTGGAAGTTCTCCCTCTTTTTCAATTTCCTGAAATAGCTTGAAAAGTATTGGTATTAGTTCCCCTTTAAAGGTTTTGTAAAACTCTGCTGTATACCCATCAGGTCCTGGGCTTTTCTTACTTGGTAGTGTTTTGATGGTTTTTTCTATTTCCTCAATTGATATTGGTCTGTTTAGGTTGTCTATATCCTCCTGACTCAATCTGGGCAGATCATATGACTTAAGAAATTTATCGATGCCTTCACTGTCTTCTATTTTATTAGAGTACAAAGATTCAAAATAATTTCGGATTATCTTCTGTATATCTGAAATATCTGTTATGATATTGTCTTTTTCATCCTGTATGCTAGTAATTTGAGTTCTCTCTCTTTTTGTCTTCGTTAGCATGGCTAAGGGTCTGTAGATTTTTTTTATTTTTTCAAAGAACCAAATGGGTTGATGTGTCTGCTGTGCTTGCAGGCCGCTAGTCCTGTTCCGCCGGTCAGTTGCAGGTCTGCCTACCTTGCGGGAGCGGGTGGTGGCTCTGCTTTGGCCCTACTGCAATTGGGGTGTCGTGACTACCATGCTGGCAGATCGCTGGGCCTGTTCCGGGTGCGGGCAAACACTCTGCTCTGCCCCTACTCCAATTGGGTTGACGTGACTACCACGCCGGTGGGCCATTGTGCTTGTACTGGGCGCGGGAGAAAGCTCTGCTCTGCCACTACTCCAACTGGGGTGTCATGTCTACCATGGTGGCAGGCCTCTGGGCCTGTTCCGAAGGTCAGTCACAGGTCTGCTTTTGTGGCGGGCGCGGGGGGCAGCCTGCTTGGCCCCTACTACAATTTGGGTGACGTGACTACCACACCAGCTGGTGGCTGGGCCTGATCCGGGAGCAGGCAGTGGCACTGCTCTTTCCCTACTCCATTTGGGGTGACGTGGGTACCACGCCTGCGGGCCTGATGAATCTTCCTCTATGTTTCTAGAGAGAATTACGGAGGCATATAGGAGATATACTCCTTTCGATCCTCATGCAGAGGATCAAAAATCATCTGTCACAATGGCCTTTATTGGGCATGCTGCCTTGGATATTTAAAGAAAGTTACAATGCTTAGATGGATTACAAGATATGACTTTGAGAGATTTAGTCAGAGAAGCCGAGAAAGTATACTATAAGAGAGAAACTGAGGAAGAGAAGGGAGCAAAAGGAGGATAAAAGAAACAAAAGACAGACTAAGGAGTTGACTAAGGTCCCGGTCACAATAACAAAAAGGCCAGAAATTAAGAAACAGGGAGACAGGAAGGGATACCTGGTCCCACGCCAGAGGCCACCCCTGACCTCAGATCAATGTGCCTACTTTAAAGAAAGAGGACACTGGGTTCAAGAGTTCCCTAGAAAGAGGCAGCCACGCCAGCCAGCCTTTCTGACTCTTCAGCATGACTACGAAAGTCGGGGCTCAGATCCCCTCCCTGAGCTCAGCGTATCTTTTGAAGTGGAGGAGACACCAGTAAACTTTGAAGTGGATACAGGGGCAATAAACTCAGCCCTTAAGGCCCCATTGGGCCCTCTATCAAATAAAAGGTCTCTAGTTCAAGGGGCTAATGGCAGTAAATATCGGACTTGTATAACTAAGAGGATCATGTACCTGGGGAAAGGAAAAATCCATCACTCCTTTTTAGTAATCCCAGAATGCCTGGCAGACTTTTGCTGTACGTCATGGGGATGTGAGCATACAGGGGCTGCCTGATGGAACACAAACTCCTCATCAAATTCAGTACACAGCATAGGCCATATTACCAATTAGATAACCAAAACCGATGGCCCCCAGAAGGGTCTCTTGATCCTCAAATTCTGCGTGACCATTTTTTTTTAAAGAGAGAGGTGAGAGAGAGAGAGACAGAGAGAATTTTTAATATTTATTTTTTAGTTTTTTGCTGGACACGACATCTTTGTTTGTATGTGGTGCTGAGGATCGAACCCGGGCCGCACGCATGCCAAGCGAGCGTGCTACAAATGAGCCACATCCCCAGCCCTGTGTGACCTTTTTAACTTCTGCAAGTGCTCAAAAGGGTGAAAGGAGATTCCCCTATGGGCATGCCTTTTCCATCCTTCACTCATATCCTGAACTATGCTTATCCAATCAATCCTCACCTTCAGCCTTGTGCTCCAGAGTCTCTGCTGTCACTCTCACCTCAGCAACCTGATTTCTCCCCTCCAATTATTAGATCAAAAACCCAAATCTCTGCTGGTTCTCAGACCATCACCATCTTGCTGAAGTAGCAGGTACTCAGGTTCCCATCCACCGACTCACTCCTCTCTTCTCCTGTCCGTGCCCGCCCCGGGTCCCACCAGGTCCTCTTACCAGCCAACACAAAGCTGAAACTAGCTGAGGAGAGCCCTCAGACTCCTATCAAAGATGTAATGAAAATGGCCTTTAAAGTTGCTTTGTCATCACTGAAAACAGTTTACTAAAAATTTAAAGTCCCTCACATGCATTTTGGGATACTCACTCTTGTCTTCCCCT
Organism: Callospermophilus lateralis; assembly: GCF_048772815.1. Classification (NCBI taxonomy): domain Eukaryota; kingdom Metazoa; phylum Chordata; class Mammalia; order Rodentia; family Sciuridae; genus Callospermophilus; species Callospermophilus lateralis. The sequence continues at coordinate 406,314 of NW_027515591.1, forward strand.
CTGCTCTACCTGTTCTACAGCTCAAGTTTTTGTTGCTAGGAAAATCCCAAACCCCTTTCCCATTATTCTTTTACATCTCTCCTTCCTTATTCTCAGATCCTCGGAGCTGCTGTCAGCCCCACCTTCCCTGTCTTCCCCTTCTGTACCAGGCCTACAGAAAATTCTTAACTGACTTTCTACAGAAGTCTTCACCATGGCTGACTTTAGGACTTTCAGCAAAAGAGTCCCTATAAAAGAGTTCAATGTAGATAAACTTCCTCTTTTAGTGTTGCCTTGTTCTACTTGGCCACTGGCTAAAAAAATAAGCACTTCTATGCTAGACACCCCATTACTTCTTTTCCACAAAATAATGAACAAGGCCTCTGGCCATGAGCTGGGGCTTTACAGAGATGGCTATATTTCTAAGATAAAGAAGTTACCATCAGGGCTCCATGGTAACAGCTGTCAGGGGTGAAAAATAAGAAAGGTAGGAAAAAGCTCTTTCCCTCCCAGGTGTCCTTGAAAAGTTAACTTGCCCAGAACTGAGGTAAAAACAGAAACAACAACGGCTTTTTTGAACTTCTGAAGACTGTGAACTTCTGAGCCCCTTCCCTTACATGTTGGGTACAAAATTCTGAAACTACCTAAACTTGAGTTTCAGGAGAATAATTGATTACAACAGAAGCAATGCCCTCTGAATCTGGTTGCAACCAAATAGGACGGTTTCCCTGTCTTCGTTGCTATCTTAGGTACCTTGCCTTGTCCGTCCCTACAACAGCATAATTGTATATAATTAAACATTGTTTATGTTTTAAAGAAATTGTCAACAGATGTGATTAATTGTGTAATGGTGCAGATGTTTCCCAGAGTGCTCTGTCATGATGCAGGTTCATTTGAAAATGAAATAGAGGGGCATACAACCCGTTTCCACTGGGGACATATATCCCTCACTTTAGCCATCCTATTCGGAATAGGAGTTGCTTCAGGGGTGGGCACAGGAACCATTGCCCTCGTCCATGGGACACAACAAATGACCCAATTAGAAGAAGCAATAGACCAAAACTAAGATATTAGATACCTCCATCAGAGCTTTGCATGAATTTTTAACCTCTCTCTCTGAAGTTGTTTTACAGAACAGGCGAATGACACAAAACACACACACACACACACACACAGAAAAAAAAATAGCAAAATATATGTCAATCAAAATTTTCATAAAATATATATCATAAAAAGATCCAAAAATATTCATTTTACTGAACATGGATTTATGTATAATGTTGTTCAACTAGCAAGCTCACCCATTGGTTGAATATTCAGTTCCAACAGGGTTAATTAGGAGTGATCTCTTTTCACAATTTGTATCTGCCAACTCATCCACCTCACAAGAATGTATGTGTGGTACCAGGTATGATTCTATATATCCATATAAAAATATATGTGCTGAATAGGCTACAGAGAAAGGGAGACAGGAATTCACAATTTTTTAACTTTAAAAACACATGGAGAACTATTTCAACAAAAAATTGACTAGATTTAACTCCTACTCTGTATCATGCAAAAGGCAAGTCCAAATATACACCATGCCTCCTCTAAACTGCCTGTATTTCTATTCATGGCAATACTTCTCTGAGTTCAGTTCCAGAACGCAGTCTTTAAGGGAAATCCCAACAGAGTTCAAGCCCAGGTGGACCAAGATATTTCTTACAACCACCACACAAATGACCACAATTAAAAACAAAACACTCAAACATGGTCCTCATCTTCTTCCATATAGTCACTCATCGTAACCTCTGTCTGGAGGTTTCCATGAAGGGCTCACCCAAAGACAGTGTCCAAATAAACTCCCTTGCCCCTCATTTGCCTAAAGTCATGTTGGCCTGGACACCCTTTCTGTGAACCAGGAGTGATCAAATAAGCCTCCCGTTAATACTGCTCTGTTTCTCCAATTTGAGGCCTACTGACTTTCAAGTATAGATTCTTTATGTGATTTGGAGTCATACGAAAACCTAAGCACCTCTGCAGTGATTTGAAGAACTCATTTGACCCAAGGAATACCTATTCTCACTTGATGGAGGTCAGCAACCTAACAGAGGAAGACGAGAGACTTCATCCACAATGACTGATCTTTTGGCAATTATGGTTTTGGATGCACACATGGGATCATTTTTAGATCCATCAGCTGCTGAGAATCAAAGTCACAGCCACATACAAGGCCAAGAGTCTAATTAAGACACATCCCTTTCCAAAGCAACTAAGAAAGAGCCACAAGTGATGCCCATTCATTTCCATTTGAAAACTGTTTCCTTCAGGCTTCACAAAGGGGTGGCCTGAGGCAAAGACCTTCCTGATATTCAGGGCAACAGAACAATAGGTAAGCAAAAGGCCAAAAGCAGGGTATATCCACTGAGACTTTCCTGGTCACACTGATATCTGAGTTTTCTGAGATGCTGGCCATTCCCTTCAGCTATCCTGTACATGGCCATGTCACAGACCTTGGAGTTGTTGCATATCTTGGACACAAAACCATGAGCCTATTCTGGAGAGTGGCCAGAATTCAGAAGAAAACAGGGACTTAGGAAGGTAATAGGCATTGCTCATCCATAAGGCAAGCCGCACTCCATTCATAAATTAGGCAGGATGCATAATGGGAAGCTTTCTACTAGACAGGACACATCCATTGTTGCATTCTCTTTTCTCATGTCTACAACCACGGACACAGTGGGATACACAGACATAGAAACACTCATTTTGTCAAACGACTTACTAGAAACAGTTCACTCCAAATCAAACAAACCGCCTTCCCTACCTATTCTCAGAATATGAGACAAAACAACAAACCCACACCCACAAAGGCACCTCCTTCCCTCAAGTAGTTCTGTGACTCTCCGGAGTTAACTCTGACTGGTGGGCCATATTATGTTCCCCCGAAATGGCGTGTCCTCTATCAGATCTGCTTTCCTTGACCAACTCTGTAAAGTTGTCAGGAAAAAGTGGCGAGCCACTACCTGCTTTCTCAAAAAAAGTACCTCTTCAGTGCTCTCCTGGTATTTGGCTATACTCACATCATTAGGTACCGAGAAAGACTGACTCTGTCCTTGGAAAATCCAATCAAGTGAGCCCACAGGGACTTGGACTGGGATTGCCTCTCGGTGTCTTGGTTCTTGGATAGCAAGTTCAGAGAGTTCCATCACCAAGGAAATTAGATATGTCACTTTCTTTGGAACTGAATGAGGCCACTGCCTTGGCACCCCTTTTTCCTAACAGTTGCTTCCAAGGGTCCCATGAGATGGAGGCTGCCCCTACTTCCTGTGACATTTTCACAAGTTAGAATGGTATATCAACCATAGGCACCCATGAACAGCTTTCCACACAGGCCTGATTTGGTCCATCTTCTCTACAATAAGAAGAGAGAGGCTGATTAAGACACATCCCTTCATCCTGACCAGGTTGTTTGCCATGGAAGATGACTTTTGCTCTCTCAGGTCCTTCATAGCTGCCTATAACTTTTCCGGGTATCATTTCTGTATGGACCTTTGAGGTTTTCAGCAGGTGGAAGGTCCCCTACTTTCCTGTATTGTAAGAACAACTCCGTCCCTGTTCTTCTGTAAAATGAGATTGAGGGAACAGTGTATGTTTAGGGTTAATAACAGGTTCAATTTGGGTTAGGAATCATTCTGTGCGATGAATAATGGTATTGGCAACCTGTGAGATTTACAAGAATGTAGAGGTGAAATATAAGTATGAAAATAAAAATCTAGGTATAATTTGAAACCCAGAAGGGCATTGGGCCCTTGATTGGGATACTTAGCTTGATTTATGTTCTCTAAAGATGTCTCAGATAATTCAATATACAATGGCATAGGACCTTGTACCTTGGATGATTGAACGTAGAAGAGAACATCCAGTAAAAAGGGATAGTCAGTAGGTTTAGAAAGATTGTCGGTAGGTTTAGGAAGAAGAGCGATTATAGGATTTAGACCAAAAGTTCTTTAGCAATATGGTTTCGGTTAGAGAGTGAATGTAAATGTCGGCACATATGAAGAGTCAGTCACTATGATAAACTGGGAAAATATGTAGAAATGCAGATATCAATAGAGACATTATTGCATCAGGCAAAATATAAAGTGAGTGATAGGATTAGACATTTTCAACAGGGTTGAGTTTGAATATATAATCTTAGGAAGAAACAAATATGTTGTCACCAATAGGATTGACATTTGAGAGCATTAGGCAGCATGGACATGGATGTTTCTATTAATCCATGTTCACTTTCCTTTTAGGCTTTGGTACAGTCATAAGTGTGACCTTTACATTTTTTTTCAGAATATTATTGTGATAAAATGTATATGTAGATCAGGTGACATAAGTATTTCTTCCACCATTTCTGGTAGCAATATATTAAAGACGTAAAATTAGTATTGGGGGTCCAAAGAGGTGTACACTGTGTCTATGAATATAAAGATAAAGCATGAATAGAACATACTGTGAATAAATAATATAACTTGTTCCAACTATAAATAATGGATTGAACTGATATCTGAAAAATTACAGGAAATGTTATATTGATATACAATCATTCTTTCCAAAATGGTATACATATAATGGTAATATTAGTGTTTTGGTTTATCACGAAGGGTGTGAGTTTTACTTCACCAGTGATTATGGAAATCGAAAATAACTTGTTTGGAAAGAAGCGTCATGAAAAGACGAGTTCAGAAACCCTGATAATACTTGTGTTCTGAAACAGGAATTGATTAAAGTTGAAACAAATGCCTGTAAATTTGTGAACTTGTGGATGAAATATATATCGTATGATGTGCAAAAACTGAAGAAATAATAATGTACCAGTGTTGAAAACAAATGAACCTCAAATTACATATCATGTCCCATAGGAATCTACTTGCATTGGTGGTAAACTGGGTCAGTTACTGTAAAATTATTAGAATTTGTAGGCACCATTCACTGAAGTTTGTTTTCAGTACTAGGAAACAAATATGTATTTCAGGTGGATGAATATTTCGGAAAATAATCTTGTGAAAAGTTGATTATAAATCCATATACATGAACATGAATGAATTTAGAAAGTGTATATAAGACACATATATTTTATATATTGAAAAATCTGAATAGTGTGTGTGTGTATATATATATATATATACACACACACACACATACAAACTACACACAGACATTAAAAAGCAGCAATATATATGAAAATCAAAATTCATCAGGAAATATATATCATCCACAGATGCAAAAATAATTATTTTACTGAACATGAGTATATGTATAATGTTGTTCTACTAGAAAGCTCCCCTATAGTTTGAATCTTCAGTTCTAACAGCGTTTAAGATGAGTGATCTCTTCTCACAATTTGAATCTGCGAAGTGAGAAACCTCACAAAAATGTACGTGGGATTCCTGGTAGGATTCTATATGTGCATATAAATATACATGTGTGAATTGGCTACAGAGAAAGGGAAACAGGATTTCACACATTTGTTATCTTTAAAAACACATGGAGAACTATTTCAAATAAAAATTGACTAGATTTATAACTCCTACCATATATAATGCAAAAGGCAAGTCCAACTATAAAAGATGCCTCCTCTGAACTGCTTGAATTTCTATTCTGTTTGGGTTATTTTTCTCCATTATATTAGGATGAGTTGTCTGATTCTAGTAGGTATGGGTTAGTGTCAGGGATTCAGTATTTCAAAAGGAAAATTGGAAAATGAATTCAATGTGTAAGCAAATATGTGCTTCACAAATATCTGTTAAGGTCTGATATCCTCTCACTCTCATCCAGAAAAATGCCTTGACATTACCTTCACCCCAGGTAAAACATAATTAGAGGAGAAGAGTTAGAAAATCAGTGAATACATATCTGGAATGGAAAATGCTCAAGAGTTCATAACCATGGAGGTGGTAGAGGAGTTTCCAAAAGTAAGGGACAGGGTAAACACAACACAAACAGGGAGCTCTGAGAGCCTAAAAACTTTTTGAGAAACTGCCTCTGAGTTTGGGCACTTGAAATATATGTTGTTGTCAGGAGATTTGGCTTCTTTAGTAGTGAGACCATCAAAGCTGGTTCTGCATCTATGTGACCTGAAGGACATGGTTTCTTATTTTCCAATGAAGATGAGGCAGCAATGCTGAATCCTCTCTTTGTAGGTAAACTGTGACCACTGAGGACTAAGTGTCTCTCCCTGTTGACTGCGAAGCCATTTGGTCCTCCTACACTTTTTGTGGTGTTTTTCCTGCTGCACTGGGAGTTTGGTATTTGCTTCACGAAATACCAGGAGCTCAACTGGGACATATTGCTGGAGGGAGTTCTGTCACGTGTGTTGGGTCAGGGTCTGCAGGAGAATGCACCAACCAGGCTTCTATCCCTCCTAGCTTGCCCCATTGCCCCCTCGTCCATATCAACCTGATTCAGAACATTGACCTGAAACCTCACCATATAACAAGATGCCTTTACATATAAGGGACTGCTGGCTGCACCATGTCAGTCACAAGCCATTTGGAATCCAATGGTAGATCCTCATGGCCCTACCACTGATGTTTCATCACACACCTGCCCACCACTGCTCTAGGCCCACTACTCAGCAGGCTCCAACTTACTGGCATCTCTGTTCTACACCATTTTCATGAAACCCAGTCAATCAAGGCATTGTCTTGTATACTCATGATCAGCAACAGGACATCCAAATGTTCTCCAGTGCCACCTGGTTGTGGGAACTTCCAAAAATTCATGGTATATATCAAGCCATTTTTCAAGGATGAAGTTGGAGAAACTCTGGGTTTCAATTCATTCAGGAACCACTAAATGTTGAGGAAGCTAATTTAAATGAAAACTCTGGAGAACTCTCACAGGCAAGGCTTCCCAAAGAGTGGGGAAAAGGTCACATGAAGCCAGGCACATTGAGGTGTAAAATGTGAGGTCCATGTGTGTTTTGACTCTCAACTATGGCTGCAAGTTTTTCACAATTATATCATGTGATATGCTGGCTGAGATTCCCAGTGCTCTGTGGAAAGCCAGATCTCAGTTTCCAAGGGCAACTCTCATGCGTGGCCTCCTAAAATCCCAAAACAATTCATGGCAATACTCCTCTGAGGTGAGTTCCAGAACTAAGTCTCTATGGGGAATCACACCAGAGTTCAAGCCCAGGTGGACCCAGACATTTCTTCCAACCACCACACAAATGACCACAATTAAAACCAAAACACTCCCACATGGCCCTCATCTTCTTCCATATATTCACTCATCATGACCTCTGGCTGGAGGTTTCCATGAGGGGTGCAGCCATTGGTAGTGTCCAAAATAATCTCACTTGCCCCTCATTTGCCTAAAGTCAGGGTGGCCTGGACACTCTTAATATGAACCAGGAGTGGTCAAATAAGCCTGCCGTTCATGCTGCTCTGTTTCTCCAATTTGAGGCCTACTGACTTTCAGGTATGGAATATTTATGTGAAATAGAGTCATGAGAAAAGCCAAGCACCTCGGCAGAGATTTCAAGAACTCATTTGACCCAAAGGATCAGTATTCTCACTTGATGGATGTCAGGAACCTAACAGAAGAAGGCGAGAGACTTCATCCACAATGACTGATCTTTTGGCCATTTTGGTTTTGGATGCGCACATGCGATCATTCTTTGGATCCATCATGTGCTGAGAATAAAAATCACAGCCACATACAAGGCCAAGAGGCTAATTCAGACACATCCCTTTCCAAAGCAATTAAGCAAAGAGCCACAGGTGATGCCTATTCATTTCAAATTTAAAACTGTTTTCTTCAGGCTTCACAAAGGGGTGGCCTGAGGCAAAGACCTTCCTGACATTCAGGGCAACAGAACATAAGGTAAGCAAAAGGCCCAAAGCAGGGTTTCTCCACTGAGACTTTCCTGGTCACACTGATATCTGAGTTTTCTGAGATGATCTCCATTCTCTTCAGCTATCCAGTATATGGCCATGTCACAGAGCTTGGAGGTGGTACATATCTTGCACACAAATCCCTGAGCCTATTCTGGAGACTGGCCAGAATTCAGGAAGAAAACAGGAACTTAGGATGATAGCAGGTGTTGCCCATCGATAAGACAAGGTGCAGTCCATTCATAAATTGAGCAGGATGAATTATGGTAAGATTTATACTAGACAGGACACATCCATTAATGCATTCTCTTTTCTAATGTCTACAACAATGGACATAGTCGGATACACAAACATAGAAACACTCACCTTGTCAAATGACTTACTCGAAACAGTCCACTTCAATCCAAACAAACCGCCATTCCTACCTTTTGTTAGAACATGAGGCAAAACCACAAACCCACACCCACTCCCATAATGGCACCTCCTTCCCCCATGTAGATCTGTGACTATCTGGAGTGTCCTCTAACTGCTCGGCCATACTATATTCCTTCGAAATAGTCTGTCCTCTCTCAGGTCTGGTTTCCTTGGCTAACTCTGTGAAGTTGTCAGGAAATAGTGGTGAGCCACTACTGGCTTTCTCAGAAAAGGTACCTCTTCAGTGCTCTCCTGGCATTTGGCCATCCTCACATTAGTAGGTACCAAGAAATACTGACTCTGTCCTTGGTAAATCCAAACAAGTGAGACCACTGTGACTGGGAATGGGATAGCGTCTGGGTGCCTGGCCACTAGGATACAAAGATCATAGAGTTCCATCACCAAGGAAATGAGGTATGTCACTTTCTTTGGAATTGAATGAATGAGGTCACTGCCTTGGCAACCAGTTTGTCCTAACACTTGCTTCCAAGGGTCCCATGAGATGGAGGCTGCTCCTACTTCCTGGAACACTTGCACAAGTTAGAATGGTATATCAACCATAGGCACCTGGGAACAGCTCTCCACACAGGTCTGGTTTAGTCCATCTTCTCTAACATAAGTAGAGAGAGGCTGATTCAGACACATCCCTTTATCCTGACCAGGTTGTTTGCCATGGAATAGGACTTTTGCTCTCTCAGGTCTTTCATACCTCCCTACAACTTCTCCAGGTATCATTTCTGCATGGACCTTTGAGGTTTTCAGCAGGTGGAAGGTCCCCTAATTCCCTGTATTTTAAGAACAACTCTGTCGCTGCTCTTCTGTAAAATGAGATTGAGGGAACAGTGTATGTTTAGGGTTAATAACAGGTTCAATTTGGGTTAGGAATCATTCTGTGCGATGAATAATGGTATTGGGAACTTGCGATAATTAAAAGAACATAGAGGTGAAATATAAGTATGGAAACAGAAATCTAGGTATGATTTGAAGCACAGGACCTTGTACCTTGGTAGATTTAATGTAGAAGAGAACATCCAGTTAAAAATGGATAGTCGGTAGGATTAGGAAGATAGTCGGTAGGTTTAGGAAGAAGAGTGAGTATAGTATTTGGACCAAAAGTTCTTTAGCAATAGGGTTTCGGTTAGAGAATGAATGAAAATGTCAGCACATATGAAGAGTCAGTCACAATGATGAACTGGGGAAAATAAGTAGGAAAGCAGTTATCAATAGAGACATTATGAAATCAGGCAAAGTATAAAGTGAGTTATAGGATTAGACATTTTCAACAGGGTTTAATTTGAATATATAATCATTGGAAGAAACAAATATGTTGTCACCAATAGGATTGACATTTGAGAGCATTAGGCAACCTTCACATGGATGTTTTTAGTTAAACATTTTCACTTTTCTTTTAGGCTTCGGTACAATCATAAGTGTGACCTTTACATTTTTTGTTCAGAATTTTACTGTGATAAAATATATATGTGGATCAGGTGACATGAGTATTTCTTCCACCATTTCTGGGAGCAATATTTTGAAGACATATACATTAGTGTTAGGGGTACACAGAGGTGTACCCTGTGTCTATGAATATAGAGATAATGCATGAATAGACCATCCTGTGAATAAATAATATAACTGGTTCCACTTCAAATAATGAATTGAATTGATATCTAAAAATATATAAGAAATCTTATATATATATATATATATATATATATATATATATATATATATATATATATATTTATATATATATATATACACACACATACACACACGCACACGCACAGACATTAAAAAGTAGCAGTATAAGAGATCCAACATGGTGGCGGACATGGAGAAATCAAGTATCTGACCTCATTAGCTGCGCAGGCATAGGGAGTTGTAAACTGTCTAAATGCTGTTTGTTCAGAATCACTAGGCAATGCTGACCTGACGTGGATCTGGTGCGAACAGTCTGGGCCCCTGAGAAAACACACAGAGCCCGGATCGGCTGCATAGAAGCTCAGATTTGCCTGCTTCTTGTGACTCAGAACTAACGTTCCCTCTGAAATAACTGGTCGGCCCTTCTGAATTTACAGAGGTAAAAGGCCACTGGATTGAAATGGGGCTTTGGAGACACAGTCAGGACCCATCCATTGCATTGGTCACCTGGCAAAAGGAACGAATGGTCACCATTTGCATGGGATACCACCGTGGAAGAGAACTGATGTCATGGGCAGAGGAGATAACTTCATTGAAACCAGTACGACAGGTGTGTAATTCCCTATGCATCTCTCTCCACACAGCGGGGAAACATTAAGGGCCCCTCCCAGCTCTCCCTTAAGGGGCCCTCCCAGGTCTCCCGTGAGAAAGATGGCCAGACCGAGGGAATCATGTGTGCTGTGGGACTTGTGGTGTGGAATTCCTGGCTACCGCTCCTACCAGTGCTGACAACTGAGGTCTCTTACACCAGCTAATGTGGGCATGGATACCAGAGAGCAAGCAAATTCGCTGGGGGTTCCCAGCCCCAAGCTCTATAAACTTAGGGTCTGAGGGAGGCAAACAGGGAGAGAGTGCCAAGCGTTGATGAAAACAGGGCTACCAGGAGCAGAGACCTGACGTGTAGCAAGTATTGTGGTGAGCGTCACAGTTGAGCGGAGCCTGGCTTGAGGAAACACTAGAGAAGGTCCTAGGCACTCAGGATTAGAGACCCGCCCAGTCTGGGAGGAAGAGCTGCTGCACAGTGATTGGTTCCCACCTATTGAGAGGAGAAGCTTGGCCCAGTGAGCACAGCTCCACCTACTGGAAGAGAAGTTAATTGAACTCTATGACTGCATGTATTATTATTATTATTATTATTTTATTTTTATTTTTTTTCTTTCATTTAAATTTTTTGTGTTGTTCTTTAACTTATTTTAATGTTTTTATTTTTTTAATTTTACTATTATTATTATTTTAAATTTTAATTTTCATTTTTTAATTATCATTATTATTTTAAAAAAATTATTTATTTCTTTATTTTCCATTTTTTCTTTTGTCTTTTCATTTCTTTTCAATTTTCTTATTCCCCCATCCTTGAATTCTACCTGCCTAGTCTCATTCTCTTTAGTGACTTCTTCCCATCCCTTCTAATATCTTTCCTCCCAAGCTTCAAATAAATTTATAAGAATAAGAAGTAACTCAGCACTCAAACAGAACAAGAAGTAACATGAGCAGCATCAAAAAGCAAGAAAGAAAAGGAGTACAAACAATGAAGGATAACCTAAATATTCAGGAGGACCTAGAATTATCAGAAAAATGGTCATATAAAGAACTCAAGGAATACCTTATACAGATGAAATGGAACCTTAAAGAGGATACGAGAGAGCAAATAAATACAGTGAAAGAACACATTGAAAATGAATTACATAAACAGATAAAAGAAAAAGTTAATCTTCTTTATCAGGAGATAGAGATTATAAATATTCAAAGAATATTTCTAGAAATGAAGGAAACGATAAACCAAATTAAAAACTCAATTGAGAGTATCACTAACCGTGTGGAGCAAGTAGAAGACAGAATGTCACATAATGAAGACAAAATATATCATCTTGAAAAGAGTCTAGCCAACACAGAAAGGCTGGTAAAAAATCACGAGAAAAACATCCAAGAGATATGGTATAACATAAAAAAACCAAACTTATGAGTCATCTGGTTAGAGGAAGGTACAGAGATTCAAACTATGGGAATGAAAATTTTCCAGAAATAAAAAAGGAAATGGATATACAAATTAAAGATGCTTACAGGACACAGAGCACACAAAATCACAGTAGACCAACGCCAAGACACATTGTTATGAAGCTATCCAATATACAGAACAAAGAGAAAACTTTAAAAGCTTCAAGAGAAAGGAGGAAGATTACATTCAGGGGTAAACCAATAAGGTTAGCAACCTATTTTTCATCACAGACACTGAAAGTGAGAGGATCCTGGAACAACGTATTTCAAACATTGAAAGACAATGGATGCCAAACAAGAATTCTGTATCCAGCAAAATTCAGCTTCAGGTACGACAACGAAATAAAAATCTTTCATGATAAACAAAGGTAAAAGAATTTGCAGCCAGAAAACCACCATTGCAAAGTGTCTTGAGCAAAACACTACACGAGAAAGAAATGAAAAACAACAACCAAAACCATCAGTGGGAAGTGCCTCAGTAATGACAGAGGGCGGGGGAAAAGCTAATCATGGAGAAACAAAGTAAATTTTAAAAAGCGATAAATATTCAAACATGGCTGGCAGTAGAAACCATATATCAATAGTTACACTAAACATTAATGGCTTAAACTCTCCAATAAAGCAACATAGGCTTGTAACTTGGATTCAAAAAACAAATCCAACAATATGTTGCCTCCAGGAGACATATCTGAATGGAAAAGACATACACAGGCTGAAGGTGAAAGGTTGGGAAAAAATATACCATGCACACGGTCCTCATAAGCAAGGAGTGGTGGCCATCCTCAAATCGAATTAAATCGACTTCAAGACTAATTTAATCAAAAGGGATAATGAAGGAAATTATATACTGTTAAAAGGAACCATTCACCAACAAGACATAAAAATTATCAATATTTACGCACCATTAAATGGTGCTGTGACGTTCATAAAACAAATTCTCCTCAAGTTCAAGAATCAAATAGCCCACAACACAATAATTATGGGTGACTTCAACACACCTCTCTCACCATTGGACAGATCCTCCAAATAAAAGTTGAATAAAGAAACTATAGAACTCAATATCACAATCAATAACATTGACTTAACTGACATATATAGAATATATCAACCATCATCAAGTGGATATAATATTTTTTAGCAGCACATGGATCCTTCTAAAAAATAGACCATATATTATGCCATAGAGCAACCTTCAGTAAATATAAAGGGTGGACTTAATACCATGAATTTTATTGGATTGTAATGGAATGAATCTGGAAACCAATGAAAAAGAAGGAAGGAAAAATCCTACATCACATTGAAAATGAACAACATGTTACTGAATGATTAATGTGTTACAGAAGACATAAATGAGAAAATCAAAAAATTCTTCAAGATAAATGAAAATACAGAAACAACATATCGGAGTCTATGGGACACAATGAAAGGTGTTTTAAGAGGGAAATTCACCACCTTGACGTCATTCCTCAAAAATAGGAAAGAACAACAAATAAATGAGCTCACACTTCATCTCAAAGCCCTAGAAAAGGAAGAGCAAAACAACAGCAAATGTAGCAGAAGGCAAGAAATAACTAAAATCAGAGCGGAAAACAACAAAATTGAAACAAAAGAAACTATTGAAAAAATTACAAAACTAAAGCTTGGTTCTGCAAAAAATAAATAAGAAAGATAGACCCTTAGCATCCCTTTATGTTCAAAACATTTGAAAAACTAGAGATAACAGGAATTTACCTCGACATTGTAAAAGCTATCTATGTTAAGCCTCAGGCTAGCATTATTCTGAATGAAGAAAAATTGAAGCATTCCCTCTAAAATCTGGAACAAGACAGAGATGTCCTCTACCACCACTTCTATTCAATATAGTTCTCGAAACACTGGCCAGAGCAATTAGACAGATGAAAGAAATAAAAGGCATGAAAATAGGAAAAGAATAACTTAAATTATCACTACTTGCAGCTGATATGATTCAATATATAGAAGACCCAAAAGGGTCTACAAAAAAAACTACTAGAAGTAAGAAAGGATTTCAGCAATGTGGCGGGATATAAAATCAACATTCATAAGTCAAAGGCATTTCTGTATATCAGTGACAAAACTTCTGAAACGGAAATGAGAAAAAAAAAAACACTCCATTCACAATATCCTCAAAAAATAAAACTAAAATCCTTGGGAATCAACCTAACAAAAGAGGTGAAAGATTTATACAATGCAAACTACAGAACCCTAAAATGAGAAGTAGAATAAGATCTTAGAAGATGGAAAAATATACACTGTTCATGGATAGGGAGAACTAATATCATCAAAATGGTGATATTCCTAAAAGTTCTCTATAGGTTTAATGTAATGCCAATCAAAATCCTAACGGCATTTCTTGTAGAAATAGAGAAAGCAATCATGAAATTCATATGGAATAATAAAAGATCCAGAATAGTAAAAGCAATTCTAACCAGGATGTGTGAATCAGGCGGTATAGCGATACCAGATTTCAAACTAAATTTCAGAGCAATAGTAACAATGACAGCATGGTACTGGTACCAAAACAGGCGGGTGGACCAATGGTACAGAATGGAGGACACAGAGATTAATCCACAATGCTACAACAATCTTCTATTTGATAAAGGAGCTAAAAGCATGCAATGGAGGAAGGATAGCATCTTCAACAAATGGTGCTGGAAAAACTGGAAATCCATATGTAACAAAATGAAACTGAATCCCTTTCTCTTGCATGCACAAAAGTTCACTCAAAATGGATCAAGGGCCTTGATATCAAAACAGAGACATGGCGTCTGATAGAAGAAAAAGTTGGCTACGATCTACATACTGTGGGGTCGGGCTTCAAATTCCTCAATAGGACATCCATAGCACAAGAGTTAATAACAAGAGTTAATAACTAGAATCAACACATGGGACTTACTCAAAGCAAAAAGTTTTTTCTCAGCAAAAGAAACAATAAGAGAGGTAAATAGGGAGCCTAAATTCTGGGAACAAATCTTTACTCCTCACACTTCAGATAGAGCCCTAATATTCAGAGTATACAAAGAACTCAAAAAATTAAACAATAAGATAACAAATAACCCAATCAACAAATGGGCCGAGGACCTCAACAGACATCTCAGAGGAGGACATATAATCAACAAGTACATGAAAAAATGTTCACCATCTCCAGTAGTCAGAGAAAGGTGAATCAAAACCACCCTTAGATACCATCTCACTCCAGTAAGATTGGCAGCCATTATGAAGTCAAACAACAAGTGTTGGTGAGAATGTGGGGAAACAGGTACACTTGTACATTGCTGGTGAGACTGCAAATTGGTGCATCCAATTTGGAAAGCAGTATGGAGATTTCTTGGAAAGCTGGGAATGAAACCACCTTTTGACCCAGCTATTCCCCTTCTCGGTCAATTCCCTAAAGACCTAAAAAGAGCATGCTGCAGGGACACTGCTACATCGATGTACATAGCAGCACAATTCACAATAGCAAGACTGTGGAACCAACCTATATGCCCTTCAATAGATGAATGGATTAAAAAATGTGGCATTTATACAGAATGTAGTATTACTCTGCATTAAAAAATGACAAAATCATAGAATTTGCAGGGAAATGGATGGCACTAGAGCAGATTATGCTAAGTGAAGCTACCCAATCCCTTCAAAACAAATGCCAAATGTCTTCTTTGATATAAGGAGATTAACTAAGAACAGAATAGGTATGAAGAGGATGAGAAGAAGATTAACATTAAAACAGGGATGAGAGGTGGGAGGGAAAGGGAGAGAGAAGGGATATTGCATGGAAATGGAAGGAGACCCTCAGGGTTATACAAAATTACATACAAGAAGAAAGGGAAAAATAATACAAGGGGGAGAAATTTATTACTGTAGAGGGGGTAGAGAGAGAAGAGGGGAGGAGAGGGGAGGGGAGGGGGGATAGTAGAGGATAGGTAAGGCAGCAGAATACAACAGACACTAGTATGGCAATATGTGAATCAATGCATGTGTAACTGATGTGATTCTGCAATATGTAAACGGAGTAAAAATGGGAGTTCATAACCCACTTGAATCAAAGTGACAAATATGATGTATCAAGAACTATGTAATGTTTTGAACAAGCATAAATAAAAATTAAAAAAAAAGAAAACTAACTTCGGTGAGTGATGCACGCGAATCCTAATATTTTTACAGTAACTGACCCAGTTTAACATCAATGCAAGTAGATTCCAATGGTACATGATGTGTACTTTGACGTTCATTTTTATTCAACACTGGTACATACTATTTCCTCAGTTTATGCACATCACAGGATATATATTTCATCGACAATTTAGCAAATTTATAGGCATTTGTTTCACTTTCAATCACTTCCTGCTTCAGAACACATGGATTCCTCCATATTTCTTGACTGGTAATTTCATGAGACTTCTTTCCAAACACATTATTTTCGACTTCCATAATCACTTTTTAAGCAAAACTCACACACACTTCATGATAAACAATAACCCTAAGATGACAATTATATATATAACTGGTTGGAATTATTGATTGTATGTCAATATATGATTTCTTATATATTTTCAGATAACAATTCAATCCATTATTTAAAGTGGAATCAGTTATATTATTTATTTACAGTATGTTCTATTCATGCATTATCTCTATATTCATAGACACAGGGTACACCACTTTGTACCCCCAATACTAATTTATATGTCTTAAAATATTGCTCACAGAAATGGTGGAAAAAATACTCATGTCACATGATCTACATATATATTTTATCACAATAATTTTCTGGGCACAAAATGCAAAGGTCACACTTATGATTGCACCAAATCCTAAATGGAAGTTGAATATGGATTACTAAAAACATCCATTTCCAGTTTGCATAATGCTTTCAAATGTCATTTCTATTGGTGACTACATATTTGTTTTTTCCTAAAATTATGTACTCAATCTCGATCCTGTTGAAAATGTGTAAACCTATCATTCACTTTACAATTGCCTGATTTTGTAATGTCTCTATTGATATCTTCTTTCCTATATTTTCCGCAGTTCATCATTGTGACTGACTCTTCGCATGTGCTGACATTTACATTCACTGTGTAAATGAAACCGTATTGGTAAAGAACATTTGATCCAAATTTTATACTCACTCTTCTTCCTAAACCTACCGACTCTCTTCCTAATCCTACCGACTATCCAAATTTGAGTGGATGTTCTCTTCTACAATCAATCTTCCAAGGTACAAGGTCCTATGCCATTGATTATCAATTTATCTGAGACAAACGTGCAGAACATAATTAAAAGCTAAGTATCCCAATAAAGGGCCTCATTCCCTTCTGGGCTACAAATCTTACCTAGATTTCTGTTTTTATACTTATATTTCACCTCTATAGTTTTATAAATATCGCAGGTTCCCAATACCATTATTCATCAATCAGAATGATTCCGAACCCAAATTGAACATGTTATTAACCCTAACCATACACTGTTCCCTCAATCTAACTTTACAAAAGAGAAGGGACAGGGTTCGTCTTGCAATACAGCAATGTAGGGGATCTGCCACCTACTGAGAAACTCAAAGGTCCATGCATATTTGATCCCTGGAGAAGATGTAGGCAGCTATGAAAGACCTGAAAGACCAAAACAACCTGGCAAACAACCTGGTCAGGATGAAGGGTTGTGTCTGAGTAAGCCTCTCTCTTCTTAATGTAGAGAAGATGGACCAAATGAGGCCTATGAGGAGAGCTGTTCCGCAAACTGGTGCGCCCAATTTGAAAAGCAGTATGGAGATTCCTGGGAAAGCTTGGAATGGAACCACAATTTGACCCAGCTATTGCCCTTCTTGGACTATTTCCTGAAGACCTTAAAATAGTGTAACTCTGGGATACTGCCACATCGATGTTCTTAGCAGTACAATTCACAATTGCTGCACTGTGGACCCAACCTAGATGCCCTTCAATAGATGAATGGATAACAAATGTGGCATTTATACACCATGGAGTATTACGCAGCACTAAAATATGACAAAATCATGGAATTTTCAGGGAAATGGATGGTAATAGAGCAGATTATGCTTAGTGAAACTAGCCAATCCCTAAAAAACAAATACCAAATGTCTTCTTGGATATAATGAGAGCAACTAAGAACAGAGCAGGGAGGAAGAGCAGGAAGAAAAGATTTACATTAACAGAGACATGAGGTGGGAGGGAAAGGGAGAGAAAAGGGAAATTGCATGGTAATGAAGGGAGACCCTCATTGTTATACAAAATTACACATAACAGGTTGTGAAGGGAATGGGAAAATAAACAAGGAGAGAAATTAATTACAGTAGATGGGGTAGAGAGAGAAGATGGGAGGGGGAAAGTGGGGGGATCATAGAGTATAGGAAAGGTAGCAGAATACAACATTAACTAATAGGGCATTATGTAAAAATGTGGATATGTAACCAGTGTGATTCTGCAATCTTTATTTGGGGTAAAAATGGGAGTTCATAACCCACTTGAATCTAATGTATGAAATATAATATGTCAAGAGCTTTGTAACGTTTTGAACAACCAAAAAAAGAAAAAAAGTAGCAATATATATGCCAATCGAAATTCATCATGAAATATATATAATCCACAGATGCAAAAATATTCATTTTACTGAACATGGATTTATGTATAATGTTATTGAACTAGGAAGCTCACCCATAGGTTGAATTTTCAGTTTGAACAGCGTTTAGGAGTAGTGATCTCTTCTCACAATTTGTATCTGCCAATTCAGCCACCTCACAAGTATGTACGTGTGATACCAGGTAGGATTCTCTATGTGCATATAAAAATACATGTGCTACAGAGAAAGGGAGACAGGATTCCCATTTTTGTTAACTTTAAAAACACATGTAGAATTATTTCAACAAAAAATTGACTAGATTTATAGCTCCTATACTATATAATGCAAAAGGCAATTCCAACTACACACCATGCCTCCTCTGAACGGCTTGTATTTCTATTCTGCTTGGGTTATGTTTCACCATCATATTAGGATTATTAGTCAGAGTCTAGTAGGGTATGGGTTAGTGCCAGGAATTCAGTATTTCAAATGGAAAATTGGAAAATGAATCCAATGTGTATGCAAATATGTGATATACAATAATCTTCCCACTCTCATCCAGAACAATGCTTTGACATTACCTTTGCCCCAAGTAAGACACAATTAGAGGAGAAGAGTTAGACATTCTGTGAATACTTATCTGGAATGGAAAATGCTCAGGAGTTCACAACCTTGGAGGTGGTAGAGGAGTTTCCAAAAGGAAGGGACAGGGGTGATCACTCAACCTGATCTTTCATTAATATTGGGAGCCATCTTGCCACAAAGCCATGGAAAGATAATTTTTGCTTTACTATAAATTACTGCAAATTCTGAACCTGCTTGGAATGCCTGCCCATGCCTTGAACTCACCCATGCCTGTCTTACTGACCAGATCACAGCCCTCTCTGAAACCTTACTGAAACCTCATAAATATTGGCCTTCCCTGGCCAGACAACGACCCTCTCTGAGGCTCTAATGGTCCTCATAATTTCTGATGCTGGGGCCAGCAAATAAAAAATGTAAACAACAATTAGTGTGATGCTTGTCAAAGTTCTGTTTTCTGATACTCCCTTTTTGTGTAACTTTTTGGGCTATAAAGCTGGGGTGTAGGAAATGTGGGGATGCTGTCTTTTTCCAGCCGTTTTGAGAAGGAGAGTCAGCCTAGCCGGTTGAACTAATAAGCTTGCCTTAATTTGATTTTAATTGGAGTCAGTGGTATTTTCTTGCATCCTGGTCTAACATTTTGGAGTTCCCCAGCGAGATGACGTTACCAGATCACAAGACCAGACTGCTGGAAATTCTGACGCTGGCCTTTCCTCCAGGGCTCAGGGCTGGAGAGCCAAGTTCCAAAGCCTTGGAGTGAGCATTTGGTCCAGGGAGCACTGCAGTGAACCATCGCACTAAAACTATTAGCAAGCACCTGGTGGAGGAGGCCTCCATAGGTAGGTGGTGCCTTTATAACATCTGATATCCGGTTAAGGGAGATGTCTTCTGATGACAGAGATGTGGCCTGGGGAGGCTCACATGTACTCCTGTCCAGGACAGTAACAAGAATTGTTCTGTCCTCTGTTCTGTTCTGTATGGAATTTCTCTGAAAGGGTAGAAAGGTGCAGCCGGGCACGCAGGAGCTCCTACCCCGGAGCTTCAGCAAGACATTTCATTGCTCCTCTGTTTTTCTGTATCTTCACCAGGTTTCTGTTTCTTTGTGTTTTGTTCTGTGTTCTATATGTTTTCTTGTTTGTTTGTTTTTGTGGATTTTGTTGTGTGATTTCTGTGGTAAAAACTTAAAGATATTGGACGTAAAAATGGGTAATAAAGCAAGTAAGCCTTACACCCTTTGGACTGTGTTCTAAAAAACTGTGTTGAAGTTTACCCCCCTTTGTTAAGCAGGATGAGAGAAGCCCCTAGCTGGCAGCCTGGAACTCACCCACTGCAGAGGGCAATGCCTGCTGGCCACCAAAGAACAGAGTATCTCCCAGGTTAACAATGGAAACTCCTTTAAAACCCCTTGTTGCTCCAGTTCAAGAGAGTCACAACCTTTGGGCAGAGTCCCCTGTGTCTCTGCTTTGTTAGCAAAGCAGTAAACCTCCATTTTTATTTTTCTCAAACCCTGTCCTCATTATTAAATAGGTATTAATTCGCTTCAAGGTCAGAAACCGAAATTTAAGTTACAAATTTTGATAACCCCCCGACCCTGGAACTTTTTGAGAGCTGACTACTGAAATGTTAGGAGATGGAGCGAGATTGGGGTGGAACCAAACCAGAGGAGTTAATCCTATAAGTAAAAAGAGGGACTGAGGGACTCCCAGGATCTACCAAAGCCCTGTTGCTTCAGGGAATTCCTTCCTTCGTTCCCTGCACTGTAAGGATTATGCCACCTCTGTCTTCTTAAAAAAAAGAAAAAGAAAAAGGAGACACTAAATGCAGTAAAGTCACCATGGAAACCCTTGATATTACATTTCAGGTTGCCGTCTGTGAAAACATCTGATCCCCTTGTGAGGACATGTATCCTGCCACTGGTGTAGGAGATTTTTCTCTTATCTGCTCTGTTTTTAAGGCTTCTGTCTGTCAGCCATAGTCTGGAGCTCCTTTCTGTCTGTCTTGTGTCTTTGTTTCTGGCCCTTTAAGACATGTGCAATAATGTGCTGATATTATAAATTGTTTCTTGGGAATGATATTAGTTCAATGTGTGTCTAAATGATGGTGTTTTATTGTAACAATCTGGTATCTGGATGGGTTTTTGTAGCATTGCTCAATCTTGCAGTTAAAAGTCGGGTTTAGGTAATTGTTTAGTTTATGATTTAAGATAATTCATGCCAGATAACTTAAATGCTTAGGATGGAAAACTAAAGCACTCTACTTCCAAGTTGGCAAGTAACTTCCCAAACATTCAGTTTTATTTTTCACCAATTTTGAATTGGGTAGACTGAGAAAATATCACAGTGTGTACCAGTGCATTAATTTGGACAAGGATAGTAAATCATATTATGGTATCTGTTGACAAAACAAGATGTAAAGATATAAAATTTTGTGAATTTCATCTTAAAATTGTATCATAATTTTCAACATCCGAACCTCAAAATTACGGTTAAAATGCCTTAGGCCTGAGGTGTCTGCTCAGAATAGCAGTTTTACCCTGCTCCTTTCAGACCTCAGCAAGGACTTTTGTTGAAATGCAAATGAAAGAAGCCTGCAAGCTCAGTAGGAGACTGATCTGAGGCCTAAGGCAGGAAAAAAGGTAAATTGTATGCTATTTACTAATTACTGGCCAGTCATTTTTTCTAGGACTCTTATTTTTTTTCCTTAGATTCTGTATTCTTTTTTTGAGCTCATGATTTTGATCCTACAGACCTAGGTTAATGTTTTTCTGATCAGCTCTATCTTTGACCAACAGTGGAGTTTTTGAAACATTGCAATGGAGATTTTAACTGCAAAAAGCTACAAGGCCTTTACTATTATTATGTGTGCACACTTTTGTTAGTGTTGTATGTCTATATATACATATATCCCTATATCATATATATGTTATACAAATTAACACATATAAGGAGCACTCATAAAAAAAGCACTCATATAAAGAAATTTTAAAACGTGGATCCAAAGATCTTAAATTCTCATGATTTAATTGGTGCAATTTAAATTGGATAAACAGATAAAAATAAATGTCTTTAAATTTAACCTTACAAGTTTTTCTAGGTGTTCAAAAATCTAATAAAATATTAATGCCGACAAAAGGCCTAATATGCCTTGGTTCTAGAACTTTTTCTTCAACAAAAAATGGTACACTGTTCAATACATTTGTCTAATATTTTGATAAATAAGTAAAGTAAATTTGATATGGAATTACTCATTCATGAGTACTTTTGTAAGATATCTGATTGATTTACTAAGGTCTGTATAAGTTTGTCTAAAAGTCTGTATAAGATTGTAAAAATCAGTCATGTGTTAAAGAGACAAAAATTTCTCAAAACATAATTTTACCCATAACATTGTGGTTATTAAGTTTTATTTTTCTAGAGCAAGCAACCATAAAAATTAAACAACTGATTAAATAAGAACTGTTATTTTAGAGCACTGTACTGCCATTTCTTTAAAAGCTAAACTTGGTTAATGTAGAAACATCAATGCAATTGTGATGCTATTAATGTGCTCATATCTTCCAGGTATACAAGTCTGTAAGGTAGAAACTTGAAAAGAGCATTATATCAAGGTGGTGTTCTGAAGTTGTATGGTAAAATATATATATATATATATACATATATATATAGGATTTATTTACCTGTTGTCAATAAGATATGTAAACTTTTATGTTACTTTTTATATTGGGGAACAATTTAAATGTATTTTAAGTTAATGAGAGCCTAATCTATGTAAAGGTTAAAAACTTTCAGCCTTTTTTTAATTCATGTTTTAAAAGCTATATCATACGGTGTTAGCTAATGTTCATGTGACCTCAAATAATTTATGTAAACTTTGTAAAATGATATTTAAAAAACAAAGATTAGCTTTAGAATTAAAACACTTAAGATTAATAAAGAGCCCTGCCTTACCTGAGATAAGGCTCTGTGTCCCATCTTATTATGTGAGAATGACTGCGAAAGCAGTAGGTCAGATGTTATTTCATTTAAAGTTATTTTCAAAAGTTTTTTTTTTTTTTCCTGTCAACATTACTAGCATCTCAAACAGAGGATATAATGTATAACTCAGCCAAAAATTTTAGGGTAGCTATTACACGAACTAAGTTTGTTTACTGTTGTTAATTTTATTTTGTAATTTCCATATGGGTGATATAAAGATTCCCTGTTAGTGTTTTACAGAAGTGTTGCTTTAGGAACACAACATTGGTTAATTTAAGATAATTAGCCATCACCTACAAGACAGACAGAATAATACAGATCCCAAATAATAAAAAGATAAATAATTTTAAATTATAGACATTAAAGCCCAGTATTCTTTATATAAGTCTGTTAAAATTTATTTGATGGATGTTTAAGATTAGGATTTAAAATTAAAGTTATATGAAAAGGGACAAGAAAACCAATATTTGGCTCTTGCCCTCTGAGTCAGTCTGTATCCAGGGAACAGCGGACTTCTCTAAAGAGCTTTGCAACTCTGAACCGCATAACCTCCTGATCAGGGAGATTAATGAGACCACTGGAGAACAGAAAGCCAATCAGTGCATTTGCTAAGAAGAGGAGAGTCATCAGAGAAGGGAAACATCCCTGATGCTTCCGAGGGAAGCCACATGGTCAAGCAAGACCTGGACCCACCTAGCGCAAATGGCACTAGCAGAACTGAGAAGCTGCTCTCAAGTTTCCCCAGGAATGACTCCCATAAAATCTCAGCTGAGTGTTCAGAATAGATAGAAACAAAAGTCAGTTTGACTGCTTCATCTTAAACACTTAGAAAAGACAGTTAAAAACAAATTACAGCCATTTCTGGGCATTTTATATAATAATAGTAATAATAATATTTTAAGGTATACACTTTATGTTAGCCTCCCAAAATAAGTAAGACTGGAGGCTACAAAGAAGGATTCTCAGACAGGAATGCCTGATAACTATAAAAAGAGGCTATCAAGATTATCTGCCAGTGGCAGAAGTTTTTAGTTGAAGGCCTACAGATATTCTTAACCTAAACACATAGGCTTGGTATTTGTTAATATGATTATCCAGCAATGAGTAAGAGAATTAAAGGTTTCTCTATTAGACACAGAGGTCATACTAGTAAAAATATTTTGCAAGATCAGATGACATTAAATTATTAAACTGAATCTTATGGGGAGGGACAAATGTAACACTAAAAGTTAAATATTAAGTTGACAGTCCTGATAACTGGGGATACTAAAGACTGGTGAGGGAACTTCTATACAGTGACATGTTCCAGCTGCTGCAACATTTATTAAGTACTCATGTTTTTTGTTTCTCTAATAGAAGAACCCATTCCCAGATGACTTTACTACCTGTTCTTCCCCATCCAGACTTCAAACCTAACTGACTTCTAAAAGGCGACTAATGTCCCTCAGGCGGTGCCCCCTCACGTCACCCTCTCTCAGCTCAGAAGAAGTCTAAATGAGTGACGCCTCTCTTCTTACAACAATGGAGACAAAAATAAATAGAATATCAATATAAGTAATTAATTAAGTCAGGTAAAATCAGGGAGACCTGTTTTTGGGTGAGTTCAAAAAATCGGGAGACTATTACCTGAGGGATTAAAATTCCCACAGTGCTCTTCCTACCCAATCAAATATATGAAAAAAACACATTAGAAAAGGGGGGAATGATTGACCCAACCTGATCTTTTATTAAAATTGGCAGCCATCTTGCCACAAAGCCGTGAAAAGATAATTTTGGCTTAACTATAAATTGCAGCAAGATCTGAACCTGCTTGGAAAGCCTGCCCGTGCCTTGAACTCACCCATGCCTGGCTCTCTGACCAGATAACAGCCCTCTCTGAAACTTTGTTGACACCTCATAAATATTGGCCTTCCTTGGCCAGACGACACTCTCTGAGGCTCTAATGGTCCTCATAAATTCTGATGTTGGGGCCAGCAAACAAAAATGTAAAATACCATTAGTGTGATGCTTGTCAGAATTCTGTTATTTTTAACCCCACTTTTGTGTAACTTTCTGGGCTATAAAGCTGGGCTGCTGTCCTGTTCCCAACGTTTTGGGAGGGAGAGGCAGCCAGGGTGGTGGAAATAATAAGCTTGCTTTAATCTGATTTTAATTGGAGACAGTGGTCTTTTCTTGCAACCTGGTCTAAAAGGTAAACACTAGACAAACCTGGAGCTCTGCCGGACTAAAGACTTCTTGAGAAACTGCCTTTGACGATGGGCACTCGACATATATGTTGTTGTCAGAAGCTTTAGCTTCCATTCAAATGAGACCATCAAAGCTGGGTCTACATCTATGAGACCTGGAGGATATTGTTTCAATTTTTCCAAAGAACATGAGGAAGCAGTGCTGACTTCTCTCTGTAGGTAAACTGTGGCCACTGAAAGCTAAGTGTCTCCGCATGTGGACTGTGAAGCCATTTGGTCATCCTCCACTTTTCATGGTGTTTCTTTCTACTGCACTGGGAGTTTGGTATTTGCCTCATGAAATACAATGACTTCAACTGGTACACAGTGATGTAGGGAGTCCTGTCACGTGTGGTGGGTCAGGGTCTGCAGGAGAATGCACCAACCAGGCTTCTATCCCACATAGCTTGACCCTTTGACCATAGCAACCTGATTCTGAACATTGCCCTGAAACGTCTCCATATAACAAAATGCCTTTTATAGAGAGGTTTCAGACATATAAGTGATTCCTGTCTGTAACATGTCAGCCACAAGTCATTTGGAAGTCAATGGCAGAATCACATGTCCCGACCACAGATGTTTTATCACACAGCTGCACACAACAGCTTTTGGCCCACTACTCAGCAGGCCCCAACATACTGGCATCTCTGTTCTACACCATTTTCATAAAACCCAGTCAATCAAGCCACTGTCTGGTACACTCAGGATCAGCAACTGTACATCCAAAGGTTCTCCAGTGGCAGGTGGCCATGGGAAGTTCAAAAATTTCATGGTATTTATCTAGCCATTTTCAAAGACGAAGTTGGAGAAACTGTGGGTTTCAATTCATTAAGGAACCATTAAATTTAGAGGAAGCACATTTCAATGAATAATCTAGAGAACTCTCACAGGCAAGGGTTCCCAAAGACTGGCCAAAAGGTCACATGAAGCCAGCCCCATTGAGGTCTACAATGTAAGGTCCATGTGTGTTTTGACTCTCAACTATGGCTTCCAAGTCTTTCAGAAAAAAAATCATGTGATATCCTGGCTGAGATTCCCAGTGCTCTGTGGAAAGCCACTCTGGGCTTAGATCTCGGTGTCCAAGGGCGACTCTCATATGTGGCCTCCTAAAATCCCAACACAATTCATGGCGATACTTCTCTGAAGTCAGTTCCATAAGGCATTCTCTAAGAGGAATCACACCAGAGTTCAAGCCCAGGTGGACCCAGGCATCTCTTACAACCACCACACAAATGGCCACAATTAAAACTAAAACACTCCCACATGCTCCTCATCTTCTTCCACATAGACACTCATCATAAACTCTGGCTGGAGGTTTCCATGAAGGGCACAGCCCAATACACTGTTCAAAATAAGCACCCTTGCCCCTCATTTGCCTAAAGTCAGGGTGGCCTGGACACCCTTGCTGTGAACCAAGAGTGATCAAATAGTCCTGCCCTATATCTGATCTGCTTCTCCAATTTGAGGCCTAATGACTGTCTGGTATAGATTCTTTATGTGAATTGGTATCATAGAAAACCCAAGCCCCTATCGGCTAGGCTCTGCAGGGATTTGAAGGAATGATTTGACCCAAATGATCCCTATTCTCACTTGATTTAGCTCAGGAAGCTTACAGAGGAAAGTGAGAGACTTCATCCACAATGACTGCTCTTTTGGCCATTTTGGTTTTGGATGCACACTTGGAAACTTTCTTTAGATCCATCAGGTGCTGAGAATCTAAGCCACTGCCACCCCACCGGGCCAAGTGGCTGTTTCAGACACATCCTTTTCGAAAGCAATTAAGCAAAGAGCCACAGGTGATGCCCATTCATTTCCATTTGAAACTGTTTTCTTCAGGCTTCACAAAAGGGTGGCCTGAGGCAAAGACCTTCCTGACATTAAGGGTAATAGAATCATAAGTAAGAAAATGGCCCAAAGCAGGGTTTCTCCACTGAGACATTACTGGTCACACTGATATCTGAGTTTTCTGAGATGCTCGCATTCCCTTCAGCTATCCAGTACATGGTCATGTAACAGAGCTTGGACGTGGTACATATCTTGGAAACAAAACCATGAGGATACTCTGGAGAGTGGCCAGTATTCAGGAAGAAAAGAGGAACTTAGGAAGATAGTAGCTGTTCACCATCCATTAGGCAAGCCGCACTCCATTTTTAAATTGGGTGGGAAGAATGCTGGGAAGCTTTATACTAGACAGGACACAACCATTGATGCATTCGCATTTCAAATGTCTACAACCACGGATACAGTGGGATACACAGACATAGAAACACTCGTGTTGTCAAACGACTTTCTAGAAACTTTCCAGTCCAAACCTACAAACCGCCATTCCTACCTATTCTCAGAACATGAGACAAAACCACAAACTCACACCGACACCCACAACGGCACCTCCTTCCCCCAAGTATGGCTGTGACTATCCTGAGTGTCCTCTGACTGGTGAGCCATAATATGTTCCCACGAAATGGCCTGTCCAATCTCAGATCTGGTCTTCTTTTCAAACTTTTAGAAGTTGTCAGGAGCCATGGTTGAGCCACTACCTGCTTTCTCAGAAAAAGCCACTCTTCAGAGCTCTCCTGAAATTTGGCCATCATCACATAAGTAGGTACCAAGAAACACTGACTATGTCTTTGGTAAATTCAAACAATTGAGACCACTGGGACTGAAACTAAGACTTGCTCTGGGTGCATGGCTTCCTGGATCCCAAGTTCAGAAAGTTCCATCACCAAGGAAGTGTGGTAGGTCACTTCCTTCAGGAACTGAATGAGGTCACTGTGATGGAAAACCACTTTGTTCTAACAGTTGCTTCCAAAGGTCCCATGAGATGGAGGCTGCCGATACTTCCTGTGACACTTTCACAAGTTAGAATGGTATATCAACCATAGGCATCTGGGAACAGCTCTGTACACAGGCCTGGTTTGGTCCATTTAATCTACATTAAGAAGAGAGAGGCTGATTCAGACACATTCCTTCATTCTGACCAGGATGTTTGACATGGAAGTTGACATGGATTTGACTTTTGCTCTCTCAGGTCCTTCATAGGTAAAAAGGTCGTTCAAAAGTCGGAGGAAAAGACCACCAAGAGACTGTCTCATGCCACAGCAAAAGGTTTATTGGGCGTCCAGCATGCTGCGGCTCAGAGCTAACTTCAGAGGAGCAAAGAACAAAGAGCCCCAAAAACAACTTGAGCAGAGTTTATTTACATTCTTTAGAGAGGGCAGGGACTTTGCATACATCATAGCCTCCTTTAGCAAATCAACATACCACGGGAAAATCAAATAACAACCCAAAAACATGATTAGCACATTCATTGGCAGGAAGAGGTCGGACAGGGGGTGATTGGTTAGCCCTGAGAAGGGGTATACGTTTAAACTGATTGGTTGAAGCCCTGAGATGTATACGTGATGAGCTGCACGGTTTCTGGGAAGGGGTTGTTTAGCAACTAGGTGGTCAGGGAAGATTTCAACACACATCTAATTGGCAGTTCCGGGAATTGTCTTAACTGCCACAGGAATTTCAGGTTCTGAGTGCAGCTTGGAAACTTTACAAAACCTGGTTCTTTATGTTTCAATTTTAATTTCTTTTATTCTTTCATTTCCCACTCCTTTTTCTTACTACATTTAATCTTAAAAGTAATGAATCATAATTATTGAGGGGTCTCACACTCTATTTCTGCCAGTGGAGCGTATTTCTGTCTGATTACCATGAGTTTTTCCTTCCCAATTTGAGCCTGGAGAAACGAAACTATGCGGTTAAGCAAACAAGGTCCCAAAGTTAGCAACACCATAAGGATGATCAGGGGTCAAGCTAAGCCTGATAGGAGTGTAGTTAACCAGGGGGACTGGGTAAACCATGACTCAAACCACCCTTGTTGAATCTCCCTTTCTCTTTGGCGCTCTTCAAGGCATTTTCTCAATTTACTCATGGATTCTTTTACAACTCCAGTATGGTCAGCATAAAAACAACATTCTTCTCTCAGTGCAGCACAGAGGCCCCACTCCCTCATGAAGAGGAGGTCTAATCCTCGCCTGTCCTGTAAAACAACTTCAGAGAGAGAGAGTTTAAGGATTCCTACAGCACTGTGATGGAGGTCTCTAATGTATTCCAGTCTTGATCTATTGCTGTTTCTAATCAGGCCATTTGTTGTGACCCATGGATCATAGCAGCTGTTCCTGTACCCACTCCTGCAGCAGCTCCTATCCTCAATAGTATGGCTATAGTAAGGGACACTGGGTGCCAGCAAAATCAGGTTGTTTGTCCCCCTAGTAGACCTTAAAATGATTCTGCATCATAATAAACCACCCTGGGAAGTATCTGCACCATTAAACAATAATTTACAAAGCTGTCAAATACATGGGTTGAAATGCAAGGAGTTCTGACTGTGTGGAGTTCAGTACAATTAAGGTTTCTTTAATTAGTTCCCAGGGGCAGGAGTCAGCTGTACTCTGGACTGGGGAAGTAGGCAAAGATGGAAACTGGGAAGTATGAGATGGTTGAGGGGTTCTGGTAGATCTAGGCATGGGAGGTTTTGGAGGCTTAATTCCTGGCTTGAGGGGATTGGGCCCTATTGCTGTGGGATTTTCTTCCTTTTTAAGCAGGATGGTGAACCAGTGACCAAAGTCATAACGAGGGCCATAAATATAGAATCGCATTTCCCATGTATTTCCCATAGACCATGTTGTTCTGAGGTAGCCCCTTTTTTTGGAAGTGAAAGTTATATTGAGGGGGTAACATAGACTATTCTTTCCTCAGCGAGTTTTTGACACAACTTGGCTAGTGGCACATTTCTTGGGATCAATCCAGGTGTCATTTTTTCCTACCTGAATGATACTGTCTGCGGAGTTTGGCTTCAACCATGTAGCTCCCGTTTGTTCACAACCCCAAGATCTTAAATAAAAGTCACTGGGTCCTCCACAGGTTTGGGCCTGTTTGTGACTTAAGAAATCAGCTGGGCACACATAAAAATCAAGACTGGCTAGTTTACACCTGAGCTGGGGAAGATGATATCCATAATTCATGGGGTAAGGTGGTCTATGTTGCCCTGGTTTGGGTTTGAGTGGGATCTGTGTGAAGTCCTCTATGTCAGGGAGATCCCAGTCAGAGAGGCCTATGTCAAGCTGACAAATGTCCAGGTAGAGAGATGGCCACCAAGTCCATAAGAGGGCTGTATGTGAAATAGACCACACTACTTGCCCAGTAGGATTTATAGCTGCCATTGTTGCTGAACAGGCTGATGGTGATTAGGACTGCTGGTGGTCAGGGGAAGAATCCATAGCCTTACCCACACGACGGACACGCAACTTGAGAGGGTTACCAGTCTGTTCCAGTTTCCAGCCGGAGGCTGGACAGGGTGCAGGCTTGAGATGGGTGGCATGGATCCAGGAAGTGATTCCATCCACTTTCACCACTGTAAGTGTTATAAGCAGCACCTGGTATTGTCCTTTCCAGCGGCGTTCCAGGGATGATACCTGATGCCGTCTCACGTAGACGAAGACTCCCACTTGATATCGATGTGGGGTTCCCTCGTCTCCAGGCTGATAAGCACTGGCCAACTGTTTCCACAGGTATCGCTGGGTGCTGTGTTTGTTCAAGGGCTTTAAGTCTGTCAAGCAAGGGGGTGTGAAAGGAATCATTAAGTCTCAGAGTTGGGGTTAGGTCCCTTAGTAAAGGAGGGGCACCATAGAGAATTTCATAAGTGGTGAGTTTACACAAAGAGGCAGAGGGTGTACTTTTTGCACGAAACAGTGCTTAAGGTAGGAGCATAGTCCAATTTTTTTTATGCAGGTCTCCAAGCTTAATTTCTTTAAATTCTCTTTGATGGTTCTAATCATTTTTTCTACCTGTCCTGAGCTCTGGCATCTATAAGCACAATGTAACTTCCAATTAATCTTCAGGGTCCTGGTGAATCCCTGACTTACCTGGGCAACAAATGCAGGTCCATTATTGGACCCTATTACCTTAGGCAGGCCAAACCTTGGAAAAATGTCTTCTAGAATCTTTTTGAGCACCGTCTGAGCCGTTTCTTTCTTCATGGGGAAGTCTTCAACCAATCCTGAAAGAGTATCTACAAAGACTAGGGGATATTTAAGTCCATACCTTCCTGGCTTAATTTCAGGAAAAGTCCACTTCCCAAAATTGTCCTGGTCTGGTTCCTCGTAAGCGCTTCCCTGCAGGAAGCTTGGATGGGTAAGCATTAACTAATTGGCAGACTTGACAAGCTCTAGTCACCTTCTAAGCTATTTCTTTCCTCTGTAAGTCAGTCAATAAAAAATCCTTTCTTCGGTCCTTTAAGTGTGCCTATAACTTCTTTGAGCTTAAGTGGGTGAGCTAGTGTACGTCTTTGACATAAAGGTGGGCTTTTTGAAATTGTAAACTTGGCTCTGTAGGGTCCCAGAGTTCTGCATCTGTCTCCTCAGATGATAAGTTGCCTGAATGTTCCAGTGTGGCCAAGTCTCCTGAATGTTGATCCCCCTGGTGTGGAAAAAGTTAACAGAGTCACTCCGTTTAGGGCTGCCAATTAAGATTCCTCATCTGCCCTTCTGTTTTTAACTGCAACGAGGTCGTTTCCCTTCTGGTGCCCTGGACAGTGCACTATAGCTAGTTCCTTAGTGCCCTTCACTGCTGAGAGAAGGTGGAGAATCTCAACTTTGTTCTTTATTTTTTTCCCAGTGGAGGTTAATAGCCCCCTTTGCTGGTAAATAGCCCTGTGCACATTAGCATTGCCAAATGCATAGTGGCTATCAGTGTATATGGTGGCCCTTTTGCCTGTTGCTAGTTCCAATGCTTTCGTAAGGGCAATCAGTTCTGCCATTTGGACTGATGTCTCTTCTGGGAGACCAGAGGATCAGATGACATTAGTTTTGCTAACTACTGCTGCTCCAGCCCACCACATACCATCTTGGAGGAAGCTGCTCTCTTTCGTAAACCATACGACTTCAGGGTGAGGCAGTGGCTGGATCCTTCAAGTCTCGTCCTATACTGGTTTCCTCTGCCAGTATGTGTTGACACTCATGAGCGACAGGTCCTGATGATTCTTCTGGCAGCCAGGTTGAGTGGAGCAGAAGGTCTAAGAGTTATTCTGTCTTTGCTAATCCAGAGGCTCTGGTAGTAGTTTATTCTGGAGTTTGATAGCCACCTATCTGGAGGTTGACAGATGATGCTCTCCAGGGCATGGGGGGCTATAATGGATAGCTTCTGTCCCAACGTTCATTAATGAGCATCTTTTATTAGAAGCGCTGCCGCTGCTATAGCTCTTAAGCAACGGGGCCACCCAGTAGCCACTGGGTCCAGTTTTTTTGATAAGAATGCTACCGGCCTTTTCCAAAGTCCCAAAGTCTAAGTGAACACTCCCCATGCTATTCCTTTCTTTTTCTCGATGTAGAGAGTGAAGGGTTTATCTATATCTGGGAGTGCTAAGGCTGGAGCAGATAGCAGCACCTTTTTTTGACATTATCAAAAGCTTGTTGGTGCTCAGGGGTCCATTGGAATTGGGCATTCCACTTTATCAGCGGGTATAAAGGGGCAGCCAGAGAGGCGAACCCAGGAATCCATCACCTGCAAAATCCAGCAGTCCCAAGAAACTCTCTGAGTTGTCTCTTATTAGATGGGGGTGGTATCTGCACAATGGTTTGTTTTCTGTTCTCAGTTAGCCATCATTTGCCACCCCTAAGAGAATAACCCAGGAAGATTACTTCTTGCTGACAAATTTGGGCCTTTTGGCAGAAGCCCTATATCCAAGCCGAGCAAGCTCGGATAATAGTGCTTGGGTCCCAGACTCATAGTTTTCCTTGGTGTCCGCTGCCAGTAGCAGATCATCCACATATTGGAGTAGTGTGACTTCTTGGTGTGCAGTTCTGAAGTCGTTTATGTCCCTGTGGAGGGCTTCATCAAAGAGAGTGGGGGGGGGGTTTGAACCCCTGTGGGAGTCTAGTCCAGGTTACTTGGCCAGATGTTCCAGTTTCTGGGTCTATCCACTCGAAAGCAAACAGCAACTGACTGTCCTTATGTAGGGGCAAGCAGAAGTAAGCATCTTTTAAGTCCAGCACAGTGTAGCATTCCCGGTCCAGATTCAGAGTGCTAAGCAAATTATATGGATTGGGTACTGTGGGGTGAATGTCCTGCACTCTGTTGTTGATCTCTCTTAGGTCTTGAACAGGACTGTAGTCCCTAGTTACTGGCTTTCTTACTGGTAGCAGGGGGGTATTCCAGGCTGATTGACAGGGCCTTAGGACCCCAAGGGCCAATTATTTCTGAATATGGTGACTTATCCCATCCTTAGCTTCTTTGCTTAGAGGATATTGTTTAACACTGATTGCAGAGGCAGAGGCTTTTAATTCTACTACTATTGGAGGTTGTTTTATGGCTAGACCTAACCCAGAAGTTTCTGCCCAGGCATTAGGATAATCTTTTATCCATTTCTGTTGTAGTTTGCCTCTTTGATCAGTCCTAGGGGGCACGAAGTGTTGATGTTCATCTTCTATGGACATAGTCAATTCTGTGACTATGGGAGTATTTACTGAAGGTTTTAGAACATCCACTTGGGGACCATCAGGGTTAAAGGTTACTCTAGCCCCGAGTTTGGTAAACAGATCCCTGTGCATCAATGGGGCTGGGCATTCTTGGATTACTAGGAAAGAGTGGTGGACTTTACATTTTCCTACTTCCATAATCCTCTTAGTTGTCCAAGCCCGATAAGTAGTGCCATTAGCCCCTTGAACTAGGGACCATTTATTTGATATGGGGCCCAGTGAAGCCTTAAAGGCTGAGTATACTGCTCCTGTATCCACTTCAAAGTTCACTGGAGGCCCCTCCACTTCAAATGTTACCCTGAGTGGATCCGAGTCCTGACATTCCTAGTCCTCTTCTAGAGTCAGCATGGCGGGCTGCCGTGGCTTCTTCTTTTTGGGGCACTCTTTGACTCAGTGTCCTTTTTCTCTACAGTAGGCACATTGATCTGAGGCCAGGGAAAGCCTTTGGCGTGGGCCCAAGTATCCCTTTCTGACTCCCTGCTTTTTAATTTCTGGCGTATTTGCTGCTGTGAAGAAAATCTTAGCCAATGCTTTTGTCTGCCTTTTGCTCCTTTCATCCTTTTTTTCTTCCCTTTCCTTCTCTCTCCTCTGTTCCGTGTCCTCCTCAGTTTCTCTCTTATAATATACTTATATACTTATAATATATACTTATAATATATATCTTATAATATACTTTCTCAGCTTCTCTGTCTAAATCTCTTAAGGTCGTATTTTGTAACCCATCTAGACATTGTAACTTTCTCTTAATATCTTGGGCAGCCTGCTCAATAAAGGCCATTGTAACAAATGCCTTTTGGTCATCTGCCTGAGGATCAAAAGGAGTATATTTTCTATATGCTTCCATAATTCTCTCCAGAAACATAGAGGGAGACTCATTAGGCACTTGGATAATCTCTCTTACCTTGGCTAAATTGGTCGGCTCTCTGGCGGCCACTCTGAGACCCCCTATTAGAGCCCAGCGATAAGTGGACAGATGCTTCCTACCTTCAAAGGTGTTGGGGTCCCAGTTGGGTCGGTTCATGGGCCCATAGGGATGGAGAGAGAGCATCACAGGGGCTTCTGAGTTTTCTATTATCCATCGCCGGTGGGTTCTTTTAGGTTGCCCATCTTCCTCCAGGGGAGGAGGGGTTGCTGCTGCTGTGGGGAAGTCCCCTGGAGGGCTTGGGTCTGGCCCAATTGCCTCTAGCAGTGGAGAGGCTGAGTCAGCGGTGGGAGGATCATCAGGAACTGTGTTGGGGGTTGGGGAGGGAGAGTAGACAATAAGGAGGGGGTGGAGTGTCCAGTCTTGTGACTCAGGGAGAATGGAAGGAAGAGGGAGAGGAGCGGAAAGTTTGAATGATAGGAATGTTGGGGAAGGAGTATATGGCTGTTGATCTGGGTGGCCACGTGGCCCCGGCTGAATGACAATATCTCTGAATTTTCGGATTAGAGGAAAGTGGAAGGATTCTTCTGGGGCCATCTGAATTCGAGGATGGGCCATTCTGAAGCACAGAGAGTCTGCCAGGTACGGTGTTTTACTGAAAAAGAAAGATTCTGGGCCCTTGAGCGGACATCAGTCCAATGATCAAGGGTCAGGGACAGAGAAGAGGAAGTGCTTTGTCCCATAATGGGAGTTACTCAAACAGGGACATTGAAGACACAAACACAACACAAAGACAAACAGTAAACGTTTAACATGAGTCCAAGACAAAGATTTGAACTGAGTAACTGGAAAATATTGATGGGTTAGACAATAAAAACAGACAGTAAACTCAACATGAGTTCAGAACAATGACCAAAACTGAGTTACCGGCAAAACCTGATGGGCTGGCAAATCAAATCCTGAAGCAAAACATAACCGAGTTGAGGAAACTACTATTCCTTGAATTCCCTAGTCCTCCGGAGTGTCCCTCAGGGACGTGATCTTGGCTCTGTGACACGTCTGTCACACCATAGGAGAGAGCTAATGATCTTCACCAACAGCCACTTTGCCACGCCCTAGCCTGAAACCCGAAACCAGAAAGAGGCACCTTACTTACCCCGAGAAGACTCCCTTGAGGTCTTCCATTCACCGCTCCTGGATATCTCACCTGGGGCCTCCAGATGAAAAGGTGCTGCGAACATCAAAGGAAAAGACAACAAAGAGGATTTCTCATGCATCAGCAAAGGGTTTATTGGGGGTCCAGAATGCTAGGCCTCAGAGCTCCCTTCAGAGGAGCAAAGAACAAAGAGCCCCGAGAACAACTTGAGCAGAGTTTATATACATTCTTTTGAGAGCTCAGGGACTTTACCTACATCATAGCCTCCTTTAGGAAATCATCATGTACCACGGGAAAATGAAATAACAACTCTAAAACATGATTAGCACATTCATTGGCGGGAAAAGTTGGGGCAGGGGGTGATTGGTCAGCCCTCAGAAGGGGTATACATTTAAACTGATTGGTTGAAGCCCTGAGATGTATACGTGGTGAGATGCACGGCTTCTGGGAAGGGGTTGTTAAGTAACTAGGTGGTCAGGGAAGATTTCAACACACATCTAATGGGCAGTTCCAGGAATTGTCTTAACTGCCACAGGAATTTCAGGTTCTGAGTGCAACTTGGAAACTTTACAAAACCTGGTTCATTACATTTCGATTTCAATTTCTTTTATTCTTTCAGAACCTTACAGTGGAAGGTGAGAGACTTCATTCACAATGACTGCTCTTTTGGGTATATTGGTTTTGGATGCACACATGGGATCATTTTTTTGATCCGTCTGTTGCTGATAATCTAAGCCACAGCCTCACACAGGGCCAAGAGCCTGATTAAGACACATCTCTTTCCAAAGCAATTACTTCTCTGAGGTCAGTTTCAGAACTCAGTCTCTCAAGAGAATCACACCAGTGTTCAAAACCAGGTGGACCCAGTCATCTCTTCCAACTGCCACACAAATGACCACAATTAAAACCAAATCACTCTCACATGGCACTCAACTTCTTACATATATACACTCATTATACCCTTTGGCTAGAGGTTTTCATGAATGGCGCAGCCCAAGAGAGTGTCCAAAATAAGCTCCCTTGCCCCTCATTTGCCTAACCTCAGGGTGGCCTGAACACCCTTCCTGTGAACTAGGATTGATCACATAGTTCTTCCTTTAATACTGCTCTGCTTCTCCAATTTGAGGCCTACTGACTGTCAGGTTTAGATTCCTTATGTGATTTGGAGTAATTAGGAAACAAAAGCAACTTTGCAGCGCTTGAAAGAACTTATTTGACCCAAATGATCCCTATTCTCACTTGGTGGAAGTCAGGAAACTTACAGAGGAAGGCGAGAGACTTCATCCACAATGACTGATCTTTTTGCCATTTTGGTTTTGGATGCACACATTGCATCTTTCTTTAGATCCATCAGGAGCTGATAATCTAAGCCACAGCCTCACACAGAGCCACAAGGCTGATTCAGACACATACTTTTCCAAAGCAGTTAAGCAAAGAGCCACAGGTGATGCCCATTCACTTCTATTTGAAAACTTTTTTCTTCAAAATTCACAAAGGGGTGGCCTGAGGCAAAGACCTTCCTGACTTCAGGGTAACAGAACAATAAGTCAGCAAATCCCAATGCAGGGTTTCTCCACTGAGACTTTACTAGTCACAATGATTTCTGAGTTTTGTGAGATGCTTGCAATTCCCTTCAGCTATCCAGTACATGGCCATGTCACAGAGCTTGGATGTGGTACATATCTTGGACAAAAAAACATGAGCCTATTCTGGAGAGTGGCCAGAATTCAGGAAGAAAACAAGAACTTAGGAAGATAGTAGGTGTTGCCCATCGAAAAGCAACCAACAGTCCTTTCCTAAAATGGGCAGGATGAATTCTGGGAAGCTTTCTACTAGACAGGATACATCCATTGATCTATTCTGCTTTCTAATATGTACAACCAAGGACACAGTGGGATACACAGACACAGACACAGTCGCCTTGTCAAAGGACTTTCTAGAAACAGTCCACTCTAAACCAAACAAACCACCTTTCCTACCTATTCTCAGAACATGAGACAAAACCCCAAACTCACACCCACAATCAAAAAGTCACCTCCTTCCCCCATGTAAGTCTGTGACTATCCAGAGTGTCCTCTGACTGGTGGTCCATACTATGTTCCCCCAAAATGGCCTGTCCTGTCTCAGGTCTGGTCTTCTTGTCCATCTCTGTGAAGTTGTATGGAGCCTGTGCTGACCACTACCTGCTTTCTCATTAAAGGCCCATCTTCAGAGCTCTACTTGCATTTTGTCATCCTCAAACCATTAGGTACCAAGAGAGACAGACTCTCTCCTTGGTAAATCCAAACAAGTAAGTCCACTGGGAATGGGACTGGGACTGGCTCTGTGTGCCTGGCTTCCTGGATCCCAAGTTCAGAGAGTTACATCACCAAAGAAGTGAGGTAGGTCAATTCCAACAGGAAGGGAATGAGGTCACTGCCTTGGCAACCACTTTGTCCTAACACTTGTTTCCAAGGGTCCCTTGAGATGGAGGCTGCCCCTACTTCCTGTGACACTTTCAGAAGTTAGAATGGTATATCAACCGTAGACACCAAGGAGAAGCTCTCCACACAGGGTTGGTTTGGTCCATCTTCTTTATATCAGTAGGAGAGAGGCTAATTCAGACACATCACTTCATCCTGAACAGGTGGTTTGGCATGGAAGATGACTTTTGCTCTCTCAGGTCCTTCATAGCTGCTACATCTTCTCTAGGGATCATTTCTCATCAAACTTTGAGGTTCTCAGCAGGTGAAAGATCCCCTACATTCCTGTATTGTAAGACCAACTCTGTCCCTGCTCTTTTGTGAAGTTAGATTGAGGGAACAGTGTATGGTTAGGGTTAATAACATATTCTATTTGGGTTAGGAAACATTCTGCGGGATGAATAATGGTATTGGGAACCTGCGATATTCACAAGAATATATAGGTGAAATATAAGTATGAAACCTGAAATCTAGGTACGATTTGAAGCCCTGAAGGGCAATGGGCCCTTTAGTGAGATACTTTGCTTTGAATTATGTTCTGAACAGATATCTCAGATAAATCAATGTGCAATGGCAAAGGACCTTGTACCTTGGATGATTAAATGTCCTAGAGAACATCCAGTCAAAAAGGAATAGTCGGCAGGATTAGGAAGGTTGTCAGTAGGTTTAGAAAAAAGAGTGAATATAGGATTTGAACGAAAGTTTCATTAGCAATAGGGTTTTGGGTAGAGAGTGAACATAAATATGAGCACATATGAAGAGTCAGTCACAATGATGAACTGGGGAAAATATGTAGGAAAGCAGATATCAATAGAGACATTAGGAAATCAGGCAAAGTATAATGTAATATTGTTAGACATTTTCAACATGGTTGAGGTTGAATATATAATCTTAGGAAGAAAGAAATATGTTGCCTCCAATAGGATTGACATTTGAGAGCATTAGGCAACCTGGACATGGTTGCTTTTAGTAATCAATGCTCACTTTCCATTTTGCTTTGGTGAAAGGTTAATAGGCACTTGTCACTTCCTGTTTTTCTGTATGCTTAACAAACCACTGTTGAAATCTTGAGAACTGTTTGCTAATTTTGTTCCCAGGATGTGCTGTCCCCAACTGCCAAACTGCAGAATATACTCCTTCACCCGGGTGCATGCAAACCGCACACTCGCCCTGACCCATCAATAAATTTCCCATTCTGCCCTCTCCAAGAAAAGTATATAAGCTCTGTTAAAGCTGTTCTCAGGGCTCTCTGCTCTATTCAAGTGAGCTCTGAGCCCCAGCATGCTGGACCCCCAATAACCTCTTTGCTGTGGCCGAGTGAAAATGCTATACTGTTCTGTACTTAAAAGATGCTTTCTTTTGCTTGCCTCTGCATAAAGATAGTCAGTTGCTGTTTGCTTTCGAGTAGGTAGACCCAGAAACCGGAACGTCTTGTCAACTAACTTGGACTAGACTTCCACAGGGGTTCAAAAACTCCCCCACTCTCTTTGATGAAGCCCTTCACAGACATCTCTACAACTTCAGAACTACGCACCCCGAAGTCATTCTGCTTCAATATGTGGATGTCCAGCTACTGGCAGCCAACACCAAAGAAAACTGTGAGTCTGAGACCCAAGCACTATTATCTGAGCTTGCTCAACTTGGGTAGAGAGCTTTGGACAAAAAGGCCCAAATTTGCAAGCAAGAAGTAATCTTCCTGGGGTATTTCCTTAGGCGCGGTAAATGATGGCTCACTGAGCCCAGAAAACAAACCGTTGTGCAGATACCACCCCCATTTAACAGGAGACAACATAGAGAGTTTCTTGGGACTGCTGGCTTTAGCAGGTTATGGACCTGGGTTTGTGTTCTTAGCTGCTCCTTTATACCCGCTGTTAAATGAGAATGCCCAATTCCAATGGACCCTTGAGCACCAGCAAGCTTTTGATAACATCTAAGAACACTGACACTGAACTCCTCAACTTCACTGAGCCCAGCCTGCAATTTCAGAAAGCCCTATACTACATTAAAAATGTACATCAACTCAATCAACTTGGTTCAAAAAAACTGCCGGCATTACTGTAGGATCAAGAACAGAGTTTTAGACTAATTCACTCACAGTGAAAGGAAATAATTGAATGGGTAACAAAAGCCTGTCAGTTCTGTCAATTGGTTAATGCTTACCCTTCCAAGCTTTCTGCAGGAAAGCACCTATGAGGAACCAGACCAGGACAATTCTGGGAAGTGGACGTTACTGAAATTAAGCCAGCAAGGTATGGACTTAAATATCTCCTAGTCTTTGTAGATACATTTTCAGGATGGATTGAAGCCTTTCCCACCAAAAAAAAAAAAAAAAAAAGAAAAGAAAACCGGCACAAATTGTGGTCAAGAAGATCCTGAAAGATATTTATCAAAGACACGTCCTGCCTAATTTAATATGGTCTGATAATTGAACAGCCTTCATGGGCCAGGTAAATCAGGGGTTAGCCAGGACCCTGG
Organism: Callospermophilus lateralis; assembly: GCF_048772815.1. Taxonomy (NCBI): domain Eukaryota; kingdom Metazoa; phylum Chordata; class Mammalia; order Rodentia; family Sciuridae; genus Callospermophilus; species Callospermophilus lateralis. The sequence goes on from NW_027515591.1 coordinate 447,132, forward strand.
GGATTAATTGGAAGTTACATTGTGCTTATAGACCCCAGAGCTCAGGACACTTAAAAAAAATAAATAGAACCATTAAAGAGACCTTAACAAAATTAAGCTTAGAGACCGGCATAAAAGATTAGACTATGATTCTGCCTTATGCACTGTTTCATGCAAGAAATACTCCCTTTCTTTCTTTGTGTAACCTCACCCCCTATGAAATTCTCTATGGGGCCCTTCCTACACTAAGAGACCTAACCCCGACTCTAAGACCTAAGAATCCCTTCCACACACCCTTGCTTGACATACTTAAATCTCTTGTAAGAACTCAGCTATACCTATGGAAACAGCTGGCCACTGCCTTCCAACCTGGGGACGAGGGGAATCCACATTGATATCAAGAAAGAGACTTCCTCTACATAAGATGACATCAGGTGTCATCCCTGGAACCCCGCTGGAAAGGACCATTCCAGGTGCTACTTATAACACCTACAGCAGTAAAAGTAGAGGGAATCACTTCCTGGATCCATGCCTCTCATCTCAAGCCTGTGCCATGTCCAGACTCTGACTGAAAACTGGAAAAGACTGTTAACCCTTTCAAATTGCATATTCGTCACGTGGGTAAGGCTATAGACTCTCTCCTTGGCCACCCGTAGTCCTAACGCTCATCAGTTGCTTCAGCAGCGATGGCTGATCACAAATACTACTAGACAAGAAGTATGGTCTATCTTGCATACAGCCCCCTTAGGGACCTGGTGGCCATCTCTCCACCCAGACATTTGTCAGCTGGCTATAGGTCTTTCCTATTAGGATATCCCTGATGAAGAGGATCTCACTAAAATTCCATTAAATCCTTTCCGTACCATAGATAATGGAAACAAACATTATGGTTGTAGGGACAGGCAAGCCAGATGCAGGTTGGCTAGCCTATATTAGTATGTTTGCCCGGCAGACTATCAAAGCCACAAACCGCCACGGCTGTGTGGGGGAAAAGCCGACTTCTTCTGTAAGTAATGGGGATTTGAGCATACAGGGGCTGCCTGGTGGAACCCAAAATCCTCATCAAATTCAGTACACAGCATTGGCCATATTACCACTTAGAAAACCCAAACTGATGGCCAACAGAGGAGTCTCTAGATCCTCAAATTCTGTGTGACCTTTTTAACTTCTGCAAGTGCTCAAAAGGGTGAAAGGAAATTCCCCTATGTGAAGGCCTTTTTCCTCTTTCGCTCACATCCTGAACTATGCTTCTCCAATAGTTCCTCAAACTCAGCCTTCTGCTCCAGACTCTCTGCTGTCAGTCCCACCTCAGCAAACCTGATTTCTCTTCTCCAATTACTAGATCAAAAACCGAAACCTCCGCCGGTTCTCAGAGCATTGCCCTCTTGCTGAGGTAGCAGGTACTGAGGTACCCATCCATCCACTCACTTCTCTCTTTTCTTGTCAGTGCCCACACCGGGTCCCACCAGGTCCTCTTACCACTTAACCCAAAGCTCAAACCAGCTTAGGAGAGCCCTCAGACACCTATCGAAGATGTAATGAAAATGGCCTTTAAAGTTGCTTTGTCATCACTGAAAACAGGTTACTAAGAATTTAAAGTCCCTCACAGGCTTTTTGGGATACTCACTCCCGTCTTCCTTTCTGCTCTACCGATTCTACTGCTCAATTTATGTTGCTAGGAAAATCCCAAACCCCTTTCCCATTATTCCTTTACATCTCTCCTTCCTTATTCTCAGATCCACGGAGCTGCTCTCACCCCCCGCCTTCCCCCTCTTCCCCCTCTGTACCAGGCCCACAGAAAAATCTTCACTGAACTTCTCCAGAAGTCTTCACCATGGCTGACTTTAGGACTTTCAGCAAAAGAGTCTCTATAAATGAGTTCAGTGTAGATTAACTTCCTCTTTTTCTGTTGCCCTTTTCTACTTGGCTACTGGCTGGAAAAATCAGCACTCCTAAGCTAGACACCCCCTTAATAGTTTTTCACAGAATATGTTAACAAGGCCTCTGGCCTTGAGCTGGGGCTTCACAGAGATGGCTACATTTCTAAGATAAAAATTTCCAAACTGGGCTCCATGGTAACAGTTGGCAGGGGGATAAAAGAAAAGGAAAAAAAAGCTCTCTGCCTCCCAGGTGTCCTTGAAAAGTTAACTTGCCCACAATAAAGGAAAAAACAGAAAAAAAAGCTTCTTTTTGTGAATTTCTGCAGACTGTGAACTTCTGAGTCCCTTCTCTTTCATGTTGGGTACAAAATTCTGAAACTACCTAAACTTGGGGTTCAGGATGTTAATTGATTACAACAGAAGCAATGCCCTCTGAATCCGGTTGCAACCAAATAGGACTGTTTCCCTGTCTTTGGTGCTATCTTAAGTGCCGTGCCTTGTCCGTCCCTACAACAGTATAATTCTATATACTTAAACATTGTTCATGTTTTCATGAAATGGTCAACAGATGTGATTAATTGTGTAATGGTGAAGATGTCTCCCAGATTGCTCTATAATGACCCAGGTTCATTTGAAGTTCAAACACGGGGGCATACAACCCGGTTCCACTGGGAACATATATCCCTCACTTTAGCCATCATATTAGGAATTGGAGTTGCGGCAGTGGTAGTCACAGGAACCACTGCCCTGCTCCATGGTACACAACAAATGACCCAAATAGAAGCAGCAAGAGACCAAAACTTAAAGATAATAGAAACCTCCATCACAGCTTTGCAGGAATCTTTTACATGTCTCTCTGAAGTTGTTTTACACTCCAGTTGAGAGTTGGACCTCCTCTTCATGAGAGAAGGGGGCCTTTGTGGTGCATTGATGTAAGAATGTTGTTTTGATGCCGACCATACTGAGGTTGTAAAAAAAACCTTTGAGTAAAATAAAAGGATGCCTTGAAAAGCATCAACGAGAGAGAGAGGCCCAAAAAGGGTGGTTTGAGTCTTGGTTCACACAGTCCCCCTGCTTATCTACGCTTTTATCAACCCTGGCCTGTCCAATAATAATCCTCATATTATTGCTAACTATAAAACCCTGTTTGCTCAACCATGTAATTTCTTTTCTCCAAGCTCAAATTGGATAAGTTAAACTTGTGGTAATACCCCACTAGCAGACATAGAATGTGACACGTCCCAATAATCACTTTTATGATTAAAAGTAGCAAGAAGAAGAAGTGGGGAATGAAAGGTTAATAAAAATGGTACTTGTAACTTCCTGTTTTTCTGTATGCTTAACAAAACACTGTTGAAATATTGAGAACTGTTTGTAATCTTGTTCCCAGATTGTGCTGTCCCCAACTGCCAAATTGCAGAATGTATTCCCTCACCCAGTTTCACACTAACCACCCACTCGCTCTGACCCATCAATAAATTTCCATCCCTGCCCTCTCCAAGGAAAGTATATAAGCTCTGCTTAAGCTGTTCTCAGGGCTCTCTGCTCTATTCATGTGAGCTCTGAGCCCCAGCTTGCTGGACCCCCAATTAACCCCTTGCTGTTGCATGAGACACTATCTTGGTGATCTCTTCCACCGACGCTTGCAGGAACATTACTTGGATGTTTGAATGTAGAAGAGAAAATCCAGTCATAAACGGATAGTCGGTAAGATTAAGAAGATAGTCGGTAGGTTTAGGAAGAAGAGTGAGTATAGGATTTGGAAAACAATATCTTTAGCAATAGGGGTTCGGTTAGAGAGTGAATGTAAATGTCAGCACATGTGAACAGTCACAATAATGAAGTGGGAAAAATATGTAGGAAAGCAGATATCAATAAAGACATTACGAAATCAGGCAAAGTATAAAGTGCGTGATACGATTAGACATTTTCAACAGAATTGAGTTAGAATATATAATCTTAAGAAGAAACAAATATGTAGTCACCAATAGGATTGTCATTTGAGAGCATTAGGCAACTTTGACATGGATGTTTTTTGTAATCTATGCTCACTTTCCATTTAGGCTTTGGTACAATCAAAAGTGTGACCTTTACATTTGTCTCCAGAATACTACTGTGATAAAATGTATATGTAGATGTGGTGACATGAGTGTTTCTTCCACCATTTCTGGGAGCAATATTTTGAAGACATATAAATGGGTATTGGGGGTACAAAGAGGTGTACACTGTGTCATTGAATATAGAGATAATGCATGAATAGACCATAAGTGAATAAATAATATAACTGGTTCCACATTAAATAACGGATTGAATAGATATCTGAAAATATATAAGAAATCTTATATTGATATACAATCATTCATTCCAACCAATGATACATCTAATATTAATATTAGGGTTATGGTTTATCATGAAGATATGTTAGTTTTGCTACAAAAGTGATTATGGAAATCGAAAATAATGTGTTTGGAAAGAGTCAGTCATAATGCTGGCAATATGTAAACAAGGCCTCTGGCCTTGAGCTGGGGCTTCACAGAGATGCCTACATTTCTAAGATAAAGAAGTTACCAACTGGGCTCCATGGTAACATCTGGCTGAGAGAAAAAAAAAAGAGAAGAAAATAGCTCTGCCCCATTCCCGGTATCCTTAAAATGTTAATTTGCCCAGAACAGAGAAAAAAAAAACAGAAACAAAAACTGCTTTTTATAAACGTCTGCAGATTGTGAACTTCTGAGCCCCTCCCATCCATGTTGGGTACAAAATTCTGAAACAATTTAAACTTGGGGTGCAGGGGATTAAATGATTACAACAGAAGCAATGCCCTCTAAATCCGGTTGCAACCAAATAGGACTGTTTCCGTGTCTTCGGTGCTATCTTAGTTGCCTTACCTTGCCTTGTCCATCCCTTTTCTCATGAAAAGACCAGTCGAGAAACATGGAGGAATGCATGTGCTCTGAAGCAGAAAATGATTGATAGTGAAACAAATGCCTATTAATTTTCTAACTTGTGGATGAAATATATATCCTATGATGTGCATAAATTGAAGAAATAGTAATCTACCAGTGTTGAATAAAAATGAACGTCAAAATACACATTATGTCCGATTGGAATCTACTTGCTTTGATGTTAAACTGGGTCAGGTACTGTAGAAATATTAGGATTTGTGTTCACCATTCACTCAAGTTACTTTTCAGTATAGGAAAGAAATATGTTTTTATGGTTAATGAATATTTCTAAGAATAATCTTTGGAAAGTTGATTATAAATTTACGTATATGAATATGAATGAATTTCGTGAGTGTAAAATAAGACACATATTTCATATTTTGAAAAATCTGGAGAGTGTATATATATATATATATATATATATATGTGTGTGTGTGTGTGTGTGTGTGTGTGTGTGTGTGTGTGTGTGTGACTAAAGTCACGGTGGCCTGGACACCCTTCTTGTGAACCAGGAGTGATCAAATAAGTCTGCCATTAATACTTTTCCACTTCTCCAATTTGAGGCCTTCTGACTTTGGCGTTTAGATTCTTTATGTGAAATGGAGTCAAGAAAAAACCGAAGCACTTATGGATTTGCCTCTGCATGGTTTTGAAGAATTCATTTGACCCAAAGGATCCCTATTCCCCTTGATGGAGGTCAGGAACTTTACAGAGAAAGGCGAGAGACTTCATCTACAATGACTGCGAATTTTTGCCATTTTGATTTTGTATGCACACATGGGATCTTTCTTTACATCCATCAGGTGTTGGTAATCTAAGCCACAGCCTCACACAGGGCCAAGAGACTGATTCAGACACATCCCTTTCCAAAGCAGTTAAGCAAAGAGCCACAGGTGATGCCCTCTCATTTCCATTTGAAAACTGGTTTCTTCAGGCTTCAGAAAGGGGTGGCGTGAGGCAAAGCCCTTCCTGACATTCAGGGCAAAAGAACAATAGGTAAGCAAAAGGCCCATAGCGGGGTTCCTCCACTGAGACTTTACTGGTCACACTGATATCTGAGTTTTCTGAGATGCTCGCCATTCCCTTCAGCTATCCAGTACATGGCCATATCACAGAGCTTGGAGGTGGTAAATATCTTGGACACAAAACCATGAGCCTATTCTTGAGTGTAGCCAGAATTCAGGAAGAAAATGGGAACTTAGGAAGTTTGTAGGTGTTGCCCTTCGATAATGCAAGCCACAATCCATTCATAAATTGGGCAGGATTGATGCTGGGAAGCTTTCTACTAGACAGGACACATCCATTGATGCATTCTGTTTTCTAATGTCTACAAAAACAGACACATTGGGATACACAGACATAGAAACACTTGCCTTGTCAAACGACTTACTAGAAACAGTTCACTCCAAACCAAACAAACCGCCTTTCTTACCTTTTCTCAGAACATGAGATAAAACCACAAACACACAACAAAAACCACAAAGGCAACGCCTTCCCCCAAGTAGGTCTGTGACTATTCGGAGTGTACTCTCACTGGTGAGCCTTACTATGTACCTCCAAAATGGCCTGTCCTGTCTCAGATCTGGTCTCTTTGGCCAACTCTGTGAAATTGTCAGGAGCCCGTGGTGAGCCACTACTTGCTTTCTCTGGAAAGGCCAGTCTTCAAAGCTTTCCTGGCATTTGGCCATCTTCACATCAATAGATACCAAGAAAGACTGACTCTGTCCTTACAAAATCCAAACAAATGAGCCCACTGGGACTGGGACTAGGACTGGCTCTGGGTGCCTGGAATCCTGGATCACAAGTTCAGAGAGTTCCATCACCAAGGAATAGAGATGAGGTCACTTCCTTCAGGAACTGAATGAGGTCACTGCCTTTGCAACCACTTTTTCCTAACAGTTGCTTCCAAGGGTCCCATGAGATAGATGCTGCCCCTATTTCCCGTGACCCTCTCACCAGTTAGAATACTATATCACCCATAGGCACCCGTGAACAGCTCTGCACACAGGCCTGGATTGGTCCATCTTCTGTACATTAGGAACAGAGACACTCAGTCAGACACAACCCCTCTCCAGACAGGGTTGTTTTCCATGGAAGATGACTTTTGCTCTCTCAGGTCCTTAATAGCTGCCTACATCTTCTCCAGGGATTATTTCTGCATGGACCTTTGAGGTTTTCAGCAGGTGGTATATCCCCTACATTCCTATATTGTAAGACCAACACTTTCTCTGCTCTTTTATAAAGTTAGAATGAGGGAATAGTATATGGTTTGGGTTAATTACATGTTCGATTTGGGTTAGGAATCATTTTGCTGGATGAATAATGGTATTGGAAATCTGTGATATTTATAAAAATATAGAGGTGAAATATATGTATGAAAACAGAAATCTAAGTAATATTTGAAGCCCAGAAACGGATTGGGCCCTTGATTGGGAGACTTAGCTTTGAATTATGTCCTGCACAGATGTCTCAGATAAATCAATACACAATGGCATCGGACCTTGTACCTTGAATGATTGAATGTCGAAGAGAACATCCATTCAAAAAAGGATAGTCAGTAGGATTTGGGAGATAGTTGGTAGATTCAGAAAGAAGAGTGAGTATAGGATTTGGACCAAAAGTTATTTAGCAATTGGGTTTCAGGTAGAGAGTGAATGTAAATGTCAGCACAAATGAACAGTCAAAATGATGAACTGGGAATTTATGAAGGAAAGCCGATATCAATAGAGACATTAGGATATTAGGCAAAGTAAAGTGAGTGATAGGATTAGACATTTTCAACAGGGTTGAGTTTGAATATATAATCTTAGAAAGAAACAAATATGTAGTCAACAATTGGATTGACATTTGAGAGAATTAGGCAACCTGGACATGGATGTTTTTAGAAATCCATGCTCACTGTAAATTTAGACTTTGGTACAATCATAAGTGTGACCTTTGCTTTATTTTCCAGAATATTACTGTGATAAAATGTATATGTAGATCAGGTGACATGAGTATTTCTTCCACCATTTCTGGGAACAATATTTTGAAGACGTATAAATGAGTATTGGGGGTAGAAAGTGGTGTAGTATCTGTCTAAGAATATAGAGATAATGCAAGAATAGACCATACTGTGAATAAATAATATAATTGGTCCGCTTTAAATAATGGATTGAGTTGATATCTGAAAATATACAGAAAATCTAATGTTGATATAAAATCATTCATTCCAACCAGTTATACTTCTAATGGTAATATTAAGGTGATATTTCATCATGAAGAGTGTGTGAGTTATGCTTCAAAAGTGATTATGGAAATCGAAAATAATGTGTTTAGAAAGAAGTCTTGTTAAAAAACATGGAGGAATACATGTGTTCTGAAGAATGAAGTTATTGAAAGTGAAACAAATGCCAATAAATTTGCTAACTTGTGTATGAAATATATATCTTATGATGTGAATAAACTGAAGAAATAGTAATGTACAAGTGTTGACTAAAAATGAACATCAAAATACACATCACGTTCCATAATTATCTACTTGCATTGGTGTTAAACTGGGTCAGTTACTGTAGAAATATTAGGATCCGTATGCACCATTCACAGAAGTTAGTTTTTATTTCTAGGAAACAAATATGTATTTCAGGTGGATGAATATTTCTGAGAATAATCTTTTGAATATTTGATTATAAATCCACATACATGAATACGAATAAATTTAGGGAGTGTACATTGAGACCCATATATTTCATATTATGAAAAACTTGGAGAGTGTACACACACACACACACACACACACACACACACACACACAGACATTAAAAAGTAGCAATATATATGGAAATCGAAATTCATCATGAAATGTATATCATCCACTGATCCAAAAATATTCATTATACTGAACATGATTTTATTTATCATGTTGTTCATCTACGAAGCTCACCCATAGGTTGAATTTTCAGTTCCAACTGTGTTTAGGTGGAGTGATCTCTTCTCCCAATTTGTATCTGCAAAGTCAGCCACCTCACAAGAATGTACATGTGATAACAGGTATGATTCAATATGTGCATATGAAATAACATGTGCTGAATTGGCTACAGAGAAAGGCAGAGAGGAATTCATCTATTTGTTAACTTTAAAAACACATGGAGAACTATTTCAACAAAATATTGACTAGATTTATAAGTCCTACCCTGTATAATGCAAAAGGCAAGTCCAGCAATACACTATGTCTCGTCTAAACTGCTTGTATTTCTATTCGGTTTGGGTTATTTTTCTCCATCATATTAGAATTAGTAGTCAGAGTCTAGTAGGGTATGCGTTAGTGTCAGGCATTCAGCATTTTGAATTGAAAATAGGAAAATGAATCCAATGTGTATGTAAATATGTGCTTCACAAAAATCTTCCCACTCTAATCCAGAACAATGCCTTGACTTTACCTTCACTCCAAGTAAAATACAATTAGAGTGGAAGAGTTAGAAAATCTGTGAATACATATCTGGAATGTAATATGCTCAAGAGTTCACAACCTTGAAGGTGGTAGAGGAGTTTCCAAAAGTAAGGGACAGGTAAATACTCCACAAAAATGGAGCTCTTCTGGACTAAAGACTTCTGGTGAAACTGCCTCTGAGTTTGGGCACTTGAAATATTTGTTGTTGTCAGGAGTTTTAGCTTTTTTTGTAGAGAGACCATCAAAGCTAGGTATGTATCTAAGTGACCTGGAGGACATGGTTTCTTATTTTCTAATGAACATGAGGCAGCAGTGCTGAATTCTCTCTTTGTAGGTAAACTGTGGCCACTGCGGGCAAACTCTTTCCGTGTGGACTGTAAAGCCATCTGGCCATCCTCCACTTGTCGATGTGTTTCTTGCTGCTGCAATGTGAGTTTGGTATTTGCTTCACAAAATACAAGGAGTTAAACTGGGACACAGTTCTAAAGGGAGTTCTGTCACGTGTGGTGTGTCAGGTTCTGCATGATAATGAACCAACCAAGCTTCAATCCCACATAGCTTGCATCCTTAACCATAGCAATCTGATTCTGAACATTGCCCTGAAAACTCTCCACATAACAAGATGCCTTTACATAGAAGGGTCTGCTGGGTGCACCATGTCAGTCACAAGCCATTTGGAAGCCAATGGCAGATCCACATTGCCCCACCACAGATATTTTATCACACAACTGCACACGACTTTTCTAGGCCCATTTCACATCAGGCTCCAACTTACTGGCATCTCTTTTCTACACCATTTTCATGGTCATGGGAATTTCAAAAATTTCATGGTATTTATCTAGCCATTTTACAAGAATGATGTTGGAGGCACTGTGTGTTTAACTTCATTCAGGAACAATTAAATGGTGAGGAAGCTCATTTCAATGAAAGCTCTGGAGAAATCTCACAGACAAGGCTTCCAAAGAGTGGCCAAAATTTCACAGGAAGCCAGACCTATTGCTGTCTACAATGTGAGGTACATGTGTGTTTTGACTCTCAACTATGGCTGCCATGTCTTTCAGAATATAACCATGGGATATCCTGGATTAGATTCCCAGTGCTCTGTGGAAAGCAAACCTGGGCCTAGATCTCGGTTTCCAAGGGCGACTCTCATGCGTGACCAACTAAAATCCCAACATATTTCATGATAACACTTCTCTAAGTCAGCTCTAGAACTCAGTCTCTAAGGGGAATCACACCAGAGTTCAGCCCAGGTATACCCAGTCATATCTTCCAACTACCACACAAATGACCACAATTAAAACCAAAACACTCCCACATGGTCCTCATTTTCTTCCATATATACACTCTCATACTACGCTCTGTCTGGAGGTTTCCATGAGTGGCGAAGTCCAAGACAGTTTCCAAAATAAGCTTTCTTGCCCTTCATTGCCTAAAGTCATGGTGGCCTGGACACCCTTCCTGTGAACCAGGTGTGATCAAATAGGCCTGCCCTTAATACACCTCTGCTTCTCCAATTTGAGGCCTACTGACTGTCAGGTATAGATATTTTTATGTGAATTGGAGTCATGAGAAAACCCAAGAACCTATGTGCTAGACTCTCCAGGGCTTTGAAGAACTCATTTGACACAAAGGATGCGTATTCTCACTTGATGGAGTTCAGTAGACTTACAAAGGAAGGCAAGAGACTTCATCCACAGGGACTGCTCTTTTGGCCATTTTGGGTATGGATTCACACACGGAATGATCCATCAGGTGATGAGAATCTAAGCCACAACCTCACACAGGTCCAAGAGGCTGATTCAGACACATTATCAGGATCAATCACTTGATTTTTTCCTCTGTCTAACTAGCTAGAGAGACCTTCTCTTTTAATTGAATTTTTATCTCTGTCTGACTAGCTCGAGAGACCTTCTCTTTTACTTGAATATTTCTACTATAACTATAATACAACCCAAGAAGATAAAATTATTACTCCATATACTATGAATCAAATTGATGATTTAGATAATTAGTTAAATTCTTGGGAAATAATCATGTGCAAATCTAATGTTTCATTTGATAACCACTTACCATCTAATCCTTTATTGTCTTTTTGGTCATCACATCATGTAATTTTTCCAAAAATGACAAGAAAAACACCTATTATAAATGCTACAAATATATTCACTGATGGGTCAATTAATGGTACAGCAGTAATATTTACACCTGATCAAACTTTTACATTTTTAGTACCCAAACAATTAGCTCAAAATGTAGAGCTTAATGCAGTATTACAAGCTTTTGTGATGCTTAAAGCATCTGTAATTAATTTATTTTCCGATAATCGGTATATAGTTAGTGCTATAGTATCACTTGAAGATGGTAGAAGGATTTCCCCTTCCTCTACTATTTTCTCTTTGCTTTCGACTATACAAAGTCTAATCTGGGACAGGAAAGATCCGTTTTTTATAGGATATTTCAGGACACATACAGGATTGCCTGGAGCCCTTAGTTTGGGCAATTATTTAGCAGATAAAACAACACATGACATTCATACATATTTTCTATACACTAGAAGAAGCTACAAATTTTCATAAAAAGTTTCATGTCAATGCTAATACTTTACAAAAGCGTTTCAAAGTAACTAAGGAACAAGCTAGACAAATAATAAAACAATGTCAAAATTGTGTGACCTTTTTACCACAAGTTAATCTTGGAGTCAATCCTAGAGGATTGATACCTAACCATATTTGGCAGATGAACGTCACAAACTTGCCAGAATTTGGAAAATTAAAATATTTGCATGTTACAGTTGATACTTCTTCTGGATTTTTGATGGGCTCCATTCTTGCTGGAGAAAAAAACTAAAGATGTTATAGCTCATTGCTTACAAAATTTTGCCACTGTGGGCGTTCCAAAAGAGTTAAAAACAGATAATGCCCCTGCTTATACTTCTACTTCTTTTAAACAATTTTGCTCATCATTTGGCATTACTCATATAACAGGAATCCCATACAATCCACAGGGAGAAGGCATAGTTGAAAGAGCACATGAAACTATTAAAACGTACATATTAAAGCAAAAAGAACAAATTGGGAAGGGGTATATATTCCCCAAAGGTAAACTTAAAATAACCCTTTTACTCTAAACTTTTTAAATTTGGGTTCATCAGGGTTTAGTGCTGCAGAAAGGCATATATGTCCAAAAAATGTACATAAGCCCAAGGTACTTTGGAAGGATATTCTAACAGGACAATGGAAAGGTCCTGACCAAGTAATTGTCTGGAGTCCGGCGTCTGTTTTTGTGTTTCCACAGGGTGAACAGTAGCCAATTTGGATTCCAGAGAGATTAACTAAAGAGATTTCTACAGACCAAAAATAAGATGATTTGCCTCAAATCAATAAGAGCTGATATGCAGAACTCCAGTTTGGCTGTTCTTACATCTGTGACAGAACCAGAATGTTTTTTTCAATTCTATTTTATTATTCCCCTTTCTCATATCATGAAGTTTTATTTTGTTTTTTTTTAGCTCATACAGAACTAGGTTAATGTTTTGCTGATCAGTTCTATTTTTGGACAATAGAGTTTTTAGACATTGCAATGGAGATTTCACCTGTAAAAAGTCATAAGGCCTTTAATATTATGTCATGTGTTGTATGTATTATATTATGTGTGCACTTGTGTTTTGTGTTATATGTTTGATTTCACATCTTTTCTGTGTTGACTATATTCTTTTCAAGTTGATATACTTTGTCTTCATTATCTGATGTTCTGACTTCTACTTGATGTAGTCTGTTTGTAATATTCTCATTAGCGCTTTTAATCTGATTTACGGTTTCTTGCATTTCTATGATTACAACTTGATTATTTTTTAACACCTCTATCTCCTGATAAAGCTCATTCTTTGCGGATTTAATTTGTGTGGTTAGTTCCTCTTCAAAATATACTTTCAATGCTTGGATTTGCTGTCTCATGTCTTCTCTAATATTCCGTTCCATCTGAATTAGGAATGCCTTGATTTCTTTCCCTGTCCATATTTCTGATTCTTCTAGGTTCTCCTGTATATTTAGATTGTCCTGCATTGTTTGTAACCCCTTTTTCCCTTGTTTTTTCATATTGTTCACGTTGCTTTCCAGCTCTGTTTGACTGCTTTGTAACTGCTTTCTCCTATACATTTGTTTTGGCTTTGTATATCTCTGTTGTCTCTCTTTTGTGGTGGAAGATTATGCCTAAAAATTTTGGGCTTTGTTGTACTTTAAAGCTGATTCATTTAATTCATATAAGGCTTCTAGGTTCTGTATGCATATAATGATTTGCTGTTTGTTCTTAGGACTATATGTTTAGGTTGTGTGCTCTGGTGGTACAATGGTTAGTATGTCTCGGCTACTTTAGAAGATTGCTCCACTGAAGGTGGATACTACCAGGCAATTGGATCAGGGTGTTGGTAGTAGCTAGGTATTTAGGAGTCTTATAGACAGCCTCGAGACATTCACCTATTTGCATTTAGACAATTACACACAATGAAAGATGTAATGCTTGGAATGAGAGTTGGGGGGTAGGAGAATGAAGGTGCTCTTAAAAAGAAAAAAAGGATAGAGGGAGAGATAGATTAGAGGGGAATGAAAAGAACAATAAAACTTGAAATGGGATAGAAAGAGAGAAGGAAAAGGGGGGAAGGAACAGGGAGAGAAGAAGGAGAGAAAAAAATATCAACAACAGCAACAACAACAACAAAAAAATTAAAGTCTTAGAGATCCACCTTCTTCTCTTCCAGTAGGCGGAGCTGTGCCTTCCAAGCGGAGTGTCTGCTCTCTACCTGCCGAGAGCTATCCCTGTAGGGCGTCTTCTGGGGGTCTCTCAGACTTGTCAGTCCAGAGCCATTTCACTTCTCCAGCTCTTAACCCCCTTCCTCCTGTCAGCCTGCCAGCCAGGTCCTGTTCCCCAGAAGTGATTCTCCAGAGATCTAGTTACACTTGCAGCCCCACCGAGTGCCCCTTTTAATCCTCAGTGCTGTGGTAAACTGGCGGATAAGACCTTAGGGGTCACCACTGGTGATATGGGGGCCTTGGGTTCTGGGCTCCCCTCTGCTTCCCTACGGACACGACCCCTGAGAAGTCAATGAAGTTTCCTGGCTGCTTGTATCAGTATGGGGAGTCACACACCTGCTAAAGTGGAATTTGCTGGGAAGGAATTTTGCCGGCCGAACTCCGATGATGTCACCTCTCTGCTATGGTGGGCCCCAGGCTTCTTGCCGGATTGACCGAGGGGAGGGGTGGGACTGGTCCGGCCCAGTTCACCTCAGCTCCTGGCGCGTGGAGGCTTGGCTAAAGACTTCTTCCTGCCAAGCTGTGTCTCGGCGTCTAGCAGGACCCAGTCACTTTGGCTGCGGGCTGGTGGACGGATCTGCAGCTGTGCCCGCGGTGCGCAGACTGTGGCTGGTGAATCTCGAACTCCGCGTCTAGTGGCAGGGTCCCACTCGTCCGGGTCACACAGACGCTTCAAAAAAATTCTTGTAGCTCCCGGGCAGTCTCCCTTCAGTGGAATTTTGCTAGGAGAATCTCCGTTGGTAGAATCAAAGAGTTATCCTTGCGACTTTATGACCCCATCACTGGGAGTGCATTAAAAGCGCAGCCTCTCTGCCCGCCGCCATGTTGGATCCACCTTTTCTTTTCATTATATTTAATAATTCTCTTCTAGACAATGTAAATTGTTAAGAAAATTGTTTTCTTTTAGTGCCTTTTGGAATGTTACATAATTCTTTCTTTAGGCATTGTTGCCAGAATTTCTATCTTCATCCCAGTGCATGTGAAGTCAAAGATAAAACCAATCTACAGCTTCTGCAATAGCCATCACTGAACTGCTTGCAGAACTTGCCTGGACTATGTATCACTTGTATGCATTGTGAACTCACCTGCCTGCATTGTGAACTATCTGTTGGTGCAGTGACGTGTGGTAGTGTTGGGGTATTTCTCTGATGATGTCATCGGTGGTACAATTTTTTCAAAAAGAGCCATCAATTGCCTTGGTGTATCTTCCTCCCTTCTGCTTGTCATGGTTGTTCAGCTAAAATTAGGGGGCCAACAGAGATGAGGCAAAGAGCCTCACCCGCCCGCTGGTACAAAGACCTCTCCACAGGTGTGGATGTATACTGGACCTGTAGTCAGTGACGGGTAAGATCCAATTACAATGGTACCAATCTAAGACAGGAGGCTGACACCTTGAGGTCAGCTCATTCGATAATGGGTAAGAATCATATGTACTATTGGACAACCTAAGGCAGGCATGGTCCCTAAGCCACATGCTTGTTGTTTAAACAGAGAGGGTTAGATGTTGAGAGCCACAGCCCAAGGGGCCAAAGCAAACTTTCAGACTGCCAGCTGATGGTTGGCTCACAGCGGCCCCAGCAACATCTAGCTGATTGGCTCCTCTGCGGTGATGCCCATTGGGCTGTTTCCCCACCCTTTCAAATTATGGAGCTGCTTTTTGGGGGACTTTTTTGGCTCTGCTCAAACAACCCAGCCAATCGACCTCAAGAGCAGGAGGAGAGGGGAGGTTGAGAGCTTGTGGGAAGCCGGTGTTGGCAGTTGTGCTCTGAGTGTTTTTCCCGAGGAGCTATTTTTTGGCGTGTGTGGTTCTAAAAATAAAGTTAGCTTTTGACAAGTGGCTCCTGAATTGTGCCCAGTCAGACTGTGTCAATCCTAAATTGATGGAGCAAAATAACCAAAACAGAATAGAAATACAAGCAGTTCAGAGGAGGCATGGTGTATAGCTGGACTTACCTTTTGTATGATAAAGGGTAGGTGTTATAAATCAAGTCAATATTAAATTGAAGTAGTTCTCCATGTGTTTTAAAGATAACAAATCCGTGAATTCCTGTCGCCCTTTATCTGTATCCTATTCAGCACATGTATTTTTGTGTGCACATATAGAATCCTACCTGGTATCACATGTACACTTTTGTGAGGTGGCTGACTTGGCAGATACAAATTGTCAAAAGAGATCACTCCTCCTGAACGTTGTTGGAACTGAAAATTAAAACTACGGGTGAGCTTCCTAGTTGAACAAGATAATACATAAATCCATGTTCAGTAAAATGAATATTTTTGGATCTGTGAAAGATATATATTTCATAATAAATTTTGATTGGCATATATATCGCTACCTTTTAATGTCTGTGTGTGTGTGTGTGTGTGTGTGTGTATATATATATATATATATATATATATATATATATATATATACACACTCTCCAGATTTTTCAGAATATAAAATATATGTGTCTTATTATACAATCCCTAAATGCATTCATATTCATGTATGTGGATTTATAATCAAATGTTCACAAAATTATTCTCAGAAATATTCATCCACCTCAAATACATATTGTTTCCTAGTACTGAAATCTAAATTCAGTGAATGGTTCATAGAAGTCCTAATTTTTCTACAGTATCTGACCCACTTTAACATCAATGCAAGTAGATTACTATGGTACATGATGTGTATTATGACATTCATTTTTATTCAACAATGTTACATGACTATTTCTTCAGTTTATGCACATCATAGGATATATATTTCATTCACAAGTTTTCAAATTTATAGGCATTTGTTTCACTTTCTATCACTTCCTGCTTCAGTACACATGTATTCCTCCATGTTTTTTGTCTGGTCTTTTCATGAGACTACTTTTCATTTTAGATTTCAATAATCGCTTTTGAAGCAAACCTCACACACTCTTCATGACAAACCATAACCTTAATATTACCATTAGATCTATAAATGGTTGTAATGAATGTATGTATATCAATATAAGATTTCCTGTATATTTTCAGATATGAATTCAATCCATAATTTAAAGTTGGAACCAGTTATATTATTTATTCACAGTATGGTCAATTCATTCATTTTATCTATATTTGTAGACACAGGGTAGACCTATTTGTACACCCAATACTAATTTATACATCTTCAAAATATTGACCACAGAATTGGTGGAAGAAATACTCATGTCACCTGATCTACATATACACTTTATCACAGTAATATTCTGGACACAAAATGCAAAGTTCACACTTATGATTGTACCAAAACCTAAATGGAAAGTGAGCATGGATTACTAAAAACATCCAAGTCCAGATTGCCTAATGCTCTCAAATGTTAATCCTATTGGTGCTAAATATTTGTTTTTTTCTAAGATTGTATATTCAACATCTACCATGTTGAAAATGTCTAATCCTATCAATCAATTTATACTTTGCCTGATTTCTTCATGTCTCTATTGATATCTGCTTCCCTATATATTTTCCCTAGTTAATCATTGTGACTGACTCATCACATGTTCTGACATTTACATTCATTCTCTACGAGAAACCCTATTGCTAAAGAACTTTTGGACCAAATCCTATACTCACTCTTCTTCCTAAACCTACTGACTATCTTTCCAATCCTTCCGACTACCCTTTTTAAGTGGATGTTTTCTTCTACATTCAATCATCCAATTTACAAGGTCCTATGCCATTGTTTATCGATTTTTCTGAGACATCTGTGCAGAAGGTATTTCAAAGCTAAGTATCCCAATCAAGGACCCAATGCTCTTCTGGGCTTCAAATCTTACCTAGACTTCTGTATTCATACTTATATTTCACCTGTATATTCTTGTAAATATCACAGGTTCCCAATGCCATTATTCATCATGCAGAATGATTCCTAACCCAAATCGAACCTGTTATTACCCTAACCATACACTGTTCCCTCAATCTAACTTTACAGAAAAGCAGGGACAGAGTTGGTCTTACAATCAGGAGTGTAGGGGATCTTCCACCTGCTGAGAACCTCAAAGGTCAATACAGAAATGATCCATGGAGAAGATGTAGGCAGCAATGAAGGACCTGAGGGAGGAAAAGTCAACTTCCATCGCAAACAACCTGGTCAGGGTGAAGGGATGTGTCTGAATCAGCCTCTTTCATCTTAATGTAGAGAAGATGGACCAAACCAAGCCTGTGTGGAGAGCTGTGCCCAGGTGCCTATGGTTGATATACCATTCTAACTTGTGAAAATGTCACAGCAAATAGGTGCACCCTCCATCTCATGGGACCCTTGGAAGCAACTGTTAGGACAAAGTGGTTGCCAAGGCAGTGACTTCATTCACTTCCTGAAGGAAGTTACCTCACATAACTTCCTTGGTGATGGAACTCTCTAAACTTGGGATTCAGGAAGCCAGGCAACCACAGCCAGTTCCAGTCCCAGTTCCAGTGGTCTCACTTGTTTGGGTAAACCAAGGACAGAGTCAGTCTTTCTTGGTACCTAGTTATGTGAGGATGGCCAAATGCTAGGAAAGCTAAGAAGAGGGGCCTTTCCTGAGAAAGAAGGTAGTGGCTCACCAGTGACTTTTGACAACTTCACAGAGTTGGCCAAGGAGACCAGAACTGAGACAGCACAGTGCATTTCGTGGAAATATAGTATGTCCCACCCATCATAGGACACTCCGGATAGTCACAGACCTACTTTGGGAAAGGTGGTGTCTTTTTGAGTGTGGGTGTGAGTTTGTGGTTTTGTCTCATGTTCTGAGAATATGTAGGAAAGGCGATTTGTTTGGTTTGGAGAGGACTGTATCTAGTATGTCCTCTGACAAGGTGAGTGTTTCTATTACTGTGTATCCCACTCTCTCCGTGGTCTTAGTATTAGAAAAAGAATGCATCATGGATGTGTTCTGTCTAGTAGAAAGCTTCCCAGCATTCATACTGCCAATTTATGAATGGACTGCGACTAGCCTTATCAATGGGCAAAACCTACTATCTTTCTAAGTTCCTGTTTTCTTCCTGAATTCCGGACACTCTCCAGAATAGGCTCAAAGTTTTGTGTCCAAGCTATGTAGCACCTCCAAGCTCTGTCACATGGCCATGTACTGGATAGCTGAAGGGAAGTGGAGCATGTCAGAAAACTCAGATATCAGGAAACTCAGATACCAGGAAAGTCTCAGTGGAGAAACCCTGCTTTGGGCCATTTGCTTACCTATTTTTCTGTTGCCCTGAATGTAAGGAAAGTCTTTGGCTCAGGCCACCCCTTTGTGAAGCCTGAAGAAAACAGTATTCAAATGGAAATGAGTGGGCATCACCTGTGGCTCTTCGCTTAATTGCTTTGGAAATGGATGTGTTGAATCAGCCTCTTGGTGCTCGGTGAAGCTGGGGCTTAGATTGTCAGCTCCTGATGGATCTAAAGAAATATCCCATGTGTGCATCCATAAACAAAATTCAAAATGATCAGTCATTGTGGATGAAGTCTCTCACCTTCCTCTGTTAGGTTCCTGACCTCCATCAAGTGTGACTATTGACCCTTGAGTAAAATGAGTTTTTCAAAGCCCTGCAGATGTGCTAGTGTTGTCTCATGACTACAAACCACATAAGAATCTATACCTGACAGTCAGTAGGCCTCAAATAGTAGAAGCAGAGCAGTATTAATGGCAGGCCTATTTGATCACTCCTGGTTGACAGGAAGAGTGTGCAGGCCACACTTACTTTAGGCAAATGAGGGGCAAAGAAGCTTATATTGGACACTGTCTTGAGCTGCGCCACTTATGGAAACCTCTAGCCAGAAGTTATGATGAATATCTATATGGAAGAAAATGAGGGCCATGTGGGAGTGTTTTGGTTATAATTGTGGTCATTTTTGTGGCAGTTGGAAGAGATGACTGGGTCCACCAGGGCTTCACTCTTGGGTGATTCCCCTTATAGACTGAGTTCTGGAACTGACCTCAGAGTAGTATTGCCATGAATTGAGTTGGGATTTTAGGAGGTCACGCATGAGATTCACCCTTGGAATCTGAAATCTAGTCCCAGGTTGGTTTTCCACAGAGCACTGTGAATCTCAGCCAGGATATCACATGATTTTATTATGAAAAACATGGAAGCCATATTTGAGAGTCAAAACACACATGGACCTCACATTGTACAGTTCAATGGGCCTGGCTTCATGTGACCTTTTGGCCACTCTTTGGGAAGCCTTTCCTGTGAGTGTTGTCCAGAGATTTCATTGAAATGAACTTCCTCACCATTTAGTGGTTCCTGAATGAATTGAAACCCACAGTGCCTCCAACTTCATCCTTGAAAAATGGCTAGATGAATACCATCAAATTTTTGAAATTCCCATGACCAGGTGGCACTGGAGAAACTTTGGATGTCCTGTTGCTGATCATGAGTATACAATACAGTGCCTTGATTGACTGGGTTTCATGAAAATGTTGAAGAACAGTGATGCCAGTAAGTTGGAGCCTCCTGAGTAGTGGGCCTAGAGTAGTGGTGTGCAGGTGTGTGATAAAACATCTGTGGTGGAGTCATGTGGACCTTCCATTGGCTTCCAAATAGCTTGTGACTGACATAGTGTAGCCAGCAGACCCTTATATGTAAATGCATCCTGTTATATGGAGAGTTTTCAGGGCAATGTTCAGAATCAGGTTGCTATGGTCAAGGGGCCAAGCTATGTGGGATAAAGGCCTGGTTGGTGCATTCTCTTGCAGACCCTGACACACCACACGTGACAGAACTCCCTCTAGCACTTTGTCCCAGTTGAAATCTTTGTATTTCACGAAGCAAATACCAAATTCCCAGTACAGCAGCAAGAAACACCACGAAAATTGGAGGATGATCAAATCGTTTCACAGTCCTCACAGGGAGACACATAGCCCCCAGTGGCCACAGTTTACCTACAAAGAGAGAATTCAGCACTGCTGTCTCATGTTCATGGGAAAATAAGAAACAAGATCCTTCACGTCACATAGATGCAGATCCAGCTTTAATTGTCTCACCACAAATGAAGATTAAGCTCCTGACAACAACATATATTTCAAGTGCCCAACCTCAGAGGCAGTTTCTCAAGAAGTCTTTAGGCCAGCAAAGCTCCATTTTTGTGGAGGGTTTACCCTGTCCATTACTTTTGTAAACTCCTCTACCACCTCCAAGTTTGTGAACAACTGAGCATATTGCATTCCATATATATATGCACAGATTTTCGAACTCTTCTCCTGTAATTGTGTCTTACTTGGGGCAAAGGTAATGTCAAGGCATTGTTCTGGATAAGAGTGGGAAGATTTTTCAAAGCACATAATTACATACACATTGGATACCTTTTCCAATTTTTCCATTGGAAATACTGAATCCCTGACACTAACCCTTAGCCTACTAGACTCTGACTACTTATCCTAATATGATGGAGAAATAATAATCCAAACAGAATAGAAATACAAGCAGTTCAGAGGAGGCATGGTGTATAGTTGAATTTGCCTTTTGCATTATGTAGTGTAGGAGTTATAAATCTAGTCAACTTTTGTAGAAATTGTTCTCCATGTGTTTTTAAAGTTAACAAATATGTGAATTCCTGTCTCCCTTTCTCTGTAGCCTATTTGCACATGTATTTTTATATGCACATATAGAATCCTACAAGGTACAACACGTACATTCTTGTGAGGTGGTTGACTTGGCAGATACACATTGTGAGAAGAGATCACTTCTCCTAAATGCTGTTGGAAGTTAAAATTCGAACTCTGTGTGAGCTTCCTAGTTTAACAACATTATACATAAATCCATGTTCAGTAAAATGAATATTTTTGAATCTGTGGATGATATATATTTCATGGTGAATTTCAATTGGCATATATATTGCTAATTTTTAATGTCTGTGTGCATGTGTGTGTGTATGTGTGTGTGTGTGTGTGTGTATATATATATATATATATATATATATATATATATACAAACTTTCCAGATTTTTCAAAATATGAAATACATGTGTCTTTTTATACATTTCCTAAATTCATTCATATTCATATATGTGAATTTATAATCAACTTTTCACAAGATTATCGTCAGAAATATTCATCCACCTGAAATATGTATTTGTTTCCTAGTACTGAAAACTATCTTCAGTGAATGGTGCCTACAAATCCTAAATTAATACAGTAACTGACCCAGGTTAACATCAATGCAAATTGATTCCTATGGGACATGATGTGTATTTTGACGTTCATTTTTATTCAAAACTGGTACATTACTATTTCTTCAGTTTATGCACATAATAGGATATATATTTCATCCACAAGTTCGCTAATTTAGAGGCATTTGTTTCACTTTCAATCACTTCCTGCTTCAGAACACATGTATTTTTTCATGGTTCTTGACTGGTCTTCTCATGAGACTTCTTTCGAAACACATTATTTTTGATTTCCATAATCACTTTTGAAGAAAAACTCACACACCTTTCATGATAAACCATAACCTTAATTTTACTATTAGATGTATAACTAGTTGGAATGAATGTATGTATATCAATATAAGATTTCTTATATATTTTAAGATATGAATCCAATGCATTATTTAAAGTGGACCAGTTATATTATTTATTAACAGTATGGTCTATTCATGCATTAGCTCTATATTCATAGACACAAGGTACACCTCTTTGTACCCCCAATACTAACTTATTAATCTTCAAAATATTGCTCCCAGAAATGATGGAAAAATTACTCATGTCACCTGATCTACATATACATTTTATCACAGTAATATTCTGCAGACAAAATGCAAGGTTCACACTTATTATTGTACCAAAGCCTAAATTGAAAATGAACATGGATTACTAAACACAGCCATGTCCAGGTTGCCTAATGCTCTCAAATATCAATCCAATTAGTGACTACATATTGGTTTCTTCCTAAGATCATATATTCAAATTCAACCCTGTTGAAAATGTCTAATCCTATCACCCACTTTATATTTTGCCTTATTTCATAATATCTCTATTGATATCTGTTTTCCTACATATTTTCTCCGGTTCACTATTGTGACTGACTCTTCACGTGGGCTAACATTTACATTCACACTCTAAACAAAATCCTATTGATAAAGAATATTTTTTTTCCAAAACCTATACTCATTCTTCTTCCTAAACCTAACAACTATCTTCCTAATCCTACCGACTCTCCCTTTTTGACTGAATGTTCTTTTCTACACCCAATCATCAAAGTAAACACTGGGCAAGCTTCGGAGGAAGAGACCACCAAAAGACTATCTCATGCAACAGCAAAGGGTTTATAGGGGGTCAGCATGCAGGGGATCGGAGCTCACTTGAATAGAGCAGAGAGCCCTGAGAAGAGCTTAAGCAGAGCTTATATACTTTCTTTGGGGAGGGCAGGGAGTGAAGTTTATTGATGGGTGAGGGAGAGTGGGCGGTTTGCATTCAACCGGGTGAGGGAGTACATTCTGCAGTTTGGCATTTGGGGACAGGACATTCTGGGAACAAGATTAGCAAACAGTTCTCAAGATTTCAACAGTGTTTTGTTAAGCATACAGAAAAAAAAGTGACAAGTACCTATTTTATTAATCTTTCATTCCCCACTTCTTCTTCTAGCTACTTTTAATCATAAAAGTGATCATTGTGGGGTGTCACATTCTATGTCTGCTAGTGGGGTATTACCATGAGTTTAACTTGTCCAATTTGAGCTTAGAGAAAAGAAATTACACGGTTGAGCAAACAGGGTTTTATAGTTAGCAATAATATGGAGATTATTATCGGACAGGCCAGGGTTGATAAAAAAGTAGTCAAACAGGGGGACTATGTGAACCAAGACTCAAACCACTTTTTTTGGTCCTCTCACTCTCTCATTGACACTCTTCATGGTGTCTTTTTAATTTAATCATATTTTTTTTTACAACTCCATTATGCTCGGAATAAACACAACATTCTTCCCAGGAAGTGACAAATACCTATTTTATTAACCTTTCACTTTCGACTATCCCTTTTTGACTGGATGTTCTCTTCGACATTCAATCATCCAAGGTACAAGGTCCTATGCCATTGTATATTGATTAATCTGACAAATCTGTGCAGAACCTAATTCAAATCTAAGTATTCCAATCAAGGGCAAAATGCTCTTTTGGGCTTCAAATCTTACCTAGACTTCTGTTTTCATACATATATTTCACCTATATATTCTCATACATATCGCAGGTTCCCAATACCATTATTCATCCAGCAGAATTATTCCTAACCCAAATCACACATGTTATTAACCCTAACCATACACTGTTCCCTCAATCTAACATTACAGAACACCAGGGACAGAGTTGGTCTTACAATACAGGAATGTAGTGGATCTTCCACCTGCTGAAAACCTCAAAGGTCCATGCAGAAATGATCCCTGGAGAACATGTAGGCAACTATGAAGAACGTGAGAGAGCAAAAGTCATCTTCCATGGAAAACAACCTGGTAAGGATGAAGGGTTGTGTCTCATTCACCCTCTCTCCTTAATGTAGAAAAGATGGACCAACAAAGGCCTTTGTGGAGAGCTGTTCCCGGGTTCCTATGGTTGAGATACCAATCTAACTTGTGAAAGTGTCAGAGGAAGTATGGAAGCAACTGTTCGGAAAAAGTGGTTGCTAAGGCAGTGACGTCATTCAGTTTCTGAAGGAAGTGACCTCACCTCACTTCCTTGGTGATGGAACTCTCTGAACTTGGGATCCAGGAAGCCAGGCATCCAGAACCAGTCCCAGTCCCAGTACAGTGGGATCACTTGTTTGGATTTACCAAGGACAGAGTAAGTCTTTTTTGGTACCTACTGATATGAGGATGGCCAAATGCCAGGAAATTTTGAATACTGGCCTTTTCAGAGAAAGCAAGAAGTGGCTCACCGCGGGCCCCTGATATTTCACAGAGTTGGCCATGGAGACCAGATCTGAGACAGGACAGGCCATTTCTGGGGAACATAGTATGGCCCACCAGTCAGAGGACACTCTGGATAGTCACAGACTTACTTTGGGGAAGGAGGTGCCTTTTTCAGTGTGGGTGTGAGTTTGTGGTTTTGTCTTATGTTCTGAGAATAGGTAGGAAAGGCGGCTTGCTTGGTTTGGAGTGGAATGTTTCTAGAAAGTCTTTTGACAAGGCGAGTGTTTCTATGTCTGTGTATCCCACTGTGTCCGTGGTTGTAGACATTAGAAAAGAGAATGCATCAATGGATGTGTCCTGTCTAGTAGAAAGCTTCCCAGCATTCATCCTACCCATTTTAGGAATGGACTGCAGGTTGCCTTATCGATGGACAACATGTACTGTCTTCCTAAGTTCCTGTTTTCTTCCTGAATTCTGGCCACTCTCCACAATAGGCTCATGGTTTTGTGTCCAAAATATGTACCACCTCCAAACTCTGTGACGTGGCCATGTAATCCATAGCTGAAGGGAATGGCAAGCATCTCAGAAAACTCAGATATCAGTGTGACCAGGAAAGTCTCAGTAGAGAAACCCTGCTTTGGGCCTTTTGCTTACCTATTGTTCTGTTGCCCTGAATGTCAGGAAGGTCTTTGCCTCAGGCTACCCTTTGTGAAGCCTTAAGAAAACAGTTTTAAAATGGAAAGGAATGGGCATCACCAGTGGCTCTTTGCTTAATTACTTTGGAAAGGGATGTGTCTGAATCAGCCTCTTGGCCCTGTGTGAGGCTGTGGCTTAGATTATCAGCATCGGATGGATCTAAAGAAAGAACCAATGTGTGCATCCAAAACCAAAATGGCAAAAAATCAGTCATTGTGGGTGAAGTCTCTTGCCTTCCTGTGTTTGGTTCTAGACCTCCATCAAGGGAGTATTGGGATTTTTTGTGTCAAATGAGTTCTTCCAATCCCTGCAAAGGTGCTTGGGTTTAATAATGACTCCAAATCACATACTATACCTGATAGTCAGTAGGCCTCAAATTGGAGAAGTAGAGCAGTATTAATGGCAGAACTATGTGATCAATCCTGGTTCACAGGAAGGGTGTCCAGGCCACCCTGAATTTAGGTAAATGAGGAGAAGGGAGCTTATTATGGACACTCTATTGGGCTGTGCCATTTAAGGAAACCTTCAGCCAGAGATTATGATGAGTGACTATATGGAAGTAGATGAGGGCCATGTGAGATTTTTTTTATTTTAATTGTGGTAACTTGTGTGGCTTTTGGAAGAGATGACTGTGTTCACCTGGGCTTTAACACTGGCGTGATTCTCCTAGAAGACTGAGTTCTGTAACTGACTTCAGAGTAGTAATTGCTTTGGAAATGGATATGTTTTAATCAGCCTCTTGGCCCTGTTTGAGGCTGTGGCTTAGATTATCAGCACCAGATGGATCTAAAGAAAGATCCCTTGTGTGCATCCAAAACCAAAATGGCCAAAAGAGCAGTAATTGTCTATGAACTCTCTCGCCTTCCTCTGTAAGGTTCTGAAAGAATAAAAGAAATTGAAATTGAAATGTAAAGAACCAGGTTTTGTAAAGTTTCCAAGCTGCACTCAGCACCTGAAATTTCTGTGGCAGTTAAGACAATTCCCGGATTTGCACATTACATGTGTGTTGAAATCTTCCCTGAGGACCTAGTTACTTAACAGCCCCTTCCCAGAAACCATGCAGCTCACCACGTATACATCACAGTGCATCCACCAATCAATTTAAATGTATACCCCTTATTACGGCTGACCAATCACCCCCTGCCCAACCTGTTCCCGCCAATGAATGTGCTAATCATGTTTTAGAGTTGTTATTTGATTTTCCCGCGGTATATGATGATTTGCTAAAGAGGCTATGATGTATGTAAAGTCCCTGCCCTCTCTAAAGAATGTATATAAACTCCACTCAAGTGGTTCTCGGGGCTCTTTGTTCTTTGTTCCTCTAAAGTGAGCCCTGAGCTCCAGCACGCTATACCCCCAATAAACCCTTTGGTGTTGCATGAGAAAGCCTGTTGGTGGTCTTTTCCTCCGATGTTCGCCCCACCTTTTCATCTGGAGGTCCCAGGTGAGATATCCGGAGCAGCGGATGAAAGACCCCAAGGGACTCCTCTCGGGGTAAGAAAGGCGCCTCTTTCTGGTTTCGGGTTTCAGGTTAGGGCTTGGCAAAGTGGCTGTCGGTGAAGAGCATTAGCTCTCTCTGACAGTGGGTGGCAGACGTGTCACAGAGCTACTGGCCACGTCCCTGGGGGACACTCCAGAGGACGAGGGAAATCAAGGAATATTAGTTTCCTCAACTCGGTTATATTTTGCTTCAGGATTCGGTTTGCCAGCCCATCAGGTTTTGCTGGCTACACAGTTTTGTTCATTGTCCCGAACTCATGTTGAGTTTACTGTCTGTCTTTATTGTCTAACCCATCAGGTTTTGCCAGTTACTGAGTTCTAATATTTGTCTTGGACCCATGTTAAACGTTTACTGTTTGTCTTTGTTTGTGTTGCGTTTGTGTCTTCACTGTCTCTTTTTTAGTAACTCCCATTATGGGACAAAGCACTTTCACGCTTCTGTCCCTGACCCTTGATCATTGGACTGATGTCCACTCAAGGGCCAAGAATCATTATTTTTCATTAAATGTCAGACCTGGCAGACTCTCTGTGCTTCAGAATTGCCCATCCTCAAAGTCGGGTGGCCCCCAGAAGGATCCTTCTACTTCAATCTAATCCAAAAAGTCAGAGATATTGTCTTTCAGCCGGGACCACGTGGCCACCCAGATCAACAGCCATATACCCCTTCCCCAGGATCCTATCATTCAAACCTTCCGTTCCCTCCCCATCTTCCCCCCATTCTTCCTGAGTCACAAGACTGGACAATCCTCCCCCTCCTTATCCTCTGCCCTCGCTCCCCAACCCCCAACACATTCCAGATGATTCTCCCGCCACTGACTCAGCCTCTCCGCCACTAGAGGCAATTGGGCCAGACCCAAGCCCTCTAAGGGACTTCTCCGCAGCAGCAGCAGCCCCTCCTTTTCTGGTGGAAGCTGGGCCACCTAAAGAAACCCGCCAGCTACGGAAAATAGAAAACTCAGAAGCCACTGTGATGCTCCCTCTTCATCCTTATGGGCCCATGAACCGACCAAACTGGGATCCCATCACCTTTGAAGGTTGGTAGCATCTTTCCACTTATCACAGGGCTCTAATGGCGGGGCTCCGAGTGGCCGCCAGAGGGCCGACTAATTTGGCCATGGTAAGAGAGATAATCCAAGGTCCTAATGAGTCTCCCTCTATGATTCTGGAGAGAATTATGGAAGCATATAGGAAATATACTTCTTTTGATCCTCAGGCAGAGGACGAAAAAACATGTGTTGCAATGGCCTTTATCCAGTTTTGATTCTGACTCCTTAATGTGTTCGACTACATGATTGGTTGCCTTAGGTGGCGTAATCAGGGTGCGGCCAACAGTCATCCACCCTGTGGGTCTTGCTGAGGTTGTCCGAGCATAGAGAGCAAACTCAACATAGCCCCAACGTTTGGCCTTGGGGTCAGGTATATCTGAAGTATACGATCCATTGTTATCGGATGAAGAGCCTTTATGCCACTTTAGGTAACTAGAAGTCAACCCTTCAGAGTAGCCAAGTGAGTGGTAAGAACAGCTACCACGTTCATCATGGAACCTGCATGACCAATAGGGACACCCATTATATATCTCAGGCCACCAATGACAATAGTCTTTGGTTTGATTAAAAAGGAAGCAAATGAAAGGCCAGTTCCAGCTACCAGGGACGAAGGTCCTTGAAGGTGACAATTTTAGGGAAATAGAGGTGCAGTTGTGGATGAAGCAAGTAGTTGCATCCACTGCGCGGACCTTCTGCATGCCATGTTCTGAGTATCGTTCCCGAAGAGTGAATAAATACATGGTAGGTTAGGAGGGTAAAGACAAGTCCCAACAGAGCACAGAAAAAAAGCAGAGCACAAAAAACAAGCAGTTAGAGAAGACTAGGGTGTTGGGAGAGCTCATTGTGCCTTCTTTAAGAGGAATTGGGCTGCAGGGAACACCGTGTGAGCCGCAACTTAAATGGGTGAGATGGGTGTGGAAAGCAGGATTAAAGGGGAGCTTCAGGAGGTGATTCTTGGAGTTCCTCTGGCATGGTCCTGTCGTCAGCAGGTGGGGCCTCCTGGTGATATGGTTTCAACCTAGAAATGGGAATCCAGGGAGTGAGACGGTTGTCTGGTAAGGAGAGTTTGGCGGCGGTGGGGGTACAGATTGAAAGGATAGGGGCTTTCCCATTTTGGTGCAAGAGTCCCTTTCTCCTCTGGGGTATTATAATAGACTAGACTCCCAGGTGTTAAGGGAGGAGTGTTTGGAGTGGAGACTGGGTCCGGAAGAAGCCAGTTCTGACATTTCCAGTGTTCAGAGCGGAGATGAAACAAGAGAGGCAAAGACAAATCTCGGGTGAGAGGTCCTTGTGAAGTGACCAACCCATAGGGTATAAGAGGTCTTCCATACATTATCTCAAAGGGAGACAGTAAAGATGGTTTCTTAGGGAGAGCTCTGATTCGAAGCAAAGGAAAGGGAAGGATTTTGACCCAGTCTAAGTTTAATTCCATTGTCAATTTGGTAAGGACTTCCTTCAGAGTATGATTTACCCTTTCCACTTTCCCTGAAGCCTGGGGGTAATATGGACAGTGGAAATGCCACTTGAAGGAGAGGGCTTGAGAGACCTTTTGTGTGATCCTAGAAATAATCTCAGGGCCATTGTCATATTGTAGGAAAGTGGGCATACAAAACCTAGGGATGATGTCTGTCAGTTAGATTGAAGCTACAGTGGAAGCCTTTTTATTGGAAGTGGGAAATGCCTCAACCCAAACAGAGAAAGTGTCCACAAAGACAAGGAGGTATTTAGTGTGCCATACTGTGGGCATGTTGGTGAAGTCTACTTGCCAGTCAGCAATGGGAATGTGTCCCTGGGCTTGGTGGAAAGGGAAAGGTTTGGGCCTTAAAGGAATATGAGGTTTGGTCCGCTGACAGATCTGACAATTAGAGGCTATATTCTCTATCATGGCTATGTCAGAAGGGTTGAGGGAGAAGAAGCTCTGTAAAAAAAGGGTCAAAGACTGAGAATTGGAATGGTGTAGAGTATGAAGGAACTTGAAAAGATCCTTGTTCTTACTGGAAGAAGTAGGGGCTTCAGATGAGCTGTCTAAAGTGGCCATAATATGTACCCCATAGGGGCCATAATTGGAAGTGGTAGCACGCATTCGTGGCGCCTGGTCAGCTTTGGCATTGCCCTCAGTGATAAGAGAGCCATCCTTCTGATGGGACCTACAATGGACAACTCCCAACTGGGTGGGTAAGTGGGAGGCCTCCATCAGATTGGTTATAAGAGCCGAATTAGTGATCGCATTACCTTTGGTGGTAAGTAGGCGTCGCTCCCTTCATATTGAAGCATGGGATAATAAGATCTGGAAGACATATTTTGAATCAGTATAGAGGGTGAGGGATTTGCCTTGTGCTAGAAGGCAGGCACGAGTGGCTGCTATAAGTTCAATCTGCTGGTTGGTAGTTTCTGAAGGCAAAGCTTTGGCGTCTATAATCTCAGTGGCTGAAACTACAGCATATCCAGAGTAATGAGTGCCGTTCTGCCTAAAGGAACTGCTGTCAGTAAACCAGATAAGGTCAGGCTTGGTGAGTGGTTCCTCAGAAATGGAAGAATGACAGGGGAGGAAATCTTCTAAGGTTTCCAAGCAATTATGAGTTGGTGTGTTAGACGTGGGAGTCATTGGGAGCAGTGAGGGAAGGATCAGTGCAGAGCAGGGGAGGAAAGTAATATTAGGGTTTTCCAGAAAGGAAGTGAGGAGCGACAGAACCCTGGATGGAGGAAGGGTTTGAAGGCCCTTATAAGCTGAAAGATCTTTCAAGTGATGTGGGGAGTGGATAGTTCAAGGTGCCCCAAAACTCAGCTTAGAGGCTTCTTTGTGTAAAATTTGTCCAGCAACCAGAGCTCTTAAGCAAGGGGCTCACCCACGGATGGTAGAGTCTAGTTTCTTGGAAAATATGCCACAGGTGCAAATGTAGGCCCATAGTTTCGACCTAAGACCCTAAGTGCTTGCCCCCCTTTTTCATGGACATATAGATGAAATGGTCTTGAAAGATCAGGAAGGTGAAGGGCAGGTGCCTTTAAGAGGAGTTGCTGAAACCTGCGGAAGTGGTAGATGGGGGAGGAGACAAGAGATTCACTAGGGGGTCCATTTGCTTGGTCATACAGGGGTTTGGATAGAAGAGAATAATTTGGGATCCAGGCCCTAAAATAACCTGCTAATCCTAGGAATGATAGTATTTTGGCTTTCATATGGGGCACGGGAAGATCAGAGAGGAGTTGCCTCCTATCCAGTGTTATTTCCTTTTTCCCGGGTCTAAGGCAAAAACCAAGAGAGGTGACAGAAGAATGGGAAACCTGGGCCTTGTGGGGAGACTCCCTATATCCCTTGTCTGCTAGGAAATTAAGAAGCTGAGCGGTGTGGGATTGAGAGTGTTCCCAGAGGGACTACATAGAAGAAGGTCATTGACATATGGAAGGAGAATAGTGTCAGGACAGGTCGGGTGAAAGGATGTGAGGTCCTGGGCAAGAACTTGGCCAAAGAGATGGGGGCTATCCCTGAATCCCTGTGGGAGGACAGTCCAGGAAAGCTGATGAGAATGGTGGATGTGAGAGTCAGTCCATGTAAAAGCAAAGATATTCTGAGATTCTGAGAACAAGGGAATAGAAAAGAATGCATCTTTTAAACCTAGGACTGAGAAGTGGGTAGTAGTGGCAGGGATCTGAGAGAGGAGGGTGTAAGGGTTGGGCACTAGTGGGTGGATGGGGACCACAGAGGAGTTGACAAGGAGAAGGTCTTGAACCAGCCTGTAGGACACTTTAGGTTTCTTAAGTGCCAGAATGGGGGTGTTGAAAGGAGAGTGTGTAGGCCTAAGATACCCCTTTCGTAATAAATCCTGGATGATGGGTTCTAATTCGAGGAGGGCTGTGGTTGTGAGTGGATATTGTGATTGACTAATATATCTTGAAGGGTCCCGTAAGACAATATGAATAGGACTGCATTTAGCCATAAGGGGTGTAGTTGTGTCCCAAACCTCAGGCTTAACTGGTTTAGAGAGTCATGGGAGAGTGCATTAAGGAGGTGTATCTGCCCCTAGGAACATCATGAGGAAATGAGAGGTAGGAGAGGTGTGGGGTGATATGTGAATGCTGACTTTTAATAGTGAGAGTATGTCCCTTCCCAGAAGGGGAATGGGGCAATGGCTCATAACGAGAAAGAAGTGAGTGAAGGACAAAAGGGATCCCTGCATATAACATGATGGGGGGGTTTGAGGGAAAATCTGTTTACCTCCTACCCTGACAATAGGAGTTTTTGAGGGTGTGGTAGAACCCCATACTCCCTTAAGACCGAAAAAGTGGCACCAGTATCCAAGAGGAAGGTAATGAAGCATCCATCCACCAGGAAGGTAAACCTAGGCTCTTGATTCTTGATGGTAATAGTCTGGAGGGAAAGCCCAGGGATCCGTCAATCCTCCACTGCTAAGCCCAAGAAAGGCTGTGGTTGCCTGGCGGCTGACCAACCTCCCTTTCGGGTTGTTGGGCAGTCTGCCCCCCAGTGTCCCCTTTGATGGCATTTTGGGCAGGGGTTGTAGGGTGTCCTCAGTGAAGGACAATCCCTGGCCCAATGTCCCTCCTTACCACATTTGAAGCAAGCTCCCGGGGGTGTCATATTGGGATGGCGTGGTGATGGCATTCTCTGAATGACCTGGGCCAACATTTGGAACTTGGCATTTTCAGCCCTCTGCCTACGGCATTCACTTTCATCCTCTCTATCATAAAAAACCTTGAAAGCGACAGCGAGGATTTTAGTCTAAGGAGTAGCAGGGCCCTGTTCAAGCTTTTTAAGCTTGGCTTTAATGTCAGGGTAGCTTTGGGCCAGAACATATTTCATTAAGACATGACGGCCATCAGGGGTTTCTGGGTTGAGGTTTGTGTACTGTTAAAGGGCCTTGGTTAGTCTATCCAGGAATTCTGAAGGTGTTTCCTCCTTCCTTTGAATGACCTCCTGCACCTTTTTAAAGTTAACAGCCTTGCGGGTGGCCTTTTACAGGCCCGCCAAGAGGCAGGATGTAAAAAGGTCACTAGACTGTAAGCCTTCAGGGGTGTTGTAATCCCATAGGGGATCCTGCTCTGGGACAGCATGAGGGCCTGTGGGGTGGTTAGGATTGGTCCTATGATTTTCATCAGCATGGGCTTGGGCTAGCTCCCAGACCCATTGACTTTCCTCAGGGAGAAGTGTATTGGCCAAGAGCATGTAGATGTCATGATGAGTGAGACTATATGCTTGCAGGACCCATTGAAACTCCCGAATGTAAGTGGTGGGGTCAGTGGTGAATGAGCCTAACTTCCTCTCTAGCTGAGTAATGTCCGACATGGAGAAGGGCACTTGGACTCTGATGACACCCTCGGGACCAGCTACCTCACAAAGGGGTGCGATTGTCTTGGGGGTGGGAAGGAGTCCCTTAGACCTGGTAACAGGAGGACTGAAAGAGGCAGGAGGCGGACAGGAAGGAGAGGGAGGGGCAGGGAGTGTCTCTTTGGAAGAGGAGGAGGTGGAACAGGCAGAAGAGGGCGGAGGGGAGGAGGATGAAATGGAAGGCTGAGGATCCCTGGAATCAGGCAGAGGAAGAGGAGGGTACAGTGGGAGAGAAGGGGCAGATAGGACTGGGGGATAAGGTGGGGGTTCATCTGCTGGGTTGAATGAGGAAGAATCTGTGAAGTCAGGAGTAGACGTAGGGGAAGAGAAGGGTTTGCAAACAAGGAGGACCTGAGAGGGAGGGCAGGAGGAGCAGCGACAGGGTGCTGTGTGAGAAGGCTAAAACCTTAAATGCAGGGAATCTCACTCCACTTTTTCAGATGCTGGCAGTAGTTAAAAAGGTCACAGATGAAGTTTGAATGTAAGGAGCCTTCTGGAGGCCAATGATTGCCATTATCCAGTGGATATGTAGGCCATTCTTGGGTACAGAATTTGATTAGAAGTTTGGGCTTGATGTCTGGTGTGAGGGAGAGTGTGGCCAGATTTTTTAGTAGACATTTGAGAGGTGAGGCTTCAGGTACAGATGAAGAGGTGCCCATAGTCACAGGGAGAGAAGGAAGACAGACAGAGAGAGAGAGAGAGAGAGAGAGAGAGAGAGAGAGAGAGA
Organism: Callospermophilus lateralis; assembly: GCF_048772815.1. Classification (NCBI taxonomy): domain Eukaryota; kingdom Metazoa; phylum Chordata; class Mammalia; order Rodentia; family Sciuridae; genus Callospermophilus; species Callospermophilus lateralis. Next base: position 481,306 of record NW_027515591.1, read on the forward strand.
GAGAGAATAAGAGTAAGCGAGAGAGACAAAGAGAAAACCCGGGCTGGAACGGCTTTCAGGAAGCTCAGGGCGAACGGGGGTCAGGTGGGCGTCCCCAAAATGACCAGCCATCATGAGGAAATACAGAGGGCACTACCTGGGCGTCACCAGTGAAGTGCGATCTGTGAGACCCAATGGGTTCGGAGCCACGGGCAACCTGACGTCAGGAAAGTTTTTGACGCAGGGGAAAAAGTCAGTAATGAAAACAGAACTCCGGTTCCGGCAGAATGTAGTTCCAGGACGGGAGTTCAGTTTTCCCCGAGCAGAGAGGCAGCTTCAGCCAGACACAGCAGCCCTGCAGCAAACAGCAACTCTAGCCAGCAGCGGCAGCGGCAGCAGAGGAGAAAAAAACACAGAGCCTCTTGTGTAAACTCAGAAGCCTCACGCCCCAAAGGAAAACGGATCACCAGAGGGTCCACTGCGACAGGAAAGGTGTTAGTGGCAGGAATTTCCTGCCCCCTACAGGGCGTCGAGAGTGGGCCGGAAGATCAAGGTCACAAAACCAGTGGTAGCCCGAAGGGAGTTGCAGAGCCAGGGTCAGGGGAGGCTTACATATATCAGATCTGTGGTGGGTGCAGGAAGCTGGCTGTCTCCGGGGGAGCAGGGGACGGGGCTCTTGTTAGAAAGAGCTCACCCGTATCCTCACATGGGGCACCAGAATGAAAGAACTTCCCACGCAAAGGCACTTCGCTGGGAGAATTCCAATTTTATTGCAAAAAGCTGTGTGCTTATATAGAACTAAGGGGAAGATGGAAGGGCTTAGATAAATGGCAGGCAAACCGTTTATTGGTTAGTTCTTTCAGATATCAGCTCTGGAGCCCAGGAATTAGTTCTTATTGGGGCTAAGGTTCCCCACCAGCGAGATTTCAAATTGGCGCCAGCGGGAGAGTTCACACGGGTGGGAACATTTGGCACCACTGTAGAAAAAAGAAGGTAGGAAGAAGAAGTCCTTAGGCACCATGTTGGGGTTTTTCTCTGGGGTATGGCTGCCGTTTATACTTTTCCCAACAATGAGTATACCAGACAGTGCCTTGATTGACTGGTTTTCATGGAAATGGTGTTTAACAGAGATGCCAGAAAGTTGGATCCTGCTGAGTAGTGCGCCTAGAGCAATGGTGGGCAGGTGTGTGATAAAACATCTGTGGTGGGGCCATGTAGATCTTTCATTGGATTCCAAATGGCTTGTGACTGACATGGTGAAGCCAGCAGACCCTTATATGTAAAGGCACCTTGTTACATAGAGAGGTTTCAGGACATTGTTCAGAATCAGGTTGCTATGGTCAAGGGGGCAAGCTATGTGGGATAGAGGCCTGGTTCTTGTATTCTCCTGCAGACCCTGACCCACCACACGTGACAGAAATCCCTCCTGCACTGTGTCCCCGTTGAACTCCTTGTATTTCATGAAGCAAATACCAAACTCCCAGTGCAGCAGCAAGAAACACCATGAAAATAGAGGATGACTATATGGATTCAACGTCCACACAGGGAGACATTCAGCCCCCAGGGGCCACAGTTTACCTACAATGGAAAATTCAGCACTGCTATCTCATGTTCATTGGAAAATAAGAAACCATGTCCTCCAGGTCACATTGATGCAGACCCAGCTTTTATGGTCTCACTAGAAAGGAAGCTAAAGCTCCTGACAACAACATATATTTGAAGTGCCCAACCTCACAGGCAGTTTCTCAAGAAGTCTCTAGGCCAGCAGACCTTCAAGTTTTTGGAGGGTTTACCCTGTCCCTTACTTTTGGAAACTCCTCTACCACTTCCAAGGTTGTGAACTTCTGATCATATTCCATTCTAGATATGTATTCACGGATTTTCTAACTTTTCTCCTCTGATTGTGTCATACTTGGGCCGTAGGTGTTGTCAAGGCATTGTTCTGGATGAGAGTGGGAAGATTTTGGTGTAGCACATATTTACATACACATTGGATTCATTTTTCAATTTTCCATTCAAAATACCGAATCCCTGACACTAACACATACCCTACTAGACTCTGACTACTAATCCTAATATGATGGAGAAAAATAACCCAAACAGAATAGAAATACAAGCGGTTGAGAGGAGGCATGGCGTATAGTTGGTCTTGCCTTTTGCATGATATAGGGTAAGAGTTATAAATCTTGTTAATTTTTTGTTGAAATGGTTCTCCATGTGTTTTTAAAGTTAACACATATGTGAATTTCTGTCTCCCTTTTTCTGTAGCCAATTCAGCACATGTATTTATATATGCACATATAAAATCCTACCTGGTATCACATGTACATTTTTGTGAGGTGGCTAACTTGGGAGATACAAAGTATGAGAAGAGATGACTCCTCCTAAATGTTTTTGGAACTGAAAATTCAAACTATGAGTGAGCTTCTTAGTTGAAAAACATTATACATAAATCCATGTTCAGTAAAATTAATATTTTTGGATCTGTGAATGATATATATTTCATGATGAATTTTGATTGGCATATATATTGCTACTTTCTAATGTATCTGTGTGATATATATATTTTCAAAATATGAAATATATGTGTCTTATTATACACTCCCTAAATAATTCACTCATATTCATGTATGTGCTTTTATAATCAACTTTTCATAAGATTGTTTTTAGAAATATTCATCCACCTGAAATACATATTTATTTCCTAGTACTGAAAACTCACTTCAGTGAATGGTGCAAACAAAGCCTTATATTTCTACAGTAACTGACCCAATTTAACATCAATGAAAGTAGATTTCTATGGGACATGATGTGTATTTTGATGTTCATTTTAATTCAACACTGGTACATTACTATTTCTTCGGTTTTTATACATCGTAGAATATACATTTCATCCACAAGTTCACAAATTGAAAGACATTTGTAACACATTCAATCACTTCCTGCTTCAGAACACATGTATTCCTCCTTGTTTTTGACTGGTTATTTCATGAGACTTCTTTCCAAACACATTATTTTCGATTTCCATAATCAATTTTGAAGCAAAACTCACACACATTTTATGATAAACTACAACCCTAATATTACCATTAGATATATAACTGGTTGGAATGAATGTATGTATATCAATATAAGATTTCCTGTGTATTTTGGGATATCAATTTATTCCAATTTCTAAATTTGGAAACAGTTATATTATTTATTCACAGTATGGTCTATTCATGCATTCTCTCTATATTCATACACACATGGTACACCTATTTGTGCCCCCAATACTAATTTATATCTCTTCAAAATATTGCTCTCAGAAATGGTGCAACAAATACTCATGTCACCTGATCTACATATACATTTTATCACAGTAATATTCTGGCCACAAAATGCAAAGTCACACTTACGACTGTACCAAAGCCTAAATGGAATATGAGTATGGATTATGAAAATCACCCATGTCCAGGTTGCCTAATGCTCTCAAATGTCAATCCTATTGGTGACTACATATTTGTTTCTTCCTAAGATTATTTATTCAAACTCAAGCCTGTCAAAAATGTCTAATCCTATCAATCACTTTATCATTTGCTGATTTTCTAATGTCTCTATTGATATCTGCTTTCCTACATATTTTCCCCAGTTCATCATTGTGACTGACTCTTCACATGTGCTGACATTTACATTTTCTCTCTACCCAAAACCCTATTGCTAAAGAACTTTTTGTCCAAATCATATACTCACTCTTTTTCCTAATCCTACCAACTATCTTCCTAATCCTACCAACTATCCTTTTTTGACTGGATGTTCTCTTTGACATTCAATCATCCAAGGTACAAGGTCCTATGCCATTGTGTATAGATTTATCTGAGACACATGTGCAGAACATAATTCAAACCTAAGTATCCCAATCAAGGATCCAAAGCCCTTCTGGGCTTCAAATCTTACCTAGATTTCAGTTTTCATAAATATATTTCCCCTCTATATATTCTAATAAATATTGCAGGTTCCCAATAACATTATTCATCCAGCAGAATGATTCCTAAGCCAAATCAAACATGTTATTAACCCTAACCATACTCTGTTCCCTCAATCTAACTTTACAGAAAAGCAGGGACAGAGTTGGTCTTACAATACAGGAATGTAAGAAATCTTCCACCTGCTGAGAAATGAAAAGGTCCATGCAGAAATGAACCCTGGGGAAGCTATAGGAAGCTATGAAGGACCTGAGAGAGCAAAAGTCATCTTCCACGACAAACAACCTGGTCAGGATGAAGGGGTGTGTCTGAAGCAGTCTCTCTTTTCTTAATGTAGAGAAGATGGACAATACCAGGCCTGTGTGGAGAGCTGTTCCCGGGTGCCTATGTTTGATATACCATTCAAACTTGTGAAAGTGTCACAGGAAGTAGGGGCAGCCTCCATCAATTGGGAAACTTGGAAGCAACTATTAGGACAAAGTGGTTGCCAAGGCAGTGACCTCATTCAGTTCCTGAAGGAAGTGACCTACATCACTTTCTTGGTGATGGAACTCTCTGAACTAGGGATCCAGGAAGACAGGCACCCAGAGGCAGTCCCAGTCCCAGTCCCAGTGGCCTCACATATTTGGATTTACCAAGGACAGAATCAGTCTTTCTTGGTAACTACTGATGTGAGGATGGCCAAATGCCAGGAAGGTCTGAAGAGGGGACTTTCCTGAGTAAGCAGGTAGTGTCTCACCACTGGCACCTTACAACTTCACAGTGTTGGCCAAGGAGTCCACATCTGACATAGGACAGTCCATTTTGGAGTAACATACTATGGCCCATCAGTCAGAGGACACTCCGGATAGTCATAGACCTACTTGGGGGAAGGAGGTGACTTTTTGGGTGTGGGTGTGAGTTTGTGGTTTTGTCTCATGATCTGAGAATAGGTAGGAAAGTCGGTTTGTTAGGATTGGAGTGGACTGTTTCTAGTAAGTCTTTTGACAATGCGAGTGTTTTTATGTCTGTTTATCCCACTGTGTCCGTGGTTGTAGACATTAGAAAAGAGAATGCATCAATGGATGTGTCCTGAATAGAAGAAAGCTTCACAACATTCATCCTGCCCAATTTATGAATGGATTTTGTCTTGCCTAATGGATGGGCAACAACCACTGTCTTCCTAAATTCCTGTTTTCTTCTTGAATTCTGGCCACTCTCCAGAATAGGCTCATGGTTTTGTTTCCAAGACATGAACCACCTCCAAGCTCTGTGACATGGCTATGTACTGGATAGCTGAAGGGAATGGGATCATCTCAGAAAACTCAGATATCATTTTAGAAACCCTGCCTTGGGCCATTTGCTTACCTATTGTTCTGTTGCCCTGAATGTCAGAAAGGTCTTTGCCTCAGGCCACCCCTTTTTGAAGCCTGAAGAAAACGGTTTTCAATGGAAATTAATGGGCATCAGCTGTAGATCTTTGCTTAATTCCTTTGGAAAGGGATGTGTCTGCATCAGACTCTTGGCCATGTTTGAGGTTGTTGAATAGATTTTCAGCACCTGATGGATCTAACGAACATGTGTGCTTCCAAAACCAAAATGGCCAAAAAAGCAGTCATTGTGGACGAAGTCTCTCGCCTTCCTCTGTAAGATTACTGATCTCCATCAAGTAAAAATAGGGATCCTTTTTGTCAAATGAGTTCTTCAAACCCTGCAGAGGATAGCCCATAGGTGCTTGGGTTTTCTCATGATTCCAATTCACATAAAGAATCTATACCCGAGAGTCAGTAGGCCTCAAATTGGAGAATCAGAGCAGTATTTACGGCAGGCTCATTTGATAACTCCTGGTTCTCAGAAAGGGTGTCCAGGCAACCCTGACTTTAGGCAAATGATGGGCAAGGGAGGTTATTTTGTACACTGTATTGGGCTGAGCCCCTCATGGAAACCTCCAGCCACAGGTTATGATGAGTGTCTATATGGAAGAAGATGAGGGCCTTGTGGGAGTGCTTTGGTTTTAATTGTGGTCATTTGTTTGGTGGTTGGAAGTGATGACTGGGTCTATCTGGGCTTGAACTCTGGTGTGATTCCACTTATAGTCTGAGTTCTCGAACTGATCTCAGAGAAATATTGCCATAAACTGTGTTCAGATTTTAGGAGGCCACGCATGGGATTCTCCCTTGGAAACTGAGATCAAATACAAGGGTGGCTTTCCACAGAGCCTTGGAATATCAGCTAGAATATCACATGATTTTATTCTGAAAGATTTGGCAGCCATAGTTGACAGTCAGAACACCCATGGACGTCACATTAAAGACCTCAATGGGCCTGGCTTCATGTGACCTTTTGACCACTCTATGGGAAGACTTGCCTGTGAGATTTCTCCAGAGAATTCATTGAAAACAGCTTCCTCACCATTTAATATTTCCTGAATGAACTGAAACCCACAGTGCCTCCAACTTCATCCATGAAAAATGGCTAGATAAATACAATGAAATCTTTGAAATTCCCTTAACCAGGTGGCACTGGAGAACCTTTAGATGTCTTGTTGCTGATCTTGAGTGTACCAGAGAATGCCATGATTGACCGGGTTTCATGAAAATGGTGTAGAACAAAGATGCCAGTAAGTTGGAGCCTGCTGAGAAGTGGGCCTATTGCAGTGGTGGGTGGGTGTGTGATAATACATCTGTGGTGTGGCAATGAGGATTTGCCATTGCCTTCCAAATGGTTTGTGACTGACATGGTGCAGCCAGCAGACCCTTCTATGTAAAGGCATCATTTTATATGGAGAGGTTTCTGGGCTAAGTTCAGAGTCAGATTTCTATGGACAAGGGGGCAAGCTCTGTGAGATAAAAGCCTGGTTGGTGCATTCTCCTTCAGACCCTGACCCACCACAAGTGACAGAACTTTCTTCAACACTGGGTTTCAGTTGAACTCGTTGTATTTCATAAAGCATATACCAAACTCCCAGTACAGCAGCAAGAAACACCACAAAGTGGAGGATGACCAAATGGCTTCACAGTCCAAACGGGGAGACACTTAGTATCCAGTGGCCACAGTTTACCTACAAAGAGAAAATTCAGCACTGCTGCCTCATGTTCATTAGAATACAAGAAACCATGTCCTCCAGGTCACATAGATGCAGACTCAGCTTTGATGGTATCACTAGAAAGGAAGCTAAAGCTCCTTACAACAACATATATTTCAAGTGCCCAAACTCAGAGGAAGTTTCTCAAGAAGTGTTTAGGCTGGCAGAGCTCCATGTTTTTGGAGTGTTTACCTGTTAGACCAGGACACAAGAAAAGACCACTGACTCTAATTAAAATCAAATTAAATTAAGCTTATTATTTCCACTGGCTGTGCTACCTCTCCCTCACAAAACGGCGGGAAAAAGACAGCAACCCCAGCTTTCCTACAGGCAGCTTAATAGCCCAGAAAATTACACAAAAGGGGGTTTACAGATAACAGAACTCTGACAAACATCACACCAATGGCAGTCTACATTTTTTTTGCTGTCCCTACATCAGAGTTCATGAAGACCATTAGAGCCTCAGAGAGGGTTGTTGTCTGGCCAGAGAAGGCAAATATTTATGATGTGTCACTAAAGTTTCAGAGAGGGCTGCTATCTGGTCAGAGAGCCGGGCATGGGTGAGTTCAAGGCATGGGCAGGCATTCCAAGCAGGTTTAGAATTTGAAGTAATTTATGGTAAAGCCAAAATTATCTTTTCATGGCTTTTTGGCAAGATGGCTCCCAATTTAAATTAAAGATCAGGTTGGGTCTATCATTCCCGCCTTTTCTTTGTGTCCCCTTCAAATCTTTGATAGATTACGGGAAGAGCACTGAGGAAATTTTAATCCCTCAGGTAAGAGTCTCCAAATTTTTAGAACTCACCCAAAACCGATCTCCCTGATTTTACCTGGCTTAATTAATTACTTATATTGATAGTCTATTTATCTTTCTCTCCATTGTTATAAGAAGAGTGGTGTCACTCATTTTTTCTTCTTCTGACCTGAGACAGGGTGACGTGAGTGGGCATGGGATGAGGGACATGAGTTGCCTTTTAGAAGTCAGTTGAGGGACATGAGTTGCCTTTTAGAAGTCAGTTCGGTTTGAAGTCTGATTGGGGAAGAACAGGTTGTAAAGTCATCTGGGGATGGGTTCTTCTATGAGAGAAACAAAAACCATGAGTACTGAATAAATGTTGCAGCACCTGGAACATGTCACTGTATAGAAGTTCCCTCACCAGTCTTTAATATCCCCAGTTATCAGGACTGTCAATTTAATATTTAACTTTTACTGTTACACTTGTCCCTCCCCATAAGATACAGTTTAATTATTTAATGTCATCTGATCTTGTAAAATCCTTTTACTATTATGACCTCTGTGTCTCTTTGAGAAACCTTTAATTCTGTTACTCAGGGCTGGATAATTGTACTAGCAAACACCAAGCCAACCTGTGTAGGTTAGGAATATCTGTAGGCCTTAAACTGAAAACTTCTCCCTGTGGCAGGTCTTCTTGATAGTCTCTTTTTATAAGTATCAGGCATTCCTGTCTGAGAATTCTTCTTTGTAGCCACCAGTCTTACTTATTTTGGGAGGCAAACATAAAGTGCATACCTTAACATTATATTATTATTATTATTATTATTATTATTATTATTATTATTATTATTTAAAATGCCCAGGAATGGATGTATTTTGTTCTTAACTGTCTTTGCTAAGTGTTTAAGATGAAGCAGTCAAACTGACTTTTGTTTCCATCTATTGTTAACAGTCAGCTGACCTTTTATGGGAGTCAATTCTGGGGAAACTTGAGAGCAGATTCTCAGTTCTGCTAGTGCCATTTGCGCTAGGTGGGTCCAGATCTTGCTTGACCATTTGGCTTCCCTCGGAAGCATCAGGGATGTCTCCTTTCTTTGATGACTCTCCTCTTCGTTACAAATACACTGATTGGCTTTCTGTTCTCCAGTGGTCTCATTAATCTCCCTGATCAGGAGGAGGTTATGTGGCTCAGAGTTTCAAAGCTCTTTAGAGAAGTCCCCTGTTCCCTGGATTCAGACTGACTCATAGGGCAAAAGCCAAATATTGGTTTTCTTGGCTCTTTTCATTTAACTTTAATTTTAAATCCTAATCTTAAACATCCAGCAAATAAATTTTAACAGCCTTATATTAAGAGTACTGGGCTTTAATGTCTATAACTATATAATTATCTTTTTATTAATTGGGATCTGTATTATTCTGTCTGTATTGTAAGTAATGACTTATTATATTGAATAAACCCATGTTGTGTTCTTAAAGCAACATGTTTGTAAAACAGTAAAAGAGAATCTTTAGATCACTTATAAGAAAATTTCAAAATAAAATTAACAAAAGTAAAAATACTTAGCTTGTGTAACAGCTACCCTGAATTTTTTGGCTGAGTTATACATTATATCCCCTGTTTGAGATCCTAGGAATATTGACCTTAAAAAAAAACAACTTTTTAACATAACTTTAAAGAAATATTATCTAACCTACTGGTTTCGTAGTCATTCTCACATGTAGTAAGATGGGACACAGAGCCTTATCTCAGCTAAGGCAGGGCTCTTTATAAATCTTAAGTATTTTAGTTCTAAAGCTAATTCTTATTTTTAAATATCATTTGACAAAGTTTACATAAATTGTTTGAGGTCACATGAACATTAGCTAACACCATATGATATCACATTTAAAACATGAATTAAAGAAAGGCTGAAAGTTTTTAACCTTTACATCGATTAGGCTCTCATTAACTAAAAAATACATTTAAATTGTTCCCCAATGTAAAAAGTAACATAAAAGTTTACATATCTTATTGATAACAGGTAAATAAATCCCCAATATATTTTTTACCATACAACTTCAGAGCACCAGCTTGATATAATGCTCTTTTAAAGTTTCTACCTTACAGACTTGCATACCTGTAAGATATGAAAACATTGATAGCATCACAATTACATTGATGTTTCTACATTAACCAAGTTTAGCTTTTAAAGCAATGGCAGTACAGTGCTCTAAAATAACAGTTCTTATTTAATCAGTTGTTTAATTTTTATGGTTGCTTGCTCTGGAGAAAATAAAACTTAATAAACACAACGTTATGGGTAAACTTATGTTTTAAGAAATTTTTGTCTCATTAACACATGACTTATTTTTATATTCATATACAGACTTTAATAAGAACTTATTCAGACCTTAGTAAATCAATCAGATATCTAAGAAAAGTACTCATGAATGAGCAATCCCATATGAAATTTACTTTACTTATTTATCAAAATATTAGAGAAATGTGTTGACAGTGTAAACCATTTTTATGTTGAAGGAAAGGTCCTAGAACCAAGGCATATTAGACATTTTGTAGATATTAATATTTTATTAGATTTTTGAACACCTAAAAAAATTGTAAGCTTAAATTTAAAGACATTGATTTTTATCTGTTTATCCAATTTAAATTGAAACATTTAAATCACGTGAATTAAAGATCTTTGGATCTCCTATTTAAATTTGTTTTAATGAGCGCTTTTTTATGAGCGCTCCTTGTATATGTTAATTTGTGTATCATATATATGATATACGGACATATGTTTATGTGGACATACAACACATAACAAAAGTGTGCACACATAATAATAGTAAAGGCCTTGTAGCTTTTCTCAGGTGAAATCTCCATTGCAATGTTTCAAAAAGTCTACAGTTGGTCAAAGATAGAACTGATCTGAAAAACATTAACCTAGGTCTGTATGCTCAAAATCATGAGCTCAAAAAAAAAAGTATCTAAGGAAAAAAAAAGAGTCCTAGAAAAAGTGACTGGCTAGTAATTAGTAAATACCATACAATTTACCTTTTTTTTCCCTTAGGCCTCAAATCAGTCTCCTACTAAGCTTTCAGGCTTCTTTCATTTACATTTCAATATAAATCATGGCTGAGGTCTGGAAGGAGCAGGAAAAACTGCTATTCTGAGCAGACACCTCAGGCCTAAGGCATTTTAACCATAATTTTGAGGTTCGGATGTTGAAAATTATGATACAAATTTAAGATACAATTCACAAAATTTTATATTTTTACATCTTGTTTTGTCAACAGATACCATTCTATGATTTACTATCCTTGTCCAAATTAATGCAGTGGTACACACAGTGACATTTCCCGAGGCTATCCAATTCAAAATTGGTGAAAAAAAGACTGTATGATTGGGAATTTACTTGCCAACTTGGAAGTAGAGTTCTTCAGTTTTCCATACTAAGTATTTAAGTTCTCTGGCATGAATTATCTGAAATCATAAACTAAACAATTACCTAAACCCGACTTTTAACTGCAAGATTCTGCAATGCTTCAAAAACCCATTCAGATACCAGATTGTTAAAATAAAACATCATCATTTAGACACACATTCAGCTAAGATCATTCCCAAGAAACAATTTATAATATCAACACATTATTGCAGATGTCTTAAAGGGCCAGATACAAAGACACAAGACAGACAGAAAGGAGGTTCAGACTATGGCTGTCAGAGAGAACCGTTTAAACCAGAGCAGATAAGAGAAAAATCTCCTACAAAAGTGTGCACCATAGATATCCACAGGGGGGGGACCACATGTTTTAACAGAGGGGAAACCTGAAATGTAAAATAAAGTGTCTCCATGGTGACTTCACTGCATTTAGTGTCCCCTTTTTCTTTTTCTCTTTTTTAACAAGACAGAGGTGGCATAATTCTTACAGTGCGGGGAGGAAGGAGGTAATTCCCTGAATCAACAGGGCTTTTGCAGCTGCTGGGAGTCCCTCAGTCCCTCCTTTTACTTACAGGATTAGCTCCTCTTGTTCAGTTCCACACCAAGCATGCTTCATCTCCTAATATTTCAGTAGACAGCTCTCACAAAGTTCCGGGGTGGAGGGCGGGTACCAAATTTGTAAATTAAAGTTCGATTCCTCAACTTGATGCCAATTAATACCAACTTAATAATGAGGACTGAGTTTTGAGAAAAAGAAAAAGGGAGGTTTATTGCTTTGCGAACAAAGGAGAAACACAGGGGACTCTGCCAAAGGTTATGACTCTCTTGATCTGGAGTGAAAAGGGGTTTTAAAGGAGTTTCACTTGTTAACCTCGGAGATGCTCAGTTCTTAGGTCCCCACCAAGCATTGCCCTCTGCAATGGGTGTGCTCCAGGCAGCCAGCTAGGAGCTTCTATCATCCTGCTTAACAAAGGCGAGTAAAGTTCATCGCAGTTCCCTAAAACACAGTCCAAAGGGGTGTCAGGCTTACTCTCTTTATTACCTATTTTTACGTCCAAAATCCTTAAGTTTTTACCACTGAAATCACACAACAAAATGAACAAAAACAAACAAACAATCAAAAAAATAGAACACAAAACAAAACACAAAAAACAGAAACCATGCGCCTAAACAGAAAAACAGTGGAACAGTGCAACATCTTGCTATAGCTCCAGGGTAGGAGTGCATGCGTGCCCGTCGGCCCCTCTCTACAGTTCCAGAGGAATTCCCTACAGAACAGAACAGAGGACAGAACGATTCTGGTTACTCTCCTGGAAAGGAGTATATGTGAGCCTCCCCAGGCCACATCTCTGTCATCAGAAGAGATCTCCCTTAACCGGATATCAGATGTTATAAAAGCCCCACTTACCTATGGAGGACTCCTCCACCAGGTGCTTGCTAATAGTTTTAGTGCAGAGGTTCACTGCAGTGCTCCCCGGACTAAAGGCTCTTTTCCTAATATAGAGAAGATGGACCAAATCAGGCCTGTGTGGAGAGCTGTTTCTTGGTGCCTATGGTTGATATACCATTCTAATTTGTGAAAGTGCCACAGAAAGTAGGGTAAGCCTCCTTCTCATGGTACGCTTGAAAGCAACTGTTTGGAAAAAGTGGTTGCCAAGGCAGTGACCTCATTCAGTTCCTGAAGGATGCAACCTCACCTCACTTCCTTGGTAATGGAACTCTCCGAACTTGGGATGCAGGAAGCCAGGCACACAGAGTCAGTCCCAGCCCCAGTCCTAGTGGTCTCACTTGCTTCAATTTAACAAGGACAGAGTCAGTCTTTCTTGGTACCTACTGATGTGAGGATGGCCAAATGCCAGGAGTACTCTGAAGAGGGGCCTTTCCTAAAAAAGCAGGTAGTGGCTCACAGCTGGCTCCTGACCACTTCACAGAGTTGGATATGGAGACCAGATCTGAGACAGGATAGGCCATATCTGGGGAACATAGTATGGCCCAGCAGTCAGAGGACACTCCGGATAGTGAGAGACCTATTTGGGGGAAGGAGGTGCCTTTTTGGGTGTGGATGTGTGTTTGTGGTTTTGCCCCATGTTCTGAGAAGAGGTAGGAAAGTCGGTTTGTTTGGTTTGGAGTGAACTGTTTCTAGTAAGTTGTTTGACAAGGCGAGTGTTTCTATGTCTGTGTATCCCACTGTGTCCGTGGTTGTAGACATTAGAAAAAGAGAATGCATCAATGGATGTTTCCTGTCTAGTAGAAAGTTTCCCAACATTCATCCTGCCCAATTTATGAATGCACTAGGGCTTGCCATATCGATGGGCAACACCTGCTATCTTCCTAAGTTCCTGTTTTCTTCCTGAAATCTAGCCACTCTCCAAAATAGGCTCATGCTTTTGAGTCCACGATATGTACCACCTCCAAGCACTGTGACATGGACATGTACTGGATAGCTGAAGGGATTGGCAAGCATCTCAGAAAACTCAGATATCGATGTGACCAGGAAAGTCTCAGTGGAGAACTCCTGCAATGGGCCTTTTGATTGCCTATTTTTCTGTTGCCCTGAATGTCAGTAAGTTCTTTGCCTGAGGCCACGCCTTTGTGAATCCTGAAGAAAACAGTTTTCAAACGGAAATGAATGGGCACCACCTGTGGCTCTTTGCTTAATTGCTTTGTAAAGGGATGTGTCTGAATCAGCCTCTTGGTCCTGTGTGAGCCTGTGGCTTAGATTCTCAGCACCTGATGGATCTAAAGAACGATCCCATGTGTGAATCCAAAATCAAAATGGCCAAAAATCAGTCACTGTGGATGAAGTGCCTCACATTCTTCTGTAAGGTTCCTTACCTACATCAAGTGAGAATAGGGATCCTTTGAGTCAAATGAGTTCTTCAAAGCCCTGCAGATGCTAGCCCATAGGTTCTTGGGTTTTCTTATGAATCCAATTCAAATAAAGAATCTAAACCCCACAGTCAGTAGGCCTCAAATTGGAGAACAGAGCTGTATTAATGGCAGACATATTTGATAACTCCTGGTTCACAGGGAGGGTGTCCAGGCCACCCTGACTATTGGCAAATGAGGGGAAAGGGACCTTATTTGGGACACTGTCTTGTGCTGCACCTCTCATGGAATCCTCTTGCCAGAAGTTATGGTGAGTGTCTATATGGAAGAAGATGAGTGCCATGTGGGAGTGTTTTGGTTTTAATTGTGGTCATTTGTGTGGCGGTTGGAAGAGATAATTGGGTCCACCTTGGCTTGAACTTCGGTGTGATTCCCCTTAGAGTCTGTGTTTTGGAATTGACCTCCGAGAAGGTATAAGGTCCTATGCCATTGTATATCCATATTTCTGGGACATCACTACAGAATGTAATTCAACGCTAAGTATACCAATCAAGGGCCCAATGAACTTCTGGGCTTCAAATCTTACCTAGATTTCTGTTTTCATACTTATATTGAAAGGTTAATAAAATAGGTACTTGTCACTTCTTGATTTTCTGTATGCTTAACAAAACACTGTTGAAATCTTGAGAACTGTTTGCTATTCTTGTTCCCAGAATGTGCTGTCCCCAACTGCCAAACTGCAGAATGTACTCGGTCAACCAGTTGCACGCAAACCGCCCACTCGCACTTACCCATCAATAAACTTTCCTTCCTGCCCTCTCCAAGGAAAATATATAAGCACTTCTTAAGCTGTTCTCAGGGCTCTCTGCTCTATTCAAGTGAGCTCTGAGCCCTTGCATGCCGGACTCCCAATAAAGCCTTTGCTGTTGCATGAGACAGTCTCTTGGTGGTCTCTTCCACCCACCCTCGCCCGATCTTTACATCTGGTGGCCCCAGTGAGATCTGGCAGCCGCAGATGAAAGACCCCCAACGGGCTCCTCTGGGGATAAATAAGGCCCCTCTTTCTGGTTTCAGGATTCAGGTTAGGGTTTCACAAAATGGCTATTGGTAAAGAGCATGAGCTCTCTCCCATGGTGGCTGACACACATGTAACAGAGCCGCAGGCCATGTCCCTGGGGGATGAACTCATGAAATCGAGGAACAATAGTCTCCTTTATTCAGTGATATTTTGTTTCGGATTCGGTATTGCCAGCCCATCATGTTTTGCCAGCTACTCAGTCATGGTCTCAGTATTGGACGTCCATTGCCTGTCTTTATTGTCTTGTCTTGTCTGTGTCTTGTGTCATTGCTTTTATTGTCTGTGTATATTTCATTATGGGACAGAGCACTTCAATGCCTCTGTTCATGACCCTTGATCACTAGACCAAAGTCTGCTTAAGGGCTCAGAATCTTTCTTTTTCAGTAAAACGCCGGATCTTGCAGATTCTGTGTCTCAGAATGACCCAACTTTGTAGTCAGATGTCCCCTAGAAGGATCTTTCTACTTCGCACTAATTTGAAAAGTTCGAGATATTGTCTTTTAGCCGGGGCCACGTAGACGTCCAGATCAACAGCCATATATCTTAACTTGTCAGGACCTCTGCAAATCTCCTCCTCCAAGGTTGAAGTCTTTCCTTGTCCCTGCACGGACTCCTACTCCTTCCCCCATGATTCTATCTCTTTAACTCTCTGCTCCTCCTCCTGCACCCTCTGTTCTCCCTGAGTCTCAAGACTCTACTGGACTCTCCTCCCCATCCTTATCCTCTGCCTTCATCCCCCAACTGCCAACACCCTCTAAGTGATTCCCCTGCTGCTGACTCAGCCTCTCCACCATTCAAAGAAGCTAGGATGGCCCAGCGCCATCCAGATGACAGTCCCGTGGCACACAGAGCCCCTCCTTCCCTGGAGGAAGCTGGCCCGGCTAAAAGAACTCAGAGAACTCGCCAACGTTTTTACACCCGCCTACTTGGGATAACTGCCAACAACTCCTAGGGACTTTCTTTATGACAGAGGAATAAGAGAAAAAACTCCAAGAAGCTAAAAAAAAAAAAATATCCTCGGACCTGATTGGCGACCAACACAACTTCCCAACATAATCAAAGCGAGCTTACCCTTAAACCAACCCAACTGGAACCCCAAAACCTTTGAAGATAAAGAGCATCTGTCCAATTATTGCCTGGCTCTAATAGCAGGTCTCCAAGGGGCTGCTAGGTGACCAACTAATTTGGCCATGGTAAGAGACATTATTCAAAGGCCTGATGAATCTCCCTCTTTGTTTCTAGAAAGAATTATGGAGGCATATAAAAGATATACTCCTTTCGATCCTCAGGCAGCGGATCAAAATTCATCTGTAACAATGGCCTTAATTGGGCAAGCTGCCATGGATATTAAAAAAATTTAAAAGAGAGATTTAGTCAGAGAAGCTGAGAAAGTATACTATAAGAGAGAAACAGGGAGAAAGAAAGGGAGCAAAGGAAGGATGAGAGAAGCAAAAGACAGACTAAGGGATTGACCAAGATCCTTGTCACAACAAGAAAGAGGCCAGAAATTAAGACATAAGGTGACAGTAAGGGTTACCTGGGGCCATGCAAGAGGCCACCCCTGGCCTCAGATCAATGTGCCTACTGTAAAAAAAAAAAAAGGACACTGGGCCAAAAAGTGCCCTATAAAGAGACAGCCACGCCAGCCAGCCATTGTGACTCTGGTGCATGACTAAGAAAGTTGGGGCTCAGATCACTTCCCCTAGCTCAGGGTAACTTTTGAAGTGTAGCGGACCCCAGTAAACTTTGAAATGAATACAGGAGCAGTATACGAAGCCCTTAAGGCCCCATTGGGCCCTCTATCAAATAAAAGGTCTGTAGTACAAAGGGCTAATGGCAGTAAATATCGGGCTTAGACTACTAAGAGGACCATGGACCTAGGTAAAGGAAAAATCCATCACTCCTTTCTAGTAATCCAGGAATGCCTGGACCCATTGATGGGCAGAGATCTGCTCACCAAGCTCTTGGCCTTAATAACTTTTAACCCTGAAGGCTACCAAATGAAATTTCTAAATCCTTTAGTATAAACTCCTATAGTCACGGCTTTAACTAAATTAGTAGAAGATGAACATCCACTCTTCACACCCCCCAAGACTGATCAAACAGGCAAGCTACGCCAGAAATGGATAACAGATTACGCAGATGCCTGGGCAAAAACTGCTGGGTTAGGCCTGGCCGTGAAACAACCTCCAATAACAGTGGAGTTAAAAACCTCAGCCTCCCCAATTAATGTCAAATAATATCCTCTAAGCAAAAAAAGCTAAAGATGAGATAAGGCCCCATATTCAGAAATATCTGACCTTAGGCGTCCTAAGGCCCTGTCAATTGGCCATGAACACTCCCCTGCTACTAGAAAAAAAAGCCAGGAACCGGGACAATCGCCCTGTTAAATACCTAAGAGAGATCAACAACAGAGTGCAGGACATTCACCCCACGGTACCTAATCCGTACAATCTGCTTAGCACTCTGAACCCTGAGCGGAAATGGTATACTGTTCTGGACTTAAAAGATGCTTTCTTTTGCTTGCCTCTGCTTAAAGATAGTCAGTTGCTGTTTGCTTTCGGGTGGGTAGACCCAGAAACCTGAACGTCTGGTCAACTAACTTGGACTAGACTCCCACTGGGGTTCAAAAACTCCCCCACTCTCTTTGATGAAGCCCTCCACAGAGATCTCAGCAATTTCAGAACTACGCACCCCAAAGTCACCCAGCTTCAATACGTGAATGACCTGCTACTGGCAGCCAACACCAAGGAAAACTGTGAGTCTGGGACCCAAGCACTATTATATGAGCTTGCTCAACTCGGGTATAGAGTTTCGGCCAAAAAGGCCCAAATTTGCTGGCATGAAGTAATCTTACTGGGCTGTTTCCTTAGGGGCAGTAAACGATGGCTCACTGAGCCCAGAAAACAAACCATTGCCTAGATACCACCCCCATCTAACAGGAGACAACTCAGAGAGTTTCTTGGGACTGCTGGCTTTTGCAGGTTATGGATACCTGGGTTTGCGTTTTTAGCTGCTCCTTTATACCCGGTGTTAGAGGGAGATGCCCAATTCCAATAGACCCCTGATCACCAGGAAGTTTTTTATAATATCTATGGACACTGACACTGAACACCTCAACTTCACTGAGCTCAGGCTGCAATTACAGAAAGCCCTACACTACGTTAAAAATGTACACCAACTCACTCACCTTGGTTCAATGAAACTGCAGGCATTCCTGTAGGATTAAGAACAGAGTTTTCCACTAACCGACTCACAGCGAAAGAAAATAACTGAACGGGTAACAAAAGCCTGTCGAGTCCGTCAATTGGTTAATGCTTACCCTTCCAGTTTCCTAGAGGAAAGCACCTATGAGGAACCAGAAAACGACTATTTTGGGAAGTGGACAATAGTGAAATTAAGCCAGCAAGGTATGGACTTAAATACCTCCTAGTCTTTGTAGATACATTTTCAGGATGGACTGAAGCCTTCCACACATACACACACACACACAAAAAAAAAAAAAAAAAAAAAAAAAAAAAAAAAACTGCACAAATGATTTTCAAGAAGATTCTGAAAGATATTTTTCCAAGATACGGTCTGCCTAAGGTAATAGGGCCTGATAATGGACTGGTGTTCATGGTCCAGGTAAGTCAGGTGTTAACTGGGACCCTGTGGATTAATTTTAAGTTACATTATGCTTATATACACCAGAGCTCAGGACAGGTAGAAAAAATAAATACAACCATTAAAGAGACCTTCACAAAATTAAGCTTAGAGCCCGGCATAAAAGATTGGATTATGCTCCTGCCTTATGCACTGTTTCATGCGAGAAATATTCCCTCTCTTTCTTTGTGTAACCTCACCCCCTATGAAATTCTCTATGATTCCCATCATCCAATAAGGGACCTAACCCCAACTCTAAGGCTTAACGATCACTTCCACACCCCCTTGCTTGACAGACTTAAAGTCATTGAAAGAACTCAGCGATAACTGTGGAAACAGCTGGCCACTGCCTACCAACCAGGGGAGGAGGGGACTCTAAATCAATATCATGTAAGAGACTTCGTCTACATAAGACAACATCAGGTGTCATCCCTGGAACCCCACTGGAAAGAAACATACCAGGTGCTACTTATAAAACTTAAGCGTTAAAGTAGACGGAATCACTTTTTGGATCCATGCCTCTCATCTCAAGCCTTCGCTGTGTCCAGACTCTTGTTGGAAACTGGAAAAGCGTGGTAACCATTTCAAATTGCGTATTCGCTATGTGGATAAGACTATAGACTCTCCCCTTGGCCACCAGTAGTTCTAACCCTCATCACCCCGTTCAGCAGCAATGGCTGATCACAAATCCTACTAGACAAGAAGTATAGTCTATCTCGCATACAGGCCCCATAGAGACCTGGTGGCCATCTCTCCACCCAGACATTTGTCAGGTGGCTATAGGTCTTTCCTATTGAGATATCCCTGATGAAGAGGATCCCACTAAAATCCCATTAAATCTCTTCTGTACCATAGATAATGGAAACAAATATTATGGATGCAGGGACACGCGAGACAGATTCAGGTTTTACTAGCCTAGATTACTATGTTTGCCTGGCGTACTATCAAAGCCACAAACAGCCACGGCTGTGTGGGGGAGAAGCCGACTTCTTGTGTAAGTCAAGGGAATGTGAGCATACAGGGGCTGCCTGGTGGAATCCAAACTCCTCATCAAATTCAGTACACAGCATTGGCCATATTACCAATTAGACAACCAAATACTATGGCCCCCAGAGGGTTCTCTAGATCCTCAAATTCTGAGTGACATTTTTAACTTCGGCAAGTTCTCAAAAGGGGGAAATTTCCCTATGTGGAATCATTTTTCCTCTTTTTCTCACATCCTGTACTATGCTTCTCCAATAGTTTCTCACCCTCAGCCTTCTGCTCTAGACTCTCTGCTATCACTCCCATCTTAGCAACCTGATTTCTCCTCTCCAATTACTAAATCAAAAACCCAAACCTCCGCTGGTTCTCAGAACATTGCCCCGTTGCTGAGGTAGCAGGTACCGAGGTACCCCTTCACCCACTCACTCCTCTCTTTTCCTGTCAGGGCCTGCACTAGGTCCCACCAAGTCCTCTAGCAAGCTAACCCAAAGCTCAAACCAGCTGAGAAGAGCCCTCAGACCCCTATCCACGATGTAATGAAAATGGCATTTAAAGTTGCTTTGTCATCACTGAAAAGAGGTTTCTAAGAATTTAAAGTCCCTCAAAGGCTTTTTGGAATATTTACTCCCATCTTCCCCTCTGCTATACCTGTTCTAATGCTCAAGTTTTGTTCTAGGAAAATCCCAAACCCCTTTACCATTTTTCTTTTACATCTCTCTTTTCTCATTCTTAGATCCATGGAGCTGCTCTCAGCCTCGACTACCCCGTCTTCCCCCTCTGTACCAGGTCCACAGAAATGTCTTAAATGACCTTCTCCAGAAGTCTTCACCAAGGCTTACTTTAGGTCTTTCAGCAAAAGAGTCCCTCTGAAAGAGTTCAATGTACATAAACTTCCACTTTTCGTGTTGCCCTGTTCTACTTGGCCACTGGCTGGAAAAATCACCACCCCTAAGCTAGACACTGCCTTTCCAGTTTTTCACAAAATATGTGAACAAGGCCTCTGGCCTTGAGCTGGGGCTTCACCTAGATGCCTACATTTCTAAGATAAAAAAGTTAGCAACTGGTCTCCATGGTGACAGCTGGCAGGGAGAAAAAAAGAGACAAAAAAGCTCTCCCCTTCCAAGGTGTCCTTGAAAAGTTAACTTGCCCAGAACAGAGGAAAAAAAAGAAAACAGAAACAAAAACTAATTTTTGTGAATTTCTGCAGACTATGAACTTCTGAGCCCCTTCCCTTACATGTTGGGTACAAATTCTAAAACTACCAAAACTTGGGGTTCAGGGGATTAATTGATTACAACAGAAGCAATGCCCTCTAAATCCGGATGCAACCGAATAAGAATGTTTTCCTCACTTTGGTGCTATCTTAGGTGCATTTTCTTGTCCATTCCTAAAACAGTATAATTCTATACACTTTAACATTATTTATGTTTACATAAAATGGTCAATAGATGTGATTAATTATGTAATCATGCAGATGTTTTTCAGAGTGCTCTATCATGACGTAGGTTCATTTAAAGTTCAAATAGGGGGGCATACAACCCGGTTCCACCGGGAACCTGTATCCCTCACTTTGGCCATCCTATGAGGAATAATAATTGCTGAAGGGGTGGGCATAGGAACAACTGCCCTAGTCCATGAGACACAACAAAGACACAATTAGAAGCAGAAATAGACCAAAGCTTAAAGACATTAAAAACCGACATCACAGCTTTACAGGAATTTTAACCTCTCTCTCTCTGAAGTTGTTTTACAGAGCAGGCGAGTGTTGGACCTCCTCTTCATGAGAGAAAGTTGCCTTTTTGCTTGCATTGAGGGAAGAATGTTGTTTTTATGCCGACAATACTGGAGTTGTAAAAGAATCTATGAGTAAATTAAGAAAACGACTTGAAGAGCGTCAAAGAGAGACAGAGGCCCCAGAAGGGAGGTTTGATTCTTTGTTCACATAGTCAACCTGGTTAACTATGCTTTTATCTGCCATGGCAGGTCCATTTATAATCCTCATATGATTGCTAACGGTAGGACCCTGTTTGCTCAACCGTGTAGTTTCCTTTCTAAACCAAATCGAACATGTTATTAAACCTAACCATACACTGTTCTCTCAATCTAATTTTACAGAAAAGTGGGGACAGAGTTGGTCTTAAAATACAGGAATATAGAGGATCTTCCACCTGCTGAGAAACTCAAAGGTCCATGCAGAAATGATCCCTGGAGAAGATGTAGGCAACTATGAAGGACCTGAGACAGCAAAAGTCTTCCATGGCAAACAACCTGCTCAGGATGAAGGGATGTGTCTGAATCAGGCACTCTCTTCTTTATGTATAGAAGATGGACCAAAGCAGGCATTTGTTGAGCTGCTCCTGCATGCCTATGTTTGACATACCACTGTAACTTGTGAAAGTGTCACAGTAAGTAGGGGCAGCCTCCTTCTCATGGGAACCTTGGAAGCAACTGTTAGGACAAAGTTGTTGCCAAGGCAGTGACCTCATTCCGTTCCTAAAGGAAGTGACCTCACCTAACTTCCTTGGTGATGGAACTCTCTGAACTTGGAATCCAGGAAGCCAGGCACAAAGAGCCAGTCCCAGTCCAAGCCCCAGTGGTCAAACTTATTTTGATTTACCAAGGACAGACTCAGTCTTTCTTGGAACCTACTGATGTGAGGATGGCCAAATGCAAGGAAAGCTATGAATAGGGGCATTTCCTGAGAAAGCAGGCAGTGGCTCACCGCTGGCCCCTGACAACTTCACAGAGTTGGCCAAAAGACCAGATTTGAGACAGAACAGGCCATTTCCAGAGAACATAGTATGGCCCACCAGTCAGAGGACACTCCGGATAGTCACAGACCTACATGGGGGAAGGAGGTGCCTTTGTGGTGTGGGTGTGGGTTTGTGGTTTTGTCTCATGTTCTGAGAATAGGTATGAAAGGTGGTTTGTTTTGTTTGGAGTGAACTGTTTCTACTAAGTCGTTTGACAAGGTGAGTGTTTCTATGTCTGTGTATCCCACTATGTCCGTGGTTGTAGACATTAGAAAGGAGAATGCATCAATGAATATGTCCTATCTAGTAGAAAGCTTCCCAGCATTCATCCTGCCCTATTTATGAATGGACTGCAGCTTGCCTTATTGATGTGCAACACCTGCTATCTACCTAAGGTCCTGTTTTCTTCCTGAATTCTCGCCACTCTCCAGAATAGGCTCATGGTTTTGTGTTTAAGATATGTACAACCTTGAAGCTCTGTGACATGACCATGTACTGAATAGCTGAAGGGAATGGCGAGCATCTAAGAAAACTCAGATATCAGTGTGACCAGGAAAGTCTCAGTGAAGAAACCCTGCTTGGGGCCTTTTGTTTACCAATTCTTCTGTTGCCCTGAATGTCAGGAAGGTCTTTTCCTCAGTCCACCACTTTGTGAAGCCTGAAGAAAACAGTTTCCAAATGGAAATGAATGGGCATTACCTGTGGCTCTTTGCTTAATTGCTTTGGAATGGATGTGTCTGAATCAGCCTATTTGCCTTGTGTGAGGGTGTGGCTTATATTCTCAGCTCCTGATGGATCTAAAGAAAGATCCCAGGTGTACATCCAAAACCAAAATGGCCAAAAAAGCAGTCCTTGTGGATGAAGTCTCTCGCCTCTTCTGTAACTTTCCTGACCTCCATCAAGTCAGAATAGGGATCCTTTGGTTCAAATGAGTTCTTCAAAGCCCTGCAGAGGCTAGCCCATAGTTGCTTGGGTTTTCTCAAGACTCCAATTCACATAAGGAATCCAAACCCCACAGTCAGTTGGCCTCAAATTGAAGAAGCGAAGCAGTATTAATGGGAGGCCTATTTGATCTCTCCTGGTTCACATAAGGGTGTCCAGGCCACACTGACTTTAGGCAAATTAGGTGCAAGAGAGCTTATTTTGGACACGGTCTTGGGCTGTGCCCCTCATGGAAAACTTTTGCCAGAGGTCATTATGAGTGTCTATATGGAAAAAGATGAGCGCCACGTTGGAGTGTTTTGTTTTAAATTGTGGTCATTTGGGTGGCGGTTGGAAGAGATGACTTGGTCCACATGTTCTTGAACTCTGGTGTGATTCCCTTAGAATCTGAGTTCTCAAACTGACCTCAGAGAAGTATTGCTATGAATAGCGTTGAGATTTAAGGAAGCCAGGCATGAGTGTCGCCCTTGGAAACTAAGTTCTAGGCCCAGGATGGCTTTCCACAGAGCACTAGGCCTCTCAGCCAGGATACCACATGATTTTATTCTGAAAGATTTGGCACCCAGAGTTGAGAGTCAAAACTCATATGGACCTCACATTGTAGACCTCAATGGGAATAATATCATGTGATCTTTTGGCCACTCTTTGGGAAGCCTTACCTGTGAGTGTTCTCCAGAGCTTTCATTGAAATTAGCTTCCTAAAAATTTAATGGTTCCTGAAAGAATTGAAACTCACAGTGCCTCCAACTTCATCCTTGAAAAATGGCTAGAAAAATACCATAAAATTTTTGAAATTCCCATCACCAGGTGGCACTGGAGAACATTTGGATGTCCTGTTACTGATCATGAATATACCAGACAGTGCCTTGATTGACTGGGTTTCATGTAAATGGTGTAGAACAGAGATGCCAGTAAGTTGGACTCTGTTGAGTAGTTGGCCTAGAGCAGTGGTGGGCAGGTATGTGATAAAACATCTGTGGTGGGGCCATGTGGATCTTCCATTGGCATCCAAATGGCTTGTGACTGACATGGTGCAGCCAGCAGAACCTTCCATGTAAAGGCAACTTGTTATATGGAGAGTTTTCAGGACATTGTTCAGAATCAGGTTGCTATGGTCAAGGGGGCAAGCTATGTGGGATAGAATCCTGGTTCTTGTATCCTCCTGCAGAACCTGACCCACCACACATGACAGAACTCCCTCTTGTACTGTGACCCAATTGAACTCCTTTTATTTCGTGAAGCAAATACCAAACTCCCAGTGCAGCAGGAAGAAACACCATGAAAATGGAGGATGACCATATGGCTTCACAGTGCACATGGGGAGACCTTTAGCCCCCAGTGGCCACAGTTTACCAAAAAAGAGAATTTAGCACTGCTGCCTCATGTTCATTGGGAAATAAGAAAGCATGTCCTCCAGGTCTCATAGATGCAGACCAAGCTTTTATGGTCTCACTAGAAAGGAAGCTAAAGCTCCTGACAACAACATATTTTTCAAGTGCCCAATCTCACAGGCAGTTTCTCAAGAAGTCTCTATGCCAGCAGACCTCCATGTTTGTGGAGTGTTTACCCTTTCCCTTACCTTTGGAAACTCCTCTGCCACTTCCAAGGTTGTGGGCTCCTGAGCATATTCCATTCCAGATATTTGTTCACAGGTTTTCTAAATCTTCTCCTCTAATTGTGTCTTACTTGGGGCGAAGGTATTGTCAAGGCATTGTTCTGAATGAGAGTGGGAAGATTTTTGTGTAGCACATATTTACATACACATTGGATTCATTTTTCAATTTTCCATTCGAAATACTGAATCCTTGACACTAACCCATACCCTACTAGATTCTGACTACTAATTCTAATATAATGGAGAAAAATAACCCAAACAGAATAGAAATACTAGCACTTCATAGGAGGCATGGTGTATAGTTGGTCTTCCTATTTGCATGATATAGGGTTGGAGTTGTAAATCTTGTCAATTTTTTGTTGAAAGAGTTCTGCATGTGTTTTTAAAGTTAACACATATGTGAATTCCTGTCTCCCTTTTTCTGTAGCCAATTCAGCACATGTATTTTTATATGAACATATAGAATCCTACCTGGTATCACACCTGTATTCTTGAGAGGTGGCTAACTTGGCAGATACAAATTCTGAGAAGAAATCACTCCTCCTAAACGCTTTTGGAACTGATAATTCAAATTATGAGTGAGCTTCTTAGTTAAAAAACATTATACATAAAACCATGTTCAGTAAAATTAATATTTTTGGATCTGTGGATGATATATATTTCACGATGAATTTTAATTGGCATATATATTGCTACTTTTTAATGTCTCTGTGTGTATTTTGTATATATATATATATATATATATATATATATATATATATATACACTCTAGATTTGTCAAAATATGAAATATATGTATCTTATTATACACTCCCTAAATTCATTCATGTTCATGTATGTGGTTTTATATTCAACTTTTCATAAGATTATTTTCAGAAATATTCATCCATCTGAAATACATATTTGTTTTATAGTATTGAAAACTCACTTCAGTAAATGGTGCAAACAAATCCTTATATTTTTAAAGTAACTGACCCACTTTAACATCAATGCAAGTAGATTCCTATGGGACATGATGTGTATTTTGGCGTTCATTTTTATACAACACTGGTACATTACTATTTCTTCAGTTTTTGTACATTATAGAATATACATTTCAGCCACAACTTCATAAATTTAAAGAAATTTGTAACACATTCTATCACTTCCTGCTTCAGAACATATGTATTCCTCTTTGTTTTTGACTGGTCATTTCATGAGACTTCTTTCCACACACATTACTGTCGATTTCCATTATCAATTTTGAAGCAAAATTCACACACTCTTTATGATGAACCACAACCGTAATATTACCATTGGATGTATAAATGGTTGGAATGAATGTATGTATATCAATATATGATTCCCTGTGTATTTTCAGATATCAATTTATTCCAATTTCTAAAGTTTGAACCAGTTGTATTATTTATTCGCAGTATGGACTATTCATGCATTATGTCTATATTCATACACACATGGTACACCTCTATGTATCCCCAATACTAATTTACACCTCTTCAAAATATTGCTCCAAGAAATGGTGGTAGAAATACTCATGTCACCTGATCTACATATACATTTTATCACAGTAATATTCTGGCCACAAAATGCAAAGTCACACTTACGATTGTACCAAAGCCTAAATGGAATGTGAGTATGGATTATGAAAATCACCCATGTCCAGGTTGCCTAATGCTCTCAAATGTCAATCCTATTGGTGACTACAAATTTGTTTCTTCCTAAGATTATATATTCAATCTCAAGCCTGTTGAAAATGTCTATTGGTATCACTCATTTTATACTTTGCCTGATTTCCTTATGTCTCTATTGATATCTGCTTTCCTACATATTTTCCCCAGTTCATCATTGTGACTGACTCTTCACATGTGCTGACATTTACATTTTCTCTCTACCCAAAACCCTATTGCTAAAGAACTTTTTGTCCAAATCCTATACTCACACTTTTTTCTAATCTTACCAACTCTCTTCGTAATCTTACCAACTCTCCCTTTTTGAATGAATGTTCTCCTCAACATTCAATCATCTAAGGTACAAGATCCTATGCCATTGTGTATAGATTTATCTGAGACATCTGCACAGAACATAATTCAAAGCTAACTATCCCAATCAAGGACCCAATGACTTTCTGGGCTTTAAATCTTACTGAGATTTCTGTTTTCATACATATATTCCACCTCTATAATCTTATAAATATCGCAGGTTTCCAATAACATTATTCATCCAGCAGAATGATCCTAACCCAAATCAAACATGTTATTAACCCTAAACATACACGATTCCCTCAATCTACCTTTATAGAAGAGCAGGGACAGAGTTGGTCTTACAATACAGGAATGTAGGAGATCTTCAACCTGCAGAGAACCTCAAAGGTCCATGCAGAAATTATCCCTGGAGAAGATATAGGCAGATATGAAGGACCTCAGAGAGCAAAAGTCATCTTCCATGACAAACAACCAGGTAAGGATGAAGGGATGTGTCTGAAGCAGTCTCTCTCTTCTTAATGTAGAGAAGATGGACCAAACCAGGCCTGTGTGGAGAGCTGTTCCCGGGTGCCTATGGTTGATATTCCATTTTAACTTGTGAAAGTGTCAAAGGAAGTAGGGGCAGCCTCCATCTCATGGACCCTTCGAAGCAACTGTTAGGACAAAGTGGTTGCCAAGGCAGTGACCTCATTCAGTTCTAGAGGAAGTGACCTACGTCACTTTCTTGTTGATGTAACACTCTGAACTTTGGATCCAGGAAGCCAGGCACTCTGAGGCAGGCCCAGTCCCAGTTGCAGTGGTCTCACATGTTTGGATTAACCAAGGACAGAGTCAGTCTTTCTTGGCAACTACTGAATTGAAGATGGACAAATGCCAGGAAAGCTCTGAAGAGGGGCTTTTTTTTTTTTTGATAAAGCAGGCAGTGGCTCACCGCTGGCTCCTGACAACTTCACAGTTTTGGCCAAGGAGACCAGATCTGACATACGACAGCCCATTTCAGGGAAACATAGTATGGTCCACCAGTCAGAGGATGCTCCGGATAGTCACAGACCTACTTGGGGAAAGAAGGTGCCTTTTTGGGTGTGTTTGTGTGTTAGTGATTTTGTCTCATCTTCTAAGAATATGTAGGAAAGTTGGTTTGTTTAATTTGGAGTGGCCTGTTTCTAGTAAGTGCTTTGAGAAGGTGAGTGATTCTGTGTATCCCACTGTGTCCGTGGTTGTAGACAATAGAAAAGAGAATGCATCAAAGGATGTGTCCTGTCTAGTAGAAATCTTCACAGCATTCATCTTGTCCAATTTATGAATGGACTGCAGCTTACCTTATAGATGGGCAACACCTACTACCTTTCTACATTCCTGATTTCTTCCTGAATTCTGGCCACTCTCCCATAGGCTCATGGTTTTGTGTTCAAGATATGTATCTCCTCCACAATCTGGGACATGGCCATGTACTGGATAGCTGAAGAGAATGGTGAGTATCACAGAAAACTCAGATATCAGTGTGACCAGGAAAGTCTCAGTGGAGAAACTCTGCTTTGGGAATTTGCTTTTCTATTGTTCTGTTGCCCTGAATGTAAGGAAGGTCTTTGCCTAAGGCCACACCTTTCCAAAGCCTGAAAATATCAGTTTTCAAATGAAAATAAATGGGCATCACCTGTGGATCTTTGTTTAATTGCTTTGCAAAGGGATATGTCTGAATCCACCTCTTAGTGCAGTGTGAGTCCATGGCTCAGATTCTCAGCCCTGATGGATCTAAAGAAAGATCCCATGTGTGCATCCAATTCCAAAATGGCCAAAAGAGCAATCATTGTGGATGAAGTCTCTTGTTTTCCTCTGTAAGGTTCCTGATCTCCATCAAGTGAGAAGAGGGATCCTTTGGGTCAACTGAGTCCTTCCAGCTCTGCAGAGGCTAGCCCATAGGTGCTTGGGTTTTCTCATGACTCCAAATCACATAAAGAAACTATACCTGACAGTC
This sequence comes from Callospermophilus lateralis, assembly GCF_048772815.1. Classification (NCBI taxonomy): domain Eukaryota; kingdom Metazoa; phylum Chordata; class Mammalia; order Rodentia; family Sciuridae; genus Callospermophilus; species Callospermophilus lateralis. The sequence continues at coordinate 510,277 of NW_027515591.1, forward strand.
ACTATGCCTCAAATTGGAGAAGTGGAACAGTATTAATGGCAGGCATCTTTGATCAGCCCTGGTTCACAGGAACAGTGTCCAGAAACACTGACTTTAGACAAATGAAGGGCAAGGGAGTTTATTTTGACATTGTCTTGTGCTGTGTGCCTCATGGAAACTTCCAGCCAAGGTTATGATTAGTGTCTATATGCAAGAAGATGAGGGGCATGTGTGAGTGTTTTGGTTTTAATTCTGGTCATTTGTGTGGCGGTTGGAAGAGATGACTGGGTCACCAGGGATTGAACCCTGGTGTGTTTCCCCTTAGAGACTGAGTTCTGAAACTGACCTCAGAGAAGTATTGCCATGAATTGTGTTGGGATTTTAGGAGGCCACGCATGAGAGTCGCCCTTGGAACCTGAGATCTAGGACCAGGGTGGCTTTCCACAAAGAACTGGGAATCTCAGCCTGGATATCACATGATTTTATTCTGAAAGACTTGGCAGCCATAGTTGAGAGTCAAAACACATAGGACCTCACATTGTAGACCTCAATGGTCCTGGCTTCAAGTGACCTTTTGTCCACTCTTTGGAAATCCTTGCCTGTGAGAGTTCTCCAGAATTTTCTTTGAATTGAGCTTTCTCAACATTTAATGGTTCCTGAATAATTGAAATTCACAGTGCATCCAATGTCATCCTTGAAAAATGGCTAGATAAATACCATGAAATTTTTGAAATTCCCATGACCAGGTGGCACTCCAGAAACATTCGATGTCCTATTGCTTATTATGAGTGTACCAGACAGTTCCTTGATTGACAGGGTTTTCTGAAAATTGTTTAGAACAGAGATGCCAGTAATTTGTAGCCTGCTGAGTAGTGGGCGTAGAGCAGTGGTGGGCAGGTGTGTGATAAAATATCATGGTGGGTCCATGTGGATCTGCCATTGGCTTCCAAATGGCTTGTGACTGACATAGTGCAGACTTCAGACCCTTATATGTAAAGGCATCTTGTTCTATGGCGAGGTTTCAGGGCAATGTTCAGAATCAGGTTGCTATGGACAAGGGAGCAATCTTTGAGAGATAGAAGCCTGGTTTGTGCATTTTCTTGCAGACCATAACCCACCACACATGACAGAACTCTCTCCAGCACTGTTTCCCAGTTGAACTCCTTGTATTTCGTGAAGCATGTACCAAACTCCAAGTGCAGCAGCAAGAAACACCATGAAAAGTGGAGGATGACCAAATTGTTTCACAGTCCACACGGGGAGAAAATAAACCCCCAGGGGCTACAGTTTATCTACAAAGAGAGAATTCAGCAGTGCTGCCTTGTGTTCATTGGAAAATAAGAAACTTTGTCCTCCAGGTCACATAGATGCAGACCCAGCTTTGAGGGTATCACTACAAAGGAAGCTTAACTCCTGACAAAAATCTATATATCATTGCCCAACCTCAGTGGCAGTTTCTCTAAAAGTTTTAGGCATGCAGAGCTCCATGTTTGTGGAGTGTGTACCGTGTTCTTACTTTTGGAAACTCTTATACCACCTCCAAGTTTGTGCACTCCTGAGCATTTTCCATTCCAGAAATGTAATCACAGATTTTGCAACTTTTCTTCTCTAATTGTGTCTTACTTGGGGCGAAGATAATTTCAAGGCATTGTTCTGGATGAGAGTCAGAAGATTTGTTTTAGCACATATTTGCATACACATTGGATTAATTTTCCTATTTTTCCATTCGAAATTCTGAATCCCTGACACTAACCCATATTCTAATAGACTCTGACTACTAATTCTAATATGATGGAGAAAAATAACCCAAACAGTACATAAATACATGCAGTTCAGGGTTGGACTTGCCTTTTGCATGATAAAGGGTAGGTATTATGAATCTAGTCAATTTTTAATTGAAATAGTTCTCCATGTGTTTTGAAAGATAACAAATATGTGAATTACTGTCTCCCATTTTCTGGAGCCTATTCAGCACATGTATTTTTATATGCACAAATAGAATCCTACACGGTATCACACGTACATTCTTTTGAGTTACATGACTTGGCAGATACAAATTGTGAGAAGTGATCACTCGTCCTAAACGCTGTTAGAACTGAAAATTCAACCTATGGGTGAGCTTCCCAGTGGAACAACATTATACATAAACCCATGTTCAGTAAAATGAATGTTTTTGCATCTTTATGATATATATTTCATGATGAATTTCGATTGGCATATATATTGCTATTTTTTAATTTCTGTGTTTGTGTGTGTGTGTGTGTGTATATACTCTCCAGATTTTTAAAAATATGAAAATTATGTGTCTTATATACACTCCCTAAATTCATTCATGTTCATGTATGTGGATTAATAATCAACTTTTCACAAGATTATTCTTAGAAATACTCAAACACCTGAAATACATATTTGTTTCCTAGTACTGAGAACTAACTTCAGTGAAAGGTGCATACAAATTCTAATATGTCTACATTAACTGACCCAGTTGAACATCAATGCATGTTGGTTCCTATGGGACACGATGTGTATTTTGACGTTAATTTTTATTCCACACTGGTACATTACTATTTCTTCAGTTTATGCACATCTTAGCACATATATTTCATTCACTAGTTAGCAAATTTATAGGCATTTGTTTCACTTTCAGTCACTTCCTGCTCCAGAACACATGTATTTCTCTATGTTTCTTGACTGGTCTATTCATGAGACTTTTTTTCCAAATATATTGTTTTCGATTTCCATAATCAATTTTGAAGAAAAACTCACACACCCTTCATGATTAACCATAACCATAAGATAATCATTAGATATATAACTGGTTGGAATTAATGATTGTATATCAATATAACATTTCTTATATATTTTCAGATATCCATTCAATCCATTATTTAAAGTGGATCTAGTTATATTATTTATTCACAGTATTGTCTATTCATGCATTATGTCTATATTAATAGAAACAGGGTACACCTATTTGTACCCCCATACGAATTTATAAATCTTCAAAATATTGCTCTCAGAAATGGTGGAAGAAATACTCATGTCACCTGATCTACATAGACATTTTATCACAGAAATATTCCGGACACAAAAAGCAAAGGTCACACTTACAATTGTACCAAAGCCTAAATGAAAAGATAGCATCCATTACTAAAATCATCCATGTCCAGGTTGCCTAATGCTCTCAAATATCAATCCTATTGGTGACTACATATTTGTTTCTTCCTAAGATTATATATTCAACTTCAAACCTGTTGAAAATGTCTAACCCTATCACACACTTTATACTTTGCTTGATTTCCTAATGTCTCTATTGATATCTGCTTTCCTACATGTTTTCCCCAGTTCATCATTGTGACTGAATCTTCACATGTGCTGACATTTACATACACTCTCTACCCGAAACCCTATTGCTGAAGAACTTTTGGTCCAAATCCTATGCTCACTCTTCTTTCTAAATCTACCAACTACCTTCCTAATCCTACCGACTATCGGTTTTTGACTGGATGCTCTCTTCAACATTCAATCATCCAAGGTACAAGGTCCGATGCCAGTGTATATTGATTTATCTGAGACATCTGTGCAGCACATAACTCAAAGTTAAGTATCCCACTCAAGTCCCCAATGCCCTTCTGGGCTTCAAATCTTACCTAGATTTCTGCTTTCATACTTATATTTCACATGTATACTCTTGTAAATATCGCAGGTTGCCAATACCATTATTCATCCCGCAGAATGATTCGTAACCCAAATCGAACTTGTTATTAACCCTAACCATACACTGTTCCCTCAATATAACTAACTTAAGAGCAGCGACAGAGTGGGTCTTACAATATAGAAATGTAGAAGATCTTCCACCTGCTTAGAACCTCAAAGATCCATGAAGAAATGATCCTTGGAGAAGATGTAGGCAGCTATGTAGGACCTGAGAGAGCAATAGTCATCTTCCATGCAAACAACCTGGTCAGGATGAATTGATGTGTCTGAATCAGCCTCTCTCTTCTTAATGTAGAGAAGATGGACCAAACCAGGCCTCTGTGGAGAGCTGTTCCAGGGTGCCTATAGTTGATATACCATTATAACTTCTGAATGTGTCACAGGATGTTGGGGCAGCCTCTATCTCATGGGAACCTTGGAAGCAACTGTTAGGACAAAGTGGTTACCAAGGCAGTGACCATATTCAGTTCCTGAAAGAAGTGACCTCACTTCACTTCCTTGGTGATGGAATTCTCTGAACTTGGGATCCAGGAAGCCAGGCACCCAGAGCCAGTCCCACTCCAGACCCAGTGGGCTAACTTGTTTGCTTTTCCCAAAGACATAGTCAGTCTTTCTTGGTACCTGCTGATGTGAGGATGGCCAAATGCCAGCAGAGCTCTGAAGAGGGGCCTTTCCTGAGAAAGCAGGCAGTGGCTCACTGCTGGATCCTTACAACTTCACGGAGTTGGACATTGAGACCAGATGTGAAACAGGACAAGCCATTTTGGGGGAACATAATATGGCCCACCAGTCAGAAGACACTCCGGATAGTCACAGACCTATTTGGGGGAAGGAAGTGCCTTTGCCGTTGTAGGTGTGAGTTTGTGGTTTTTTCTCATGTTCTGAGAATAGGTAGGAAAGGTGGTTTGTTTGGTTTGGAGTGGACTGTTTCTAGTAAGTCGTTTTACATTGTGAGTGTTTCTATGTCTGTGTATCCCACTGTATCCATGGTTGTAGACATTAGAAAAGAGAATGCACCAATGGATGTGTTGTCTCTAGTTGAAAGCTTCCGCAATTCATACTGCGCAATTGATGAATGCACTGCAGCTTGCCTTATGGATGGGCAACATCTACTATCTTCTAAAGTTCCTGTTTTCTACGTGAATTCTGGCCACTCTCCAGAATAGACTCATGGTTTTGTTTCCCAGATATGTAACACCACAAGGCTCTGTGACATGGCCATGTTCTGGATAGCTGAAGGGAATGAGATCATCTCAGAAAACTCAGATATCAGTGTGTGCAGTAAAGTCTCAGTGGAGAAACCCTTCTTTGGGCCATTTGCTTAATTCTATTTCTATTACCCTAAATGTCAGAAAGGTCTTTGCCTCAGGCCACCCCTTTGTGTAGCCTGAAAAACACTGTTTTCATATGGAAATGAATGGACCCCACCTGTGGCTCTTTGCTTAATTTCTTTAGAATGGGATGTGTCTGAATCAGCCTCTTGTCCTTGTATGAGGTTGTGGCTTAGATTCTCAGCACCTGATGGATCTAAAGAAAGATCCCATGTTCTTCCAAAACTAAAATGTCCAAAAGAGCAGTCATTGTGGATGAATATTTTTGCCTTCTTGTTTTAGGTTCCTGAACTCCATCAAGTGAGAATAGGGATCCTTTGGGTCAAATGAGTTCTTGAAATCCCTGCAGAGGCTAGCCCATATGTGCTTGGATTTTCTCATGAATCCAAATCACATAAAGAATCTATACCCTACAGCCAGTAGGCTGAAATTGGAGAAGTGGAACACTTTAACAGCAGGAATATTTGATCACTCCTGGTTCACAGGAAGAGTGTCCAGGCCACCATGATTTTAGGCAAATAAGGGGCAAGTGAGCTCATTTTGGACACTACCTTGGGCTCATAGAAACCTCCAGCTAGAGGTTATGATGAGTGTCTACGTGGAAGAAGATGATGGCCCTGTGGGAGTGTTTTGATTTTAATTGTGGTAATTTTTGTGGCGGTTGGAAGGGATGACTGGGTCCACCTGGGCTTGAACTCTGGTGTGATTCCCCTTAGAGACTGCATTCTGGAATTGACCTCAGAGAAGTATTGCCATGAATTGTGTTGGGTATTAGGAGGACACACATAAGACTCACTCTTGGAAACTGAGATCTATGCTCAGGGTGGCTTTCCACAGAGGCCTGGGAATCTCAGCCAGGATATCACATGATTTTATTCTGAAAGACTTGGCAGCCATAGATGAGAGTCAAAACATACATGGACCTCACATTGTAGACATCAATTGGCCTGGCTTTATGTGACCATTTGGTAACTCTTTGAGAAGCCTTGACTTTGAGAGTTCTCCAGAGCTTTCATTGAAATGAACTTTCTCACACTTAATGGTTCCTGAATGAATTGAGACCCACAGTGCCTCTAACTTCATTTTTGAAAAATTGCTAAATAAATACCATGAAATTTTTTAAATTCCCATGACCAGGTGGAACTGCAGAAAATTTGATGTCCTGTTGCTTATCATGTGTATACCAGACAGTGCCTTGTTTAACTGGGTTTCATGAAAATGATGTAGAACACGAGATGCCAGTAATTTGGAGCCTGCTGAGTAGTGGGCCTAGAGCAGTGGTGGGAAGGTGTGTGAAAAAACATCATGGAGGGGCTATGTGGATCTGCCATTGGCTTCCAAATGGCTTGTGACTGATATAGTGCAGACATGAGACCCTTATATGTAAAGGCATCCTGTTATATGGAGAGTTTTAAGGGCAATGTTCAGAATAAGTTTACAATGGTTACTGGGGCAAGCTCTGTGGGATAGAAGCCTGGTTGGTGCATTCTCCTGCAGACCCTGACCCACCACAAGTGACAGAACTCCCTCCAGCACTGTATCCCAAATGAACTTCTTATATTTTGTGAAGCAAATACCAAATTCCCAGTGCAGCAGCAAAAAACACCATGAAAAGTGGAGGATGACCAAATGTCTTCACAGTCCCCACTGGGAGACACTTAGAATCCAGTGGCCACAGTTTACCTACAAAGAGAGAATTGAGCACTGCTGCCTCATGTTCATTGGAATATAAGAAACCATCTCTTCCCGGTCACATAGATGCAGACCCAGCTTTGATGGTCTCACTGCGAAGGAAGCTAAAGCTCATGACAGCAACATATATTTCAGGATCCCAACCTCAGAGGCCATTTCCCAAGAATTCTTAGGCCAGCAGAGCTCCTTGTTTGTGGAGTGTTTACCCTGTCCTTTACTTTTGGAAACTCCTCTACCACCTCAAAAGTTGTGAACTCCCGAGCATATTCCATTCCATGTATGTATTCCTAGATTTTTACACTTTTCAACTCTAATTGTGTCTTACTTGGGGCGAAGGTAATGTCAAGGCATTGTTCTGGATGTGAGTGGGAAGATTTTTGTGTAGCACATATTTACATACACATTGGATTCATTTTCCAATTTTCCATTTGAAATACTTAATCCCTGACACTAACCTGTACCCTACTAGTCTCTGACTAATAATCCTAAAATGATGGTGAAAAATAACCCAAAAAGAATAGAAATACAAGCAGTTCAGAGGAGGCATGGTGTATAGTTGGAATTGCTTTTTGCATTATATAATGTAGGAGTTTTAAATCTAGTCAATTTTCTGTTGAAATAGTTCTAGATGTGTTTTTAAAATTAACAAATATGTGAATCCCTGTCTCCCTTTCTCTGTAGCCTATTCAGCACATGTATTTTTATATGCACATATAGAATCCTACCTGATATCACTTGTACACACATGTGAGGTGGCTGAATTGGCAGATGCAAATTGTGAGAAGAGATCACTCCTCCTAAACGCTGTTGGAACTGAAAATTCAACCTACGGGTGAGCTTCCTAGTTGAATAACATTATACATAAATCCATTTCAGTAAAATGAATATTTTTCGATCTTTGGATTATATATATTTGATGAAGATTTTCGATTGGCATATATATTGCTACCTTTTTTTTCTTTTATTGGTTGCTCAAAACATTACAAAGCTCTTGACATATCATATTTCATACATTAGATTCAAGTGCGTTATGAACTCCCATTTTTACTCCAAATATAGAATGCAGAATCACATCAGTTACACATCCATATTTTTACATAATGTCTTATTTGTTACTGTTGTATTCTGCTACCTTTCCTATGCCCTACTATCCCCCCTCCGCTCTCTTCCCATCTTCTCTCTCTACGCTACCTACTGTAATTCATTTCACTTATTGTTTATTTTTCCATTACACTCACAACCTCTTATATGTATTTTTTTTGTAACAATAAGGGTCTCCCTCCATTACCATGCAATTTCTCTTTTCTCTACCTTTCCCTCCCACCTCATGTCTCTGCTTAATGTTAATCTTTTCTTCATGCTCTTCCTCTCTGCTCTGTTCTTAGTTGCTCTCATTATATCAAAGAAGTCATTTGGTATTTGTTTTTTTGGGATTGGCTAGCTTCACTAAGCATAATCTGCTCTAGTGCCATGCATTTCCCTGGAAATTCCATTATTTTGTCATTTTTTAGTGCTGTGTAATCCTCCATAGTATATAAAAAAAAACATTTTTTTTTATCCATTCATCTATTGAAGGTAATCTGGGTTGGTTCCACAGTGTAGCAATTGTGAATTGTGCTGCTATGAACATCGATTGGCAGTATCCCTGTAGTACGCTCTTTTAAGGTCTTCAGGGAATAGTGCGAGAAGGGCAATAGCTGGGTCAAATGGTGCTTCCATTCCCGGCCTTCCCAGGAATCTCCATACTGCTTTCCAAATTGGCTGCACCAGTTTCAGTCCCATCAGCAATGTACAAGAGTACCCTTTTCCCCACATCGTCGCCAGCACTTGTTGTTGTTTGACTTCATAATGGCTGCCAATCTCACTGGATTGAGATGGTATTTTAGGGTGGTTTTGATTTGCATTTCTCTGACTGCAAGAAATGGAGAGCATTTTTTCATGTACTTGTTGATTGATTCTATGTCCTCCTCTGAGAAGTGTCTGTTCAGGTCCTTGGCCCATTAGGTTATTTGTTATCTTATTGTCTAATTATTTGAGTTCTTTGTATACTTTGTATACTCTGGATATTAGGGCTCCATCTGAAGGGTGAGGAGTAAAAATTTGTTCCCATGATCTAGGCTCCATATTTACCTCTCTTATTGTTTCTCTTTCTGAGAAAAAAATTTTCAGTTTAAGTAACTCCCATTTGTTGATTGTTGTTATTAACTCTTGTGCTATGGGTGTCCTATTAAGGAATTTGGAGCCTGACCATACAATATGTAAATCGGAACCAACTTTTTCTTCTATCAGATGCAGAGTCTCTGATTTGAATCTAGCTCCTTGATCCACTTTGAGTTAACTTTTGTGCATGGCGAGAGAAAGGGATTCAGTTTCATTTTGTTGCATATGGATTTTCAGTTTTCCCAACACGATTGGTTGAAGATGATATCCTTCCTCCATTGCAAGCTTTTAGCTCCTTTATCAAATATAAGATAGTTGTAGCTTTTTGGATTAGTCTCTGTGTCCTCCATTCTGTACCATTCGTCCACCCGCCTGTTTTGGTACCAGTACCATGCTGTTTTTGTTATTATTGCTCTGTAATATAGTTTGAAATCTGGTATCGCTATACCGCCTGATTCACACTTCCTGCTTAGAATTGCTTTTGCTATTCTGGGTCGTTTATTTTTCCATATGAATTTCATGATTGGTTTATCTATTTCTACAAAAAATTCATTTGGGATTTAGATTGGCATTTCATTAAACCTACAGACAACTTTTTAGTAATATCGCCATTTTGATGATGTTAGTTCTGCCTATCCATGAACAGGGTATATTTTTCAATCTTCTAAGATCTTATTCTACTTCTCTTTTTAGGGTTCTGTAGTTTGCATTGTATAAATCTTTCACCTCTTTTGTTAGGTTGATTCCCAAGTATTTAATTTTTTATGAGGATATTGTGAATGCAGTGTTTTTTCTCATTTTCATTTCAGAAGTTTTGTCGCTGATATACAGAAATGCCTTTGATTTATGCATGTTGATTTCATTTCCAGCCACATTGCTGAATTCATTTATTAGTTCTAGTAGTTTTTTTCTGTAGACCCTATTGGGTCTTCTATGTATAGAATCATGTCATCTTCAAATAGTGATAATTTAAGTTCTTTTTTTCCTATTTTTATGTCTTTAATGTCTTTCAACTTTCTAATTGCTCTGGCCAGTTTTTCGAGAACTATATTGAATAGAAGTGGTGATAGAGGACATCCCTGTCTTGTTCCAAATTTTAGAAAGAATGCCTTCAATTTTTCTCCATTCAGAATGATGCTAGCCTGAGGCTTAACATAGATAGTTTTTACAATGTCGAGGTATGTTCCTTTTATCCCTAGTTTTTCTAATGTTTTGAACGTAAAGGAATGCTCTACTTTTTCTAATGGTTTTTCTGCATCTATCAAGATCATCTTATGGTTCTTATTTTTAAGTCTATTGATGTTGTGAATAACATTTATTGATTTCCATATATTGAACCCTCCTTGCATCCCAGGGATGAATCCTAGTTGATCATGGTGCACAATTTTTTTGATGTGCCTTTGTATCCAAATCACCAGAATTTTAATGAAAATTTTTGCATCTAGGTTCATCAGAGATATTGGTCTGTTGTTTTCTTTCATTGAGGTGTCTTAGTCTGGTTTCAGAATCAGGGTGATGTTGGCCTCATAGAATGAATTTGGCAGAGCTCCCTGTTTTTCTATTTTCTGAATAACTTGAAAAGTATTGGTATTAATTCTTCTTTAAAGGTTTTGTAAAACTCCGCTGTATACCCATCCGATCCTGGGCTTTTCTTGGTTGGTAGTAGTTTGATTGCCTCTTCTATTTCATCGATTGATATTGGTCTGTTCAAATTGTGTGTATCCTCCTGACTCAGTCTAGGCAAATCATATGACTTAACAAATGTATCAATGTCTTCACTATTTTCTATTTTATTGGAATATAGGTTTTCAAAATAATTTCTAATTGTCTTCTGTATTTATGTAGCATCTGTTGTGATATTGCCTTTTTCATCCCGTATGTTAGTAATTTGAGTTCTCTCTCTTCTTCTCCTCGTTAGCATGGCTAAGGGTCTGTCAATCTTATTTATTTTTTCGAAGAACCAACTATTAGTTTTGTTAATTTTTTAATAGTTTCTTTTGTTTCAATTTCGTGATTTACTCTCTGATTTTAATAATTTCTTGCCTTCTGCTACATTTGCTGTTGTTTTGCTCTTCCTTTTCTAGGGCTTTGAGATTAAGTGAGAGCTCATTTATTTGTTGTTTTTGTTTTTTTCTTTTTTTGAGGAATGACCTCCAGGCGATGAATTTGCCTCTTGAATCTTGTTTCATTGTGTCCCATTGAATCTGATATGTTGTGTCTGTATTTTCATTTATCTCTAAGAATTTTTTGATTTCCTCCTTTATGTCTTCTGTAACCCATTGATCATTCAGTAACATATTGTTCATTTTCCATGTGATGTAGGATTTTTCCTTCCTTCTTTTACCGTTGGTTTCCAGTTTATTTCCATTGTGATCAGAAAAAAATTCATGGTATTATCTCCACCCCTTTATATTTACTGAGTGTTGCCCTATGGCATAATATATGGTCTATTTTTGAGAAGGATCCATGTGCTGGTGAGAAAAAAGTATATCCACTTGATGATGGTTGATATATTCTATATATGTCAGTTAAGTCTAGGGTATTGATTGTGATATTGAATTCTATATTTTCTTTATTCAACTTTTGTTTGGAGGATCTGTCCAATGGTGAGAAAGGTGAGTTGAAGTCTCCCATAATTATTGTGTTGTGGTCTATTTGATTCTTGAACTTGAGGAGAATTTGTTTTATAAATGTTGCAGCACCATTATTTGCTGCGTAAATATTGATAATTGTTATGTCTTGTTGGTGAATGGTTCCTTTCAACAGTATATAATGTCCTTCCTTATCCCTTTTGATTAAATTAGTCTTGAAGTCGATTTTATTCCATATGAGGATGGCCACCCCTGCTTGCTTACAAGGACCGTGTGCATGGTATTAATTTTCCCAACCTTTCACCTTCAGCCTGTGTATGTCTTTTCCATTCAGATGTGTCTCCTGGAAGCAACATATTGTTGGATTTGTTTTTTTTAATCCACGTTACAAGTCTATGTCACTTTATTGGAGAGTTTAAGCCATTAAAGTTTAGAGTTAGTATTGATATATGGTTTGTATTGCCACCCGTCTTTGATTATTTATCTTTTTTTTTAATTTAGTTTGTTTATCCATGATTAACTTTTCCCCCGCCCTCTGTCATTAATGAGGCACTTCCCACTGATGGTTTTCTTTGTTGATATTCATTTTTTCCTCGTGTAGTGTTTTCCTTAAGATGCTTTGCAATGCTGGTTTTCTGGCTGCAAGTTCTTTTAGCTTTTGTTTATCACGAAATGTTTTTATTTCGTTGTCTTACCTGAAGCTTAATTTTGCTGAATACAGATTTCTTGGTTGGCATCCATTGTTTTTAAGTGTTTGAAATACGTTGTTCCAGGATCTTCTCACTTTCAGCGTCTGTGATGAAAAATCTGTTGTTAACATTTTTGGTTTACCCCTGATTGTAATCTGCCTCCTTTCTCTTGTAGCTTTTAATATTTTCTCTTTGTTCTGTATATTGGATATCTTCATAACAATGTGTCTTGGCATTGGTCTACTGTGATTTTGTGTGCTCGGTGTCCTGTAAGCATCTACAATTTTTTTTATCCCTTTCCATTTTTATTTCTGGAAAGTTTTCTGTAATTATTTCATACAGCAGGTTACTCATTCCCTTGGTTTGAATCTCTGTACCTTCCTCTATCCAGATGACTCATTAGTTTTTTTTTTTTTCTTATGTTATCCCATATCTCTTGGATGTTTTTCTCATGACTTTTTACCAGCATTTCTTTGTTGGCTAGACTTTTTTCAAGATGATATATTTTGTCTTCATTATCTGACATTCTGTCTTCTACTTGCTCCACTCTGTTAGTGATACTCTCAATTGAGTTTTTAATTTGTTTTATCATTTCCTTCATTTCTAGAATTATTGTTTGATTTTTTTTTATAATCTCTATCTCCTAATTAAGATGCTTAATTTCTTTTTATATCTGTTTATGTAATTCATTTTCAATGTGTTCTTTCACTGTTTGGTTTTGATGTCTCGTATCCTCTTTAAGGTTCCATTCCATCTGTCTAAGGTATTTCTTGAGTTCTTTATATGACCATTTTTCTGATGACTCTAGGTCCTTCTGAATATTTAGGCTGTCCATCATTGTTTGTACTCCTTTTCTTCCTTGCTTTTTTATGCTGCTCATGTTACTTCTTGTTTTGTTTGACTGCTGAGTTACTGCTTACTCTTATAAATTTATTTGATGCTTGGGAGGAAAGATATTAGAAGGGAAGGGAAGAAGTCACTAAAGAGAATGAGAGTAGACAGGTAGAATTCAAGGAAGGGAGAATAAGAAAATTGAAAAGAAATGAAAAGACAAAAGAAAAAAATAGAAAATAAAGAAAGAAAAAAAATTTAAATAATAATTATAATTAAAAAATGAAAATTAAAATTTAAAATAATATTAATAATAATAATGATAAAATAATAAATAAAAAAATAAAAACATTAAAAAAGTTAAAGAACAACAACAACAAAAATGAAAATGAAAGAAATATAAAAAATATAAATTAAAAAAATAATAATAATACATGCAGTCATAGAGTTCAATTAACTTCTCTTTCAGTATGTGGAGCTGTGTGCACTGGGCCAAGCTCCTCCTCTGAATAAGTGGGAACCAATCACTGTGCAGCAGCTCTTCCTCCCAAACTTGGCGGATCTCCAATCCTGAGTGCCTAGGGCCTTCTCTTGTGCTTCCTCAAGCCATGCCCTGATCACCTGTGACGCTCACCACAATAGTGGTTACAAGCCAGAACTCTACTCCTGGCAGCCCTGTTTTCATGAACGCCTGTGCACACTCTCCCTGTTTGCCTCCCTCAGACCCTAAGTTTGTAGAGCTTGGGGCTGAGGACCCCCAGCGAATTTTCTTGCCCTCTGGGAGCCACACCACCGGTACGTGGTGTAAGAGACCTCAATTGTCAGCACTTGTGGGATCAGGAGCCCGGAATTCCACGCTGCTAGTCCCGAGCCAATCCAGATTCCCTAGGTCTGGCTATCGCGCTCACGGGAGAGCTGGAAGAGGCCCTTACGGCAGAGCTGGGAGGGGCCCTTAAGGTTTCCCCGCTGTGTTGAGAGAGATGGCTAGGGGATTACACACCTGTCACGCTGGTTTCAATGAAGTTATCTCCTCTGCCCGTGACATCATTTCTATGCTATGGTGGTATCCCATGCAAATGGTGACCGTTTGTTCCCTTTGCAAGGTAACCAACGCAACGGGTGGGTCCTGAGTGTCTCTCCCAAGCACCGTTTCAATCCTGTGGCCACTGCCTTTGAAGGCTTGGTTGGCTTTTACCTCTGAAAGTTCAGAAGGGCCGAACAGTTATTTGAGAGGGATCTTAGTGCTGAGTCACGAGAACCAGGCAAACCGGAGGTTGAATGCAGCCGATCCAGGCTCGGTGTGTGTTCTGAGGGGCCCAGAATGTTCGCACCAGATCCACATTAGGTCAACATTGCCTAGTGATTCTGAGCAAACAGCATTTAGACAGTTTACGACTCCCGATGCCCGCGCAGCTGAAGAGGTCAGAGACTTGATTTTTCCATGCCTGCCTTCATGATGGATTTCCTGTATTGCTACTTTTTTATATCTGTGCATGTGAGTGTGTGTGTATGTATGAGAGTGTATATATATATATATATATATATACACTCTCCAGATTTTTTAAAATATGAAATATATGTGTCTTATTATACACTCCCTAAATTCATTCATATTCATATATGTGTATTTATAATCAACTTTCCACAAGATTATTCTCAGAAATAATCATCCACCTGAAATACATATTTGTTTTCTAGTACTGAAAACTAAATTCAGTGAAAGGTGCAAACAAAACCTAATATTTCTACAGTTACTGAGCTAGTTTAACATCAATGCAAGTATATTCTTAGGGGACATGATGTGTATTTTGATTTTCATTTTTATTCAACACTTATACGTTACGATGTCTTCAGTTTATGCACATCATAGGATATATATTTCATTCAAAAGTTAGAAAATTTATAGGCATTTGTTTCACGATCAATCACTTTCTGATTCAGAACACATGATTCTTCTATGTTTCTTGACTGGTCTTTTCATGAGACTTCTTTCCAAACACATTATTTTCGTTTAACATCATCACTTATAAAGCAAAACTCAAACACCCTTCATGATAAACCATAATCCTAATATTACCATTAGATATATAACTGGTTGAAATGAATGATTATATATCAATATAAGATTTCTTATATATTTTCAGATTTCAATTCAATCCATTATTTAAAGTGGAACCAGATACATTATTTATTCATATTATCGTCTATTCATGCATTATCTCTATATTCATAGACACAGGGTACACCTCTTTGTACCCCTAATACTAATGTATATGTCTTCAAAATATTGCTCCCAGACATGGTGAAAGAAATACTCATGTTACCTGATCTACATATACATTTTACCACCGAAATATTCTGAACAAAAAAAAATGTAAAGGTCACACTTATGATTGTACCAAAGCCTAAAAGGAAAGTGAACATGGATAAGTAATAACATCCGTGTCCAGGTTGCCTAATGCTCTCAAATGTCAATCCCATTGGTGACAACATATTTGTTATTTCCTATGATTATATATTCAAACTCAACCCTGTTGAAAATGTCTAATCCTATCACTCATTTATACATTGCCTGATTTCGTTATGTCTCTATTGATACCTGCTTTTCTACATAATTTCCCCAGTTCATCATTGTGAAAGACTCTTCACATGTACTGACATTTACATTCACTCTCTAAACAAAACCCTATTGCTAAAGAAGCTTTTTATTCCAAATCATATTCTCACTCTTCTTCCTAAACCTACCGACTATCTTTCTAATCCTACCGACTATCCCTTTTTAACTGGATGTTCTCTTCTACATTCAATCATCCAAGGTACAAGGTCCTATGCCATTGTATATCGATTTAACTGAGACAATTGTACAGAACGTAATTCAACACTATGCATCCCAATCAAGGGCCCAATGCCCTTCTGGGCTTCAAATCTTTCTTAGATTTCCGTTTTCATACATATATTTCACTTATATATTCTTATAAATATCGCAGGTACCCAATCCCTTTATTCATCCTGCAGAATGATTCCTAACCCAAATCAAACATATAATGAACCCTAACCATACACTAACTTTACCGAAGAGCAGGGACAGAGTTGGTTTTAAAATACAGGAATGTAGGGTATCTTCACCTGCTGAGAACCTCAAATGTTCATGCAGAAATGATCCCTGGTGAAGATGAAGGCAGCTATGAAATACCTCAGAAAGCAAAAGTCATCTTCCATGGCAGTCATCCTGGTCGGGTTGAAGGGTTGTGTCTGAATCACTCTCTCTTCTTAATGTATACAAGATGGACCAAACCAGTTCTGTGTGGAGAGCTGTTCCGGGGTGCTTATGATTGATATAACATTCTAACTTGTGAAAGTGTTACAGGAAAACAGGGGCAGCCTCCACCTAATGGGACTTTTGGAAGCAACTGTTAGGGCAAAGTGGTTGCCAAGGCAGTGATGTAATTCAGATCCTGAAGGAAGTGACCTCACCTCACTTCCTTGGTGATGAAACTCTCTGAACTTGGGATCCAGGAAGCCAGGAACCCAGACACAGTCCCTGTCCCAGTCCCAGTGGTCTCATATGTTTGGATTTACCAAGGACAGAGTCAGTCTTTCTTTGAACCTACAGATGTGAGGATGGCCAAATGCCAGGAAACCTTTGAAGAGGGGCTTTTCCTCAGAAAGCAGGTAGTGTCTCACCACTGGCTCTTGACAACTTCACAGAGTTGGCCAAGCAGACCAGAACTGAGACAGGAGAGGTCATTTTGGGGAAACATAGTATGGCCCACCAGTCAGAGGACACTCCGGAGAGTCACAGACCTACTTGGGGGAAGGAGGTGCCTTTGTGGGTGTGGGTGTGATTTTGTGGTTTTGTCTCAAGTTCTCAGAATAGGTGGGAAAGGCAGTTTGTTTGGTTTGGAGTGGACTACTTTTAGTAAGTCCTTTGACAAGGCGAGTGTCTGTGTATCCCACTGTGTTCATGATTGTAGACATTAGAAGAGAGAAGGCATCAATGGATGTTTCCTGTCTACTAGAAAGCTTGCCAGCATTCATTGTGCCCAATATATGAGTGGAATCAGGCTTGCCTTATGGATGGGCAACACCTACTAGCTTCATAATTTCCTGTTTTCTCCTTCAATTCTGGCAACACTCCAGAATAGTATCATGGTTTTGTGTCCAAGATATGTACCACCTCCAATATCTGTGACATGGCAATGTACTAGATAGTTGAAGGGAATGGCTAGCATCTCAGAAATCTCAGATATCAGTTGACCAGGAAAGTCTCAGTGGAGAAACCCTGCTTTGGTCCTTTTGCTTACCTATTGTTCTGTTGCCCTGAATGTCAGGAAGAACTTTGCCTCAAGCCACCACTTTGTGAAGCCTGAAGAAAACAGTTTTCAAATGCAAATGAATGGGCATCACGTGTGGATCCATGCTTAATTGCTTTGAAAAGGGATATGTCTGAATCAGTCTCTTGGCCCTGTGTGAGGCTGAGGCTTAGATTCTCAGCACCTGATGGATCTAAAGATACATCCCATGCATGCATCGAAAACCAAAATGGCAAAAAGATCAGATATTGTTGATTAAATCTCTTGCCTTCCTCTGGTAGGTTCCTGACATCCATCAAGTGAGAACAGGGATCCTTTGGGTCAAATGAGTTCTTCAAAACCCAGCACAGGCTAGCCCATAGGTGCTTGTTTTTCTCATGACTCCAATTCACTTAAAGAATCTAAACCTCAAAGTCAGTAGGCCTCAAGTTGGAGAAGCTAAGCAGTATTAAAGGAAGGCCTATTTGATCACTCCTGGTTTACAGGAAGGGTGTCCATGCCACCCTGACTTTAGGCAAATGAGGTGCAGGAAGCTTATTTTGGACACTGACGTGGGCTGCTCCCCTCATGGAAACCTCCAGCCACAGGTTATGATGAGTGTATATATGGAAGAAGATTTGGGCCATGTGGGAGTGTTTGGGATTTAATTGTGGACATTTGAATGGTGGTTTGAAGAGATGACTGGGTCCACGTGGGCTTGCACCCTGGTGTGATTCCCCTTAGAGACTGAGTTGTGGTACTGATCTCAGAGAAGTATTGCCATGAATTGTGTTGGGATTTTAGATGGCCATGCATGAGAGTTGCCCTTGGAAAGACATCTAGGCCCAAGTTGACTTTCCACAGATCACAGGGAATCTCAGCCAGGATATCACATGATTTTATTGTTAAAGACTTGGCAGCCATTTTTGAGAGTCAAAACACACATGGACCTCACATTGTAGACCTCAATGGGCCTGGCTTAATCTGACATTTTGGCCACTCTTTGAGAAGCCTTGCCTGTGAGAATTCTCCAGAGTTTTCATTAAAATGAACTTACTCACCATTTAATGGTTCCTGAATAAATTGAAACCCACAGTGCCTCCAACTTCTTCCTTGAAAATTGGCTAGGTAAATACCATAAAAATTTTTGAAATTCCCATGACTGGGTGGCACTGGAGAACATTTGGATGTCCTGTTGCTGATCATGAGTATGTAAGACAGTGCCTTGATTGACTTGGTTTTATGAAAATGGTGTAGAACAGAGATGCCAGTGAGTTGGATCCTGTTGAGTAGTTGTCCTAGAGCAGTGGTTGGCAGGTGTGTGATAAAACATCTGTGTTGGGCCATGTGGATCTGCCATTGTCTTGCAAATGGATTGTGACTGACATTTTGAAGCCAGTAGACTCTTATATGTAAAAGCATATTGTTATATGGAGAGGTTTCAGGGCAATGTTCAGAATCAGGTTGCTATGGTCAATGGGGCAAGCAATGTGGGATAGAAGCCTGGTTGGTGCATTCTCCTGCAGAACCCGACCCACCACAATTGACAGAACTCACTTCAGCACTGTGTCCCTGTTGAACTCCTTGTATTTCATGAAGCAAATTCCAAACTCCCAGTGCAGCAGCAAGAAACACCACGAATAGTGGAGGATGACCAAATGGATTTACAGTCCACACGGGGAGACACTTAGACTCCAGTGGCCACAAGTTACATACAAATAGAAAATTCAGCACTGATGCCTCATGTTCATTGGAAAATAAGAAACAATGTCATTCATGTCACATAGATGAAGACCCAGCTTTGATGGTCTCACTCCAAATGAAGCTAATGCTCCTGACAACAGCATATATTTCATTGCCCAACCTTAGAGGCAGTTTCTCCAGATGTCAGACTGGCAGAACGTCATGTTTGTGGAGTGTTTACCCTGTCCCTTACTTTTGGAAACTCCTCTACCACCTCCAAATTGTGAACTCCTGAGCATTTTCCATTCCACATATGTATTCACAGATTTTCTAACTCCTCTCCTCTAATTGTGTCTTATGTGGGCCGAAGGTAATGTCAAGGCATTGTTATGAATGAGAGTGGGAAGTTTTTTGTGTAGCACATATTTGCATATACATTGGATACATTTTCAAATTTTCCTATTGAAATACTGAATCCCTGACACTAACACATACCCTAATAGACTTTGACTTCTAATCCTAATATTATGGAGAAAAATAACCCAAACAGAATAGAAATACAAGAGGTTCACAGGAGGCATGGTGTATAGTTGGACTTGCCTTTCGTATGATAAATGGTAGGTGTTATAAATCTAGCGAATTTTAATTGAAATAGTCCTCCATGTGTTTTAAAAGTTAACAAATATGTGAATAACTGTCTCCCTTTCTCTGTAGCCTATTCATCACATGTATTTTTATATGCACATATCGAATTCTACCTGGTATAACTCGTACATTTTGTGAGGTGGCTGGCTTGGCAGATACAGATTGTGAGAAGAGATCACTCCTACTAAATGCTGCTGGAACCGAAAATTCAAGATACGGGTGAGCTTCTTAGATGAACGACATAAATCCATGTTCATTAAAATGAATATTTTTGGATCTGTGGATGATATATATTTCATGGTGAATTTCAATTGGCATACATAATGCTACTTTTTTAATGTCTCTGTGTGTATGTATATATATACATATATATATATATTTTTTTTTTCACTCTGCAGATTTTTCAAAATATGAAGTATATTTTTCTTATTATACACTCCCTAAATTCATTCATATTCATGTATGTGGATTTATAATCAACTTTTCAAAAGATTTTTCTCAGAAATATTCATCCACCTGAAATACTTATTTGTTTCCTAGTACTGAAAACTAACTTCAGGGGATCATATGATGGCTGCGAAGGGAGTGCATCATCCCCATATACCGCATCACTGTGCGGGAGAATGACGAGTTAGAATGGCTAAAACCCATCTTGTTAGGAATTTCCAGCAAAATTGTGGTTCTCCAAAACCTAGTGTACTAATTTCCATCTCACGAGGATCAGCTACGGGAACTCAAACGCGAGTGATTTGTCCTCACAGAAGGTCATGTGGCTTATTCAGGAAACCGCTCCGTGGCTAGAGTCTGTGGTGCGTGCTGGGAAACGACGAGATAGCAACGCAAATATACAGTGGTGCAGATACTGTGGGCTCCTGCCAGGTATGCAATCACTGTGCTCAGTGCTGAATTCTGGGTTTGAGACGGGGAAGCATGCAGTCCAACTCGTTTCTCCGCACCAGTCAGACCACAGAGGAACCCAGCGGCCACCATCTTGGAGAGGTGACGTCACCATCCCTGTTTTCGACTGATCGCAGCTTATTCAGCTATAGAACCGGTAATTTCAGGATGCCATTCACCTTTGTCTTGCAGACAAATTACTCAGGCTCAGTGCTAGAGAACCCGCAGAAACTGCGTCTTGGAGCCTGCTTCTATTAGAACATACACCGAGCCCAGAGCGGCCAAATTCTGCCTCCCAGAACTGATCTGGCCCTGGGCTAAAGAACCTGCGGAAACTGCTTCTCGGTCCGGGTCTTGCTGAATACTGTGGAGGTAAATATCAACCGAGCCTTCATAGGGAGTGCAACAGGATTGAGACGGGGCTTGTGAGTGCCGGTCAGAACTCACCCATTGCTTTAGTCACCCAGCAAAGGGAACAAAATGCTGCCTTTTGCATGGGATACCAACATGGCAGAGATCTGATGTCATCAGAAAGCAGCAGAGGAGATAACTTCATTGATACCATCGGTGACAGAAACAGTTGGTCTCCTGGTAAAGAAAGTGAGTCACAAACACCCGGGTCTCTCTCACTTTGTCATCAAGCCAGAGGGGCAGAGCAGAGCCGCCGCCCACGCCCGGAACAGGCCCAGCGACACACCTGCATGGTAGTCACGTCACCCCAATTGGAATAGAGGCAGAGCAGAGCCGCCGCCCTTGCCCAGAACAGGCCCAGTGACCCGCAGGCATGGTAGTCAAATCACCCGAATTGGAATAGTTGCAGAGCAGAGCCTTCTCCCTCACCTAGTACAATCCCAGTGGCCCACTGGCATGGTAGTCAGGTCACCCCAATATTAGTAGGGGCAGAGCAGAGCCTTCGCCCGCACCCAGAACAGGCCCAACAACCTGCTGGCATGGTAGTCACGACCCCCCAAATGGAGTAGTGGCAGAGCAGAGCCATCACCCGCACCCGCAAGGTAGGCACACCTGCACCTGACTGGCAGAAGAGGCCCATCGCCCTGCCGGAGCGGCAGACACTTCACCCCATTTGGAATAGGAGCAGAGCAGATCCGTTGCCCGTGCCCGCAAGGTAGGCAGACCTGCGACAAACTGGCGGAACAGGCCCAGCAACACACCTGCATGGTAGTCACGTCACCCCAATTGGAGTAGGGGCAGAGCAGAGCCGCCGCCAGCACCTACAAGGTAGGCAGACCTGCGACTGATCGGCAGAACACCCCAGGGGTCCACGGGCCTGGTAGACACGTGACACCAATTGGAGGAGGGGCAGAGCAGAGCCGCCTCCCGCGCCTGCATGGTAGGCAGACCTGCAACCGATCAGGAAAACAAGCCCAGCGGCCCGTCAGCAAGGTAGTTAGATCACCCTAATTGGAGGAGCAGCACAGCCCCCCTGCGCCCATGCAAGGGAGACTTTGCAACTATACAAGAGCAATATAAATATATAGGAGGAAAATTTCAAAATCACAACAGTTTCACCAAGCAGAAAGAAAAGCGAGCAGTATGATAAGACAAGGAAAAAAGGACCACAAGCAATGCAGGTCAGCACAACTTTAGAAGAGGTAATAGCTGCAGTAAATGGAATGTCAGATAAAGAACTCAGGATATACATGCTTCAGATGATCTGGAGTCTCAAGGAAGACATTAGACAGCAAAATCAGACAATGAAAAATCACTTCGACAATGAATTACATAAACAAATCCAAGAAGCAAAAGATCAGCTATACAGGGAGATAGAGGTTGTAAAAAATAACAAACAGAAATCCTAGAAATGCAGAAAGCAATAAACCAACTTAAAAACTCAATTGAGAATACTACCAGCAGAGTAGAACACTTAGAAGATAGAACATCAGACAATGAAGACAAAGTATTCCAACTTGAAAAGAACATAGACAGCTCAGCAAGACTGTTAAGAAACCATCAACAGAATATCCAAGAAATACGGGATCACATAAAGAGACCAAACTTAAGAGTCATTGGAATACAGGAAGGTATAGAGGTCCAAACCAAAGCAATGAGCAATGTATTCAATGAAATAATACGAGAAAACTTCCCAGACTTGAAGAATCAGACTGACTCCCAAGTCCTAGAAGCCTACAGGACGCCGAATGTGCAAAATCATAAGAGATCCACACCTAGACACATTATAATGAAGATGCCCAACGTACACAATAAGGAGAGAATTTTAAATGCTACAAGAGAAAAAAAAAGCAGATTACATTTAGGGGTAAACCAATCAGGATAACAGCTGATCTTTCAACACAGACTCTGAAAGCTAGAAGATCCTGGATTAACATTTTTCAAACACTGAAAGAAAATGGATTCCAACCAAGAATTGTGTATCCAGTGAAATTAAGCATCAGGATGGAAGATAAAATCATAACCTTCTATGTTAAAAAAAAAGTTAAAATAAATTGTAGCTAGAAAACCATCTCTTCAAAACATCATCGGCAAAATATTACAGGAAGAGGAAATGGAAAATAACAATAAAAACCAACAGTGGGAGGTAGTACAGTAAAAGGGGGAAATAATCAATGTAGAAAACAATCCATGTTTAATAACATAAATAAACAAATAGGGCTGGAAGAACAACCATTATCTCAATAATAACCGTAAATGTTAATGGCTTAAACTCACCAATTAAGAGACACAGGCTAGTAGAATGGATCACAACACAAGACCCAATAATATGCTGCCTACAGGAGACGCATTTGATAGGAAAAGACATACATAGACTGAAGGTGAAAGGTTGGGAAAAATCATATCACTTATATGGACTTCGGAAACAAGCAGGAGTGTCCATACTCATATCAAATAAAATAGATTTCAAGCCAAAGTTAATCAAAAGGGATAAAGAGGGACACTACATACTGCTCAAGAGAACCATACACCAACAAGACATAACCATTATAAATATATATATGCCCCAAACAATGGTGCAGCTATGTCCATCAAACAAACTTTTCTCAAGATCAAGATTCTAATAGACCACCATACAATAATCATGGGAGACTTCAACACACCTCTCTCACCACTGGACAGGTCTTCCAAACAAAAGTTGAAATAGAAAACTATAGAACTCAATAACACAATTAATAACCTAGACTTAATTGACATATATCGAATATACTCCTCAACATCAAGCAGTTACATTTTTCCTCAGCAGCACATGGATCCTTCTCAAAAATAGATCATATATTATGTCACAGGGCAATTCTTAGACAATATAAAGAAGTAGAGATAATACCATGCATCTTATCTGATCATAATCTAATATAAACTAAAAATCAATGATAAACGAAGGAAGGAAAAATCATGCATCACTTGGAGAATGAACAATAGGTTACTGAATGATCAATGGGTTATAGAAGACATCAAGGAGGAAATTAAAAAATTCTTAGAGATAAATGAAAACACAGGCACAACATATCAGAATCTATGGGACACACTGAAATCCGTTCTAAGAGGAAAATTCATTGCTTGGATTTCATTCCTTAAAAAAAGAAAAAAAAAAAAAACAAATAAATGATGTCATACTTCATCTCAGAATCCTAGAAAAAGAAGAGGAAAACAACAGCAAAATAAGTAGAAGGTAAGATTTAATTAAAATCAAAGCTGAAATTAATGAAATCGAAACAAAAGAAACAATTGAAAAAATTGAGAAAACTAAAAGTTGGTTCTTTGAAAAAATAAATAAAATCGACAGACCCTTAGCCATGCTAATGAAGAGAAGAAGAGAGAAAACTCAAATTACTAGCATACGGGATGAAAAGGGCAACATCACATGTTAAGGTATATAAACAAGTCAGGATGGCACCTGGTATTTTGCCAGAGAAATGTTAGGGTCTGTAAACATGTCTGGATGGCGCCTGGAAAAATGCCATAGAGAGTGGTTTGTGAAGTAACAAAAGCAAGCCATTAAGTGTGGAGATTCCTTATTGGTTCACTGCTGGATCTATTTTATGCTAATTAGATAAGCTATATAAAATGTATAAATATCGCTCAGATGCTACAATAAACGGCTTCCATTCCTGCTGTATCAATCTACACAAGTTATTTGTCACCCCCTGGCAATCACAGCAGATATTTCTGAAATACAGAAGATAATCAGAAATTAATTTGATTCGTTATACTCCAATATAATAGAAGATAGTGAAAGCATCGAAAAATTTCTTAAGTCATATGATCTGTCCAGATTGAGTCAGGAGGATATAGACAACCTAAACAGACCAGTATCAATTGAGGAAATAGAAGAAACCATCCAAAGATTACCAACTAAGGAAAGACCAGGACAGTATGGGTATACAGCAGAGTTTTACAAACCCTTTAAATATGAACTAATACCAATACTTTTCAAGCTATTTCAGGAAATTGAAAAAGAGGGAGATCTTCCAAATTCATTCTACCAGGCCAATATCACCCTGATTTCTACACCAGACATAAACACTTCAAACAAAGAAAACTACAGACCAATATCCCTAAGGAATCTAAATGCAAAAATCCCTAATTAAATTCTGGTGAATCAGATACAAAAACATATTAAAAAAATTGTGCACCATGATCAAGTAGGATTCATCCATGGAATGCAAGGCTTGTTCAATATACGAAAATCAATAAATGTTATTCACCACATCAATAGACTTAAAAATAAGAACCATATGATCATCTCGATAGATGCACAAAAAGCATTCGACAAAGTACAGCATCCCTTTATCTTCAAAACTCTAGAAAAACTAGGAATAACAGGATCATACCTCAATATTGTAAAAGCAATCTATGCTAATCCTCAAGCTAGCATCATTCTGAATCTAGAAAAATTGAAGGCATTCCCTCTAAAATCTGGAACAAGAATGGGATGCCCTCTCTCACTACTTCTGTTCAATACAGTTCTTGAAACACTGGCCAGAGCAATTAGACAGACGGAAGAAATTAAAGGCATAAAAATAGGAAAAGAACAACTTAAATTATTACTATTGCAGATGACATGATTCTATACCTAGCAGACCCAAAAGGGTCTACAAAGAAACTAATAGAGCTAATAAATGAATGCAGCAAAGTGGCAGGATATAAAATCAACACGCATAAATCAAAGGCATTCCTCTATATCAGGGACAAATCCTCTGAAATGGAAATGAGAACAACCACTCCATTCACAATATCCTAAAAAAAAAAAAAGATGGGAATCAACCTAACAAAAGAGGGGAAAGTCTCATACAATGAAAACTACACAACCCTAAAGAGAGAAATATAAGAAGATCTTAGAAGATGTAAAAATATACCCTGTTCATGGAAAGGCAGAACTAACATCATCAAAATGGTGATATTACCAAAATTTCTCTATAGGTTCAATGCAATGCCAATCAAATCCCAAAGGCATTTCTTGTAGAAATAAAGAAAGCAATCATGAAATATATATGGAAAAATAAAAGTTCCAGAATAGCAAAAACAATGCTAGGCAGGAAGTGTGAATCAGGCGGTAGAGCGATACCAGACTTCACACTATACTACAGAGCAATAGTAACAACAATAGCATGGTACTGGTACCAAAACAGGCTTGTGGACCAATGGTACTGAATAGAGGACACAGAAACCAATCCACAAAACTACAACTATCTTATATTTGATAAAGGGGCTAAAAGCATGCAATGGAGGAAGGATAGCATCTTCAACAAATGGTGTTGGGAAAACTGGAAATCCATATGTAACAAATTGAAACTGAATCCCTTTCTCTTGCCATGCACAAAAGTTAACTCAAAATGGATCAAGGAGCTTGATATCAAATCAGAGACACAGTGTCTGATAGAAGAAAAATTTGCTTACGATGTACATACTGTGGGGTCGGGCTCCAAATTCCACAATAGGACACCCATAGCACAAGAGTTAATAACTAGAATCAACAAATGGGACTTACTCAAACTAAAAAGTTTTTTCTCAGCAAAAGAAACAATAAGAGAGGTAAATAGGGAGCCTACATCCTGGGAAGAAATCTTTACTCCTCACACTTCAGATAGAGCCCTAATATCCAGAGTATACAAAAAACTCAAAAAATTAGACAATAAGATAACAAAGAACCCAATCAACAAATGGGCTGAGGACCTCAACAGACACTTATCAGATGAGGACTTACAATCAATCAACAAGTACATGAAAAAATGCTCACCATCTCCAGCAGTCAGAGAAATGCAAATCGAAACCACCCTAAGATACCATCTCACTCCAGTAAGATTGGCAGCCATTATGAAGTCAAACAACAAGTTCTGGCAATAATGTGGGGAAACAGGTACACTTCTACATTGCTGGTGGGACTGCAAATTGGTGCAGCCAATTTGGAAAGCAGTATGAAAATTTCTTGGAAAGCTGGGAATGGAACCACCATTTGACCCAGCTATTCCCCTACTCAGTCTATTCACTAAAGACCTAAAAACAGCATGCTACAGGGACACTGCTACATTGATGTTCATAGCAGAACAATTCACAACAGCAAGACTGTGAAACCAACTTAGATAACCTTCAATGAAAGAATGGATAAAATACTGTGGCATTTATACACAATGGAGTATTACTCTGCATTGAAAAATAAAAAAAATCATAGAATTTGGAGGGAAATGGATGGCATTAGAGCAGATTATGCTAAGTGAAGCTAACCAATCCTTAAAAAACAAATGCCAAATGTCATCTTTGATATAAGGAGAGTAACTAAGAACAGAGGAGAGACGAAGAGCATGACAAGATGATTAACATTAAAGCGGGATGAGAGGTGGAAAGGAAAGGGAGAGAGAAGGAAAATTGCATGGAATTGGAAGGACACCCTCAGGGTTATACAAAATTACATACAAGAGAAAGTGAGGGGAAAGAGAAAAATAATACAAGGGGGACAAATTTATTACAGTAGAGGGGGTAGAGAGAGAAGAGGGGAGGGGCGGGGAGGGGAGGGGGGATAGTAGAGGATAGGAAAGGCAGCAGAATTCAATAGACACTAGTATGGCAATATGTGAATCAATAGATGTGTAACTGATGTGATTCTGTAATCTGTACACGGGGTAAAAATGGGAGTTTATAGCGCACTTGAATCAAAGTGTGAAATATGTTATAACAACAACTATGTAATGTTTTGAACAACCATAAATAAAAATGAAATAAAACTAACTACGGTGAATAATGCATGCAATCCTAATATTTCTACAGTAACTGACCCAGTTTAACATCAATGTAAGTAGATTCCTATGGGACATGATGTGTACTTTGACCTTCATTTTTATTCAACACTGGTACATTACTATTTCATCAGTTTATGCACATCACAGGATATATATTTCATCCACAATTTAGGAAAGTTATAGGCATTTGTTTCACTTTCAATCAATTCCAGCTTCAGAACACATGGATTCCTCCATATTTCTTGACTGGTCTTTTCATGAGACTTCTTTCCAAACACATTATTTTCGATTTCCATAAACACTTTTGAAACAAAACTCACACACACTTCATGATAAACAATAACCCTAAGATTACCATTATATATGTAACTGGTTGGAGTGAATGATTGTATGTCAATATATGATTTCCTATATATTTTAAGATATCAATTCAATCCATTATTTAAAGAGAAAAAAGTTATATTATTTATTCACACTATGGTCTATTCATGCATTATCTCTATATTCATTGACACAGGGTACACCACTTGGTACCCACAATACTAATTTATGTGTCCTCAAATATTGCTCCCAGAAATGGTGGAAGAAATACACACATCATATGATCTACATATATATTTGATCACAATAATTTTCTGGGCACAAAATGCAAAGGTCACACTTATGATTGTACCAAATCCTAAATTGAAAGTGAACATGGCTTTCTAAAAACATCCATGTCCAGGTTGCCTAATGCTTTCAAATGTCATTCCTATTGGTGACTACATATTTGTTTCTTCCTAAGATTATGTATTCAATCTCAACCCTGTTGAAAATGTCTAATCCTATCACTCACTATATAATTGCCTCATTTCGTAATGTCTCTATTGATATTTTCCTTCCTACATATTTTCCCCAGTTAATCATTGTGACTGACTCTTCACATGTGCTGACATTTATATTCACTCTATAACCGAAACCCTAATGCTACAGAACTTTTTGTCCAATTTTTATACTCACTCATTTTTTATAAACCTACCGACTATCTTCCTGATCCCACCGACTATCTCAATTTGAGTGGATGTTCTCTTCTAAAATCAAACATCCAAGGTATAAGGTCCTATGCCATTGATTATCAATTTATCTGAGACATCTGTGTAGAACGTAATTAAAAGCTAAGTATCCCAATCAAGGGCCTAATGCCCTTCTGGGCTTCAAATCTTACCAACATTTCTGTTTTCATACTTATATTTCAGCTCTATAATCTTATAAATATCACAGGTTCCCAATACTATTAATCATCCTGCAGAAGGATTCGTAATCCAAATCAAACATGTTAATAACCCTAACCATACACTCTTCCCTCAACCTAACTTTACAGAAGAGCAGGGACAGAGTTCGTCTTACAATACAGGAATGTAGGGGATCTGCCTCCTGCTGAGAACCTCAAAGGTCCATGCAGGTTTGATCCCTGCAGAAGATTAGGCAGCTATGAAGGACCTGAGAGAGAAAAAGTTATCTTCCATCTCAAACAACCTTTCCAAGATGAAGGGTTTTGTCTGAATAAGCCTCTCTCTTCTTAATGTAGAGAAGATGGACCATACCAGGCATGTGTGGAGAGCTGTTCCTGGGTGCCTATGGTTGATATACCATTCTAACTTTTGAAAGTGTCACAGGAAGTAAGGGCTGCCTCCATCTCATAGTACTATTGGAAGCAACTGTTAGCACAAAGTGGTTGCCAAGGCAGTGACCTCATTAAATTCCTGAAGAGATTAATCTCACCTCACTTCCTTGGTGATGAAACTCTCTGAACTTGGGATCCGGGAAGCCAGGCACGCAGAGCCAGTCCCATTCCCAGTCCCAGTGGTCTCACTTGTTTGGATTTAACAAGGACAGAGTCAGTCTTTCTGAGTACCTACTGATGTGAGGATGGACAAATGTCAGGAAAGCTCTGAAGAGAGGCCTTTCCTGAGAAAGCAGGTAGTGGCTCACAGCTGGCTAGTGACAACTTCACAGATTGGGCCAATGAGACCATATCTGACACAGGACAGGCGATTTCATCAGAACATAGTATGGCCCACCAGTCAGAGGACACTCCTGATAGTCACAGACCTACTTGGGGGAAGGAGCTGCCTTTGTGTGTGTGGGTGTAGGTTTGAGGTTTTGTCTCATGTTCTGAGAATAGGTAGGAAAGGCAGTTTATTTGTTTTGGAGTGAACTGTTTCTGGTAAGTCGTTTGACAAGGCCAGTGTCTCTATGTCTGTGTATCCCACTGTGTCCGGGGTTTTAGACATTAGAAAAGAGAATGAATCATTGTATGTGTCCTGACTAGTAGAAAGCTTCCCAAGATTCATCTTGCCCAATTTATGAATGGACTGTGGCTTGACTTATGCGTGGGCAACTCCTACAATCTTGCTAAGTTCCTGTTTTCTTCCTGAATCCTGGCCAATTTCCCAGAATAGGCTCATTTTTTTGTGTCCAAAATATGTACCACCTCCAAGCTCTGAGACTTGGCCATGTACTGGATAGCTGAAGGGAATGGGAGCATCTCAGAAAACTCAGATATGAGTGTGACCAGAAAATTCTAATGGAGAAACCCTGCTTTGGGCCTTTTGCTTACCAATTGTTCTGTTGCCCTGAATGTCCGAAACATCTTTGCCTCAGGCCACACCTTTGTAGAGCCAAAAGAAATAGTTTTCAAACAGAAATGAAAGGGCATCACCTCTGGCTCTTTGCTTAATTGCTTTGGAAAAGGATGTGTCTGAATCAGCTTTTTGGCCTTGTGTGAGGCTGCGGCTTAGATTTTTATCACCTGATGGATCTAAAGAAAGATCCCATGTGTGCATCCAAAACCAAAATGGACAAAAGAGCATTCATTTTGGATGAAGTCTCTCACATTCCTCTGTAAGGTTCCTGACCTTCATCAAGTAGGAATAGCGATCATTTGGTTCAAATGTGTTCCTCAAAACCCTGCAGAGGATAGCCCATAAGTGCTTGATTTTTCTCATGACTCCAAATCACATAAAGACTCTAAGCCCCACAGTCAGTAGGCTTCAAATTGGAGAAGCAGTGCCATCTTAATGGCCGGCCAATTTGATCACTCCTGGTTCACTGGAAGGATGTCCAGGCCACCCTGATTTTAGGCAAATGAGGGGCAAGGGTGGTTATTTTGGACACTGTCTTGGGCCGCACCCCTCATGGAAACCTCCAGCCAGAGGTTATGATGAGTGTGTATTTAGAAAAGATGAGTGACATGTGGGAGTGTTTTGGATTTAATTGTGGATATTTGTGTGGCAGTTGGAAGACATAACTGGGTCTACCTGGGCTTGATCTTTGGTGTGATTCCCCTTAGAGACTGAGTTCAGAATCTGACCTCAGAAAAGTATTGCCATGTATTGTGTTGGGATTAAAGAGGCCATGTATGAGAGTCACCCTTGGAAACTGAGAACTAGCTCCAGAGTGGCTTTGCACAGAGAACTGGGAATCTCAGCCAAGGTATCACATGATTTCATTCGAAAGACTTGGCAGCCATATTTGAGAGTCAAAACACACATGGACCTCACATTGTAGACCTCAATGGGCCTGGCTAAATGTGACCTTTTGTCCACTCTTTGAGAAGCCTTGCCTGTGAGGGTTCTCCAGAGCTTTCATTGAAATAATCTTTCTCTCCATTTAATGGTTCCTGAATAAATTGAAACCCACAGTGCCTCCAACTTCATCCTTGAAAAATTTCTAGATAAATACCGTGAATTTTTTGAAATTCCCACGACTAGGTTGCACTAGAGAACCTTTGGATGTCCTGCTGCTGATCATGGATGTACCTGACAGTGCCTTGCTTGACTGGGTTTTATGAAAATGGTGTAGAACAGAGGTCCCAGTAAGTTGCAGCCTCCTGAGAAGTGGGCCTAGAGTTGTGGTGGGAAGGAGTGTGATAAAACTTCTGTGTTGGAGCAATTTGGATCTTCCATTGGCTTACAAATGGCTTGTGGCTTACATGGTGCAGCCAGCAGACCCTTATAAGTAAAGGCATCTTGTTATATGGAGAGGATTCAGGGCAATGTTCAGAATCAGGTTGCTATGGACAAGGATGCAATGGGGCAAGCTTTGAGGGATAGAAGATTGGTTGGTGCATTTTTCTGCTGTCCCTGACCCACCACACGTGATAGAACTCCCTCCTGCACTGTGTCCCAGTTGAACTCCTTCTATTTTATGAAGCAAATACCAAACTACCAGTGGAGCAGGAAAAACCCCACAAAAAGTGTAGGAGGGCCAAATGGCTTCACAGTTCAACGGGGAGACACTTAGACCCCAGAGGCCACAGTTTACTTAAAAAGAAAAATATCAGCACTGCTGCCTCATGTTCATTGAAATATCAGAAACAATGTCTTCCAGGTCTCATAGATGCAGACCCAGCTTTGATGGTCTCACTACAAAGAAAGCCAAATCTCCTGAAAACAACATATATTTCAAGTGCCCTATCTCAGAGGCAGTTTCTCAAAAAGCTTTTAGGCCAGCAGAGCTCCATGTTTGTGGAGTGTTTACCCTATCCCTTGCTTTTGGAAACTCCTCTACAACCTCCAAGGTTGTGAACTCCTGAGCATTTTCCATTCCAGATATGTGTTCACTGATTTTCTAACTCTTCTCCTCTAATTTTGTCTTACTTGGGGTGAAGGTAATGTCAAGGCATTGTTCTGGATGAGAGTGGGAGGATATTTGTGCAGCATATATATGCATACAAATTGGATTCATTTTCCAATTTTCATTTTGAAATATTGAATCCCTGACACTAACCCATACCTACTAGACTCAGACAACTCATCCTAATATGATAGAGAAAAATAAGCCAAACCTATAGAAATACAAGCAGTTCATTGGAGGCATGTTGTATAGTTGGACTTGAGTTTTGCATTATATAAGGTAAAAGTTATAAATCTTGTCAATTTTTAATCGAAGAAGTTCTCCCTGAGTTTTTAAACTTAAAAAATACGAGAATTCTTGTTTCCCTTTCTCTTTAGCCTATTCACACTTGTATATTTATATGCACATATATAATCCTACCAGGTATCACACGTACATTTTTGAGGTGGCTGATTGGCATATACAAACTGTGAGAAGAGTTCACTCCTCCTAAACGCTGTTGGAACTGAAAATTCAACCTATAGGGGAGCTTCCTAGTAGAAGAACATTATGCATAAATTCATGTTCAGTAAAATAAATATTTTTGCATCTGTGGATGATATATATTTACTGATGAATTTCGATTCGCATATATATTGCTACTATTAAATGTATGTGAGTGTTTTTTTTTTGTGTGTGTGTATAATATATCTGTACACTCTGCAGATATTTCAAAATATAAAATATATGTGTCTAATGTAAACCCTCTAAATTCATTCATGTTCATGTATGTGGATTTATAATCAACTTTTCACAAGATTATAATCAGAAATATTCATCCACCTGAAATACATAATTGTTTCCTAGTACTGAAAACTAACTTCAGTGAATGGGGCATACAAATCCTCATTATTCTACAGAAACGCACCCAGT
Organism: Callospermophilus lateralis; assembly: GCF_048772815.1. Classification (NCBI taxonomy): domain Eukaryota; kingdom Metazoa; phylum Chordata; class Mammalia; order Rodentia; family Sciuridae; genus Callospermophilus; species Callospermophilus lateralis. Next base: position 543,521 of record NW_027515591.1, read on the forward strand.
CTAACATCAATGCAAGTAGACTCCTATGGGACATGATATGTAATTTGACGTTCATATGTATTCAACAATGGTACATTATTATTTCTTCAGTTTTTGCACATTTTAAGTTATACACTTCATCCACAAGTTCACAAATTTATAGGCATTTGTTTCAACTTTAATCACTTCTTGCTTCAGAACACAAGTATTGTCAGGGTTTCTTGACAGGTCTTTTCATGAGACTTCTTTCCAAACACATTATTTTAGATTTCCATAATCACTTTTGAAGCAAAACTCACACACTCTTCATGATAAACCAAAACACTAATATTTCCATGAGATATATAACTGGTTGGAATGAATGATTGTGTATCAATATATGATTTCCTTTAATTTTTCAGATATCAATTCAATTCATTATTTAAAGTTCAAAAAAGTTGTATTATTAAGTCACAGTATGTTCTATTCATGCTTTATCTCTATGTTCATAGACACAGGGTACACCTCTTTGTACCCCCAATTCTAATTTTAAATATTCAATATATTGCTCCCAGAAATGGTGAAAGAAATACGCATGTCACCTCATTATCACAGTAATATTCTGGACAAAAAATGGAAAGGTCACTCTTATGATTGTACCAAAGCCTAAATGGAAAGTGAACATAGATTACTAAAAACATCCATGTCCAGGTTGCCTAATGCTATCAATTGTCAATCCTGTTGGTGACTACATATTTGTTTCCATCTAATTTATATATTCAAACTCAACCCTGTTGAAAATGACTAATTCTATCACTCACTTTATGCTTTGCCTGATTTTGTAATGATTCTATTGATATCTGCTTTTCTACATATTTTCCCCAGTTCACCATAGTGACTGACTCTTCATATGTACTGACATCTACATTCACTCCATAACCGAAACCCTACTGGTAAAGAACATTTGGTCCAAATCCTATACTCACTCTTCTTCCTAAAGCTATCGACTATCTTCCTAATCCTAACGATTATCACTTTTTGCCTGGATGTTCTCTTCTAAATTCAATCATCATAGGTACAAGGTCCTACTCCCTTGTATATCGAATTATCTGAGACATCTTTGCAGAACATAATTCAGAGCTAAGTATCCCAATCAAGGGGAAAACCCTTCTGGGCTTCAAATCATACCTAGATTTTTGTTTTCATACTTTTATTTCACATCTATATTCTTTTAAATATCACAGGTTCCCAATACCATTATTCATCACACAGAATGATTCATAACCCAAATCAAACCTGTTATTAACCCTAAGCGCACACTGTTCCCTCAATCTCATTTTACAGAAAAGCAGGGACAGAGTGGTTCTTACAATACAGGAAATTATGGGATCTTCCACCTGCTGAGAACCTCAAAGGTCCATGCAGAAATGATACCTGCAGAATTTGTAGGCAGGTATGAAGGACCTGAGTGAGCAAAAGTCATCTTCCATGGCAAATAACCTGGTCAGGATGAAGGAATGTGTCTGAATCAGCCTCTCTCTTTTTATTGTAGAGAAGATGGACCAAACCAGGCCTGTGTGGAGAGCTGTTCCTGGGTGCCTATGGTTGATATACCATTCTACCTTGTGAAAGTGTCACAGGAAGTAGGGGAAGCCTCCATCTCATGGGACCCTTGGAAGCAACAGTTAGGACAAAGTGGTTGCCAAGGCAGTGACCTCATTCAGTTCCAAAGAATGTGACATACCTCATTTCCTTGGTGATGGAACTCTCTGAAATTTGTATCCAAGCATTGGATTCCAAATGGCTTGTAACTGACATGGTGCTGCCAGCAGACCCTTATATGTAAAGGCATCTTGTTATATGGAGAGTTTTAAGAGGAAAATTAAGAATCAGGTTGATATGGACAAGGGGGCAATGGGGCAAGCTGTGAGAGATAGAAGCCTAGTTGGTGCATTCTCTTGCAGACCCTGACCCACCACACGTGACAGAACTCCCTCCAGCACTGTGTCCCAGTTTAGCTGCTAGTATTTCGTGAAACAAATACCAAACTCACAGTGCAGCAGCCTAAAAACCACAAAAAGTGGAGGAGGACCAAATGGCTTCACAGTCCACACGGGGAGACGGGGAGACACTTAGTCCCCAGTGGCCTCAGTTTACCTATAAAGAGAGGATTCAGCACTGCTTCATCTTGTTCATTGGAAAATAAGAAACCATGTCCTCCAGGTCACATAGATGCAGACCCAGCTTTGATGGTCTCACTACAAAGGAAGCCAAATCTCATGAAAACAACATATATTTAAAGTGCGGAAGCTCAGAGGCAGTTTCTCAAAGTTTTTATGGCAGCAGAGTTACATGTTTGTGGAGTGTTTACCATGTCCCTTACTTTTGGAAACTCCTAAACCACCTCCAAGGTTGTGAACTCCTGAGCATTTTCCATTCCAGATATGTATTCACTGATTGTGTAACTCTTCTCCTCTAATTGTGTCTTACTTGGGGTGAAGGTAATGTCAAGGCATTGTTTTGGATGAGAGCGGGAGGATATTTGTGCAGCATATATTTACATACACATTGGATTCATTTTCCAATTTTTCATTCGAAGTACTGAATCCCTGACACTAACCCATACCTAGTAGACTCAGACTATTCATCCTAATATAATGGGGAAAATTAACCCAACACAATAGAAATACAAGCACTTCAGAGGAGACATGTTCTATAGTTGGACTTGACATTTGCATTATATAAGGTAGGAGTTATACATCTAGTCAAATTTTAATTGAAATATTCTCCATGTGTTTTTAAACTTAACAAATATGTGAATACTTGTTTCCAATTTCTGTAGCCTATTCACACATGTATATTTATATGCATATATAGAATCCTACCAGGTATCACACGTACATTTTTGTAAGGTGGATGTCTTGGCAGATACAAATTGTGAGAAGTGTTCACTCCTCCTAAATGCTTTTGGAAATGAAAATTCAACCTATAAGAGAGCGTCCTAGAAGAACAACATTATACATAAACTCATGTTCAGAAACATAAATATTTTTGCATCTGTGGATGATATATATTTACTGATGAATTTCGATTGGCATTTATATTGGTACTTTTTAATGTCTGTGAGTGTTGTGTGTGTGTGTGTGTGTGTGTGTGTGTGTGTGTGTGTATAGATATAGATATAGATATACTCTCCAAAGTTTTCCAAATATGAAATATATGTGTCTAGTATACACTCTCTAAATTCATTCATGTTCATGTATGTGGATTTATAATCAACTTTTCACAAGATTATAATCAGAAATATTCATCCACCTGAAATACATATTTGTTTCCTAGTACTGACTACTAACTTCAGTGAAGGGTGCATACAAATCCTAATTATTCTACAGTATCTGACCCAGTCTAACATCAATGCAAGTAGACTCCTATGGGACATGATATGTAATTTGTCATTCATTTGTATTCGACACTGGTACATTATTGTTTCTTCAGTTTTTGCACATCATAGGATATACATTTCATCCACAAGTTCACAAATTAATAGGCATTTGTTTCAACATTAATCACTTCTTGCTTCAGAACACATGTATTGTCAGGGTTTCTTGACTGGTCTTTTCATGAGACTTCTTTCCAAACACATTATTTTGAATTTCCATAATCATTTTGAAGCAAAACTCACACACTCTTCATGATAAACCAAAACACTAATATTTCCATTAGATATATAACTGGTTGGAATGAATGATTGTATATGAATATACAATTTCCTTTTATTTTTCAGATATCAGTTCAATTCATTATTTAAAGTTCAAAAAAGTTATATTATTTATTCACAGTATGGTCTATTTGTGGTTTTTCTCTATGTTCATAGAAACAGGGTACACCTATTTGTACCCCCAATTCTAATTTTAAATCTTCAATATATTGCTCCCAGAAATGGTGAAAGAAATACTCATGTCACCTCATTATCACAGTAATATTCTGGACAAAAAATGGAAAGGTCACACTTATGATTGTACCAAAGGGTAAATGGAAAGTGAACATGGATTTCTAAAAACATCCATGTCCAGGTTGCCTAATGCTGTCAATTGTCACTCCTATTGGTGACTACATATTTGTTTTTTCCTAATATATATTGAAACTCAACCCTGTTGAAAATGTCTAATTCTATCCCTCACTTTATACTTTGCCTGCTTTCGCAATGTTTCCATTGATATCTGCTTTTCTACATATTTTCCCCAGTTCAACATAGTGTCTGACTCTTCATATGTGCTGACATTTACATTCACTCTATAACCAAAAGTCTATTGCTAAAGAACTTTTGGTCCAAATCTTATACTCACTCGTCTTCCTAAACCTACCGAATATCTTCCTAAACCTACTGAATATCCCTTTTTGACTGGATGTTCTCTTCTAAATTCAATCATCCAATGTACAAAGTCCTATGCCATTGTATATCAAATTATCTGAGACATCTTTGCAGAACATAATTCAAAGCTAAGTATCCCAATCAAGGGCAAAACCCTTCTGGGCTTCAAAGCATACCTAGATTTCTTTTTTCATACTTATATTTCACCTCTATATTCTTGTAAATATTGCAGGTTCCCAATCCCATTATTCATCGCACAGAATCATTCGTCACCGAATCAAACCTGTTTTTAACCCCAAGTATACACTGTTCCCTCAATCATTTTACAGAAGAGCAGGGACAGAGGGGTTCTTACAATACAGGAAAGTTGGGGATCTTCCACCAGATGAGAACCTCAAATGTCCATGCACAAATGATACCTGGAGAAGTTGTAGGCAGGTATGAAGCACCTGAGAGAGCAAAAGTCATCTTCCATGGCAAACAACCATGGGATGTGTCTGAATCTGCCTCTCTCTTCTTATTGTAGACAAGGTGGAACAATCCAGGCCTGAGTGGAGAGCTGTTCCCGGGTGCCAATGGTTGATATACATTCTACCTTATGAAAGTGTCACAGGAAGTAGGGGAAACCTCCATCTTATGTAACCCTTGGAAGCAACTGTTAGGACAAAGTGGTTGCCAAGGCAGTGACCTCATTCAGTTCCAAAGAATGTGACATACCTCATTTCCTTGGTGGTGGAACTCTCTGAACTTGGTATCCAAAAAGCCAGGCACCCAGAGGCAGTCCCAGTCCCAGTCCCAGTGGGCTCACTTGTTTGGATTTCCCAAGGACAGAGTCAGTTTTCTTGGTACCTACTGATGTGAGGATGGCCTAATGTCAGGAGAGCTCTGAAGGTGGACCATTTCTGAGAAAGCAGGTAGTGGCTAACCACTTTTTCCTGACAACTACACAGAGTTGAACAAGGAAACAAGATCTGAGAGAAGACAGGCCATTTCGGGGGAACATAGTATGGCCCACAGTCAGAGGAAACTCCGGATAGTCACAGACCTACTTGGGGTAAGGAGGTGCCTTTGTGGGAGTGGGTGTGGGTTTGTTGTTTTGTCTCATGTTCTGAGAATAGGTAGGAAAGGCGGTTTGTTTGGTTTGTAGTGGACAGTTTCTAGTATGTTGTTTGACAAGGCGAGTGTTTCTGTTTCGGTGTATCCCAATGTGTCCGTTGTTGTAGACATTAAAAAGAGAATGCATTAATTGATGTGTCCTGTCTAGTATAAATCTTCCCATAATTCATCCTGCCAATATATAAATGGACTGCAGCTTGTCTTATCGATGTGCAACATCTGCTATCTTTCTAAGTTGTTGTTTTCTTCCCGAATTCTGGCCACTCTCCAGAATAGGCTCATGGATTTGTGTCCAAAATGGTACCACCTCCAAGCTCTGTGACATGGCCACGTACTGGATAGCTGAAGAGAATGGCGAGCATCTCAGAAAACTCAGATATCAGTGTGACCAGGAAAGTCTCAGTGCAGAAACCCTGCTTTGGGCCTTTTGCTGACTTATTGTTGTGTTGCACTGAATGTCAGGAAGGTCTTTGCCTCAGGCCACCCCTTTGTGAAGCCTGAAGAAAACAGTTTTCAAATGGAAATGAATGGGCCTCCCCTGTGGCTCTTTGCTTAATTGCTTTGGAAAGGGATGTGTCTTTATCAGACTCTTGGACCTGTGTGTGGCTGTGACTTAGATTCTCAGCACCTGATGAATCTTAAGAATGATCCCATGTGAGCTTCCAAACCCAAAATGGCAAAAAATATCATTCATTGTGAATGAAGTCTCTTGCTTTCCTCTGTTAGGTTCCTGCACTCCATCAAATGAGAATAGGGATTCTTTGGGTCAAATGAGTTCTTCAAAGCCCTGAAGAGGTGCTTGTGTTTTCGCATGACTCGAAATCACCTAAAGAATCGATACCTAAATTCAGTTGGCCTCAAATTGGAGAAACACAGAAGTATTAACGGCAGGCTTATTTGTTCACTCCTCATTCACAGAAACGGTTTCCAGGCTACCCTGACTTTAGGCAAATGAGGGGCAAACGAGCTGATTTTGGACACTGTCTTGGGCTGCGCCCCTCATGGAAACCTCCAGCCAGAGGTTAAGATGATTGACTATATGGAATAAGATGAGGGCCATGTGGGAGTGTTTTGGTTTTTGTTTTGGTTTTAATTTTGTTCATTTGTGTGGCATTGGAAAAAATGACTGGGTGTACGTGGGCTTGAAATCTGGTGTCATTCCCCTTAGAGACTGGGTTTTGGAACTGAACTCAGAGAAGCATTGCCATGAATTTTGTTGGGATTTTAAGAGGCCACGCATGAAAGTCACTCTTGGAAACTGAGACCTAGGCCCCGGGTGGATTTCCACAGAGGCCTGGGAATTTCAGCAAGGATATCACATGATTTTATTCTTAAAGAAATGGCAGCCATAGTTGAGAGTCAAAACACACATGGACCTCACATTGTAGACCTCAATGGGCCTGGCCTAATGTGACCTTTTTCCACTCTTTGGGAAGCCTTGCCTGTGAGAGTTCTCCAGAGAATTCATTGAAATGAGCTTCCTCACCATTTAATGTTTTCTGAATGAATGGAAACCCCCATTGCCTCCAACTTCATGCTTGAAAAATGGCTAGATAAATACCATGAAATTTTTGAAATTCCTATGACCAGGTGGCACTGGAGAAACATTGGATGTCCTGTTGCTGATTATGAGTATACCAGACAGTGCCTTGACTTACTGAGTTTCATGAAAATGGTGTAGAACAGAGATGCCAGTAAGTTGGAGCCTGCTGAGTAGTGGGTCTAGAGCAGTGGGGGGAGGTGTTTGATAAAACATCCGTGGTAGGGCCATGTGGATCTACCATTGGATTCCAAAGGGCTTGTAACTGACATGGTGCAGCCAGCAGACCCTTATATGTAAAGGCATCTTGTTATATGGAGAGTTTTCAGAGGAAAATGAAGAATCAGGTTGATATGGACATGGGGGCAATGGGGCAAGCAGTGAGAGATAGAAGCCTAGTTGGTGCATTCTCTTGTAGACCCTGACCCACCACACGTGACAGAACTCCCTCCAGCACTGTGTCCCAGTTTAGCTCCTAGTATTTCGGGAAACAAATACCAAACTCACAGTGCAGCAGAAAAATAACCACAAAATGTGGAGGAGGACCAAATGGCTTCGGTGTCCACACGGGGACACAATTTGTCTTCAGTGGCCTCAGTTTACCTACAAAGAGAGGATTCAGCACTGCTTCATCTTGTTCATTGGAAAATAAGAAACCATGTCCTCCAGGTCACATAGATGTAGACCCAGCTTTGATGGTCTCACTACATAGGAAGCCAAATCTCTTGAAAACAATATATAATTCAAGTGCGGAAGCTCAGAGGCAGTTTATCAAAAAGTTTTTAGGCCAGCAGAGCTCCATGTTTGTGGAGTGTTTACCCTGTCCCTTAGTTTTGGAAACTCCTCTACCACCTCCAAGGTTGTGAGCTCCTGAGCATTTTACATTCCAGATATGTATTCACTGATTTTGTAACTCTTCTCTTCTAATTGTGTCTTACTTGGGGTGAAGGTAATGTCAAGGCATTCTTCTGGATGAGAGCGGGAGGATATTTGTGCAGCATATATTTACATACACATTGGATTCATTTTCCAATTTTCCATTCGAAGTACTGAATCCCTGACACTAACCCATACCAAGTAGACTCAGACTATTCATCCTAATATAATGGGGAAAATTAACCCAACACAATAGAAATACAAGCACTTCAGAGGAGACATGTTGTATAGTTGGACGTGACATTTGCATTATATTAGTTAGGAGATATAAATCTAGTCAAATTTTAATGGAAATATTCTCCATGTGTTTTTAAACTTAACAAATATGTGAATGCTTGTTTCCCTTTTCTGTAGCCTATTCACACAAGTATATTTATATGCATATATAGAATCCTACCAGGTATCACACGTACATTTTTGTGAGGTGGCTGTCTTGGCAGATAGAAATTGTGAGAAGAGTTCACTCCTCCTAAATGCTGTTGGAAATGAAAATTCAACCTATAGGAGAGCGTCCGAGTAGAACAACATTATACATAAACTCATGTTCAGTAAAATAAATATGTTTGCATCTGTGGATGATATATATTTACTGATGAATTTCGATTCGCATGTATATTGGCACTTTTTAATGTCTGTGAGTGTTGTGTGTGTTTGTGTGTGTGTGTGTGTGTGTGTGTGTGTAGATATAGATATAGATATACTCTCCAAATTTTTCAAAATATGAAATATATATGTCTAATATACACTCTCTAAATTCATTCATGTTCATGTATGTGGATTTATAATCCACTTTTCACAAGATTATAATCAGAAATATTCATCCACCTGAAATACATATTTGTTTCCTAGTACTGAAAACTAACTTCAGTGAATGGTGCATACAAATCCTAATTATTCTACAGTAACTGACCCAGTCTAACATCAATGCAAGTAGACTCCTATGGGACATGATATGTAATTTGTCATTCATTTGTATTCGACACTGGTACATTATTGTTTCTTCAGTTTTTGCACATCATAGGATATACATTTCATTAACAAGTTCACAAATTAATAGGCATTTGTTTCAACTTTAATCACTTCTTGCTTCTGAACACATGTATTCTCAGGGTTTCTTGACTGGTCTTTTCATGAGACTTCTTTCCATACACATTATTTTGAATTTCCATAATCATTTTTAAGCAAACCTCACACACTCTTCATGATAAAACAAAACACTAATATTTCCATTAGATATATCACTGGTTGGAATGAATGATTGTATATCAATATACGATTTCCTTTAATTTTTCAGATATCAGTTCAATTCATTATTTCAAGTTCAAAAAAGTTATATTATTTATTCACAGTATGGTCTATTCATGCTTTTTCTCTATGTTCATAGAAACAGGGTACACCTCTTTGTACCCCGATTCTTATTTTACATCTTCAATATATTGCTCCCAGAAATGGTTAAAGAAATACTCATGTCACCTCATTATCACAGTAATATTCTGGACAAAAATGGAAAGGTCACACTTATGATTGTACCAAATTCTAAATGGAAGGTGAACATGGATTTCTAAAAACATCCATGTCCAGGTTGCCTAATGCTGTCAATTGTCAATCCTATTGGTGACTACATTTTTGTTTTTTCCTAATTTATATATTCAAACCCAACCCTGTTGAAAATGTCCAATTCTATCACTCACTTTATACTTTGCCTCATTTCGTAATGTTTCTATTGATATCTGCTTTTCTACATATTTTCCCCAGTTCAACATAGTGACTGACTCTTCATATGAGCTGACATTTACATTCACTCTATAACCAAAAGTGTATTGCTAAAGAACTTTTGGTCCAAATCCTATACTCACTCTTCTTCCTAAACCTACCGACTATCTTCCTATTCGTACTGATTATCCCTTTTTGACTGGATGTTCTCTTCTAAATTAAATCATCCAATGTACAAAGTCCTATGCCATTGTATATCGAATTATCTGAGACATCTTTGCAGAACATAATTCAAAGCTATGTATCCCAATCAAGGGCAAAACCCTTCTGGGCTTCAAATCATACCTAGATTTCTCTTTTCATACTTATATATCACCTCTATATTCTTGTAAATATTGCAGGTTACCAATACCATTATTCATCGCACAGAATCGTTCGTAACCCAAATCAAACCTGTTTTTAACCCCAAGTATACACTGTTCCCTCAATCATTTTACAGAAGAGCAGGGACAGAGTGGTTCTTACAATACAGGAAAGTTGGGGACCTTCCACCTAATGAGAACCTCAAATGTCCATGCAAAAATGATACCTGGAGAAGTTGTACACAGGTATGAAGCAACTGAGAGAGCAAAAGTCATCTTCCATGGCAAACAACCTCGTCAGAATGAAGGGATGTTTCTGAATCTGCATCTCTCTTCTTATTGTAGAGAAGAGGGACCAAACCAGGCCTTAGTGGAGAGATGTTCCCGGGTGCCAATGGTTGATATACATTCTACCTTATGAAAGTGTCACAGGAAGTAGGGGCAACCTCCATCTTATGTTACCCTTGGAAGCAACTGTTAGGACAAAGTGGTTGCCAAGGCAGTGACCTCATTCAGTTCCAAAGAATGTGACATACCTCATTTCCATGGTGATGGAACTCTCTGAACTTGGTATCCAAAAAGCCAGGCACCCAGATGCAGTCCCAGTCCCAGTCCCAGTGGGCTCACTTGTTTGGATTTCCAAGGACAGAGTCAATTTTCTTGGTACCTAATGATGTGAGAATGGCCAAATGTCAGGAGAGCTCTGAAGGTGGACTATTTCTGAGAAAACAGGTAGTGGATAACCACTTTTTCCTGACATCTTCACAGAGTTGGTCAAGGAAACACAATCTGAGAGAAGACAGGCCATTTCGGGGGAACATTGTATGGCCCACTGGTCAGAGGACACTCCGGATAGTCACAGACCTACTTGGGGGAAGGAGGTGCCTTTGTGGGAGTGGGTGTGGGTTTGTTGTTTTGTCTCATGTTCTGAGAATAGATAGGAAAGACGGTTTGTTTGGATTGGACTGGACAGTTTCTAGTAAGTCATTTGACACGGCGAGTGTTTCTGTTTCTGTGTATCCCACTGTGTCCGTTGTTGTACACATTAGAAAAGAGAATGCATTAATGGATGTGTCCTGTCTAGTATAAATCTTCCCATAATTCATCCTGCCCAATATATGAATGGACTGCAGCTTGTCTTATCGATGTGCAACACCTGCTATCTTTCTAAGTTGTTGTTTTCTTCCTGAATTCTGGCCACTCTCCAGAATAGGCTCATGGATTTGTGTCCTAAATATGTACCACCTCCAAGCTCTGTGACATGACCATGTACTGGATAGCTGAAGAGAATGGCGAGCATCTCAGAAAACTCAGATATCAGTGTGACCAGGATAGTCTCAGTGCAGAAACCCTGCTTTGGGCCTTTTGCTTACTTATTGTTGTGTTGCACTGAATGTCAGGAAGGTCTTTGCTCAGGCCACCCCTTTGTGAAGCCTGAAGAAAACAGTTTTCAAATGGAAATGAATGGGCCTCTCCTGTGGCTCTTGCTTAATTGCTTTCGAAAGGGATGTGTCTTTATCAGCCTCTTGGACCTGTGTGTGGCTGTGACTTAGATTCTCAGCACCTGATGGATCTTAAGAATGATCCCATGTGAGCTTCCAAATCCAAAATGGCAAAAAATTTCATTCATTGTGGATGAAGTCTCTTGCCTTCCTCTGTTAGGTTCCTGCACTCCTTCAAATGAGAATAGGGATTCTTTGGGTCAAATGAGTTTTTCAAAGCCCTGCAGAGGTGCTTGTGTTTTTGCATGACTCTAAATCACCTAAAGAATCGATATCTAAAATCAGTAGGCGTCAAATTGGAGGAACACAGAAGTATTAACGGCAGGCTTATTTGTTCACTCCAGGTTCACAGAGACTGTGTCCAGGCTACCCTGACGTTAGGCAAATGAGGGGCAAACGAGCTGATTTTGGACACTGTCTTGGGCTGCGCCCCTCATGGAAACCTCCAGCCAGAGGTTAAGATGATTCCCTATATGGAATAAGATGAGGGCCATGTGGGAGTGTTTTGGTTTTAATTTTGGTCATTTGTGTGGCATTGGAAAAAATGACTGGGTACACGTAGGCTTGAACTCTGGTGTGATACCCCTTAGGGACTGGGTTTTGGAACTGAACTCAGAGAAACATTGTCATGAATTTTGTTGGGATTTTAATAGGCCAAGCATGAAAGTCGCTCTTGGAAACTGAGACCTAGGCCCCAGGTGGATTTCCACAGAGGCCTGGGAATCTCAGCAAGGATATCACATGATTTTATTGTTAAAGAAATGGCAGCCATAGTTGAGAGTCAAAACACACATGGACCTCACATTGTAGACCTCAATGGGCCTGGCCTAATGTGACCTTTTGTCCACTCTTTGGGAAGCCTTGCCTGTGAGAGTTCTCCAGAGAATTCATTGAAATGAGCTTCCTCACCATTTAATGTTTGCTGCATGAATTGAAATCCACAGTGCCTCCAACTTCATGCTCGAGAAATGGATAGATAAATACCATGAAATTTTAAAAATTCCTATGACCAGGTGGCACTGGAGAAATATTGGATGTCCTGTTACTGTTCATGAGTATACCAGACTGTGCCTTGATTTACTGAGTTTCATGAAAATGATGTAGAACAGAGATGCCAGTAAGTTGGAGCCTGTTGAGTAGTGGGTCTAGAGCAGTGGTGGGGAGGTGTTTGATACAACATCCGTGGTAGGGCCATGTGGATCTACCATTGGATTCCAAATGGCTTGTAACTGACATGGTGCAGCCAGCAGACCCTTATATGTAAAGGCATCTTGTTATATGGAGAGTTTTCAGAGGAAAATGAAGAATCAGGTTGATATGGACAAGGGGGCAATGGGGCAAGCTGTGAGAGATAGAAGCCTAGTTTGTGAATTCTCTTGCAGACCCTGACCCACCACTCGTGACACAACTCCCTCCAGCACTGTGTCTCAGTTTAGCTCCTAGTATTTCGTGAAACAAATACCAAACTCACAATGCAGCAGGAAAAATACCACAAAAAGTGGTGGAGGACCTAATGGCTTCACAGTCCACACGGGGAGACACTTAGTCCCCAGTGGCCTCAGATTACCTACAAAGAGAGGATTCAGCACTGCTTCATTTTGTTCATTGGAAAATAAGAAACCATGTCCTCCAGGTCACATAGATGCAGACCCAGCTTTGATGGTCTCACTACAAAGGAAGCCAAATCATCTGAAAACAACATATATTTCAATTGCGGAAGCTCAGACGCAGTTTCTCAAAAAGTTTTTAGGCCAGCAGAGCTCCATGTTTGTGGAGTGTTTACCCTGTCCCTTAATTTTGGAAACTCCTCTACCACCTCAAAGGTTGTGAACTCCTGAGCATTTTCCATTCCAGATATGTATTCACTGATTTTGTAACTCTTCTCCTCTAATTGCGTCTTACTTGGGGTGAAGGTAATATCAAGGCATTGTTCTGGATGAGAGCGGGAGGATATTTGTGCAGCATATATTTACATACACATTGGATTCATTTTCCAATTTTCCATTCAAATACTGAATCCCTGAAACTAACCCATACCTAGTAGACTCAGACTATTCATCCTATTATAATGGGAAAAATTAACCCAACACAATAGAAATACAAGCACTTCAGAGGAGACATGTTGTATAGTTGGACTTGACATTTGCATTATATAAGGTAGGTGTTATAAATCTAGTCAAATTTTAATGGAAATATTCTCCATGTGTTTTTAAATTTAACAAATATGTGAATTCTTGTTTCCCTTTTCTCTAGCCTATTCACATATGTATATTTATATGCACATATAGAATCCTACCAGGTATCACACGTACATTTTTGTGAGGTGGCTGTCTTGGCAGATACAAATTGTGAGAAGAGTTCACTCCTCCTAAAACTGTTTTAAATGAAAATTCAACCTATAGGAGAGCGTCCTAGTAGAACAACATTATACATAAACTCATGTTCAGTAAAATAAATATTTTTGCATCTGTGGATGATATATATTTACTGATGAATTTCTATTGGCATTTATATTGGTACTTTTTAATGTCTGTGAGTGTTGTGTGTGTGTGTGTGTGTATAGATATAGATATAGATATAGATAGATATAGATATACTCTCCAAATTTTTGAAAATATGGAATATTTTTGTCTTATTTTGCACTTTCTAAATTTTTCATATTCATGAATGTGTATTTATAATCATCTTTTCTCAAGATTATTCTCAGAAACATTCATATACCCTACTAGACTCTGACTACTAATACTAATATAATGGAGAAAAATATCCCAAACAGAATAGAAATACAAGCATTTCAGAAGGGACATGGTGTATAGTTGGACTTGCCTTTTGCATGATATAAGGTAGGAGTTATAAATCTATTCAAATTGCTGAAATACTTTTCCATATGTTATTTTTTTGACACAAAACAAAATTTAATCTTCGAAAACTAAATAAAATTGACACATCCTTAACCAAGCTAATGAAGAAAAAAAACCTCAAATTACTAAAATTAAGGATCGTAAAAGAACTTTTACAGAGTACACAACTAAAATACAGAGAATAATTAAAAACTAATTTGAAAATTTATACTCTAATAAATTAAAATACCATGATGACATCAATAAAATTTTAGAGATATACCCAAACTGAATTAGTAGGACATGAACAATTTAAACAAATCAATTTCAAGCAATGAAATAGAAGTTGCTGTCAACAGCCTACCAATCAAGCAACGCCCAGGAACAGACAGATTGTCAGTCAAGTTCTACAAGACCTTCAAAGAAGCATTCATCACAATACTCCTCAAATTATTCCATAAAATAGAAAAGCATGGAATTCCTCCAAACTCATTTCATGAGGATAGTATCACTCACATACCAAAATCAGACAAAGACACATCAAGGAAAGAAAACTTCAGAGCAATATTCCTGACAAACATATATACAAAAATTCTCAACAAAATTCTTTTTTTTAAGCCAAAGTTAATCAAAAGGGATAAAGAGGGACACTACACACTATTCCATGTGTTTTTAAAGTTAAGAAATATATGAATTCCTGTCTCCCTTTCTCTGTAGCCTATTAAGCACATGTATTTTTATATGCACAAATTGAATCCTACCTGTTTTCACACGTACATTCTTGTGAGGTGGCTGACTTGGCAGATACTATTTGTGAGAAGAGATCACTCCTCCTAAATGCTGTTGGTACAGAAAATTCAACCCATGGGTGAGCTTCCTAGATGAACAACATTCTACATACATCCATGTTCAGTAAAATGAATATTTTGGGATATGCGGATGAGTTATTTTTCATGATGAATTTCGATTGACATATATATTGTGACATTATAATGTGTGTGTGTTTGTGTGTCTGTATATATATATATATATATATATATATATATATATATATATATATATATATAGTCTCCAGATTTTCCAAAATATGAAATATATGTCTTGTTATACACCGCCTGAATTCATTCATATTCATATATGTGGATTTATAATTAACTTTTAACAAGTTTATTCTCAGAAATATACATCCACTGACATACATATTTGTTTCCTAGTACTGAAAACTAACTTCAGGGAAGGGTTCTTACAAATCCTAATATTTCTAGAGTAACTGACCAAGTTTAACATCAATGCAGATACATTCCTATTTGATATGATGTGTTTGTTAAAGTTCATTTTTATTCAAACTTGGTACGTTATTATTTATTCAGTTTATGGACATCATAAAATATATCCTTTCATTCACAAGTTCACAAATTTATAAATATTTGGTTCACTTTCAATCACTTCCTCCTTCGGAACACATATATTCCTTCATGTTTCTTGACGGGTCTTTTCACTGGACTTCTTTCTAAACACGTTATTTTCGATTGAATAATCATTTTTGAAGCAAAACTCACACACTATTCATGATAAACGGTAACCCTAATAATACCATTAGATATATAACTGGTTGGAATTAATGTACGTATATCAATATATGATTTCCTCTATATTTTCAGATATTAAAACAATCCATTATTTAAATTTGGAACCAGTCATATAATTTTTTCACAGTATGGTCTATTAATGCATCATCTCTATATTCATCAACACAGGGTAAACCTATTAGTATCCCCAGTACTAATTCATATGTTTTCAAAATATTGCTCCCAGAAAAGGTGGAAGAAATACTCATGTCACCTGATCTACATATACATATTATCACAGTAATATTCTGGACACAAAATGCAAAGGTCACCGTTATGATTGCAATAAAGCCTCAATGGAATGTGAACATGGATTACTAAAAACATCCATGCCCAGTTTGCCTAATGCTCTCAAATGTCAATCCAATTGGTGACTACATTTTTGTTTCTTTTTAAGATTATGTATTCAACCTCAACCCTGTTGAAAATGTCTAATCCTATCACTCACGTTATACTTTGCCTGATTTCCTAATGTCTCTATTGATGTCTGCTTTCCTACATATTTTTTCGCAGTTCATCATTGTGCCCGACTTTTCACATATGGTGCCATTAATATTCACTCTCTAACCGAAACCTATTGCTAAAGAACTTTTGGTCCAAATCCTAGACTCACTCTTCCTTCTAAACCTACGGACTATCTTTCTAATCCTACACACTATCCCTTTTTCACTGGATGTTCTCTTCTACATTCAATCATCTGAGGTACAGGGTCTTATGCCATTGTATATCGATTTAACTGAGACCTCGGTGCAAAACATTACTCAAGCTAAGGATCCCAATCAAGGGCCCAAATCCTTCTGGGCTTAAAATATTACCTAGATTTCTGTTTTCATACTTATATTTTACCTCTATATTCTTTTAAATATCGCTGGTTCCCAATACCATTATTCATCCAGCAGAATGATTCCTAAGCCAAATGGAACATGCTATTGACCCTAACCATACAATGTTCCCTCAATCTCACTTTACAGAAGAGGAGGGATAAAGTTGATATTACAATACAGGAAGTTAGGAGATCTTCCACCTGCTGAGTACCTCAAAATCCATGCAGAAATAATCCCTGGAGAAGATGTTGGCAGCTATGAAAGACCTGAGAGAACAAAAGTCATATTCCATGGCAAACAACATGGTCAGGATGAAAGGATGTGTCTGAGTCATCCTCTCTATTTTTAATGCAGGGAAGATGGACCAAAGCAGGCCTGTGTGGAGAGCTGTTCCCAGGTGACTATGGTTTCTATACCATTCTAACATGTGAATGTATCACAGGAAGTAGGGCAGCCTCCATGTCAGGAGACACTAGGACGCAACTGTTAGGACAAAGTGGTGGCCAAGACAGGGACCTCATTTATTTCCTGAAGGTAGTGACCTCACCTCATTTCCTTGGTGATGGAACTCTCTGAATTTTGTGATCCAGGAAGCCAGGCACCCAGAGCCAGTCCCAGTCCCAGTTGCAGTGGGCTCACTTGTTTGGATTCACTAAGGACAGAGTCAGTCTTTCTTGGTACCTACTGATGTAAGGGTTGCCAAATACCAAGAAAGCTCTGAAGAGGGGTCTTTCCTGAGAGGACAGAAATTGGCTCACCACTGCCTCCTGACAACTTCACAGAGTTGACCAAGGAGACCAGATGTGAGACAGAAAGGCCATTTCTGGGGAACATCATATGGCCTACCAGTCAGAGGACACTCCAGATAGTGACAGACCTACTTGTGGGAAAAAGTTGCATTTGTGGGTGTTGGTTTGTGTTTGTGGTTTTTTTCTCATGTTCTGAGAATAGGTAAAAAAGGAGGTTTGTTTGGTTTGGAGTGGACTGTTTCCAGTAAGTCATTTGACAAGGAGACTGTTTCTATGTCTGTGTATCCCACTGTATTTTTCTTTGTAGATATTAGAAAAAAAATAGCTCATTGGTTGTGTCCTGTCTAGTAGAAAGCTTCCCAGCATGCATCCTTTCCAAATAATGAATGGACTGAGGCTTGCCTTATCCATGGGCAACACCGGCTATCTACCTAATTTTCCATTTTTTCATGAATTCTGGCCACTCTCAAGATTAGTATCATGTATTTTTGTACAAGATATGTACCACCTCCAAGCTCTGTGACATGGCCATGTACTGGATAGATGAAGGGAATGGCGAGCATCTCAGAAAACTCATATATCAGAGTAACCAGGAAAGTCTCCGTGGAGAAACCCTGCTTGGGGCCTTTTGATTACCTATTGTTCTGTTGCTCTGAATGTCAGAAAGGTCTTTGCCTCAGGCCACCCCTTTGTGAAGCCTGAAGAAAACAGTTTTAAAATGGAAATGAATGGGCATCACCTGTGGCTCTTTGCTTCATAGCTTTTGAAATGGATGTGTCTGAATCAGCCTCTTGGCCCTGTGTGAGCCTGTGGTTTAGATTTTCAGCACCTGATGAATCTAAAGAAAGATCCCATGTGGGCATCCAAAACCTAAATGGAAAAAAGATCAGTGATTGTGGATGATGCCTCTCGCCTTCCTCTGTAAGATTCCTGACCTCCATCAAGTGAGAATAGGGATCATTTGTGTCAAATAAGTTCTTCAAAGGGCTGCAGAGGGGAGACAATAGGTGCTTGGGTTTTCTTATAACTCCAATTCACACTAAAAATCTATACCCCACAGTCAGTATGCCTCAAATTTGAGAAGTGGAGTAGTATTAACGGCAGGCCTATTTGATCACTTCTGTTTCACACTAACGTTGTAAAGGCCACCCTGACTTTAGGCAAATGAGGGGCAAGGGAGTTTATTTTTGACACTGTCTTGGGCTGTGCCCCTCATGGAAACCTCCAGCTAGAGGTTATGATTAGTGTCTATATAAAAGATGAAGAGGGCCGTGTGAGAGTGTTTTGGTTTTAATTGTCATCATTTGTGTAGCAATTGGAAGAGATGCCTGGGTCCACCTGGGCTTGAACTCTGTTGTGATTCCCCTTAGAGACTGAGTTGTGTAACTGACCTCAGAGAAGTATTGCCATGAATTGTGTTGGGATTTCAGGAGGCCACACATGAGATTCACCATTGGAATCTGAGATCTTGGCCCAGGGTGACTTTACACAGAGCACTGGGAATCTAAGCCAGGATATCACAAGATTTTATTCTGAAAGATTCCAGCCATAGTTGAGAGTCAAAACACACATGCAACTCACATTGTAGACCTCAATGGGCCTGGCTTCATGAGACCTTTTGCCCACTCTTTGGGAAGCCTTGCCTGTGAGAGTTCACCAGAGCTTTCATTGAAATGAGATTCCTAACCATTTATTGGTTCCTGTATAAATTGAATCCCACAGTGCCTCCAACTTCATTATTGAAAAATATCTAGATATATACCATGAATTTTTTGAAATTACCATGACCAGGTGGCACTGGAGAACATTTGGATGTCCTGTTGCTAATCATGATTGTACCAGACAGTGCCTTAATTGACTGTGTTTCATGAAAATGCTGTAGAACATAGATGCCAGTAAGTTGGAGCCTGCAGACTAGTGGGCATAAAGCAGTGGAGTGTAGGTGTGTGAAAAAACATCAGTTGTGGGTCCACGTGGATCTGGCATTGGCTTAGAAATGACTTGTCACTGACATGGTACATCCAGCAGACCCTTCTATGTAAAGGCATCTTGTTATATGGAGAGGATTCCTGCCAATGATCAGAATAAGGGGGCTATTGTCGAGTTGAAAAGCTATGTGGGATTTAAGCCTCATTGGTGCATTTTACTGCAGACCCTCACCCACCACATATGAGAGTACATCCTCCAGCACTGTGTCCCAGTGGAGCTCCTTGTATTTCGTGAAGCCAATACAAAACTCACAGTGCAGCAGTAAGAAACACCACGAAAGTGGAGCATGAACAAATGGCTTTACAGACAACACGGTTAGATACTTAGACCCCAGTGGCCAAAGTTTCCCTACAAATAGAGAATTCAGCACTGCTGCCTCATGTCCACTAGAAAATAAGGAACCATGTCATCCAGGTCACATAGATGGAGACCCAGCATTGATGGTCTCACTACAAAGGAAGCAAAAGCTCCTGACAAAAACATATTTCAACTGCCCAACCTCAGAGGCAGTTTCTCAAAAAGTCATTAGGCCAGCAGAGCTGCATGTTTGTGAAGTGTTTACCCTCTCCCTTTTTGTAAACTGTTCTACCTCCTACAAGTTTGTGAAGTTCTGAGCATTTTCCTTTCCACATATGTATTCACAGATTTTCTAACTCTTCTCCACTAATTGTGTCTTATTTGGGGCGAAGGTAATGTCAAAGCATTGTTCTGGCTGAGAGTGGGAAGATTTTTGTGTAGCACATATTTGCATACATATTAGATTCATTTTCCTATTTTCCATTTGAAATACTGAATCCCTGACACTAACCCATACCCTACTATACTCTGACTACTAAACCTAATATGATGGAGAAAAAGAAACCTAACAGAATAGAAATACAGGCCTTTCATAGGAGGCATGGTGTATACTTGGACTTGCCTTCTGCTTTATCAATGGTATGTGTTATAAATCTAGTCAACTTTTCATTGTAATACTTCTCCATGAGTTTTTAAAGTTAACACATATGTAAATTTCTGTCTCCCTTTCTCTGTAGCCTATTCATCAAATGTATTTTTTTATGCATTTTTAGAATTCTACCTGGTATCACATGTACATTCTTGTGAGATCGCTTATTTTGGAAGATACAAATTGTGAGAAGAGATCGCTCCCTCTAAATACAGATGGAACTGGAATTTCCACCTATGGGTGAATTTCCTAGATGAACAATATTATGTATAAATAAATGTTCAGTAAAATGAATATTTTTGGATACGTGGATGATATATATTTCATGATGAATTTCGAATGGCATATATATTGCTACATTTTAATGTCTGTGTATGTGTGTATCTATCTATTTATCTATCTATCTATATAGATATAGATATCTACTCTTAAGATTTTCAAAATATGAAATATATGTGTCTTATTATACACTCCCTAAGTAAACTCATGTGTGTGTATGTAGATTTATAATCAACTTTTCACAAAATTATTCTTAGAAATATTCATCCACCTTAAATACATATTTTTTCCTAGTACTGAAAAGTAAATTAAGTGAATGGTGTATACAATTCGTAATATTTCTACAGTGACTGAACCAGTTTCACATCAATGTAAGTAGACACCTATGGGACCATGATGTGTATTTTGAAGTTCATTTTTATTCAGACACTGGTACATTACTATTTCTGCAGTTTATGGACATTATAGGATATATCCTTTCATCCACAATTTCACAAATTTATAGGCATTTGGTTCACTTTCAATCACTTCCTACTTCAGAACACATGTATTCCTCCATGTTTCTTGACTGTTCTTTTCATGAGATTCTTTCCAAACACAGTATTATTGATTTCCATAATCACTTTTGAAGCCAAACTCACACACTCTTCATGATAAACCATAACGCTAATATTACCATTAGATGTATAACTGGTTGGAATGAATGTATGTATATCAATATAAGATTTCCTATATATTTTCAGATATCAATTCAATCCATTATTTAACGTTTGAACCAGTTATATTATTTATTCACAGTATGGTCTATTAAGGCATCATCTCTATATTCGTAGACCAATGGTATACCTGTTTGTATCCCCAATACTAATTTTTAAGTCTTTAAAATATTGCTTTCAGAAATGGTGGAAGAAATACTGTAGTCACCAGATATACATATACATTTCATCACGGTAATATTCCTGAAACAAAATGCAAGGGTCACACTTATGATTGTATCAAAGCCTATATTGAAAGTGAGCATGTACTACTAACAACATCCATGCCCTGATTAACTAATGATCTCAAATATCATTCCTATTGGTGACTACATATTTGTTTCTTCCTAAGATTATATATTGAAACTGAACCCTGTTAAAAATGTCTTATCCTATCACCCACTTTGTACTTTGCCTTATTTCCTAATGTCTCTATTGATATCTGCTTTCCTACACAGTTTCCCCAGTTTATCACTGTGACTGACTGTTCACATATGCTGACATTTACACTCACTCTCTAATCAAAACTCTATATCTAAAGAACATTTGGTCCAACTCCTCGACTCACTCAAATGGATTCTTCAAAACCCTGCAGAGGGTAGCCCATAGTTGCTTGAGTTTTCTCATGACCCCAATTCACATAAAGAATCTATACCCCACAGAGAATAGGCCTCAAATTGGAGAAGTAGAGCAGTATTATTGGCAGGCCTATTTGATCACTCCTGCTTCACAGGAAGAGTTTCCATGCCACCCTGACTTTAGGCAAATGAGAGGCATGTGAGCTTATATTGGACACTGTCTTAAGCTTCGCCCTTCATGGAAACCTCCAGCCAGAGGTTATGATGAGTCTCTAAATTGAAGAAGATGAGGGCCATGTGGGAGTGTTTTGGTTTAATTGTGGTCATTTGTGTGGTGGTTGGAAGAGATGACTGGGTCCACCTGTGCTTGAACTCTGGAGTGATTCCCCTTAGAGACTGAGTTCTGGAACAGATCTCAGAGAAGTATTGGCATGAATTGTGTTGGGATTTTAGGAGGCCACGCATGAGAGTTGCCCTTGGAGACTGAGATCTAGGCCCAGGATAGCTTTCAAAGAGCACTGGGAATCTCAGCCAGGATATCACATGACTTTATTCAGAAAGACTTGGAAGCCATAGTTGAGAGTCAAAAAAAACATGGCCCTCAATTGTAGACCTCAATGGGCCTGGCTTAATGTGACCTTTTGGCCACTCTTTGGGAAGCCTTGCCTCTGAGAGTTCTCCCGAGCTTTAATTGAAATGAGCTTCCTCACCATTTCATGGTTCCTGAATGAATTGAATGCCACAGTGTCTCCAAATTTATCTTTGAAAATTGGCTAGATAAATACCATGAAATTTTTTAAATTCTTATGAACAGGTGGCACTGGAGAACCTTTGGATGTCTATTGCTGATCACGAGTGTACCAGACATTGCATGGATTGACTGGGTTTCATGAAAACAGTGAGAACAGAGATGCCAGAATGTTGAGGCCTGCTGACTAGTTGGCCTAGAGCAGTGGTGGGCAGGTGTATGATAAAACATCTGTCGTGGGGCCATGTGGATCTGCCATTGGCTTCCAAATGCCTTGTGACTGACATGGTGCAGCCAGCAGAACCATACAAGTTAACGGACCTTATTATATGGAGAGGTTTCAGGGCAATATTCAGAATCAGGTTGATATGGACATGGGTGCAAGCTTTTGGGGATAGAAGCCTGGTTGGTGCATTCTCCTGCAGACCCTCACCCACTACACGTGAGAGTACTCTCTATAGCACTGTGTCCCAGTTTTTCTTTTTGTATTTTGTGAAGCCAATACCAAAATCCCAGTGCAGCAGTAAGAAACACCACGAAAAGTGAAGTATGACCAAATGGCTTCACAGACCACATGGTTAGACACTTAGACCCCAGTGGCCTCAGTTTACCTACAAAGAGAGAATTCAGAACTGCTGCCTCATGTTCTATTGCAAATAAGGAACCATGTCATCCAGGTCACATAGATGCTGACACAGCTTTGATGGTCTCACTACAAAGGAAGCGAAAGCTCCTGACAACAACAAACATTTCAAGGGCCCAAACTCAGAGGCAGTTTCTCAGAAATTAATTAGGCCACCAGAGCTCCATGTTTGTGAAGTGTTTACCCTTTACCTTACTTTTGGAAATTCCTCTACCACCTCCAAGGTTGTGAACTCCTGAGCATTTTCTTTTCCAGATATATATTCACAGATTTTCAAACTCTTCTCCACTAATTGTGTATTACTTGTGGTGAAGGAACTATCAAGGCATTTTTTTGGATGACAGTACGAAGATTTTTGTCTAACAAATATTCGCATACACATTAGATTCATTTCCCTATTTTCCATTTGAAATACTGAATCCCTGACACTAACCCATACCCTACTAGACTCTGACTACTAATCCTAATATGATGGAGAAAAAGAAACCTAACAGAATAGAAATACAGGCCATTCATAGGTGGCATGGTGTATACTAGGACTTGCCTTCTGCTTTATCAAGTGTATGTGTTATAAATCTAGTCAACTTTTCATTGTAGTACTACTCCATGAGTTTTTAAAGTTAACACATATGTAAATTTCTGTCTCCTTTTCTCTGTAGCCTATTCATCTCATGTATTTTATTATGCATATTTAGAATCCTACCTGGTATCACACATACATTCTTGTGAGCTCACTGTTTTTGGATGATACAAATTGTGAAAAGAGATCACTCCCCCTAAATACTGATGAAACTGAAAATTCAACAAATTGGTGAATTTCCTAGATGAACAACATTATACATAAATCCATGCTCAGTAAAAAGAATATTTTTGGATATGAGGATGATATATATTTCATGATGAATTTTGATTGGCATATATATTGCTACATTTTAATGTCTGTGTTTTTATCTTTATAAATATATATATATATATATATATATATATATATATATATATATATATATATATATATATACTCTCCAGATTTTTCACAATATTAAATATATGTGTCTTATTATTCACTCCCTAAATACATTCATATTCATGTATGTGGATTTGTAATCAAATTTGCACAAGATTATTCTCAGAAAAATTCATCCACATAAAATACATATTTATTTTCCAGTACTGAAAACAAACTTCGGTGAATTGTGCTTACAAATCCTAATATTTGCATGGTAACTGACCCAGTTTAACATTAATGCAAGTATAATCCTATGGGACATGATGTGTATTTTGAAGTTCATTTTTATTCAACAGTGGTACATTACTATTTCTTCAGTTGATGGATATCATAGGATATAACTTTTCATCCACAAGTTCACAAATCTGCAGGCATTTGGTTCACTTTCAATTACTTCTTGCTTCAGAACATATGTATTCCTCCATGTTTCTTGACTGTTCTTTTCATGAGATTCTTTCCAAACACATTATTTTCGATTTCCATAATCATTTTTGAAGGAAAGAGGCGCCTTACTTACCCCCAGAAAGGTTCGTTGAGGTCTCCTTGTCCTGCGCTGCGTGATTCCCGGCCAATGCACCAAATGTAAGGTTCCGGCGAATGTTGGAGGAAGAGACCATCAAGAAACTGCGGCTCATGCAACAGTAAAAGCCGTTTATTGAGGATCCAATCCAGCATGCTGGGGCTACGTGCTCACTCAAGATGGGAGAGCATCCCAGAGCCCCGAGCAGGGGTTGAGCAGTGCTTAAGTACACTTTTTGGGCAGGGCGGGACTTTACATATATTACAGTCTCCTTTAAGAAATCATCATACACCACGGGAAAATCAAACAACAATTCCTAAACATGATTAGTTCATTTATTGGTGGGAACATGTAAGGCGGGAGTGATAGGTCAGTTCTAAAGCGGGGTACACATTCAAAATGATTGGTTTAGGCCCTGCAATGCCTATGTGCCAGGCCTCACAGGGTCCTAGGTTATTAAAAAACCAGGCGGTCAGGGGGAATATTTACTGGGTAGTCCGGGAATTGTCCTACAAGCTACAGGAATTTCAGGTTTTGCGTGTAGCATAGGAACTTAACAATACCTGGTCCTTTACATTTTAACTCAAGCCTTGCTGCTTAAAAACTTTACAACACCCGGTCTTTTACACT
Source organism: Callospermophilus lateralis (assembly GCF_048772815.1). NCBI lineage: Eukaryota > Metazoa > Chordata > Mammalia > Rodentia > Sciuridae > Callospermophilus > Callospermophilus lateralis. The sequence goes on from NW_027515591.1 coordinate 569,155, forward strand.
TTAACTTTTACACTTTAATTTCAATTTCTTTTACCCTTACAGAAAACTCCTGGTGCACAAGAAGGGTGTCCCAGCCACCCTGACTTTAGGCAAATGAGGGCCAAGGGAGCTTATTTTGGACACTGTCTTGGGCTGTGCCCCTCATGGAAACCTCCAGCCAGATGTTATGATGAGTGCCTTTATGGAAGAAGAGGAGGGCAATGTGGGATTGTTTTGGTATTAATTGTGGTCATTTGTGTGACGGTTGGAAGAGATGACAGGGTCCACCTGGGCTTGAAGTCTGGTGTGAATCCCCTTAGAGACTGAGTTCTGGAACTGACCTCAGAGAAGTATTGCATGAATTGTGTTGAAATTTTAGGAGGCCACGCATGAGAGTCGCTCTTATAAACTGAGATCAAGGCCCAGGGTGGCTTTCCACAGAGCACTGGGAATATCAGCCAAGATATCCCATGATTTTATTCTTAAAGACTTGGTAGCCATAGTTGAGAGTCAAAAACACATGGAACTCACAACGTATACCTCAATAGGCCTGGCTATATTTGACCTTTTGGCCACTCTTTGGGAAGCCTTGCCTATGAGAGTTCTCCAGAGTTTCATTGAAATGAGCTTCCTCAACATTTAGTGGTTCTTGAAACCCACAGTGCCTCCAACTTCATCCTTGAAAAATGGCTAGATAAATACCATGAAATTTTTGAAAATATCATGACCAGGTGGAACTGGAGAATCTTTGGGTGTCCTGTTGCTGATCATGAGTATACTAGAGGGTGCCTTGATTGACTGGGTTTCATAAAAATAATGTAGAAAAAAGATGCCAGTAAGTTGGAGCCTACTGAGTAGTGGGCCTAGAGCAGCGGTGGGCAGGTGTGCAGGTGTGTGATAAAACATCTGTGGTAGGTCCATGTGGTTTGGCCATTGGCTACCAAATGCCTTGTGAAGGACATGGTGCAGCCAGCAGACCCTTATTTGTAAAGGCATTTTGATATATGGAGAGGTTTCAGGGCAATTTCAGAATCAGGTTGACATGGTCAATGGTGCAAGCTATGTGGGAAAGAAGCCTGGTTGGTGCATTCTCCTGCAGACCGTGACCCACCACAGTGACAGAACTCTCTCCAGCACTGTGTCCCAGTTGAAATTGTTGTATTTCGTGAAGCAAATACCAAAGTCCCAGTGTAGCAGCAAGAACCACAACAGAAAGTGGAAGAGGACCAAATGGCTTCACAGTCCACACGGGGTGACACTTAGCCCCCAATGGCCACAGTTTACCTACAAAGAGAGAATTCAGCACTGCTGCCTCAGGTTCATTGTATAATAAGAAACCATGTCCTCCAGGTCACATAGATGCAGACCCAGCTTTGATGGGCTCACTATAAAGGAAGCTAAAGCTCCTGACAACAACATATATTTCAAGTGCCCAACCTCAGAGGCAGTTTCTCAAGAAGTATTTAGGCCAGCAGAGCTCCATGTTTGTGGAGTGTTTACCATGTCCCTTACTTATGGAAACTGCTCTATCACCTCCAAGGTTGGGAAATCCTGAGCGTATTCCATTCCAGATATGTATTCACGTATTTTCTAACTCTTCTCCTCTAATTGTGTCTTACTTGTGGCAAAGGTAATGTCAAGGCATTGTTGTGGATGAAAGTGGGAAGATTTTTGTGTAGCACATATTTGCATACACATTGGATTCATTTTCCAATTTTCCATTCAAAATACTGAATCCCTGACACGAAACTATACCCTACTAGACTCTGACTACTATTCCTAATATGATGGAGAAAAATAACTCAAACAGAATAGAAATACAAGCAGTTCAGAAGAGGCATGGTGTATAGTTGGACTTGCCGTTTGCATTATGTAGGTTAGGTGTTATAAATCTAGTTAATTTTTAATTGAAATAGTTCTCCATGTGTTTTTAAAGTTAATGAATATGTGAATTCCTGTATCCCTTTCTCTGTAGCCTATTCAGCACATGTATTTTTATATGCACATATAGAATCCTACCTGGTATCACATATACATTCTTGTGAGGTGGCTGACTTGGCAGATACAAATTATGAGAAGAGATCACTCCTGCTAAATGCTGTTGGATCTTAAAATTCAACCTATGGGTGACCTTCCTAGTTGAACAACATTATTCATAAATCCATGTTCATTAAAATTAATATTTCGGGATCTATGAATGATATATATTTCACCATGAATTTCGATTGGCATATATATTGCCACTTTATAATGTCTGTGTGTGTTTTGTATATATATACTCTCCAGATTTTTCACAATATGAAATATGTGTCTTATTATTCACTCCCTAAATACATTCATATTCATGTATGTGGATTTGTAATCAACTTTGCACAAGATTATTCTCAGAAATATTCATCCACCTGAAATACTTATTTGTTTCCTAGTACTGAAAACAAACTTCAGTGAAAGGTGCATACAAATCCTAATATTTCTACGGTAACTTACCAAGTTTAACATCAATGCAAGTAGATTCCTATGGGACATGATGTGTATTTTGACGTTCATTTTTATTTAAAACTGGTACAGTACTATTTCTTCAGTTTATGCACATCCATGGATAAATTTTTCACCCAAAATTTCAAAATTAAAGACATTTGTTTCACTTTCAATCACTTCCTGCTTCCGAACACATGTAGTCCTCCAGGTTTTTTGACTGGTCGTTTCATGAGACTTCTTAACAAACACATTATTTTCGATTTCCATAATCACTTTTGAAGGAAAACTCACACACCCTCTTCATGATAAACCGTAACCCTAATATTACCATTAGACTTATAATTGGTTGTAATGAATGTATGTATACCAATATCAATATAAGATTTCCTGTATATTTTCAGATATCAATTTATTCTAACTCCAATTTCTAAAGTTGGATCCAGTTATATTATTTATTCACAGTACGATCTATTCATGCATCATCTCTATATTCATTGACACAGGGTACACCTATTTGTATACCCAATACTAATTTATGGGTTTTAAAAATATTGCTTCCCATAATGGTGGAAGAAATACTCATGTCACCTGATCTACATATACATTTTATCACAGTAATATTCTGGACAAAAATGCAAAGGTCACACTTATGATTGTACCAAACCCTAAATTGAAAGTGAGTATATATTACTAAAAACATCCTTGTCCAGGATGCCTAATTCTCCCAAGTGTCAATATTGTTGGGGACTATATATTTGTTTCTTCCTATGATTATATATTCAACCTCAACCCTGTTGAAAATGTCTAATCCTATCACGCATTTTATAATTTGTCTGATTTCCTAATGTCTCTATTGAGACCTGCTTTCCTACATATTTTCCCCAGTTCATCATTGTGACTGACCTTTCACATGTGCTGACATTTACATTCACTCTCTAAACGAAACCCTATTGCTAAAAAACTATTGGTCCTACTCGAAGACTCACTCTTCTTCCTAAACCTACTATCTTCCAAATCCTACCGACTATCCATTTTTGACTGGATGTTCTCTTCGACATTCAGGCATCTGAGGTGCAAGGTTTTATTCCATTGTGTATAGATTTATCTGAGACTAAAATGCAGAATGTAATTCAAAGCTAAATATCCCAAAGAAGGGCCCAATGCCCTTTCTGGCTTCAAATCGTAACTAGATTTATGTTTTCATACTTATATTTCAAATATATATTCTTATAAATTTTGCAGGTTCCCAATACCATTATTCATCCAGCAGAATGATTCCTAACACAAGTCAAATATGTTATTGACCCTAACCATACACTGTTCCCTCATTCTAAATTTACAGAGAGGAGGGACAGAGTTGGTCTTACAATACAGGAAAGTAGGGGATCTTCCACCTGCTGAGAACCTCAAAGTTCCATGCAGAAATGTTGACTGAAGAAGATGTAGGCAGCTATGAAGAACCTGAGAGAACAAAAGTCATGTTCAATGGCAAACAACCTGTTCAGGATGAAGGGTTCTGTCTGAATCAGCCTCTCACATCTTAATTTAGAGAAGATGGACCAAACCAGGCCTGTGTGGGTAGCTGTTTCTGGGTGCCTATGGTTGTATACCATTCTAAATTGTGAAAGTGTCACAGGAAGTAGGGGCAGCCTCCTTCTCATGTGACACTTGGAAGCCACTGGTAGGACAAAGTGGTTGCCAAGGCAGTGACCTCATTCAGTTCCTAAAGGAAGTGACCTCACCTCACTTCCTTGGTGATGGAAATCTCTGAACTTGGGATTCATGAAGCCAGGCACCCAGAGCCAGTCCCAGTCCCAGTCCCAGTGGTCTCACTTGTTTGGATTTACCAAGGACAGTGTCAGTCTTTCTTGGTACCTACTAATGTGAGGATGGCCAAATGCCAGGAAAGCTCTAAAGAGGGGTCATTCCTGAGAAAGCAGGTAGTTTCTCACCTCTGGGTCCTGACACCTGCACAGAGTTGGCCAAGGAGACCAGATCTGAGACAGATCAGGCCATTCCGTGGGAATATAGTATGGCTCACCAGTCAGAGGACAGTCCGGATAGTCACAGAACTTCTTGGGGGAAGGAGGTGCCTTTGTGGGTGTGGGGGTGGGTTTCTGGTTTTGTCTCATGTTCAGAGAATAGGTAGGCAAGGCGCTTTTTTTGGTGTGGAATGAACTGTTTCTAGTAAGTCATTTGACAAGGCGAGTGTTTCTATGTCTGTCTATCACACTGTGTCCGTGGTTGCAGATATTAGAAAAGAAAATGCATCAATGGATGTGTCCTGTCTAGTAGAATGCTTCCCAGCATTCATCCTGTCCAATTTATGAATGGATTTCAGATTGCCTTTTCGATGGGTAACACCTGCAATCTTCCTATGTTTCAGTTTTCTTCTGGACTTCTGCCCCTCTCCAGAATAGGCTCATGGTTTTATGTCTAAGGTATGTACCACTTCCAAGCTGTGTGCCATGACCTTGTACTGGATAGCTCAAAGGAATGGCGAGCATCTCTGAAAAATCAGATATTAGTGTGACCATTAAATCCCAGTGGAGAAACCCTGCTTTGGGCCTTTTGCTTACCTATTGTTCTGTTGCCCTGAATGTCAGGAAGTTCTTTGCCTCAGGCCACCCCTTTGTGAAGCCTGAAGAAAACAGTTTTCAAATGGAAATGAATGGGCAACACCTGTGGCTCTTTGCTTAATTGCTTTGGAAAGGGATGTGTCTGAATCAGCCTCTTGGCCCTGTGTTAGGCTGTAGCTTAGATTCTCAGCACCTGATGGATCTAAAGAAAGATCCCATGGGTGCATTAAAAACCAAAATGGCCAAAAGAGCAGTCATTGTTTATGAAGACTCTCGCCTTCCTCTCTAAGGTTCCTGACATCCATCAAGTGAGAATAGGGATCCTTTGTTTCAAAAGAGTTCTTCAAAGCCCTGCAGAGGCTATCCCATAGGTGCTTGGGTTTTCTCATGACCCCAATTTACATGAAGAATCTAAACCCTACAGTCAGTAGGCCTCAAATTGGAGAAGCCAAGCTGTATTAACGGCAGGCCGATTTGATCACTCCTGTTTCACAGTCAGGATTTCCAGGCCACACTGACTTTAGGCAAATGAGGGGCAAGGGAGGTTATTTTGGACACTGTCCTGTCCTGCGCCCCTCATGGAAACCTCCATCCAGAGGTTAGGATGAGTGTCTATATGGAAGAAGAAAAGGGTTATGTGGGAGCATTTTGTTTGGAATTGTGGTAATTTGTGTGGCACTTAGAAGAAAAGACTGGGTCCACCTGGGCTTGAACTCTGTTGTGATTCCTCTTAGAGAATGAATTCTGGAACTGACCTCAGAGAAGTATTTTCATGAATTGTGTTTGGTTTTTACTAGGCCATGCATGAGAGTCGCCCTTGGAACCTGAGATCTAGGTGCAGGGTGGCTTTCCCCAGAGCACTGGGAATCTCAGCCAGGATATCACATGATTTTATTCTGAAAGACTTTGCAGCCACAGTTGAGAGTCAAAACACACATGGACCTCACATTGTAGACCTCAATGGGCCTGGCTTCATGTGACCTTTTTAGCCACACTTTGGGAAGTCTTGCCTGTGAGTGTTCTCTAGAGCTTTCATTGAAATGAGCTTCCTCAACATTTAATGGTTCCTGAATAAATTGAAACCTAAAGAGCCTCCAACTTCATCCTCGACAAATGGCTTGATAAATACCATAAAATTTTTGAAATTCCCATGACCAGGTGGCACTGGAGAACTTTTGGATATCCTGTTGCTGACCATCAGTGTACCAGACAGTGCCTTGACTGACTTTGTTTCATGAAAATTGTGTAGAACAGTGATGCCAGTAAGTTGGAGCCTGCTCATTAGTGGGCCTAGAGCAGTGGTGTGAAGGTGTGTGATAAAACATGTGTGGTGGGGCCATGTTTATCTGCCATTGGCTTCCAAATGCCTTGTGACTGACAGGGTACAGCAAGCAGACCCTTATATGTAAAGGCATCTTGTTATATGGATAGGTTTATGGGCAATGTTCAGAATCAGGTTGGCTACCTGGTACCACACGTACATTCTTGTGAGGTGGCTGACTTGGCAGATACAAATTGAGAAAAAAGATCACTCCTACTAAACCCCATTGAAACTGAATATTCAACATATGGGTGAGCTTTCTAGTTGAACAACATTATACATAAATCCATGTTCAGTAAAATGAATATTTTTAGATCTGTGGATAATATATATTATATGATGAATTTTGATTGACATATATATTGCTACTTTTTTGTCTGTGTGTGTTTTGTGTTTGTGTGTGTATATATATATATATATATATATATATATATATATATATATATATATACACACTCTCCAGATATTTCAAAAAATGAAATATATGTGTCTCATATACACTCCCTAAATTCATTCATGTTCATGTATCTGGATTTATAATCAACTATTCACAAGATTATTCTCAGAAATATTCATGCACCTGAAATTTGCCTAATGCTCTCAAATATCAATCCTATTGGTGTCTACATATTTGTTTTTTCCTAAGATTATATATTCAAACTCAATCCTTTTCAAAATATCTAGTCCTGTCACTCACTTTGTAATTTCCCTGATTTCATAATGTCTCTATTGATATCTGCTTTCCTACATATTTTCCCCAGTTCATCATTGTGACTGACTCTTCAACTGTGCTCACATTTACATTCACTCTCTAACTGAAACCGTATTGCTAAAGAACTTTTGTTCTAAATTCTATACTCACTCTTCTTCCTAAACCTACTGACTATCTTCCTAATCCTACCAACTATACCTTTTTCACTGGATGTTCTCTTCTACATTCAATCATCCAAGTAACTGTCGGGGAAGCTTCGGAGAAGGAGACGACCAACAGAATACTCATGATACAGCAAAAGGTTTATTGGGTTTCCAGCATGCTGGGGCTCAGAGCTCACTTTAATAGAGCAGATAGCCCTGAGAATAGCTTAAGTAGAGTTTGTATACTTTCCCTGGAGAAGGCAGGGAGGGAAGTTTATTGATGGGTCACGACGAGTGGGCAGTTTGCATGCAACTGGGTGAGGGAGTACATTCTGTAGTTTGGCAGTTGGGGACAGCACATATTGGGAACAAGTTTTGCAAGCATTTCTCAAGATTTCAACAGTTTTTTGTTAAGCATAGGGAAATACAGGAAGTGACAAGTACTTATTTTATTAACCTTTCATTCCTCACTTCTTTTTCTGGCTACTTTTAATCATAAAAATTATCATTGGGGGGTTTCACATTCTATGTCTCCTAGTGGGGTATTACCATAAGTTTAACTCGTCCAATTTGAGCCTGGAGAAAAGAAATTACATGGTTGAGAAAACAGGGTTTTATAGTTAGCAATAATATGAGGATTATTATTGGACCGGCCAGGGTTGATAAAAACGTAGTTAACCAGGGGCACTGTGTGAACCAAGACTCAAACAACCCTTTTTTGGGTCTCTCTCTCTCTTGTTGATGCTCTTTAATGTGTCTTTTTAATTTACTCATAGATTTTATTACAACTCCAGTATGTTCGGCATAAAAACAACATTCTTCCCTCAATGCAGCACAAAGGCCCCATTCTTTAATGAAGAGGAGGTCCAAACCTCAACTGTTCTGTAAAACAACTTCAGAGAGAGAGGTTAAAGTTTCATGCAAAGCTCTGATGGTGGTTTCTAATATCTTAGTTTTGGTCTATTGCTGCTTCTAATTGGGTAATTTATTGTGTCACATGGACAAGGGCAGTGGTTCCTGGGCCCACCCGTGCAGCAAATCCTATTCCTAATATGATGGCTAAAGTGAGGGATATATGCTCCCAGTGGAACCTGGTTGTATGTCCCCCTATTTGATCTTCAAATGAACCTGCTTCATAATAGAGCACTCTGGGAAACATCTGCACCATTACACGATTAATCACATCTGTTGACCATTTCATGAAAACATAAACAAGGTTTAAGTATATAGAATTATTCTGTTGTAAGGAGGACAAGGCAAGGCACCTAAGATAGCACTAAAGACAGGGAAACAGTCCTATTTGGTTGCAACCGGATTCAGAGGGCATTGCTTCTGTTGTAATCAATTAATCCCCTGAAACTCAAGTTTAGGTAGTTTCAGAATTTTGTACCCAACATGTAAGGGAAGGTGCTCAGAAGCTCACAGTCTGCAGAAGTTCAAAAACGCAGTATTTGTTCCTGTTTTTCCCCTGTTCTGGGCAAGTTAACTTTTAAAGGACACCTGGGAGGGGGAGAGCTTTTTCTTCCCTTTCTTATTTTACCCCTGCCAGCTGTTACCATGGAGACCAGTTGGTAACTTCTTTATCTTAGAAATGTAGCCATCTCTGTGAATCCCCAGCTCAAGGACAGAGGCCTTGTTCACATATTTTGTGAAAAACTAGAAAAAGGGTGTCTACCTGAGAAGTGCTGATTTTTTTAGCCACTGGCCAAGTAGAACAGGGCAACACGAAAAGAGGAAGTTTATCTACATTGAACTCTTTTATAGGGACTCTTTTGCTGAAAGTCCTAAAGTCAGCCATGGTGAAGACTTCTGGAGAAGGTCAGTTAAGACTTTTCTGTGGGCCTAGTGCAGAGGGGGAAGACGGGGAAGGTGGGCTGTGATCAGCTCCGTGGATCTGAGAATGAGGAAGGAGAGATGTAAAAGAATAATGGGAAACGGGTTTGAGATTTTCCTAGCAACAAAAACTTGAGCAGTACAACAGGTAGAGCAGAGAGGAAGATGGGAGTGAGTATCTCAAAACGCATATGAGGGACGTTTAATTATTAGTAAACTGTTTTCAGTGATGACAAACCAACTTTAAAGGCCATTTTTATTACATCTTAGATAGGGGACTGAGGGCTCTCCTCAGCTGGTTTGAGCTTTGGTTTAGCTGGTAAGAAGACCTGGCGGGACCCGGTGCGAGCACTGACAGGACAAGAGAGGAGTGAGTGGGTGGAGGGGTACTTCAGTAACTGCTGCCTCAGCAAGGAGGCAATGGTCTGAGAACCGGCAGAGGTTTGGGTTTTTGATCTAGTAATTGGAGGGGAGAAATCAGGTTGCTGAGGTGGGAGTGACAGCAGAATGTCTGGAGCAGAAGGCTGAGGGTGAGGATCTATTGGAGAAGCATAGTTCAGGATGTGAGTGAAGGAGGGAAAAGGTCACGCAGAATTTGAGGATCTAGAGACCCCTCTGGGGGCCATCGGTTCTTCTTATCTAATTGGTAATATGGCCAATGATGTGTACTGAATTTGATGAGGAGTTTGGGTTCCATCAGGCAGCCCCTGTTTGCTCAAATCCCCATGACTTACAGAAGAAGTCGGCTTTCCCCCCACACAGCCGTGACTGTGGCTTTGAGAGTCTGCCCGGCAAACATAGTAATCTAGGCTAGCCAACCTGCATCTGGCTTGCATGTCCCTTCATCCATAATGTTTGTTTCCATTATCTATGCTACAGAAGTAATTTAATGGAATTTTAGTGGTATCCTCTTCATCAGGGATATCCCAATAGGTAAGACCTATAGCCAGCTGACAAATGTCTGGGAGGAATGATGGCCACCAGGTCCCTCAGGGGGCTGTATGCGAGACAGATTATACTTCTTTTCCAGTAGGATTTGTGATCAGCCATCACTGCTGAATGGGCTGATGTGGCTTAGGACTACTTGTGGCCAAGGAGAGAGTCCACAGACTTATCCACATGGCGAATACGCAATTTGAAGGTTTTACCAGTCTTTTCCAGTTTCCAGCCAGAGTCTGGACAGGGCGCAGGCTTGAGATGAGAGGCATGGATCCAGAAATTGATTCCATCTACCTTTACCACTGGAGGTGTTATAAGTAGCACCGGCTATGGTCCTTTCTAGCGTGGTTTCAAGCATGATACCTGATGTCGTCTTACGTAGATGAAGTCTCTTACTTGATATCGATGTGGAGTCCCTTTGTCCCCAGTTTGGTAGGCAGTGGCCAGCTGTTTACACAGGTATCACTGAGTTCTTTTTAGAGCTTTAAGTCTGTCAAGCAAGGGGGTGTGGATGGAATGGTTAGGTCTTTGAGTCGGGCTTAGGTCCCTTACTGCAGGAGGGCAACAATAGAGAATTTCACAGGGGCTAAGGTTACTCAAAGAAACAGAGGGAGTATTTCTTGCATGAAACATTGCATAAGGCAGGAGCATAGTCCAATCTTTTATGCTGTTCTCTAAGTTTAATTTTCTTAAGGTCTCTTTAATGGTTCAATTTATTCTATCTGCCTGTCCTGAACTCGGGTATCTATAAGCACAATATAACTTCCAATTAATTCCCTGGTTCCTGGCTAACCCCTGACTTACCTGGGCCATGAACACCGGTCCATTATCAGACCCTATTACCGGCTTAGCTTCCTCCAATGGTAAAGAGGCTGAGTCAGCAGCAGGGAAATCCATTTGAGGGTGTTGTGGGTTAGGGGACAAGGACAGGGGATTAGTAAGGGAAGAAGAGTCCAGTAGAGTCAAATCTGTGACTCGGGGAGAACAGGGGGTGGAGGAGGAGGAGGTTGAGAGGGTTTGAGAGATCATGGGGGAAGGAGTAGGAGCAGAGGCAGGGGCAAGGAAAGGCTTCACCCATGGAGGAGGAGATTTGCAGATGTTCTGCCAAGTTAAGATATATGGCTGTTGATCCAGATGGCTATGTGTCCCCGGCTGAGATAATATCTCTGAATTTTTAAATTAGTGCGAAGTAGAAAGATCCTTCTAGGGGCCATCCGAATTCAAAGGTGGGCCATTCTGAGGCACAGAGATTCTGCCAGGTCCAGCATTTTACTAAAACAAGAAAGATTCTGAGCTCTTAAGCGGACTTTGTTCCAGTGATCAAGGGTCAGGGACAGAGGCATTGAACTGCTCTGTCCCATAATGAAAGGTACACAAACAGCAAAAGCAAGGACACATGACACAGATAAGACAAGACCATAAACACAGGCAATGGACGTCAAACACTGAAACCAGGAATGAGTAGCCGGCAAAACCCGATGGGATGACAATACCGAATCTGAAACAAAATATCACTGAGTTGAGGAGACTATTGTTCCTTAATTTCCCGAGTTTTCTGCGGCGTCCCCCAGGGAGGTGCCCTGTGTCTCCGTGACACGTCTCTCAGCCACCTTCGGAGGGAGCTCAGGCTCTTCATCGCCAGAGATTTTGCCAAGCCCTAACATGAAACCTGAAACCAGAAAGAGGTGCCTTACTTGCTCCGAGAGGAGCCCATTGGGGTCTCTCGTCTGCCACTGCCAGAACTCTGTGGAACCTCAATATGTAAAGGTCGGGCGAGTGTCGAAGGAAGAGACCACCAAGAGTCTGTCTCATGCAACAGCAATGGGTTTATTTGGGGTTCAGCATGCTGTGGCTCAGAACTCACTTAAATAGAGCAGAGAGCCCTGAGAACACCTTAAGCACAGCTTATATACTTTCCTTGGAGAGGGAAGAGAGGGAAGTTTACTAATGGGTGAGGGCATGTGGGCGGTTTGCATGACACTGAGTGAGGGAGTACATTCTGCAGTTTGGCAGTTGGGAACAGAACATTCTGGAAACAAGATTAGCAAACATTTCTCAAGATTTCAACAGTGTTTTGTTAAGCATACAGAAAAACAGGAAGTGACAAGTACCTATTTTATTAACCTTTCACTTCGGACTATCCCTTTTCGACTAGATGTTCCTTCTACATTAATTCATCCAAGGTACAAGGTCCTATGGCATTGTATATCGATTTAATTGAGACACCTCTGCAGAACGTAATTCAAAGCTGCATATCCCAATCAAGAGCCCAATGCCCTTCTGGACTTCAAATCATACTTAGATTTCTGTTTTCATACATATATTTCACCTATATATTCTTATACACATAGCAAGTTCCCAATACCATTATTCATCCAGCAGAATGATTTCTAACCCAAACCGAACATGTTATTAACCATAACCATACACTGTTCCCTCAATCTAACTTTACAGAAGAGCAGGGAAAGAGTTGATCTTACAATACTGAAATGTAGGGAATCTTCCACCTCCTGAAAACCTCAAAGGTACATGCAGAAATGATCCCTGGAGAAGAGGTAGGCAGCTATGAAGGACCTGAGAGACCAAAAGTCATCTTCCATGGCAAACAACCTGGTCAGGATAAAAGGTTGTGTATGAATCAGCTTCTCTTCTTAACGTAGAGAAGTTGGACCAAACTAGGCCTGTGTGGAGATCTATTCCTGGGTGCCTATTGTTGATATACCATTCTAACTTGTGAAAGTGTCACAGAAAGTAGGGGCAGCCTCCGTATCATGGGACCCTTGAAAGCAACAGTTAGGACAAAGTGGTTGCCAAGACAGTGACCTCATTCAATTTCTGAAGGAAGGGACCTCACTTAACTTCCTTGGTGATGGAACTCTCTGAATTTGGGATCCAGGAAGCCAGGCACCCAGAGCCAGTCCCTGTTCCAGTCCCAGTGGTCTCACTTGTTTGGATTCAGCAAGGACAGAGTCAGTCTTTGTTGGTACCTACAGATGTGAGGAAGGCCAAATGAGAGGAAATCTCTGAAGCGGGGCTTTTCCTGAGAAAGCAGGTAGTGGCTCACCGCTGGCTACTGAGAACTTCACAGAGTTGGCCAAGGAGACCAGATCTGAGACAGGACAGGCCAATTTGGGGGAACATATTTTGGCCCACAAGTCAGAGGACACTCTGGATAGTCACAGACCTACTTGGGGGAAGGAGGTGCCTTTGTGGGTGTTGTTGTGGGTTTGTGGTTTTGTCTCATTTTCCTAGAATAGGTATTAAAGTCGGTTTGTTTGGATTGAAGTTTAGTGTTTCTAGTAAGTCTTTTGACATGGCGAGTGTTTCTATGTCTCAGTATTTCACTGTGTCCGGGGTTGTATGCATTAGAAAAGAGAATGCATCAATGGATGTGTCCTGTCTAGTAGAAAGCTTCTCAGCATTCAAATTGCCCCATTTATGAATGGACTGTAGCTTGCCCTATTGATGCGCAATACCTGCTATATTCCTAAGTTCCTGTTTTCTTTCTGAATTCTGGCCACTCTACAGAATAGGACCATGGTTTTTTGTTCACGATATGTACCACCTTCAAGCTCTGTGACTGGCCATGTACTGGATAGCTGAAAGAAATGGCAAGCATCTCAGAAAACTCAAGTATCAGTGTGACCAGGAAATTCTCAGTGGAGCAACCCTGCTTTGGACCATTTGCTTACCTATTGTTCTGTTTTCCTGAATTTCAGGAAGGTCTTTGACTCAGGCCACCCTTTTGTGAAGCCTGAAGAAAACAGTTTTCAAATGGAAATTATTGGGCATACATGTGGCTCTTTCCTTAACTGCTTTGAAAAGGGATGTGTCTGAATCAGCCCCTTGGCTCTGTATGAGGCAGTGGCTTAGATTCTCAGCACCTGAGGGATCTAAAGAAATTTCCCATGCGTGCATTCAAAACCAAAATGGCCAAAAGTGCAGTCATTGGCATGAAGTCTCTCGCCTTCCTCTGTAAGGTTCCTGACCTCCATCAAGTGAGAATAGGAATCCTTTGGGTCAAACGAGTTCTTCAAAACCTGCAGAGGCTAGCCCATAGGTGCTTGGGTTTTCTCATGACTCCAATTCACATAAAGAATCAATATCTGACAGTCAGTAGGCCTCAAATTGGACAAGCAGAACAGTATTAACACCAGGCCTATTTGATCACTCCTGGTTAACAGGAAGCGTGTCCAGGCCACCCTGACTTTAGGCAAATGAGGGGCAAGGTAGATTATTGTGGATACTGTCTTGGTCTGCGCCCCTCATGGAAACCTCCAGCCAGAGGTTATGATGAGTGTCTATATGGAAGGAGATGAGGTCCATATGGGAGTGTTTTGGTTTAAATTGTGGTCAATTGTGTGGTAGTTGGAAGAGATGACTGTGTCCACCGGAGCTTGAACTCTGGTGTGATTACCCTTAGAGACTGAGTTCTGGAACTGACCTCAGAGAAGTATTGCAAAAAATAGTGTTGGGATTTTAGGAGGTCACGCATGAGAATCACCCTTGTAATCTGAGATCTAGGCCCAGGATGGCTTTCCACAGTGCTCGGGGATTCTGAGCCAGGATATCACATGATTTAATTCTTAAAGACTTGGGACCCTTAGTTGAGAATACAAACACACATGGATCTCACTTTGTATACCTCAATGGGCCTGGATTCATGTGACCTTTTGGCCACTCTTTGGGAAGCCTTCCCCGTGAGTGATCTCCAGAGCTTTCATTGAAATGAGCTTCCTCACCATTTAATGGTTCCTGAATTAATTGAAACCCACAGTGCCTCCAACTTCATCCTTGAAAAATGGCTAGATAAATACCATGAAATGTTTGAAATTTCCATGACCAGGTGGCACTGGATAAACTTTGAATGTCCTGTTGCTGATCATGATGGTTCCAAACTGTGCCTTGATTGACTGGGTTTCGTGAAAATGTTGTAGAACAGAGATGCCAGTAAGTTGGAGCCTGCTGAGTAGTGGGCATAGAGCAGTGGACTGTAGGTGTGTAAATAAATATTTTTGGTAGGATCACCTGGATCTTCCATTGGCTTCCAAAAGACTTGCAACTGACATGGTGCAGGCAGCCGACCCTTATATGTAAAGGCATCTTTTTATATGGAGAGGTTTCAGGGCAATGTTCAGAATCAGGTTGCTATAGTCAAGTGGGAAAGCTATGTGGGATTAAAGCCTGGTTCGTACATTCTCTTGTCGACCATGACAAACCACACGTGACAGAACTCCCTCTATCATTGTGTCGCAGTTGAACTCCTTGTATTTCATGAATCTAATACGAAACTCCCAGTTCAGGAGTAAGAAACACCCTGAAAATTGGAGCATGACCAAATGGCTTCACAGACCACACGGGAAGACACTTAGCTCCCAGTGACCACAGTTTACCTACAAAGAGAGCATTCAGAACTGCTGCCTCATTTTCATTAGAAAATAAGGAACCATGTCCTACAGGTCACATAGATGCAGACCCAGATTTCATGGTGTCACTACAAACGAAACTAAATTTCCTGACAATTACAAATATTTCATGTGCCCAACCACAGAGGAAGTTTCTCAAGAAGTCTTTAGGCCAGCAGAGCTCCATGTTTGTGAAGTGTTTACCCTCTCCCTTACTTTTGGAAACTGTTCTTCTACTTCCAGTGTTGTGAAATTCTGAGCATTTTACATTTCTCATATGTATTCACAAATTTTCTAACTCCTCTCCTCTAATTGTGTCTTACTTGGAGTGATGGTTATGTCAAGCCATTGTTCTGGAAGAGAGTGGGAAATTGTTCCTGTAGTACATGTTTGCATACACATTAGATTAATTTTTCTATTTTCCATTTGAAATACTGAATCCCTGACACCAACCCATACCCTACTAGAATCTGACTACTAATCCTAATATGATGGAGAAAAAGAAACCTAACTGAATAGAAATACAGTCCTTTCATAGGAAGCATGGTGTATACTTGTATTTGCCTTCTGCTTTATCAAGAGTATGTGTTTTAAATCTAGTCAACTTTTTATTATAATATTTCTTCATGAGTTTTTAAAGTTATCACATATGTAAATTCCTGTCTCCCTTTCTCTGTATCCTATTCAGCACATGTATTTTTTATGCACATATACTATCCTACCTGGTATCCCACGTACATTCTTGTGAGCTCACTGACATTGGAATATAAAAATTGTGAAAAGAGATGACTCCCCCTAAATACTGATTGAACTGAAAATTCAACCTATGGGTGAGCTTCCTAGTAAAAAACATTATACATAAATCCATGTTAAGTAAAATGAATATTTTTGGATATGTGGATGAATTATATTTTATGATGAATTTCAATTGGCATATATATTTCTACATATTAATTTGTGTGTGTGTGTTTGTGTGTGTATTTGTGTGTGTATATATATATATATATATATATATATATATATATATATATATATTCTCCAGAATTTCCAAAATATGAAATATATGTATCTTATTATACACTCCCTAAATTCATTCGTATTCATGTATTTGGGTGTATAATCAACTTTACACAAGATTATTCTAAGAAATACTCAACCACCTGAAATACATATTGGTTTCCTACTACTGAAAACTAAGTTCAGTGAATGGTGCTTACAAATCCTAATATTTCTACTGTAACTGACCCAGTTTAACATCAATGGAAATAGATTTCTATGGGACATGATGTGTATTTTGAAGTTCATTTTTATTAAACACTGGTACATTAAAATTTCTTCAGTTTATGTACAACATAGGATACATTTTTTTCATTCACAACTTCACAAATTTATAGGCATTTGGTTCACTTTCAATTACTTACTATTTCAGAACACATGTATTCCTCCATATTTCTCTACTGTTCTTTTCACTTGACTTCATTCTAAACACATTATTTTCGATTCCATTATCATTGTTCAAGCAAAACTCACTCTTCATGATAAACTGTAACCCTAATATTACCATTAGATATATAACAGGTTGGAATGAATTTATGTATATCAATATAAGATTTCATATATTTTTTTCAGATGCAAATTCAATCCATTATTTAAAGTTGGAACCAGTTATATACTTTATTCACAATATGGTCTATTCATGCATCATCTGAATAATCATCAACACAGGGTACACCTTTTCGTATCCCCAGTACTAATTTATAAGTTTTCAGGATATTGCTCCCCATAATGGTGGAAGAAAGACTCATGTCACCTGATCTACATATACATTTATCACAGTAGTATTCTGGACACAAAATGCAAAGGTCACACTTATGATTGTACCAAAGCCTAAATGGAAAGTGAGCATGGATTATTAAAAACATCTGTCCAGGTTGAGTAATGCTCTCAAATGTCAATCCTCTTTGTTACTACATATTTGTTTTTTTCCTAAGATTATATATTCAACCTCAAGCCTTTTGAAAATATCTAATCCTATCACTCACTTTATACTATGCCTGATTTCTTAATGTCCCTATTGATATCTGCTTTTCTACATATTGTCCCCAGTTCATCATTGTGACTGTAACTTCAAATGTGCTGACATTTACATTCACTCTCTATCTGAAACCCTATTGCTAAAGAACTTTTGGTCCAACTCCTATACTCACTATTCTTCCTAAACCTACTGACTATCTTCCTAATCCTACAGACTATCCCTTTTTGACTGCATGTTCTCTTCTACATTCAAACATCCGAGGTACACGGTCCTATGCCATTGTATATCAATTTATCTGAGACCACGGTGCAGAACATAATTCAAGCTAAGTATACCAATCGTGGTTTCAATTCCTATCTGGGCTTCAAATCTTTCCTAGATCTCTGTTCTCATACATATATTTCACGTCTATATTCTTATAAATATCACAGGTTCCCAATACCATTATTCATCCAGCATAATTATTCCTAACCCAAATCGAACATGCTATTAACCCTAACCATACACTGTTCCCTCAATCTCATTTACAGAAGAGCAGGAACAGAGTTGGTCTTACAATACAGGAAGGTAGGGGATCTTCCACCAGCTGACAACATCAAAAGTCCATGCAGAAATAATCCCTGGAGAAGATGTAGGCAGCTATGAGGGACCTGAGAGAGCAAAAGTCATCTTACATGGAAAACATCCTGGTCATGATGAAAGGATGTGTCTGAATCAGCCTCTCTTTTCTTAATGTAGTGAAGATGGACCAAACCAGGCCTGTGTGGAGAGTTGATCCCGGGTGCCTACGGTTGATATACCATTCTAACTTGTGAAAATGTCAGAGCAAGTAGGTGCAGCCTCCATCTGATGGGACCCTCGGAAGGAACTGTTAGGAAAATGTGGTTGCCAGGGTAGTGACCTCATTCAGTTCCTGAAGGAAATGAACTCAACTTACTTCCTTGGTGATGAAACTCTCTGAACATGGGATCCAGGAAGCCAGGCACCCAAAGCCAGTCCCAGTGCAAGTCCCAGTGGTCAAACTTGTTTGGATTTACCAAGGACAGAGTCAGTCTTTCTTGGTACATACTGATGTGAGGTTGGCCAAATGCCAGGAAGATCTGAAGAGGGGCCTTTCCTGAGAAAGCAGGTAGTGGCTCATCGCTGGCTTCTGACAGCATCACAGAGTTGGCCACGGAGACCATATCAGAGACAGGACACCCCAATATGGGGGAATATATCATGGCCCACCAGTCAGAGGACACTCTGGATAGTCAGAGACCTACTGGGGGAAGGAGGTGTCTTTGTGGGTGTGGTTGTGGGTTTGTTGTTTTGTCTCCTGTTCTCAGAATAGGTAGGAAAGGTGGTTTGTTAGTTTTGGAGTGGACTGTTTCTAGTAAGTCATTTGACAAGGCGAGTGTTTCTGTGTCTATATATCCCATTGTGTCCGTGGTTGTAGACATTAGAAAAGAAAATGCATCAAGGGATTTGTCCAGTCTACTAGAAAGCTTCCCAGCATTCATCCTGTGCAATTTATGAATGAACTGCAGCTTGCCTTATAAATGGGCAACACTCGCCATCTTCCTAAGTTCCTGTTTTCTTCCTGAATTCTGGCCACTCTCTAGAATACGCTCATGGTTTTGTGTCCAAGATATGTACCACCCCAAGCACTGTGACATGGCAATGTACTGGATAGCTGAAGGGAATGGCGAGTATCTCAGAAAACTCAGATATCAGTGTGACCAAGAAAGTCTCAGTGGAGAAACCCTGCTTTGGGCCTTTTGCTTCCCTGTCTGTTGCCCTGAATGTCAGGAAGGTCTTTGCCTCCGGCAACCCCTTTGTGAAGACTGAAGAAAACAGTTTTCAAATGGAAATAAATGTGCATCACCTGTGGCTCTTTGCTTAATTGCTTTGGAAAGGGATGTTTCTGAATCTGCATCTTGGCCCTGTGTGAGCCTGTGGCTTAGATTCTCAGCACCTGATGGATCTAAAGAAAGATCCCATGTGTGCATCCAAAACTAAAATGGCAAAAAGGGCAGTCATAGTGGATGAAGTCTCTTGCCTTCCTCCAGACAAAAGCTGAATAAAGATACTATAGAACTCAATAGCACAATCAATAACCTAGACGTAACCAACATATATAAAATATATCAACCATCATCAAGTGGATACACGTTCTTCACAGCAGCACATTGATCCTACTCCAATATAGACCATATATTATGCAATAGGGAAACTCTTAGTAAATATAAAGGTATGGAGATAATACCATGCACCATATCTGATCATAATGGATTGAAACTTTAAATCAATGAAAAAAAAAAAGGAAGGAAAAATTCTACATCACATGGAAAATGCACAATATGTTACTGAATGATCAGTGGGTTACAGAAGACATAAAGGAGGAGATAAAAAAATTCTTAGAGACAAATGACAATAGAGACACAACATACGGGTTTGTATGGGACACAATGAAAGCCGTTTTAAGAGGGAAATTCATTTCTTGTAATTCTTTCCTCAAAAAAAGAAAAAAACAACAACAAATAAATGAACTCACACTACACCTCAAAAACCTAGAAAAGGAAGAGCAAAAGAACATCAAATGTAGTAGAAGACAAGAAATAATTGAAATTAGAGGAGAAATCAATGAAATTGAAACAAAAAATCTACATTGTAAAAATTGAAATAAATAAGAGTTGGTTCTTTGAAAAAATAAATATGTTCGACAGGCCCTTAGCCATGCTAACGAAGAGAAGAAGAGAGAGAACTCAAATTACTAACATATGGAATAAAGATGGAAATATCACAACACACACTACAGAAACACAGAAGATAATTAGAAAGTATTTTGAAACCCTATATTCCAATAAAATAGAAGAAAAAGAAGATATCGATAAATTTCTTAAGTCATATGATCTGCCCAGATTGAGTCAGGAAGACACCCACAATTTAAATAGACCAATAACAAAGGAAGAAAAATAAGAAACCATCAAAAGACAACCAACCAAAAAGAGCCCTGGACCGGATAGGTATACAGTGGAGTTCTACAAAACCCTCAAAGAAGAATTAATACCAATACTTTTCAAGCAATTTCAAAAAATAGAAAAAGAAGGAGTTCCTCCAAATTCATTCTATGAGGCCAACATCACCCTGATTCCAAAACCAGACAAAGACACTTCAAAGAAAGAAAACTACAGACCAATACCTCTAATAAACTTGGATGCAAAAATTCTCAATAAAATCATGGTGAATTGAATACAAAAGCATATCAAAATAATTGTGCTTCATGATCAAGTAGGATTCATCCCTGGGATGCAAGCCTGGATCAATTTATGGAAATCAATAAATGTAATCCACCACATCAATAGACTTAAAGACAAAAACCATATGATCATCTCGATAGATGTAGATAAAGCGTTTGACAAAGTACAGCATTCCTTTATGTTCAAAACACTATAAAAATTAGGGATAACAAGAACTTACCTCAACATGGTAAAAGCTATATATGCTAAACCTCAGGCTAGCATCATCCTAAATGGAGAAAAACTGAAGGCATTCCCTCTAAAATCTGGAACAAGACAGAGATGCCCTCTATCACCACTTCTATTCAGTTTAGTTCTTGAAATACTAGCCAGAGCAATTAGACAGACAAAAGAAATTAAAGGCATAAAAATAGAAAAAGAAGAACTTAAATATTCGCTATTTGAGGATGACATGATAACATATTTAACAAACCCTAAAGGGTATGCAAAGAAACTGCTAGAGTTAATAAATGAATTCAGCAAAGTGCCAGTATATAAAATCAACAAGAAAAAATCAAAGGCATTCCTGTATATCAGCAACAAAACTTCTGAAATTGAAATGAGGAAAACCACTCCATTCACAATATCCTCATAGAAAATAAGATACTTGGGAATCAACCTAAAAAAAGAGGTGAAAGATTAATACAATGAAAGTTACATAACTCTAAAGAAAGAGATAGAAGAAGATGTTAGAAGATGGAAAAATGTACCCTGTTCATGTATAGGCAGAACTAACATCATCAAAATTGCGATATTACCCAAAGTTCTCTACAGGTTTAATGCAATGCCAATCAAAATCCCAATGGCATTTCTTGTAGAAATATATAAAGCAATCATGAATTTCATATGGAAAAACAATAGACACAGAATAGCAATAGCAATTCTAAGCAGGAAGTGTGAATCAGGATGTATAGCGATAACAGAGTTCAAACTGTACTACAAAGCAATAGTAACAAAAACAGCGTGGTACTGGTATCACAAAAGTCAGCTGGACCAATGGTACAGAATAGAGGACACAGAAACCAATCCACAAAAGTACAACTTTCTTATATTTGAAAAAGGGCCTAAAAGCATGCAATGGAGGAAGGATAGCATCTTCAACAAGTGGTCCAGGGAAAATTGGAAATCCATATGCAACAAAATGAAAATGAATCCCTTTCTCTCGCCATGCACAAAAGTTAACTCTAAATGGATCAAGGAGCAAGATATAAAATCAGAGACAATGCATCTAATAGAAGAAAAATTTGGCTACGATGTACATACTGTGGGGTTGGGCTCCAAATTCCTTAATAGGACAGCCATAGCACAAGAGTTAATAACAAGAATCAACAAATGGGACTTATTTAAACTAAAAAGTTTTTTTCGAAACAAGAGAAACAATAAGAGAGGTAAATAGAGAGCCTACATCTTGGGAACAAATTTTTACCCCTCACACTTCAGATAGAGCCCTAATATCTAGAATATACAAAGAACTCAAAAATTAAACAATAAGATAACAAATAAACCAATCCACAAATGGGCCAAGGACCTGAACAGAAACTTCACAGAGGAGGACATACAATCCATCAACAAGAACATGAAAAAATGCCCACCATCTCTAGCAGTTAGGGAAATTCAAGTCAAAACCACCCTAAGATACCATCTCACTCCAGTAAGATTGGCAGCCATTATGAAATCAAACAACAATAAGTGTTGGCGAGGATGTGGGGAAAAGGGTACACTTGTACACTGCTGGTGGGACTGGAAAATGTTGAGGCCAATTTGGAAAGCAGTATGGAGATACCTGGGAAAGCAGGGAAAGGATCCACCATTTGACCCAGCTATCTCACTTCTCGGACTATTCCCTGAGGATCTTAAAATAGCGCACTATAGGGATACTGCCATATCACTGATCATAGCGGCACAATTCATAATAGCTAAACTGTGGAACCAAACTAGATGACCTTCCATAGGCGAATGTATAAAAAAGGGGCATCTATACACAATGGAGTATTATGCAGCATTAAAAAATGACAAAAATCATTGAATTTGAAGGGAAATGGATGGCATTAGAACATATAATGCTAAGCAAAGCTAGCCAATCCTTAAAAAACAAATGCCAAATGTTTTCTTTGATATAAAGAGAGCAAATAAGAACAGAACAGGGAAGAAGAGCATGAGGAAAATATTAACACTAAATGGAGATGAGTGGGGGGAGAGAAAGGGAGAGAGAATGGAAAGCATATGGAAATGGTAGGAGACACTTAATGTTACACAAAATTCCATATAAGAGGTTGTGAGGGGAAAGGGGGGGAAACAAGGGAGAGAATTGAACAATAGCAGATGAGGTATAGAGGGTAGATGGTTGGGGAGGGGAGGGGGATAGTAGGGGATAGGAAAGGTAGAAGAATACAACAATCACTAATATGCCATTATGTAAAAACGTGAGTGTGTAACTGATGTGATTCTACGATTTGTATTGGGGTAAAAATGGGAGTTCATAACCCAAATGAGTCAAATGTATGAAAGATGATATAGCATGAGCTTTTGAACAACCAAAAAAAAGAAAAAAAAAGGAATTTAATATCCAATATTTGAGACATTTTACAACTTTATTTTTTAATAAAATTGGCTTTTATTTGTTATCTTACTTGCTGTTATCTGCCTTTCAGTTTGAAAAAACGATGTGCTGTAGCCATTCATCCATGTAGTATGTAACAGAAAATTTTCAGTGTCTCCATATAACCAGATTGGCAAGGCATCAAGGTTTCCCTCACAAACAAGATAAAGGCTTTTGCATAAGAAATTTAATATTCTGCAATACAATTTTTTTAACTTTCCAATTAAATTTCAATTTTTTTTTAAAAAAAGAAGAAACTAAACCCCACAGTAAGAAGGCCTCAAAGTGGAGAAGTGGAGCAGTATTAATGGCAGGCCTATTTTATCACTCCTGGTTCACAGGAAGGGTGTCCAGGCCACCCTGACTTTAGGCAAATGAGGGGCAAGAAAGCTTATTTGGGCCACTGTCTTGGGCTGTGCCCCTCATGAAAAACTCCAGCCAGAGGTTATGAGGAGTGTCTATGTGGAAGAAGATGAGGACAATGTGGGAGTGTTTTGGTTTTAATTGTGGTCATTTGTGTGGCAGATGGAAGAGATGACTGGGTCCAACTGGGCTTGAACACTGGTGTGATTCCCCTTAGAGAATGAGTTCTGGAACTGACCTCAGATAAGTATTGAAATGAATTGTGTTGCGATTTCAGGAGGCCACACATGAGAGTCGCCCTTTGAAACTGAGATCTAGGCCCAGGGTGGCTTTCCCAAGAGTACTGAGAATCTCAGCTAGGATATCACATGATTTTATTCTGAAAGACTTGGCACCCATAGTTGAGAGTCAAAACACACATGGACCTCACATTGTAGACCTCAATGGGCCTGGCTTCATGTGACCTTTTGGCCACTCTTTGGGAAGCCTTGCCTGTGAGTGTTCTCCAGATCTTTCATTGAAATGAGCTTCCTCAACATTTAATGGTCCCTGAATGAATTGAAACCCACAGTGCCTCCACCTTCATCCTTGAAATTTGTCTAGATCAATACCATGAATGTTTAGAAATTTTCATGACCAGATGGCACTGGAGAACCTTTTGATGTACTTTTGCTGATCATGAGTATACCAGACAGTGCCTTGATTGACTGGGCTTCATGAAAATGTTTAGAACAGAGATGCCAGAAAGTTGGAGACTGCAGAGTAGTGGGCCTAGAGCAGTGGTGGGAAGGTGTGTGATAAAACATCTGTGGTGGGGCCATGTGGATCTGCCATTGACTTTCAATTGTCTTGAGACAGACATGGTGCAGCCATCAGACCATTGTATATAAAGGCATCTTGTTATATGGAGAAGTTTCAGAGTAATGTTTAGAATCAGGTTGCTATGATCAAGGGGGCAAGCTATGTGGGATAGAAGCCTGGTTGGTGCATTCTACTGTAGACCAGGGTACACGTACCACACGTGACAGAACTCCCTCCAGCACTGTGTCCCAGTTGAACTCCTTGTATTTCGTGATGCCAATACCAAAATACCAGTGCAGCAGCAAGAAACACCACGAAAAGTGGAAGATGACCAAATGGTTTCACAGTCCACACGGGGAGACACTTAGCCCCCAGTGGCAATAGTTTACCTACAACGAGAGAATTCAGCATTGCTGCCTCATGTTCATTGGAAAATAAGATGCCATGTCCTCCAGGTCACATAGATGCAGACCCAGCTTAGATGGTCTCACTATAAAGGAAGCGAAAGCTCCTGAAAACAACATATATTTCAAGTGCCCAACCTCAAAGGCAGTTTCTCAAGAAGTGTTTAGGCCAGCAGATCTTCATGTCTGTGGAGTATTTCCCATGTCACTTACTTTTGGAAACTCCTCTACCACCTCCAAGGTTGTGCACTCCTGAGCATTTTCGTTGCAGATATATATTTACAGATTTTCTAACTCTTCTCCTCTAATTGTGACTTACTTGGGGCAATGGTAATGTCAAGTCATTCTTCTATATGAGAGAAGGAAGATTTTTTTGTAGCACATATTTGCATACACATTGGATTCATTTTTCAATTTTTCATTCGAAATACTGAATCCTTGACACTAGCCCATACCCTTATAGACTCTGACTACTAATACTAATATGATGAGAAAAATAACCAAAACAGAATAGAAATACAAGCAGTTCAGAAGAGGCATGGTGTGTAGTTGTACTTGCCTTTTGCATGATATAAGGTAGGAGTTATAAATCTAGTCAATTATTTGTTGAAATAATTCTCCATGTGTTTTAAAGTTAAGAAATATGTGAATTTCTGTCTCTCTTTCTCTTTAGCCTATTAAGCACATGTATTTTTATATGCAAAAATAGAATCCTACCTGGTTTCACACGTACATTCTTGTGAGGTGGCTGACTTGGCAGATACAAATTGTGAGAAGAGATCACTTCTCCTAAAGGCTGTTGGAACTAAAATTCAACCCATGGGTGACCTTCCTAGATGAAAAACATTATACATAATCCATGTTCAGTATAATGAATATTTTTTGATATGCAGATGAGTTATTTTTCATGATGAATTTCAATTGGCATATATATTGCTACATTATAATGTGTGTGTGTTTGTGTCTATATATATATATAGTCTCCAGATTTTCAAAATATGAAATATAAGTGTCTTACTATACACTGCCTAAATTCATTCATGTTCCTGTATGGGGATATATAATCAATTTTTCACAAGATTATTTTTAGAAATATACATCCACTGAAATACATATTTGTTTCCTAGTACTGAAAACTAACTTCAGGGAATGGTGCTAAGAAATCCTAATATTTCTACAGTGACTCACCCAGTTTAACATCAATGCAAGTAGACACCTATGGGACATGATGTGTATTTTGAAGTTCATTTTTATTCAACACTGGTACATTACTATTTCTGCAGTTTATGGGCAATATAGGATATATCATTTCATCCACAATTTTACAAATTTATAGGCATTTGGTTCAATTTCAATCACTTCCTACTTGAGAAGACATGTATTCCTCCATGTTTCTTGACTGTTCTTTTCATGAGATTCTTTCCAAACACATTATTGTCGATTTCCATAATCACTTTTGAAACAAAACTCACACACTCTTCATAATAAACCGTAACACTAATATTATCATTAGATGTATAACTGTTCGAAATGAATGTATGTATATCAATGTAAGATTTCTTGTATATTTTCAGATATCAATTCAATCCATTATTTAAATTTTGAACCAGTTATATTATTTATTCACAGTATGGTCTATTAAAGAATCATCTCTATATTCATAGACCCAGGGTATACCTATTTGTATCCCCAATACTAATTTATAAGCCTTTAAAATATTGCTTTCAAAAATGGTGGAAGAAATATTCTAGTGACCTGATATACATATGCATTTCATCACAGTAATATTCCTGACAAAAAATGAAAGTGTCACACTTATGATTGTACCAAAGCCTATATTGAAAGTGAGCATGTATTACTAACAACATCCATGTCCTGATTCACTAATGATCTCGAATATCATTCCTATTGGTGACTACATATTTGTTTCTTCCTAAGATTGTATATTCAAACTCAACCCTGTTAAAAATGTCTTATCCTATCACTCTCTTTGTACTTTGCCTGATTTCCTAATATCTCTATTGATATCTGCTTTCCTACACATTTTCCCCAGTTCATCACTGTGGCTGACTCTTCACATATGCTGAAATTTACATTCACTCTCTAACCAAAACCCTATATCTAAAGTCTTTTGATCCAACTCCTTGGTTCACTCAAATGGGTTCTTCAAATCCCTTCAGAGGGTAGCCCATAGGTGCTTGGGTTTTCTCATGACCCCAATTCTCATAAAGAATCTATACCCCACAGAGAGTAGGCCTCAAATTGGAGAAGTAGAGCACTATTAATGGCAGGCCTATTTGATCACCCCTCGTTCACAGGAAGGGTTTCCATGTCACCCTGACTTTAGGCAAATGAGTGGCAAGTGAGCTTATTTTGAACACTGTCTTGGGCTGCGCCCCTCATGGAAACCTCCAACCAGAGTTTATTATGACTGTCTATATGGAAGAAGATGAGGGCCATGTTGGAGTGTTTTGGTTTAATTGTGGTCATTTGTGTTACGGTTGGAAAAGATTCCAGGGTCAACCTGGGCTTTAACTCTTGTGTGATTCCCTTTAGAGACTGAGTTCTGGAACAGATCTCAGCGATGTATTGGCATGAATTGTGTTTGGAATTTAGGAGGCCACACATGAGAGTTGCCCTTGGAGACTGAGATCTAGGCCCAGGTTGGCTTTCCAAAGAGCACTGGGATTCTCAGCCAGGATATCACATGACTTTATTCAGAAAGACTTAGCAGTCATAGTTGAGAGTCAAAACACACATGGACCTCAATTGTAAACCTCAATGGGCCTGGCTTCATGTGACCTTTTGGCCACTCCTTGGGAAGCCTTGCCTGTGAGAGTTGTCCCGAGCTTTCATTGAAATGAGCTTCCTCACTATTTCATGGTTCCTGAATGAATTGAAACCCACAGTGCCTCCAACTTCATCCTTGAAAATTGGCTAGATAAACACCATAAAATTTTTGATATTCCTATGAACAGGTGGCACTAGAAAATCTTTGGATGTCTGTTGCTGATCACGAGTATACCAGACAGTGCCCTGATTGACTGGGTTTCATGAAAATGTTGTAGAACAGAGATGCCAGAAAGTTGGAACCTGCTGAGTAGTGGGCCTAGAGCAGTGGTTGGCAGGTGTATGATAAAACATCTGTCGTGGGGCCACATGGATCTTCCCTTGGCTTCCAAATGGATTGTGACTGACATGGTGCAGCCAGCAGACCCTTACAAATAAAGGGATCTTGTTATATGGAGAGGTTTCATGGCAATGTTCAGAATCAGGTTGCTATGGACATGGGTGCAAGCTTTTTGGGATAGAAGCCTGGTTGGTGCATTCTCCTGCAGACCCTCACTCACCACACATGAGAGTACTCCCTCTAGGACTGTGTCCCAGTTTATCTCCTTGTACTTCATGAAGCCAATACCAAACTCAGAGTACTGCAGTAAATAACACCACAAAAATTCGAGTATGACCAAATGGCTTCACAGACCACACGGTTAGACACTTAGACCCCAGTGGCCTCAGTTTACCTACAAAGAGAGAATTCAGAACTGCTGCCTCATGTTCAATAGAAAATAAGGAACCATGTCATCCAGGTCACATAGATGCTGACCCAGATTTGATGGTCTCACTACAAAGGAAGCTAAAGCTCCTGACAACAACAAATATTTCAAGGGCCCAAACTCAGAGGCAGTTTCTCAAAAATTTATTAGGCCACCAGAGCTCCATGTTTGTGGAGTGTTTATCCTTTCTTTTACATTTGGAAATTCCTCTACCACCTCCAAGGTTGTGAACTCCATTCATTTTTTTTCCAGATATATATTCACAGATTTTCAAACTATTCTCCACTAATTGTGTCTTACTTGTGGTGAAGGAAATATCAAGGCATTGTTGTGGAGGACAGTGGGAAGATTTTTGTCTAGCATATATTTGTATACACATTAGATTCATTTTCCTATTTTCTATTTGAAATACTGAATTCCTGACAGTAAGCCATACCCTAGTAGACTCTGACTGTTCCCGGGTGCCTATGGTTGGTATACCATTCTAACTTGTGAATGTGACACAGGAAGTAGGGGCAGCCTCCATGTCAT
The DNA here is from genome assembly GCF_048772815.1 of Callospermophilus lateralis. Taxonomy (NCBI): domain Eukaryota; kingdom Metazoa; phylum Chordata; class Mammalia; order Rodentia; family Sciuridae; genus Callospermophilus; species Callospermophilus lateralis. Next base: position 598,115 of record NW_027515591.1, read on the forward strand.
GGAGCCATTGGAAGCAAATGTTAGAACAAAGTGGTTGCCAAGGCAGTGACCTCATTCAGTTCCTGAAGGAAGTGACCTACCTCACTTCCTTGGTGATGGAACCCTCTGAACTTGGGATCCAGGAAGCCAGGCACCAAGAGCCAGTCCCAGTCCCTTTCCCAGTGGGTTCACTTGTTTGGATTTACCAAGGACAGAGTCAGTCTTTCTTGTGGATCACTAAATGCCAGGAAAGCTCTGAAGAGGGGCCTTTCCTGAGAAAGCAGGTAGTGACTCACCGATGGCTCCTGAAAACTTTAGAGAGTTGGTAAAGGAGACCAGATCTGAGACAGGACAGGCCATTTCGGGGGAACATAGTATGGCCTATCAGTCTGAGGACACTCTGGTTACTCACAGACCTATGTGGGTAAACGATATGCCTTTGAGGGTGTAGATGTGAGTTTATGGTTTTGTCTCATGTTCTGAGAATAGGTAGGAAAGGCAGTTTGTTTGGTTTGGAGTGGACTGTTTTTAATAAGTCATTTGACATGGTGAGTGATTCTATGTCTGTGTATCCCACTTTGTCGGTGGTTGAAGATATGAGAAAAGTGAATGCATCAATGCATGTGTCCTGACAAGTAGAAAGCATTCCAGGACACATCCTCCCCAATTTATGAATGGACTGTTGCTTGCCTTATCGATGGGCAACACCTACTATTTTCCTTAGTTCCTGTTTTCTTCCTGAATTCTGGCCATTCTCCAGAATAGGCTCATTTTTTTTTGTCCAAGATATGTACCACCTCCGAGCTCTGTGACATGGCCATTTACTGGATACCTGAAATGAATGGGGAGGATCTCAGAAAACTCAGATATCAGTGTGACCAGTAAAGTCTCAGTAGAGAAACCCTGCTTTGTGCCTTTTGCTTACCTACTGTTCTGTTGACCTGAATGTCAGGTAGGTCTTTGCCTCAGACCACCAGTTTGTGAAGCCTGAAGAAACTGCTTTCAAATGGAAATGAATGAGCATCACCCGTGGCTCTTAGATTAATTGCTTTAGAAAAGGATGTGTCTAAATCATCCTCTCGGCTCTGTGTGAGGCTGTGGCTTACAATCTCAGCATCTGATGGATCTAAAGAAAGATCCCATGTGTGCATCCAAAACCAAAATGGCAAAAAGATCAGACATTGTGGATGAAGTCTCTTGCTTCCTCTGTTAGGCTCCTCACCTCCATCAAGTACGAATAGGGATCCTTTGGGTCTAATGAGTTCTTCAAAGACGAGAAAAGGTGCTTGGGTTTCACATGACTCCAAATCACATAAAGAATCTATACCTCACGTTCAGTAGGCCTCAAAAAGGAGAAAAAGAGCATTATTAATGGCAGGCCTATTTGATCAATCCTGGTTCACAGGAAGGGTGTCCAGGAAACCCAGACTTTAGGCAAATGAGGGGCAAGGGAACTTATTTTGGACACTGTCTTGGGCTTCGCCCCTTGTGGAAACCTCCAGCCAGACGTAATGATGAGTGTCTATATGGAAGAATATAAGGGCCATGTGGTAGTGTTTTGGTTTTAATTGAACATGTTAATAACACTAACCATACATTGTTCCATCAATTTAAGTATTCAGAAGAGCAGGGACAGATTTGTTCTTACAATACAGGAATGAAGGGGATCTTCAACCTGCTGAAAACCTCAAAGGTCAATGCAGAAATTATCCCTGGAGAAGATGTAGGCAGCTATGAAGGACCGGAGAGAGCAAAAGTAATCTTCCATGGAAAACAACCTGGTCAGGATGAAGGGTTGAGTCTGAATCAACTCTCTATCCTTAACGTAGAGGAGATGGAGCAAACCGGGCCTGTGTGGAGAGCTGTTCCTGGGTACCTATGGTTGGTATACCATTCTAACTTTTGAA